>NC_067158.1:17248330-18448330 GCF_903995435.1 Acomys russatus | reverse complement strand
TGATTCTTGACTAAAATAACAATTAATTATGAAATGTGTTTGGCAAGCAGAAGAATGCAACCTCATAAAAAGTCTTGCATTAATGTGACATTGGGAGAAGAAGCTGTCCGCCATCTTAGGGTCTTCTGTGATTAAGTATAAGGGAAGAGCAGAGATATTTGTCTTAATTATGGCAAAGAAACAATGTAAAGGTTGTGAAGGGATAGAGTAACCTCTGTCCACCTGTCTTCTCTCTACCATTTTTCCCTCTGACAATATTATCACAAGTGCAATACACATCAGCCATGTGGCTTCTTGGGAAAGAAGATCATAAAGAAAGCCAGCCTGTGGGGCAGATTCAGAACATACATTCCTAATGGTACAATACAGGATACGTGGAGAAAATGAACGATCAAGACTTCTACAGAAATAAGCAGTGCAGAGAAATGCATGGCAAAAAAATAAGGAGTGGAGGGCAAACAATATCTATTGGGTTAATTTAAAAATATATGCAAATATATCTCTTTAATTTTTTTATTTATTTACGTGTGTGTGTGTGTGTGTGTGTGTGTGTGTGTGTGTGTGTGTGTGTGTGTGTACATATGCATAGGTCAGGGGACACTTTTGTGGTGCTGGTTCTCTCCTTCCACCTTTATGTGTATTCTGGGATCAAACTCAGGTCCCTAGGCTTACTGGACAAGACATTTCATCTACTCATCTCTTGATCCTTCTATAGCAGTTTCAGATAAACTGTCAGTATACTGAACACCACAGGAATACTCACATAATAAGTCAGAAATTTATACAACTTGAGAGATGTTATTTTAGCTTCCAAAGTCTTCAAAAAAAAAGTAAGCTGTTATCTCTAGCTTCTGACAATTACCTAACTCCGGCCCCAAGAACCCTGAACCTATTGTGAGGCCTTTGTTTGTAGCTTTGCAAATGAAACTAGACTTTAAAAACAACAGAGGCCTGGAACAACTCTTGGAATGATTTGTGATTTTGTTCTAAGAATGTTTATTTCTTAATAATTGTCTGCATTGAAATCTAGAAGTTATCATGTCCAATAGTAAGACACTGGTGATTTGCTGAATGTACTTTGTTGATAGCTATTCTGCACCTGGAAGATTTTAAAGCATGTCCACTTATGGTTGCATAAGATGGTAAAATTTCCAGTATAAACAGTTACCCCAATCATTCATTTCATTCTTTACATGCAAGATTAGGTCCAAAAAACCCAAATTAATCTAACATTTCCAGGAACTATTGGATTTTGTGGTTATATCTTTAATAAACTGCCTTATCCTGAAGCCCATCCACCGTGTGGCTGCCTAGTATCCAGGACCTTCCATCACAGATTCCTTCTTCCTTGGCAACTAAAACAGAACTTTAAGACCCATTTCTGGCTTCTTATTTCTTCTCGGATTATGTCACTTTTTAAACATATTTCTTCCACCTAGGCCTATTTAATTTTTAGTTTCTTAAACTTTATAAACTCCAAATTCAACAGACATTTAAGTGATTGATGTGGGATGTCAGGAAAGCATAAAAATGTGATTTCAGCAGACAAATGTTTATGTGATCATTTGCAGTGATATCCATGGGCTTGAATGTCAAAAAATCAAAGATTTAAATTCTGACTACAGTAGTGATAATAGCCTCATGACCTCAATTGTGCAGCTAAGCCTTTCAGAACTTAGAAGGTCATCTGTAAAATTGGAACAATGATAGTTGTTTCTGGCCTTTTGTGTAAGACACACAGCATCCTGCTCATTACAAATTACATAATCTTAATTATTCTTTCAATTGGCTGCACGTTTCTATTAATCATGCCCTCTCCTCTTCGCCTTGAGGTAACACACTGTAATTTTAGATGTTTTATCCTCTGCTCACTGCAAATTGCATCTGTTTGTTCAAAGTTAATGTGCTCTGCTCTCTCTCTCTCTCCATCTAAATCTGTGCTAAGGAAGAAGGCTGCTGGTGAAATCTCTGATGCACAACACGATGACGTCATCTGAATCCCTATCGTGATCTCCGCACCACCAGCATTTAATGTACATAGTCAATCTTTTCTTACCTTAATACTGTTCGGCTCTTGGAAATGATGTCTCTGCTCTTGTTTCCTCCTATTTCCCTGAGCATTTCTTCTCATTTCCTCTACTTACACTAAAGCCTGAGAACCTGTAACATGGTTGATTTTAACTGTCCCCCACAGGCTTCTGTGTCAAAGGCTTGTTCCCTTAGTGAGACCTGCCTATGGCTTAGTTCAGTGTGGGAATGCTCTTGGAGAGGAGATTGTGATCCTAGCTCCTGCCTGCTGGCTATTCCCTAGCTACCATAAGAGGAGCATTCTCGCTCCACCATGTGCCCCTTGCCATGATGCTCTGCCTCATTAGGAGCCCAAATTGATGGGCCCAAACGAAAGTGCACTGAAATCTCTGAAGCTGTTAATCAAAGTATATTTTCCTCCATTTACATTGACTATCTCAGATATTTTATCACAGCAACAGAAACCTGATTAGTACACCTCGAGATTCTAAGAGCTCAACACACCTATCTCTTTCTCTTTCTGCTACTTTGTTTGGAAACTGAGTCAGATGCAGGATTTATATGAACAACTAAAACTTCAGCTTCATGCTGTACACACAGATCAGAAGGACTCAGGTTTTGAGTATTAAGCCAAAATCATTTTAACAATTACATCACAAATAGTCCAGTTATGAACAAGGCATGGTGGGTTTTTTGTTTGTTTGAGAATTTATCAGCTGCACTGAAGAAATAAGATGCCCAGAAATTTTGCAAGGTAATATCTTTCTGTGGCTAGTACTCAAGGACCTGAAATTTCAATAGAGTCCTGTATCCATTGTAGCCCTAGATGATGTCAGGTAATAGGAGACACAGAATTACGTAATAGGATCATAATCTCCTTATTTTGTTTCTGAAGTCTCAGATTTAGTTGGAAATACTGTATATATTAACCATCAGTATCTCTTTAATACTTCTTGATGTGCGCATTGAGGACCTTTTCCCACAGAATCACAATGACCCAGAGAGAGAGAGAGAGAAAGAGAAGAGAGAGAGAGAGAGAGAGAGAGAGAGAGAGAGGAGAGCGAGAGAGCGAGACGAGAGAGAGAGAGAAAGAGAGAGAGAGAGAGAGAGAGAGAGAGAGAGAGAGAGAGAGAGAGAGAGAGAGAGAGAGAGCTAGACATCTAAAGCTCTAAAGTTTCCAGGTGATATCAGCGTCTTCTACCAGCTCAGCTTTTAAGGCAGCTCCCATGGCCTGGTGACATTGCTACAACCAGAAGAAGAATCAGGGTGAAACTCCCTTTTGTCAAATGGGAAAAAATGGAAGGCAGTAATGAACCATGTTTTATTTGTGGAATTCTAGTTCCCTGTGAGCAGTGATCAGGAAGCATCCTGCACTGAGAATACAGACAAGTTCTACATCTGCCTTCAGGGAGCGCATCCCTTGGCTCCTGCTTTCCTGGAAAAACTGTTTAATGTTTGTTTTAAGTTTTAAGTTCTTAAAATTAAAGTACAAGCATATCATTTTCCTTTTCTTCTCTCCAACTCCTCTCTGTACTTCTCCTGCTCCTATGCTGTCTCTCAAATTCCTGGCCTCTTTACCTTTAAATGTTCTTACATATATCCATATTTATGGATATTGAAATACAACCTGCTCTTTCTGTTTGATATTGCATATATATATATATATATTATATATATATAATTATATATATATATATATATATATGTATATACGATTTCATGCTTGGCTTCTTGGTACTGGATAACTAATTTTGGTGTTCTTTCCTGGGGAAGACTATGTCTCTGGCTATCACCATTCTGTAGTTGCCTATAGTCCTTTGTCTAGGGTTGGGGACCCCGAGCTTTCCTCTGCAATGTTAACATGACTGTTGATATTGTCCTTGTTCAAGTTTTGTTTGACACCCACGTTGATAAGACTTCAGAGGTATAGATTCTCTGACATTTCTAGGAGACACATTTTCACAGAAACCTTCCTGTTTTTCTGGCTCTTAACAATGTTCTACATCCTTTTCGTCAATGTGCCCTGAAGCTTAAATGGAGGAGTTGTTTTCTAGGTGGATTAGCTGAGGTCTGAGCATCACACTTGTTCTATGCATTTCAGTCAGTTATAGTTTTCTGTAATGGTCTCCATCTTTTAGAGAGACACTTCCTTTAAGAGTAGTGTGACTCATGTGTTGAAGGATAAATATTTAGAATGTGGTTGGAAATTATACTAGCTTGTTAAAGTGGTAGTTCTAGGTTCCCCTAAAAAATCTATAGCATTACTATCCCCAGGTAGTCAGCTAGGTTTACAGTGACAGGTAAGATTTTCTTCTCATTGGCTAAGACTTACATACAATTAGGCATCTGTTTGTTATGGCCAAAATCTGTGTGTGCACCCTTAGGGATATTGTGCAATGCTGCTTATCGATATTCTGGTCCCATGGAAGCTATTCTTGAGGGAGGAGGCTTTTAGGTCACATTCAGCTCAGTTCTTCTGGGCCCTTTGTCTTGATGAATAGGAACTTACCTTCAACCTTTAGAAGCCAGCCAAGGGCAACAGCAATTGATTATAAACTTTTGATAGTCTCTTATATTCCACTAACCAACAATATGAAAGGGGTTTCTTGTGCCTGTCGTTGAAGTTGTATTTGGCAGTCTGTGGCTTTACAGTTGCCTCTAAGTGATAATGGAAGTTACCAGGAGGAGAGGCTGCAACCACTTCTTGTCAATGCATCAAAGCCTCACATACTCAAATGTTTGCTTTTGTTTCTGGTAGTTTTTAGCATGGCTGTTTTCTCAAACACTCTAAGATTCTAATTAATCAGTTCCAGCTCTTCCTCCTCCTCTTCCTCCTCCTCCTCCCCCTTTTCCTCTTCCTCCTTCTTTTCAAGACAGGGTTACTCTGTGTAGCCTTGGGTGGCCTAGACTGTCTTTGTAGACAAGGCTTGCCTCAAAGTCGAAGTCACAAAGATCCACCTAACCACCTGCCTCTGCCTCCCCAAGTCCTGGAATTACAAGCAAATTTATCAGCTTCTAGTCAGTGAATTGTACACAGTAGTAAGCATCAGTGTCATTTCTTATTTTGTTTTTGTTTTCTAAGCATCTATTTCCTTTACTTCCTTCATCCTCTTTCCTCGCTCCTTCTCTGCCTCCCTCTCCATTCTGCTTCTCCTTCCTTCTCAAACATCCCTCTGTCTTTATGCCATGAAGAGTGTGTTCCTTAAGTCCAAGTAATTGGGATAACACTAACTTTAATTTTTGCAGTAAGTATTTCTTTTTTTCTAATCGAGTTTCTATTTTTCCACTGTCAGTAAGCCTTTGTTAGTGTTCATCTCACTGATAGGATTCCAAAGCAACCATCTTTTTAACTTACAGCTACTCAATCTTGGGACTCCTCGCTTCCTTGGATATCTTTTGTCTAAGACACCTATATATGTCTAAACACTTTCTTTCTTAACACGTTTTCTAGTGATGCCTTGTAACGGTCAAAGCATATCAACAAGCTTTTTTTCAACTACTTTTGTTTCTTGTTTCCCAGGCTCATGGCCTTCTTGCTGTATCAGGATGCTTAGCATCCTCAGGGCTTCCATCTATGAAAACATTTAACCAGCATTCGCCCATTATGCTAGTGCCAAGAACTTAATTTTTATGCTAAAGCAAAAATACCCTGCAAAGTATTAATTTATGATTGAGTTACAATATTAAATATTCCATAATTTCAGTAACATATACAAGAATTGAAAGTAGAAGCAGCCTGAGTGCTTATTAGAGTCTTATTGTTGTAATAAATTACTTCAGGCTTAGAGATTTAAAACAGTATATATCTGCTGGCTTGCAGCTCTAAGACATTAAAAGTCCAATGCAGGTCTCAGTAGACTCTGTCTAAGTGTTCGAAATAGTACATTCTGGAAAGCCCGGAGAAGAATCTCCATTTTTGAAGGGAGATATTCTCCTAGAGTATGTCATGTCCTGCTTGCAGGGGCTGCCTCCATTAATCCTTAATGGTCAGCTATGCTTGTCACCTTTTACTCACAGTGGATCATTTCTCTTTGTCTAATTCTGCTGCAGCCGAGTGGACCATTGTGCCCTTGCACTTTGATGCTGACTAGAAGGCCCTATCAGTTTATGGACACAACACTGGAATCAGCAGCTACCATTCTTCCACGTATGGGCAACATTCCAAGAAACCTGAAGGGAACACGTTCCCTTATATATGAGTCACCCGTTTCGCACTGATATTCAATGGTACTTATGGAACATCTAGCTGCTTCCATCATGCCCATGCATTGACTTGCCTCCTTGGAATGCCACATGAAGTTGTTGGAGAATTACACAACTATGTCAAACCCAAGCAAGTAATCAATAATAATGGTTCCTAGCACTCAAGCCTCATTTAGAGAGCATTATTCTATCACTACTGCTTAAAATACAAAATAAATTTCTAACACATTTGACAGTTTGTTGGTGGTTTTCCTTATGATTGGGTAGTTTTCTACTTGGTGATTTGGGTGTGACACCTTGACATCATTTTTTTTTTGGCTTTATTGTTATTTTTTAAATTTATATATTATTTTAGTGGGGGTGGTAGTCCATGCCATGTCAAATATGAAGAGATAAAGGGACAACTTTATTGAGTTTGTTCTCCGCACATTTACCTTGTTTCTGGGATTGAATATTAAGTCATCAGCCTTGTGTGGTAAGTACCTTTATCCTCTGTGCCATTGTGTTGGCTACAATTCCTATGTTTAAACAGGCATTTTTCAGTATTTCAATTATTGTCCCTGAAGGGAGAAAATATTGATATTGAAAGCATTCTACCAGTCTTATATGAAATAAAAATGGTCATTTCTGTGCATACTCTTGAAAATAAAATATATAAATATTACTTCAGCTCCCATTGAAAGTTCAATAATTAATCTCCCTATACATACTATCAGAAGAAAACACATTTTTAAGGAATAGCCAGTAGACTCTGCCAAATTAAGAAGATTACTGATGTATAGATGCTGAAGAACACACAGGAGAATATTTTTTTAATATTATTTTATTTTTATTACTTTTCTTAGCCATGGAAATACATAGTTTAATATTTTCTTTTTTCGTTTTTTTTTAATTTTTTATTAATTTATTCTTGTTACATCTCAATGGTTATCCCATCCCTTGTATCCTCCCATTCTTCCCTCCCTCCCATTTTCCCCTAATTCCCCTCCCCTATGACTGTTCCTGAGGGGGATTTCCTCCCCCTCATAGGGTATCAAGTCTCTTCTTGGTAACCTGCTATCCTTCCTCTGAGTGCCACCAGGTCTCCCCCTCCAGGGGAAGTGGTCAAATATGAGGCATCAGAGTACACGTGAAAGTCATACCCCACTCTCCACTCAACTGTGGATATATACTCACTTATATCTGCATACTAACCCAAGAAGCATGTCCCATGAAAGCATTCACTTACCAGGAAACTGGGACAGAGGGGAGGACATCTTATTGGGACTCTAGATGAGAGAAGCATGGGAGAATAGCAAAGTAGAAGGATCCAGAGGGTCCTAGAAACCTACAAGTAGAACATTATCATAGGCAGATTTGGGCCCAGTGGTCCCGCTCAAACTAAGGCACCAGCCAAGGACAATACAGGCGGTAAACTTTAAACCCCTACCTAGATCTAGCCAATGGACAGGAGAATGTTAATGTCACCAAATCAACACTTCTGAATGTAATGCCATTTTTGTAATTGTAATGTGATAGAGCAAACCCAGTACAGAATTTTTATTTTAACAATATGCATCTTCAAATGTTCTTCATGGCAAAGTACTCATAAGAGTTAAAGGAGCATAGTCAAGAGTTAATAATTTCAAGTAATTTTACTCCTTCTGACATTATGTGAAGTCAACCCCTCGTGATAAGTGGTTTTTGATTGTTCATTTTGTTTTTCTTAGTACTGACTATTGTATCTGTGGGACCTAAATAATCATTCCCCTTACTATCCCCTTACCAAGCTTCTCAGAGTGGCTTGATGAGGTATGCTCTGTACCCAGGAAGGCAGGAACTTCTCTTCCTTCATGCACCCAGGTAGTGAGGATTGTAGGTTTGTTCAACTATACCACACTTTAAGATATTGTTATGTTAAAATATCTGTCTTAGAGGGGTGCTAAAGTTGCTCAGATGACAGATTACTTGGTAGATTAACAATGTTCCTGCATTCTATCCCTACTGCGTAGCAGGTAGGATACTCAGCAGGTGGAAGCAAAATGGTAAAAAAAAAAAAAAATTCAAAGTCATTCTCAGGAGAGTTTGGGGCCAGTCTGGAATACAGAATACAGGAAAGGAAAGAAAGAATTAAGAATCACTTTAATCTGCATCTTCAAATTACATCAAATGTGAGGAATGAATATCATTTAGAAATCATCTGGCTTTATTTTTATTGAATGAAGTTTTGTTATCAAAGCTGATATAGAAAACTACAGAAATTCTAGAATTTCCACACTGAATAACTAAAAAAATTTTTTTCTCATTCAGAATTTTATTATTTTTTATTAATTTATTCAGATTACAACTCATTTGTTCTCCTGTATCCTTCCATTCCTCCTACCCTCCCACCCCCACTCTATTACCCTCCCTTAGGTCCATGTCCTAGGAGGATCTCCTTCCCCACTTTATAATGGCAAGCTAACAAGTCTTATCTTGGTAGTCTGCCTATACTTTCTTTGAGTGCCACCAGGGCTCCCCACCAAGGAGAGGTGGTCAAATATGGGGCACCAGAGCTCATGACAGAGTTAGTCCCTGCTCTCCACATAACTGTGGAGGGTGGTCTGTCCATTGGCTAGATCAGAGTAAAGGTTCAATGTTTACTACTTGTATTGTCCTTGGTTAGTGCAATAGTTTGTGCAGACACCCCATGGCCCTGATCCACCCGTTAGTTACAATGTTCTTCTTGTAGGTTTACAGATTCAATGAAATCCTTCCACAATTTTTTAAAGACATTGAAAGGTCAATCCTCAACTTCATATGGAAAAACAAAAAACCCAGAATAGCTAAAACAATGCTATACAATAAAAGAACCTCTGGAGGAATCTCCATTTCTAATCTCAAGCTGTACTATAGAGCAACAGTAATTAAAACAGCATGGTACTGGCACAGCAATAGGCTGATTGATCAATGGAATCAAATCGAAGACCCAGAAATGAATCCGCACACATGTGGTTACTTGATTTTTGACAAAGAAGCCAAATGTATTCAATTGAAAAAAGATAGCATCTTCAACAAATGGTGCTGGTCTAACTGGAGGTCTACATGTAGAAAAAGGCAATTAGACCCATATTTGTACCCATGCATAAAACTCAAGTCTAAGTGGATTAAAGAACTCAACATAAAACCAGAGACATTAAATTGACTAAAGGAAAAAGGGGGAAGAGCCTGGAACACATTGGCACAGGAGACAACTTTCTGAACCAACAGCCCAGGCCTTAAGGTCAACAATTAACATATGGGACCTCATGAGGCTGAGAAGCTTCTGCAAGGCAGGAGACACTGTCAAGAGAACAAAGTGACAGCCTACAGAGTGGGAAAAGATCTTCACCAACCCTACATCTGACAAAAGTCTAATTTCCAAAATATATAAAGAACTCAAGAAATTAAACACCACCAAACCAAATAAGAAACATTTTTAAAATACTCCCCTAACTAGGAAGTAACTGATGAGATCTTAACTTCAAACACTTATTTAACAGTAAGCAAATTTGTTTCAGTTGTAATGAAGATAATTGGCAAAGTGATTCTTCCCAGGCTGGATTTCAGCAAAAGTGTGCATAGTGGTGGGTGAGGTTAAGACCGCAGCTTTGAAAGCACTGTCACTTACTGAGTTAAGCAATATGGTAAAAGGCATTTGGCCATTTGGTGAGGTTAAAATGAAAACCAAATACTAAGGTTCATCTCCCTGTTCAACTGGCAAAACAGAACCAGCCACACTTATTTCCGAAGTAGCTACACAGCCTTGGCAACATCCTTCTCTGACATGAAAGCGGGCCTCACATTTGACCATGTCCCCTGGAGGGGGAGACCTGGTGGCACTCAGAGGAAGGACAGCAGGTTACCAAGAAGAGACTTGATACCCTATAAGCATATACAGGGGGAGGAAATCCCCCTCAGGAACAGTCATAGGGGAGGGGAATAAGGGGAAAAGGGGAGGGAGGGAAGAATGGGAGGATACAAGGGATGGGATAACCATTGAGATGTAACAAGAATAAATTAATAAAAGAAAGAAAGAAAGAAAGAAAGCAGGCTTACAACAGAACTTTCCATTTGCTGTATCATGTGTGTTAAAAGCGTCATTTTAAAATGTAAGGGCATATATTCAATAATGTATCACAAGAATATAATAAAAGTGTCAATAAAAGAAATGAACAGTTTTATACAAATGTAGCATTTTAAAATATATTGAAATCTTATTTATTTCATGGTTGCACAAATTTTGTTTCAATGTCTATAAGTCATATGTACCAAAATACTTTGAAATGAAAATTAATAATATATATATATGTTTGAATGGATAAACAGCCAAAACTTGTAAGGGAAAGTTGTATTTGAAAAATTTGTTTTATTATATTTTGTTTTCTTTTTAATTTTTATTTTATTAATTTATTCATATTACATCTCAATGGTTAGCTCATCCCTTGGTATCCTCCGATTCCTCGCTCCCTCTCATTTTCCCCTTACTCCCCTCCCCTATGACTGACTGAGGGGGACTTCCTCCTCCTGTATATGCTCATAGGGTATCAAGTCTCCTCTTGGTAGCCTGCTAACCTTTCTCTGAGGGCCACCAGACCTCCCCATCCAGGGGGCGTGGTCAAATATGAGGCACCAGAGTTCATGTGAAAGTCAGACCCCACTATCTACTCAACTGTGGAGAGTGTCCTGTCCATTGGCTAGATCTGGGTAGGGGTTTGAAGTTTATGGCCTGTATTGTCCTTGGCTGGTGCTGTAGTTTGAGTGGGACCCCTGGGCCCAAATCTGCCTATTATAATGTTCTTCTTGTAGGTTTCTAGGATCCTCTGGATCTTTCAACTTTGCCATTCTCCCATGTTTCTCTCATCTAGAGTCCCATAAGGATAGTGTCCCCTCTATCCCAGTTTCCTGGTTAGTGAAGACTTTCATGGGACATGTACCATATAGATGAGTGCAGGACAATCACAGACACCTATAAAGCAGCCAGTCAAAGTGGACAAATGCATACTCAATAGTATTTAAGAACAAAATATAAAACGATATATACTCACTTATATCTGCATATTATATTTTGTTCTTAAATACTATTGAGTATGCATTTGTCCACTTTGACTGGCTGCTTTATAGGTGTCTGTGATTGTCCTGCACTCATCTATACTCTGTACTTGTCGGTCCCCTGTGTATTGTCTACACAGGACTACCAGGTTCTGATTATTGTGTGAGTCCAGCTGTATTACGTGTACTGTCCGTTCAGGACTAATACCCTCTGTACATTGTACATTCATGTCTGTCCTGTTCTGATATGACCATGACCTTCCAGAGCCCAGGACTTTACTCTGTGCCACCCTCCAACACAAACACTTTCCATCGACTCAATCCACTCAGATTTTAAAATTGGTAAGTAACTTCATGTGCTTGTATGTGTCACCTCTATCCTTGTAGCTTCTTTCTCTGCACCTGGAACTGTCATGCCTCTCTCTGTTGGCTACCAAGACACTGTGAAGGTTTGCCAATCAGGGAAGCTCTTTTTGAACATTCAACCTTCCTTGCCTGTGGTTCTTTGAATATTCTTCAATGTTTAAATAAGAAAAAATGAAACTAGAAACTAGCAAGCCAACATAAAATTTTACTTACTAATTTCATGCTGCAATCTTGCACCTGGATTATACCACTGACCCAGCAGGTTAATCCTCAGTCTACATAAGGAAGTATACTCTGGGTGATTGTATAACTGTTATGTGATTAAAGGATTAGCAAATGTCAGCAGCAGACAGACCAAGCCAACGATCTTCTTAGTGGTTTATGTTGTTTTACAAGTGAATAGAGTCACAAATCAGCAATGCCTTCTTATCTCTGAGATTTGGTCATGTAATCTTTTCTTGTAAGCTTTAGATTGGCATTTAATTAATTTATTGAATTTTACAAATGCCTTGATCTACCACAGAATATAAATAGGACACTTCTGCAGGACAAAAACAGATCTAGTTGTACAATCTAGTTGTAAGCACATTAAGGCAAAAATTACCCTCTGAAAGACTTCTTCTGAGTAATTCTTAAATGGCCTGAGGCAGAAACCCATGCACTCTACACTGTATCTGATCACTAGTCCTGGGCAAGTGAAATGGCCTGAACACTCTTTGAGTGGTTGTATTTATCTTTGAGACCCGTCTTCTCCCTGGCTGAACGTGTTAGAGACTAGATCTTCTGGCCATAGATAGCCAAAGAATTGGCTTTTCCAACTACTAAAACCATACTTACAGGGTCAATTCTCACTGTTTCACGGATTGAGATATTTAAGAAATATTGCAATTTTTCCACTTTTAGGCTCAGGAGTAACTGCTTTACACTTCTTGTCCCCTGAGTTCAACATGTTAAAAACTTCAGGCTTGGTCTGGCATGAGTGTTATACCTGCAACAAATAGTGAGCTTGAGGGGCTGTGTATCCTCCATTCCTGAGGCCTATGATATAGATGATCATGTATCTCAATAGACCATTCTACAATAAAAAAATTGTCTGCAGTGTAAAGCCTTCATGATATGAAATTATAACAACCTCTTTACCAAGGTAATTGCCTAGTTCTTACTTCTTCATTCAGAGGGTTCAGAAGCCTCACAAGGAGACCATCAAGGCTAGTGGATCTGGTCCCAGGGGGGCCTGCATAAACTGCTGTATGAACCAAGGACAATGCATGCAGTAAACCTAAACCCCCTGATCAGATCTAGCCAATGGACAGGTCATTCTCTACTACTGTGGGGAGAACAGGGACTGCCTCTGACATGAACTCTGGTGCCCCCAACTTGCTCACTTCCCTTTGGTGGGGAGGCCTGCCTGCACAGAAAGTAGGGGGAAGCAGGCTGTCTATCCAGATGAGACCTGATAGTCTGTGTCCATCCACATGGTAGGGGTGGGTCTCCTTCTGTCAGAGGTCTAGAGGAGGGGAATGGAGCAAAGAGAGAAGGAGAGTGGGAATGAGAAGATATAAGTGAGGGGATAATAATCAGGATGTCATCTGAATAAATTCTAATTTAAAAAAGAAAAGAAAAATAAAGAAAGCTTTGATCTGAGGGTCTGAAGTGGAGGTGAATTGCAACAGTCTAATGTCTGTTTTTATCTGATACCTGAACTGAAGTGACAGAGGTGTCAGTAAAGAGAAGAGGAGAGGAACAACTACAGGACTTGCACGCTTACTGATTATAGAAGCAAAGATTTTAAAATAAAGATTAGAAAAATGACTTCTGGATATCTTCACTATGTACAGGATTTGCATGGTTTCAACAATGGCAAACATGGAGAAACAGAGTGAATATTTGGGATGATGTGAGCAGTGTGCAGATACAGGATTTTGGACAATTTAGGCACAGCAAGGTTGTATTGATTATGCAGTATTCAGATGGAGTTTGTAATTGAAATCTGATAGACTGCCCTCAGGGAATAGATCAGCTATGACTATCAATGGATTACTAATTTGTGACCTAATTGTACAATTGCTGATTGATCTTAAAATTTTTATACCATTTAATGCATCTTGTGATCGATGTTACATTGAACTGTATATGCTGTATACCAAGTGTCCCTGGCCTAGGTAGCCTGAATCCCTTCCCTGGCAAACAAGCTGCCTCCTACCTTCTAATTAGTCCTTCTGTGTTTCCATCAAGGAAGCTACCTGCTTCCTCCCTTATTTATGAATAAGCCTGGATCTTAGACTATTTTTCCTGTGTGTGTGCATGCGTGTGTGTGTGTGTGTGTGTGTGTGTGTGTGTGTGTGTGTGTGTACGTGCATATATGGTACATGTGTGTGGAATTGAGAGATAAACCTCCAGTATTGTTTCTTAGGTATTGTTTTACTATCTTAGGTATTACTATCTAGCTCTTTGAATTTTTGACTTGGTACTAATTTTTTTTGTTGTTGTTTGTTTAGCTTAAATGCTCATTGCATGGTCTATGTAATAGTTTTTTTTTCATTTTTATTAACACAAAACATTTTCATGAAATTCAAGAATTGCATTGTGCACATGAAGCTGCTTATTAAATGTAGCAACACAAAAGTCTACATTTCCATCAGTTTTACCAGTCTATATTATCTTCTCAAAAGCAAAAAGAGCTTCAATTTGGAGAGTAATATCAGAAAAAATGCCATTCATTACTGCAGCATATAGAAAAAACACACTAGTCTCTCTATTGGCCTGGGACTCACTGCTTAGACAAGGCTGACCAGCTGGTGAATCCTAGGAATCTAGGTGCCTCGGCCTTCCTAGCATTGGATTACAAGTACAACCCATCATGCTCAGCTTTCTATGTGGGTTTGGGGAGTTTAACTTATGTCTTGAATCTAGACTAAGTTGTTTCCCTAAGCTTCTCCGTTCTTAATTCCAGAATTTCTAAGCCTGTCTCAAAAATAATAATAAAAATTTTCCTTTGTCTTTTTTAAAGCAGCTGTGAGCTTTGAATTTGTCCAATTTCATTCCATTTTCCGGGCCATACCACATATAAAGCATGCAGAGACTGAAGAGCAGGTGCGCACATCAATCTTAGTAGTGCCTGGAGCACCTAGGTGATGGCTATAGAGAACCACATACTGATCTGATTTAGTACAACTCACATACTGGTGGAGTAATGTGTTTCTCAGCTTTGTGTGACTACAACATGTAACTGACACTGTCAACTTATGAAGTGGAAGTTTCACTTTGCTTTAGGGATTTAGAAGTTGCAATTGTTCATCAAATGGCTCCTCTGTTTTGCAGCTTGGTAGACACATAGAGGAGCAAAACCACTCACCTCTTAAAGCAGGGAACAAAGTGAGGAAGGGGCCACTGTCGCACTCTTCCCTTCAAGGTTCATGTCTTCACTAACCTACAAGCCTCCCAAGTGGCCCCAATCTCTCAAACCTTCCATCATCACTCAACAGTGCCACCTTAGGGACCAAGATTTTAAAGCAAGAAACTTGGAGGACATTCAGCATGCAGATCATATCAAAACTAGTCTAGCAATCCTGGGAAAACATTCTAGAAGCAGATTTGCCTCATGCTGCAACAATTCCCTCCACAGACTCCAGCAATCCCAATTTTCATTTCCTCTTAAAGTAGAGGTGCCAACTTTATCATACAATAAAAATAACTATCCTCCTGTGCCTTGCCCCTGGTCTTTGGACAACTCCGATTGAAGAGAACTCCTTAATCATTCACCGTCAGTGATTCCTAGTTCTCTGCAAGTTTGAAATGCAAAAAGCGCCCTGGTTATATAGAAGTTGAGGCAGGGCAAAACCAATACATGCCATTCTAATTAAAACCTGCCACTCTGGCAACAGGAGTGAGGAAAGCAGAAGGCAAGCTTGCTGAGGTGTGCACCTTCCATCCAGGGAAGCTGAAAGTTGAGAGGTGGGAGAAGATGCTTTAAAGTTAGTAGCAGGTTTTCATTGTGTAAAATTTGTAACGACAAAATTTTAGTTAATAACTTTAAAACAGACGTATTTTTCTTTGGGAATTAAAAACCTCATAAATAGTAACAGCAAATTACAGCTAGGTACTACCAATCCCCAACATTCATATACTTCATCCAGTACATCAGAGGGTTGTCTTCAGACATTCTATATTTGGATATATTTCATGTTGGGAAATTTATTATTTGCAGTATTACTATCTAGTTCTTTGAATTTTTGACTTGGTACTAATTTTTGTTGTTGTTGTTTGTTTAGCTTAAATGTACATTGCATGGTCTATGTAATAGGTTTTTTTTTTTTCATTTTTATTAACACAAAACATTTTCATGAAATTCAAGAATTGCATTGTGCACATGAAGCTGCTTATTAAATGTAGCAACACAAAAGTCTTACATTTCCATCAGTTTTACCAGTCTATATTATCTTCTCAAAAGCAAAAAGAGCTTCAACTTTGAGAGTAATATCAGGAAAAATGCCATTCATTACTGCAGCATATAGAAAAAACACACAGATACTATACATAAATAAAATACAGAGCAAAATAAGAAACACGAATATACAACGCTAAGAAACAGGAACAGAAAGTAAGATATTTTATTGTGTGAGAGAAGAGTACAGAGACAAATTCAGGAGTCTCCAGTGGAGCACTTATATAAAGTTATTAATTTTTTCAAGAATACGTGAAGAAAAAGTCAGATAGTGAAACTGTCTCAATGTGACAAGGTTTGGTAAGCAGATTCAATTTAAGATAGCATCACCTAAAAATTTGTTTGATAGGCACCAATCTTTCCAATGTGATTTGCATATGTTAACTCACTCACATCAGAGAAATGAGCAATGTAAGAATTAGTCATTCATTCAAGGTGACAGAGTAGGCAGATAACAAAACTTGATCTTCAGCTGGAGCATACAATTAAAAGTCAAAACTTTTTCAAATGTCTGTTTAATTCCCCTTTCTGAGTGAGATTCAAGGACCCTCCTTAGCTTCTTTGGGTCTGTGGATTGTAGTTTGGTTATCCTGTACTTTATGGCCAATATCCACTTATAAGTGAGAGCATACCATGTGTTTTTGGGTCTGGGTTACCTCACATAGTATATGGAGGGAGGGAACTGGGTGAGAGAGAAAAATAGGAGTCAGAATCAGTGGAGGAGAGGGGGAGAACTGTGAGAGAGAACAGAAATCAGTGCAGAACCATCTCTGGAACAGGGGAGGCTCCCAGGAGTCCACGGAAGTGGCCCTAGTAGCAAGAATTAAGGAGCTTGAAGTTGCCACCTCTTGTAGCCAGGTGGGACTGGCAGTGGAGGGACAGGGGACACCAACCTACCCATAAAATCTTTGAACCAAAATTTGTCTTGCCTACAAGAAGTATAAGGATAAAGATGGAAAAGAGATTGGATGGCTAATCCGAATTGGCACAACCCCCTGTGGGAGAGAGCCAACTCCTGGTGCTATTAATGATACTCTGCTATGCTTGCAGACAGGAACTTAGCAGAACTGTCTTCTGAGTGCTTCATCAAGAAGCTGATGGAAACAGATTCAGAGACCCACAGCCAAACGATAGGCTGAAACTAGAGAGTGCCATGGAAGAGTGTGAGGAAGGATTGAGGGACCTGGAGGGGTCAGGAAGAACGACAGAGTAAACTAACCTGGGACCATGGGGCCACAAGAGACTGAACTACCAACCAAAGAGTGTACGTGGACTGGACCTAAGACTCCCTACATACATCTTTCAGATGTGCAGCCTGGACAACATGTGGGCTGTCTCTGACTCTGTTGCCTGCCTCTCAATCCCCTTCCCCTAGCTGGGTTGCTTCCTCAGGCCTCAGTGGGAGAGGATGCGCTTAGTCCTGCTGAGACTTGACATGTCTGGGTGGGTTGATACCTCTTTAGGGCCTAGCCTTCTCTGAGAAGGAGGGGGAAATAAGAGAGGGAGCATGAGGATGGGACTGGGAGGAGAAGAAGGAGGGGGCTGGGATCAGAGTGTAGAGAGATAAGAGAAAAAAGAAAGAAAGAAAAATTTAAAAGATAGGATTCTGCTCAGTGTGGTAGCACAGGCCTTTAATTCTAACCACTTGGAGGCAGAGCCAGGTAGATCTTTGTGAGTTCAAGGCCAACCTAGTCTATAAAGTGAGTCTAGGACAGCCAAGGCTACACAGAGAAACCCTGTCTCGAAAAACCAAAACCAAAACAAACAAACAAACAAAAACGGAAGTCAAAACTTTTAATTACTCTGAGCCAACAAGACAGTTTTCCAAGTCAGAAACTGCTATAGTGTCCCAAAGACCCAGAGCCATGTCACACACAGAGGACAGCAACATTGTTTATTCTCGTGACATCTACAGATAGTAACATTAAAGAACTGAAGACAAACTCTTCAAGATTAGAGCAGGGTAAGTTCATGAATAAGGTAATAGTACAATGTGTAGCCCCAAAGAGCATTTCAAGGATCCCCTGGATATATCGAAAATTAAACTAAAAGTACCGAGACTTTCCCACAACTAATCATGATACCAGAACAGGAAACATCTTATAATCCACTGGTTATGTAGCCACATGCCATCGAGTAAATCACAACTTTAAATGAAAGAATTAGAGCTAGGTGAAGAATGGTTTTCTCACTGATATGTATTTTTCTTTTCTGCCATTTCTTACTTTTCATTGTGGCATCCAGAAATAAAAAGCCCATCTATATGGAATCTATGTATGTTGATTGGCCCACCAATGAGCTCCTACCACCCGGAGAGGTGGCTTCGTTCTGAAGGCGATAGTCAGTTGATTTTAAACATTGTTGTGGCAGCATCCTAAAGCCATTTATCTCCTTGCACAACACCTGTCCATCATCCTTCACATCCAATCTGAGTCTGGTTCCTGCTACAGTGGAACTATTCTCTGCCAAGCACAGCAGACATGGTTGTAAGTAATACTTTCTTCTATCTCTTTAACCATCATTAGCAGGTAAAGGGGCAACACCAAAGTCATTGCACATTTATATAAAAGAACAAATTCATATTGCCAAAGATATGGAGATGATTCATTACAAATAAACAATGGAGGCATTAGAAAGAGTCGAGGATACATCTAGTGCCACAAGAAACAAACATGCTTTTTTCTAGTTCCTTCTGTAAGACTGTTAGAAACGAATCCTTGATTACATGTTCTTGCCAGTTTGAGTTCATAACATTCAAATAATTAACGTTACTATAAGCCTTTAAAATTATAGTCTGGATTTAAACGGGTCTAAATAGAACTCCATATACTTCTGAAAAAGGATGGAGTTTGCATGGCAACCTAGAATCAACATGAATAATTGGCACTCCTGGGCCTCCCCCTATTCAGATGTCAGTGCTGCCTTTGTTGCTCCCTATCTTCAGGAGATACATTTTATTGGCAGAACAACTATGGAGCAACAATGGATTCTATATATTCCACATAAATATGTCTTTAAGTATGTGACATGCAAATAGTCCTTCAATTGTACACCTTGCCTTTTCTTTCTCTTAACAGAATATATCTCCTTTTATTGAAAATAGATTTTCCTGACATAATATATGCTAGTTATGGTTTCACCTTTACACTCACCGGTCCCTCCTCACCTCCACCCTCATCTGGATCTACCCCACTTCCTGTCCTTCATTAGAAAACAAAGAAACGGGATTCTAGATGATAGTAATAAAATAAAATATAATAAGATAAAACAACACTCATACACACTGTACTAAGGAAAAACAAGCAGAAGGAAAAGAGGCCAAGAAAAGGAACAAGAAACAGATATAGATACAGAGACCCACTTGCTCACACACTTGACGATCCTATAAGAATTCTAAACTTGAATATATATATATATATACATGTATATATATATATATATATATATACATGTACATATATATATATATATATATGTGTGTGTGTGTGTGTGTGTGTGTGTGTGTGTGTATCCAAAGGAACTATAGTGTAAAAATAGACAAAAAACATAAATAAAATAAGATAAAAATGTAAAAAGCCCTGAAGGGACATTATCCATGGAACTTCCAAAGATGCCATTGAATTCGTCTCTGTTGGCCATCTGTTACCGGGCATGCAGCCTAACCTTAAGTGTAGTTTGTATACCCAATGAAAATCCCTTGGAGAAAACTAATTTTTCACTTGCAAGTGGTTATCAATTAGATGTAGCTTGAGGAGTAGGAATATGGACGTGTGTCCACTTCTCTTTTCAGTTCTAGGACCATATCTAGTTCAGACCCAAGCCCTATACTTGATGCATCAGTCTCTGTGAGTTCATAAGTTCGTTGCTCCTGTTGATTCAGAGGGCATTGTTTCCTTGGTGTCTTCAGTCCCCTCTTGATCTTATACTCTTTATTATTCCCCTTTTGCAGGTCTTCTGAATCTTGAGGGGAGACGTATGATGAAGACCTCTGTTTAAAGGTGAGTGTTCTAAGGTCGGTCATTCTCTGCACAGCATCTGTACGTGGATCCCCGTATTTGTTCCCATCTGCTGCAGAAAGAAGCTTTTCTGATGATGGCTAATGAGGCACTGACCGATGAGTACAGAAGAATGTCTTCAGGAGTAATTTTATTATTCTACACAGTACCAAAAGAGAAATGTAAACATCAACCCAGCCACAAACCTTTTGATCTACAAAGGAATCCTGCCTTTAACATATGTTCAGACAATAGTGATACAAAGCTTGTGGGAGTGTGACCAATCAATATCTGATTTAACTTAAGGCACACTCCATGAGATGGGACCAATACTCAACACTGTTTGAGTGACCAAGAACCTAAGACTAGAAAGTCCATGGACTTGGGTGAAAAGGTCCAACTCCACAAACTGCAATTTATTGATGCTTTTTCTTATTACATTTCATGTAATATTTTTTACTCAAAAGCTTAATATTTTCATGCATAGAAATTTAAAATTACATGTTGATAAGACTACCCTTCATCAATATTATTTGTGATCTTTCATGGGTTATATTGAATTCTATTCTTTCTCATCCAACCCAGGGCATCCCTTAACTGTGGGTTCCCAGGCATGCTTCTAAGTAATGTGATTATGCCCAAATTTGTTCTTCTTTAAAAAAAATTTCACTTTGTTTCCATTTCTTATACTTCATTCAAATTTCCATATAAGTTTTTTTAAAGAGCTCCTTGGGGGATATTGATTGAGAATGCCCTAAATCTTTACAGATAATAGATGTCTTTATTATATTGAGCCTTTCAAATTAAGTCTATTGTTTTCCAGATTGTTTCTTTGATTTTCTTCAATTTTTAATAGCTAGGCAATGAATTGATTTATTCTTGGATTTTTGGAGATAGTGGTCTGTACACTCTGATTTTGTTTCCATTTACACACAACTTGTATATAAAAACACAAGTTTCATACAGTAATGTTATATCCAGAGATTATATTAAATCTCCATCAGAGGAGCTCTGAAGGAGCTCTGAAGGAGTCCTTGTTGTTATTTATGTAAATAATTTTATCACATGGTGTATAGTGCTCATCTCTGTCAATTCTGTGTTTTCATCTGGGTTTAATTTTCACTGGAGATAATGGTGGGGTAGAAGGGAGGGAGACAGGAAGAGAGATAGGGAATGAGAGTGATTGGGTTATAGGGAGAGAAAGAGAGAGAGAGAGAGAGAGAGAGAGAGAGAGAGAGAGAGAGAGAGAGACCTTGAGATCTCCAATTCAGCAAGTTCAATAACAAATATTCTTCCTCAATCTTCATTTAATATTTGCTTTTTTTAATTTTAGCCTTTAGAGAGACGCTTTCATAGCAGAAGAAGCCGTGTACTGCATGAAGAACATACATGAAACCTTTAATCCATCTCACCCTGAGCTATAGTGGGTCACTTTATAAAAACATATTTCTACTCTAATCTCAAAATTTCTGTCTATTGTTACTGATAAGAAGGGTCTTGCAACTGGCCTGCTATTGGTAGTCTGTTGGCATGGGGACGAAGACACAAGAATTACAACCCCATGGCTGGTGAGCTGAGGCTTTAATCCTCAGTTATTGCTGGATGCACCTGCATGACTGAGGTTTGCTCTTCCGTCTATGTTTATAGTTTAACATAAAAGATACTTTGGTTTCTAACTTAAGGAGAATTTTCAAGATTAACACAAATGGATTACTTGGTATAGAAAGTCTTGGCATTTTCTCCTTTACTCCCATTCCCTACTCTTATTTCATATTGGTATGCCATTGTTACATTCTGATGATTCTAACCAAAGTCAATCCCATCATTATTACCCTTTTTCCTTTTGGCTTAGTATTCTTCCTCACCTTATGACAATAAGATATCCCAGTCTTTCAACTAAACTCATTGTCTCAGGAGCACAGGTTTCATTTTATTAAGAAATGTTATTTAGAAGCAAAGCTTTAGGGGTTTATTATTATTACTTCTAAGTGAGAAAAATAAACTTTGATTCAGTCCGCCGCAATGATGTCTTTATCTTCAGTGGGTTGGATCTTAGGTCTATGAAGGCTCTGTTCCTCATGTTCCTGTGATTCTGGCACATGGAAAAGGAAACTGATATACTGTGCATCCTGTCAGAAGCTTCTCACTCTGTTGCCTACTGCATGGGATCATAGAGAAGCATAACAGGTGCTCACCTGAACAAATGCACAGGTGTCTTCGTATGATCACATGCTTAGTAAAGCTATGGCTATTTTCAGTCTCACACAACACAATAGTTTCCAATCTAACATTTTCCAATTTATTCTCAACTCCTTCCTTCACTGAAAATTTTCAATAACTTAATTGTTTGTTCAAGTCTAATAATCACTGATTGATATAATTAGGAAAAACAAACTAGGCGTATGAATGCTAAATGAGTTAACAATTGCTTTTGGTTTAGCCTGAGAGTATATACCTTGCTCAAAATCATTCAGGACTGAACGTGGTGGGGCATGCCTATAATGTCACTCAGGCAACTGAGTTAAGAATATTGTGAGCTTAAGACCGCCAACAAATGAGACCCTATTCTAAAAATAAATAGAGATGAAAATCAAAAGTCATTTGGGTTTTCATATTGCTTTGATGATGTTATTCAGTGGGCATAAAATTATTTTTATTTGTTTCTGTATTTCATTTTGGTTGCATTTTTCCTATGACTTTGCTTTCAATGTTACTTTTGTGATTTTTATTTGTTTATTGTTGTAAAATCTATGAAATAGAGCTTGGCTTCTCTGTCAAACTCTATAAAAATGTATGTGCAAAAGAATGTGATTAACCCCTACTGTCCATGCTTACATGTCCCCAGCAGTAAACAGACATATTGATTTTTGTTTTCTTGTTTCAAGTTAATTAGATGTCTGTGATACCATTCCACTCAAGTTCACGGACAGATTCCGTAGGATTAATCATGTCTGCATAGCATAGTATTAGATTAGCAAATGTGACTAATTTTATTCGAATACTTTTATGGATAAGTAGGCTGCAATTTTCCTATTTAAAAATGTAGCCAATATTTCATTCTAAGCCACTCAAATTGGTTAAATTTTTTTTCTTTTTTCTTTTTTGCCTCATAAAGGAGACTATTTAATTGGGCCTGGCTTGCAATTTTAGAGGTTTAGTCCCTCACTGTCATGGTAGGAAACATGGCAGCATGCAGGCAGGCAATGTACTGGAGTAGGAGCCGAGAGTTCTGCATCTCTATTCCAGGCTGCAACTTGAGACTGTCGCACTGGGCATAGCTGGAACTTCTACAACCTCAAAGCCCACCCCATACTGACACACTGACTCCAACAAAGTTACACCTACTTCAGGAGGGCCACACCTCCTAAAAGTGCCACTCCCTATTATCCAAGCATTCCAACACATGAGTTTATGGGGTCATTCCTATTCAAACCAGTACAGATCTGAAACTTGATTGAAGAAATCACTTTGAAAATATTTTCTTGGGCCGGGCAGCGGTGGCAAACACCTTGAATCTCAACACTTGGGAGGCAGAGGCAGGAAAACTTCTGTGAATTGAGGCCAGCCTGGTATTCAGAGTGAGTCCAGGTCAGGCAAGGCTACACACAGAAAAACCCTGTCTTGAAAAACAAAAATCAACCAGCCAACCAACCAACCAACCAAAGAAACAAACAAATTATTTTCATGGGAAGATTTTTCATTAATTGTTTAATTTATTTACTTTACATCTGGGTAGGAAATTCCCTTCCTCTCTCTCTCTCACCAGTCCCTTGCTCTCACCTTCTCTTCCCTTCCCCTCTGCCTCCTACCCTTCTCAAATAAGATGAGACATCCCATGGGTATCAACCTACTTTAGCATATCAATTAAGACTAGGCCCATCTTCTTCTATTGAGGCTAGACAAGGTTGTCTAGTTAGAAGAAAGGAATCCAAAGGCAGGCAACAGTGCCACAGTCAGGCAGCCCTGCTACTGCTGGTGTCTGTAACCTTTCTGGCTCTTTTAATCCTCACCCTCATCTTCCATTAAAGTCCCCAAGCTCTGCCTAATGTTGAAAGTGCTGAAAATATTTCCTGAGCCTTTGAGCTGAGAAGCTTCTCCTTATTCTATTTCTATTATGTAAGGTTTGGTATTTTTCATATATATTTAAAATGTATTCACTTTATATCCCAATTCTAGCCTCCTCCCTTGTCTCCTTTAAGTCATATCCTCCTTCTGTCCCCGTCCCCAACCCTCCTCCCCTAATAGTCAGAAAGGAGGAGCCCTCCTCCCCGATCCTCTCACCCCAGCCTCTTAAGTAACATCAGAACTACCTGCATCTACTTCCTCTGTGGCCTGGCAAGGCTGTCCCACCGGGGGGTGGGCGGGGGAGTGATCAAATAGCAGGCAACAGAGTCCATGTCAGAGGCAGCCTCGCCTCTGCTCCTCATATTATGGGACCCACATGGAGACTGAGCTGCCTGTTGATTACATCTGAGTAAGGGTCTAAGTCCTCTTCATGCACGGTGCTTGGTTGGTGCATCCGTCTCTGCAGCCCCGCCCTGGGCCCAGCTTTCTTAGATCTGTTGGTCTCCTTGTGGAGTTCCTGTCTCCTCTGTGGCCTTCTATGCCCCACCTGTTCCATAAGACTCCCTGCTGTCTTCCCAAAGTTTGACTATGAGTCTCAATATCTGCTTCAACTCCCTGCCTGGTGGAGTCTTTCAGAGGATATCTATGGTAGGCTCCCAACCAGCTCCATCTTTTGTGTTCTGTTGGTGATGCTTGTATCTGCAGCTCCTGCTCTCTAGGGTTTTGTTTTTAATCACCAAGATTCCCTGAGTTCGTGTTTTCTTTATTGCTTCTAGTTCCATTTTCAAGTATTGAACTGTCTTATTCTTTTCCTTGACCTGTTTGATTTTATTTTCGTGTATTTCTTTAAGGAATGTATTAATTTCATCTTTAAAGGTCTCCAGCTTCTTTACAACATTGGACTTAAGGTTGTTTCTTGTGCTTCAGCTGCCTTAGGACACCCCAGGCTTGTTGTAGTATGACGGCTGGGTTCTTATGGTGACATATTGCTTTTGCTCTTGTCGATTATGTTCTCATGCTAACCTTTAGCCGTCTGGTTGTCTATGGTATTGTCAGGCCTCTAGTAAGGCAGGCTGTGTTGTAGTACAGAAATGGAGTGGTCTACCTAAGGTAGCCCCTGATGGCAGCAGATTTCTCTCTGTCCTGTTTGGCTGTAGGCCTCCAGGGATACAGGCTGAGCTATGGGTTAGAAATAAGGCACACAGGGGATAGGGCAGGGCTCATCGCTGCTGGCTTTCCTGAGAGGACATGACAGACTAGGAATTGTGGGTGGAAGGTTCTGACCTGGTGGTCCCTGATGGCTGTAGGCCTCAGGACAGTGATCCAGGGGATATGGTGCTCAAGGGACAGGAGTAGCTCACCACTGCTGCTGAGGTTGCTCAGAAGGACCCAGGGGCCTAGGACATAGGAGGGTCTCACCTGTCTTTCCTGGGTATCAGCAAAGCTCTGGTACTGAGCTATAGACCAGAAATATGGTGCACAGGGGTCCATTCATTTTTGTTTTACCTGAATTTTGTATTAAAATCAGGAATAGTTTCTCTACAAACAACAAAGAATCCATGCTTGTATTTTTCCCTTGGACTTTCCCATCTTTATAATTTTATATTTGTGTTTAATTAGCAAGCTACTTAACAGAATGTCTTCTCAGTTTGGGCATAACTAACATTTTGGTCAAGAAAGTTTTCTTGACATACACTATAGGATTTTAGGATGATTCTTGATTTTTTTCCCACACTATACAGTAGCTCTTCCTCCTTAATCAACCTAAAATGTCCATAGACATCAGTGTTATCTGCTGAGGAAAGTAGCTTTTCACCTAGTTAGAAACTCTGAGTTATGCCAATGCCTCTTAGGCCCAATATTAAGGTTGTTTTCAAAGAGATATTTAGTTGATTCCATGATCATTTGTTTCCGTCCATGTTTCTTCTACTGGTTTGAAATGGCAATTTCCTGTTACTGATCTCTACATTTGCCCTTCAGTCTGTTTCTAAACTGTTTAGTCTTCCAGTTTTCATTGGCAAAATAGTAATGTACACTTGTACTGTGTGATAATTTAATATAAATGACATCACTGTAATAATGAAATCAGAATATTCTGCAGTCCTTTCTTTTAAAACATTGATCATTTATGTCACCTCTTTTCATTTAGAAAATTCTCTATATAAATAAGTTATTATAAGTTTTTGTAGTCATTACACTGTGCAACACTGGGAATGATTATTCTTATAAAACTGTACTTTGGTAAACTGTCTTTATTCCTCTGTTCCCATCCAGCTTCCTATCTCAACCACCATTCTACTGTCTACTTCCATAGAATCAATGTTTTTGATATCCCAGGGGGGAAAAACATGGAGTTCATATCAAGTCTTTTGGTGGTCTTCTCATGTCTTAATTAAGTCCAGAATTTGTTTCAGAAACTTGTCATTCTATCCTGACAACAAAAGAATCTAGTTTATCATAGTGAACTTATCTCACTTGGCTTCAACATTATAGTTACCCAAAATGCTATGTTTCTGAATACAAATCAGTTGCTCAAAGTCACAACCATTTCTTTGACATACGGAAGATAGCACTTTCCAGAAGTTTTCTCCCATGGCAAAGTTTGGGTGCACCTTGGATAGAATGAGGAGGTTACCTGGAACGCAGGAGTCTTTAGCGTTATCTGTCCTCTGTAGACGTTGCTCTTTTCAGAAAATTTTGCCTATCTCTAGCATGGCTGACAATTTTCCAAGTGTTAACTATTTTTTCTAGTAGACATTCATGGATTAGCAAAGGCTTACGTTTGTCTATATAATTCCCCAAAGTTTACTCTAGTGGCTTAAGCTTTGTTATGAAAAGAAATAGAAAGTTACAATTCTGTTACTATCTCTTTAACTGTCCATACCTCAGCTTCACTTTCTTGTCTTTCTGAGGTCAATAATGACTCTAGACTTTTCTCCTTCAGCTGTGTGACTTTTTTGTTACTAAATGCTTTCATAGACTTTTAACTTTGTTAGCTGATTTGAAAAACAAATGACTGAATGAGTTTGCAATTTCAGAGAATTTATCTTTACTAACATTTAAGCAGGCTAATGTAGCTGTTCTTGCAATGAAAGCGTTGCTTCTCACTTGTGATAGTGCCTTTAACTCCACAGCCAGCTCTGCTGCTTTGAAGAGGAAAAAAAAAATCAATCATCTTGCAAGTTTTGACCTTTATTACTTTGACCATTAGCAATAAATAAAATAAATGTCCTAGAAATCACTTCTCTAATGCCTTTATTGTTTGATAAATGAGATTTCTAAGGCCTTTGCATTTTCAATTTGTGACAACTTTCAGGTAAGTTTATGAGATAGTCTTACTTTGCTTCAAATCCTCAGTACCCAATCAGGCTTCCTTCAAACCCTGATGCAGTTGTGTTTTTGGCTTGGTTTGCAATCTTTTTCTGAATTTCCACACAATTATAAGTACTTTGCTTTGTTCCAAATTTGTATTCCTTTTTTTTTCTTTTATTTATTTATTTATTAATTATTTTTTACTAATTTATTCTTGTTACATCTCAATGGTTATCCCATCCCTTATATCCTCCCATTCCTCCCTCCCTCCCATTTTCCCCTTACTCCCCTCCTCTATGACTGTGACTGAGGGGGATTACCTCCCCCTGTATATGCTCATAGGGTATCAAGTCTCTTCTTGGTAGTCTGCTAATCTTCCTCTGAGTGCCACCAGGTCTCCCCCTCCAGGGGACATGGTCAAATATGAGGCACCAGTGTACGTGTGAAAGTCATTTAAGGAAAATACAAACAACCAGATGAAGGAAATCAAATTTGTATTCCTAAACAATCACATATGACTGACAGACTTTTCTCCATTCCCCACATATAAAATATACATATGAAATATACCTGAGGGTTTTTTTTTGTCTTTGTGCTGGAATTTTTACAACAATATGGATATGTAATTCATTGCTGAAGAATGTAAAATTGAAAGAAAGGCATTAAACAAAATGATATTGTTGAATTATTAATGAGCATGCAGAGCATATATGAAGATCTGCGATTTAGTTCATGAAAGTTACTTTGATAAGTAATATTCTTATCAAATTCTGGCTCTGTAGTCCCAAACCCCAGCATTTTAGCAGTAGATGCAGCAGAAAAAAAAGAAGAAATGAGTGAAGAAATTCAGGTATTAGGAAGAAGAAAGAAAGGAAAAGGCACAAGAATGAGAAATTGAACTTAATTCACAATTTGCATACGCATATGTTAGGATCTGAACTATTACTGAGCTCTATAAGTGTGAAAAGAATATTAAAAGATATTAAAACTACTAAGTGTTTTATTATTCTGTTGAAAGTTTGTGGTGATTTGAATGAAAATGGACCCCTGTAGGCTGAGTGGTATTATTAGGATATGGTGAGGTAGGTGTGGCCTTGTTGGAGGAAGTGTGGGATAGGCTTTGAGGTTTCAGATGTTCTAGTGAGGTTCGGTGTCACTCTTTCCTCCTGCTGCCCGATGATTCAGAAGTAGAACTCTCAGCTCCCTCTGCAGCATCATGTCTACCTGCATGGCATTATTTTTCCTGCAATGATGATAATGAACTAACCTTTGACCTATAAGCCAGTTCCAACTGAATATTTTTCTTTATAAGAGTTGTCACGGTCATGATGTAGCTTCACAGCAATAGAATTTTTAGTAAGACAGAAATTGATAGCCGCAACTGGTTCAGTGCTGTGATAATCTTGACCATGCTTTTGTTTGGAGGAATGTGGTCTTTGGGACTTTAGATTTGATATCCACTTGAAGCTTCAAGTGGGGCTTCATAGGCAATACTAGTAGAAACATGGAAGACAATGGTGCAGAGGGTGAGTTGAACCGTGTTTTACTGCGGGAGAATTTTTATATATGACCTGGAGACTGATCTTGTGATATGTTATCAGATTGCCTTCTGCCCTTGACCATGGATTCACAGATTTAGCAGAAGAGATTTCAAAACAGCCTGTGCTGTATGGTTATAAGTAGCCAGCATTATTCAGATTTATAATAAAATGGAGCAAGCTGGGCAAGGAAAAATATAAAATGTACAACTTGATGGATGGGGAGTAGGGAGATGATGCCATGAAGTGTAAACAGATTAAGGACTGGGTTCTAATTGACATAAAATGGTGACCTCAGCACAAGACCCTCACCCAGCTAAACTGCCGGCTTGTGAAAGGGGATTAAAGAAAAAATAAAAATGAATTAAAGGAGCTTAAGGCCAAAAGTGGTGGTGCACACCTTTAATCTCAGCATTCAAGAAGCAGAGGCGGGCAGCTCTCTAATTTCAAGGCCACACTGGTCTACAGAGATAGTTCCAGGACAGCTAGGCTTAGGTAGTAATGGAAACTTTTGAAACCACAAAGCAGTAAAAATGTATTTGAACAAAATATAATTGTTATATTTGTTCAAGGCCCCAGAAAGCAGCTCAACTTGGAAGTTTTGGTCATATGATTCTGGATTTAGTCAAGGCTGCAAAAAAAAGGGGGAGGTATGAGGAGAGCTGCTGAGGAAAGGCATATGTTAGGGGTGTCCTTACATGAAGTCCAAGAGAGGCCATAGTTGAAGCTGTGAAGGTGAAACCTGAATTACCTTGGAGACCATAAGATGTTGAAAATGCCAGTGACAGGATATTTGCTGAGGAGGAAAGCTGCAAACAGCATGTGAAATAAGCCTAGGAGAAAGAAGTGTTTATACGTCAAAGAGTTGAAAGGAGTTAGGAGATCTAAGAGCATATTGACATCAGACATGGAGATGTAGAGTTCGGAGTTTGTACAACTAGTTTTTGGTCTTTCTTTGATCCAGTATTTCCTCACTATGCTCCCTTTCCGACCTTTTGGAAAGGTACTGTATATCTTGTGCTAATTTATGTTGGAAGTATGTGATCTGCATTTTTATTTTGATTTTACAGGAAGTTGCAGTTAAGAGATTGCCTTGAGTTTCAGAAGAGAGTTTAAACTTGGAACTTTTAGGTTTAGTTGTTGCTGCTGCTGTTGTTTTGTTTTTGTTTTGAGACAAAGTTTGGCCTGGTTAGTATTTGGATGGGAGAACTTTGGAGTTTTAAAGAATTTACACTATGGATGGGGATTTTTGAAGTTGGTCTAAATAGATTTTACACTATGATATTACTACAAGCCTATGGGAGACAGGGAGTGAAATGTAATGATTTGAATAAAAATGGCCCCCTATAGGCTCATAAGTATGACACTCAAGGGATGTGGCCTTCTTGGGGGTAGGTGTGGCCTTGTTGGAGGAAGTATGTCATGGAGCAGAGAGGTTTTGAGGTTTCAGATGCTCTAGCCAGGCCCACTGTCACTCTCTCTTCATGTTGTCTGCTGATTCAGATATAGATAGAATGTTTATCTCTTCAGCACCAGGTTTACCTACATTCCACCATGCTTCTTTCCAAAGCAATAATGGAGTAAACCTTTGAACTGTAAGCCCATCCCAAATAAATGTGTCCCTTTATAAGAGATTTCACAGTCTTGATAGCTATTCACAGCAATAGAATTTTGACTAAGACAGGTTAATATAACATATTTTGGGCATATTCACTCTCCCTTCCCCAATCTTTCCATATCTACATCCCTTCGCTACCCATCCAACTCTGTGTCCTATTTTATTTTAAATTCTTCAAGAGCAGTTAGGTTGTATGTGTGGCCTTACACTGGAGAGTTGTTGACTCTAAGAAACATCTCCTTTTTATAGAAGCTAACAGCTGATGATAGTTCCTTGTCTAGTGGTAAAACTGTATGCCCATCTCTTCTCTCCATGCTGGGATTTAGTCATATAGATATAGTACAGATTTTTGTCTTAACTGCTGTGAGTTTGTATGTGAAGCTGCCCTGTTGGTTCCAGAAGAAACGTTATTTGTAGTCATCTACTGCCTCAGCTCTTAAACTCTTTCAGCTGCCTTTTCTGTAATGATCCACTGAGTGTTAGCTATCTCTTTTAGAAGGAAATTGCTGGTATCAGACAACAGTGGAGATTTGGGAGCTCAACAAGCCCATGATAATAGCAAAGTTTTACAGCTCTTTGTTATGCTGCTGTGCTAAGTATGACAGAAAAACACGTGGATGTCCAAAACTGACTCACCCCAAACCAGCTGGAAACCTGGTCAGATGAGATGTAAGCTAAATGTGTGCTTCATTGGTCGGGCTTTTAACAGTGAACTAGTGGCAATGGAGCTGGGGCTAGGGTGCTAGGGATACTTGATTTGCATGCAATGGTACAGTACCTCACTTATATTGAGCAGCACAGGATTCCTATCACAAGAAGGAGAACACAGTACTTAGTTATCCTATTGGTGGGGGAAAAAATTCCAGGTATGTTTAAAGGTCATTTACTGAAGGCTAGAATCTCCTTGGCACAGGGTGGAGTATTTCTAGGAATCCCCAGGTGCTTGCTGAACAGATTCTATCAGGAAAGAGTCAGGCCTGTAGTCTCCCTACTGGCTGTGATGACTCTAGAGTTTCTAAGCTCAGAGGGGGGATCATGCTGAGAAAGGGAGTACTGTCACTACATACTGATCTCAGAGGCTATCCGGAAGCACCAGACTACAACCTTTCCAGAAGAACGCCACAGCTAATCTAGGAACTGTTTTTAAATATATATTTACTTTAATTTTATGTGTAGGTGTGTTTGCATATGCACATGTGTACTATGTATATGCCTGGGGCCTAGAAATGTGTCAGATCTCCTGGAATTGATGCTGCAGGTGGTTGTAAGCTACCATATGGATGTTCTGAATTGAACCTGGGTCTTCTGAAAGACATAAAGAGCTCTTGAGTGCTGAGCATTTTCTCCAGCCCAATCATTGACTTTTCACAGGAATAATAACGTAAACTGGGATGTGTACAAGTAGATGTCAGGTCAGTGCAGTTAGCCAAAGTACTGGGTATCTAGGGTACTCTTTTCAGTTTTACTCTTGTAGTCTGTAGGCAGAAATACCAACAGACAAAGTAGTAGCCAAAAACAGAACTCTGTTGGCATACCTAGTCTGCAGCAGGAATAATCTTGGAGCTCTTGTTTTGAGGCCTTGCCCAGCTGACCAATTTCTATCAGTTGTTCTCATCGGTGAGGGCCACTGAAATGGCACAATGGGTATAAAGCCTCTCTCTCTCCTCTTCTCTCTTCTCTCTTCTCTCTTCTCCCCCCCCCCCTCTCTCTCTCCCTCTCCCTCTCTGCCTGTGGATCAAGATCAGAATGTACCTATCAGCTATTGTTCCATCACTATTCATGCTGCCATACTCTCTTCAATGAGTATAATAGACTAACTATCTGAAACTGTAACAAACCTCAAGCAAATGTTTTCAGAGTTGCCATGATCCTGTCTCTTTACAGCAAAAGAACACTAAGACACCTGGCCATCTGAGATCCATCCCACCAGAAGTGAAAGTGACATAAAAGAACTCAGTTGGCTGCTTTCATCTTACCTTTACATAAGTGCTGTGACATGTGCATCACCCCAACAAACATCATACACACACACACACACACACACACACACACACACACACACACACACTTACACACATACACACTTGCATACACAGTTATTAATTAAAAAATAAACTTTGAATTTTGAAAATGGATGAAGACCATATTTACTAAATAATTTTGTTGAAATTCATATATTTGGAAATTAGTGGACATTAGTCATTTTAAATTCAGGCCTGCTTTCACAGACCACTTCCTACCCTAAATCCTTTGTAAAACATTCCTATTATGTAAAGATGGTTAAGAAATGAGAATAAGTTTCCATGTCTAAAAGCCTGAAATTATCTTCCTACAGCTTACAAAAAGTCTTCCATTCTCTTCAGGTCATCCTGTTGTGGGTATCTGTGTTAGTTACTACCTATTGCAAGGAGAAGCTTCTCTGACGGGTGTTGGGCAACTACAGATAGATAGCAGTCTAACAATGGGCTGCTGCACACAGGGATACACAGTGGCTGTAGCACCAAACAGACCGCAAAGGGGAAAGTGGAAATAAATTCCTATCCCTAACAAAGAAGCTATTAGCAATCCACACCTGTTGGGGAGTATAAAATCCGTTCTCTCTGATGGAGTGACACTGGGACTATCAAGCATACTTCTGGAGAGGGCCCATGCCCAAGAGTAGTTGGAAAATACAAAACAGACTACATGTTTTTGTGTACTTTATTTTTCTTTCAGTTTACTATGGTAATTTTTGTCTTCTTGACAAGTTTGCTTGTTGGGATTTTTGTCTTTTGTTTTGGAATATTTGAAGTGAAGGGAAGGAGAAAGGATATAAAACAAAATGAAGTTGTGTGGAAAAGTTCTAGGAGGAGTCAGTGGAGAAAAGACATTATGTTCAAATTGTATTATATGAAAGAAAACATTTTTGATAAAAAATACATTTAAAATATTTTTCAATGTAATTGAAAAAAAACAGGATAAATCTTAGATTAATGTGCTATTAGGTTATATCCCTAGGTCTTCCACAAAAATAAGAAGAGAATGTTCCTTAATACTTGTTGGCAACAACGGCATTTTGATAAATTTTTCTTCATTGAAAGTTTCTTATTTCCTGCTAAAAAGTAGGTGGAACAACAACATTCTCTCCATGTTAAGAAAGGATGAGCTTGTGGAGAATTAAAAAAACAGAAGAATGTTGGCAGGAAATAGTTGGTTATTTTGGGCTACAACTTCTGGAAAACTAGCTTCCTTCCCAGCGTTCTCTAGTTTTGAGGACTATATTCTGCTCCTTATAGGAACAACACGGTGATGACAGGTTGGAGGTAGTGACAAAATGCAATTTTTCTATATGTTCTTTCATTTTAAATTTCATTTCTTTTAGCTTCTGACTCATGTGGTGTTGTAGATATCATCCACTTGTATTTTTACAAGACAATGTCACCAATTTATAGACATTCACAGACTGTCCAAGCAGTTTGTAACACAAGCACATGCCTGGAGGCTGTCTACAGGGATCTCAGTTCTATAGCCTCCTTTTCTTGGTTGCTATATTCGGCTATGTGTTAGTGCCACCTCTATCTCCCCTCATGGCCATTGTTTGTTTCCTAGATCAAGCACAGTACCTGGGTGTGCAGGGGTGAAAAATGAGTAAACACATTTCTAATGAGCTCACGGCATTTTGTGAAATTCTGCAGTGATTTTTGAGACAGTTGATGTTTGTTAAGCCAATTCTATTAGCTGAAGATGATTGATATTAGTGTGCACTTGCTGCAACTCCTCACAGCTGAGCCTTTTAATGCCACCCTGAAACATAACCAAACGGTCTGAGGCAGCTTGGTACATACAGACACAACAAGTTTGTGCTCTTTATTGCTTCTATTAGAACAGTCAGCACACACTAAGCAACCCCTACTGAATGGCTAGGAGCACAGCACAGCATCTAAGGACCCTCACAGTGTACATGAAGGCCTGGCAATTAGTCAAGTCCATAATATGTGGATTCCAAACAGATGATGAAGGCAGAAGTGCCAGTGATGCTGCAAGGCCCTCAGTTAGAATAGCCAAACCAGAGTGGCATGATGCTTATGCAGAAAAAGCCACAGAAAGGAGATTTTGACTTTCACTGGCACATACTGAGTCCCACTGCCATGTCCATGCTCCAGCATCAAAACGAGATATCCACATGTCCTCAGATATTAGGTTAGATGTTTTCCATCCAGTTATAAAGTGACATTGTTCTGCACAGCACTTATCAGTGGCCAGTTAGAATTGAGTTTCGTCTTTGAGCTTGGTGTATTCACAAGAAAACAACAACAACAACAACAACAAAACACTGATATACCTTCTCAATACGCATAAGGCAAATTTTCTTAGCATTCCCAACATCAAGATGTGCTGTCTTGTCTAGCACATAAGTGTTTATGCCAAATATGTGGGAATTGAATGTGTCTTGAGAAAACAGAAGCAGGAAGACTAAAATAAACTAGGACTTTCAATAAACTTGTATTGAGAGAAAAAAGCAGAATTTGTCTTTTTTATTTTTAAAATTTTAAGACCAGCAATTTTCATGATTTTATTTTTGTTTATGGTTCAGTAATACCCATATATATATCAGTATATAATATATATGATATATATATATATACATAATATATATTCTGTATATGTATGAGTTTCATTACATTAGTTACATCATTATGGTCATGAACATCTAAATTGATTCCGTTTCCTAGCAATTTTGAACAGAGTGGCAATGAACATGGATATGCAAGAATCTCTGTACTGAGTATAGAGTATTTTATGTGCTTGCCTAAGAGTGTACAGTTGGGTTGTGTAGTAGATCATTTCTCCTTTTTGAGAATTATCCAGAATGATTTGCAAATTTGTTGTATTTATTTACACTCCCAAGTGTCCCTTTCCCCATATGCATAACATCATTTGTTGTCATTTTTAGTCTCTGATCAGGTCTGTTCTGACAGGGGTAAGATGGAATCATAAAATAGTTTCTTTAATACATTTTTAACTGAAATAGTATTACAGCACTTTATCCATCCCTTTCCTCCTTAAAACCCCTTCCAAAGACCCAGACCCACAATAACACTGATAGTCAATCCACTGACCTCTATATTGTGTTCAGTTGTTATGCTGGTCTAGCAGAGTAGCAGTAGCAGCAGAATTTTCTAGTCCTTAATAACTGAGGTTGTCTAGCATTTCAAGTGTTTCCTAGATGTTTTTAGTTTTTATTTTGGGAATTGTATATACATTCCACAGACTATTTCTTGGTTGGGTTGCTTATTTTCTTAATATATGGCTTTTAATTCCATGCATAGTCCAAACACTGATTGTGTGTCAGATGAATGGATGGCAAAAGTTTTCTCTCATTCTGTAGGTTGCATATCCACTTGCTTTACAGTTTCCTTTGCTGTACCCAAGTGTTATAGCTTCATGAGGGGCCTATTTGTCAGTTCTTGGCCTTATTTCCTGTGCTAATGGCATCTCATTTAAAAATTCCATATTTATGCCTATAAGTTGAAGCATACTTCCCATTTTATTTCTAGCTATTTCAGAGTATGGGATTTTATAGTAAGATATTCCATTCATTTGGAATTGAGTTTGGTATAGGTGAAGAGAAAAGGGAATCCTTTCATTCTTCTTCATTCAGCTATAAAGTTCTCCCAGGACCATGTTTGGTGAAGATGACATCTTTTCCCTGATATATACCGTTAGTTTCGAAAATACAAGGTAACTGTAGTTGCTGGGACTTCAATAGGTTCTCAATTCCATTTGATTAACCTACATGTCTATATTTTGTTCTAGTGTTATGCTGTGTCTAGTACCTTAGTTCCGTAAAGGAGTTTGATATCAGGGATAGGAATACCCCTCACAGTATTCCTCTTCTTCATGATTGCTTCGGAAATCTTAAAAAAAAAACAAAAAAAAACAAAAAAAAACAAACAAACAAAAAAAAAACCTTTTAATTGTTTCTTCTATGTTTGTAAAGAATGACCATAGGATTTAGACGTGGATGCCATTGAATGTGCAGCTTTCTCTGGTAAAATAGCTACATTTAAAATTAATCCATGACCATCTCTTCAAGTACAGGATGTTATTTAAATTACCCTATACTGGTTGAGAGTTGCTTTCTGTCCTAGTATGCAATGACTATAGAGAAAGACCCATGTCCCACTGTGATAAATGTAAATTCTTATGTGTTTAATTAGGACGTTCTGTAGATTTTTCTTAGGTCCATTTGAATTATGGTTATTCTCTGTACATTTGTTTTTCTCAAGTGATCTGCCTATTGGTGAGAGTGAAATGTTGAAGTTACCCACTATCTCTGTTTTCAGATGAATCTCAACTTTATATCTAGGAGTACTGCGGGCAAAGGGGCCCTTGTATTCTTAGAGAAGCACTAAGAGAAACAGGAATGTTAATAATGCAAGGCTAACTCCCCAAAGGAGGAGATAAAATCAAATAACTGCATTCCATCCAGGATGCTAAGAGTGGATTTTGATAATAACCTGGTGATGTTTTTGCCATCTGTGGAGGTGGCTTTTACCCGCTTTTGCTAGAGTCAGACTCTAACTCCCCAGAATTATTATTCCAGACCCTTTTTTCCCTATACCATCATGCATACTTAGGATCTATTTCACAAGTACTTTATGGCCTACTGACCTCTCTTGCTATCAGTCAGAGATCACACTAGATTCTAGGCCTTTTCGCCATAGAACCCACCCTCATGGTTACATGTACTTTTTAAAAGAGTTGTCATGTGGAGAGTGGGGACTGCCTCTGACATGAACTCTGGTGCCATCAATTTGATCACTTGCCCTTAGTGAGGAGGGCCAGCTGCACACAGAGGAAGGGGAAGCAGTCTATCCAGATGAGACCTGATAGGCTGTGGTCATTTGTTAGGGAAGGAGGTCCCTTCTTGTCAGAGGTCTAGGCGAGGGCAGTAGGGCAAAAGAGGGAGGGAGGGTGGGAATGAGAAGATATAAGTGAGGGCATAACAATCAGGATGTAATCTGAAGATATTATATATATATTTTTTCTATGTAGTCACCTCTAAGCTTTATTGTGCATCCAGAACTGGACTGTTTGATTGTTTGTTGCTGGGAAGTCTGTTCTCAAATGGTACAGTGTTTTAAATGTGTTGACAACAAGCTGCCTGCCATTACACTCCCAGAAGTCTGATCCAGGGTGATGAAAAAATACTTGGTCTTGGTTCTTATCTTTTTTAGGGATTCACTTCCCTGTCTGACACCTGCAGAGACCTCCTCATAGGAGTATTTGTTTTATGAAGTTGGGTCAGCCATATTTGATATATGCCTGTTTAGAATATACCTATTTAGAATTGTATGGCTTTCTCAAAATGTTCTGTTGATGAGTTTGAAGAAGCCTCTATTCTATTTTTTCCTTTGAGGTTTATTTTATTAAGATTAGAGTAGGTACACCTATGTACTTCTTCATTCTATTTAGTTGGGACAGTGTTTTTTATCCTTTTACCTTAAGGTGACGTCTATCTTTGGTTGTGATTTGTGTTTCTCAGAAGCAAGAAAAGCCATAGGTTCCTTTATAATGTGCTTGCTCATGTATTTTGTTAGGGGAATTGAGACCATTCATATCCACAATTATTATTGAAGATGTGTGTTAATTTCTGTCATTTTATTTATTTTTCTAGCGTTCTCTTAGACTTCCTTTGATGAGCCGCCATAGCATTATCTATTATCTCCTGTGGATTTTAATGTTGTTCATCCTTCTCATACCAATAACTTCCTTCCAGGATCCTCTGTACTACTGCAGTAGGAGTCAGAATCTTTGAGTCTATTTTTATCAATCTATTTCCTCAATTTTAATAGATGCTTTGGTTGGGCGTAATAGTATGGCTTTTCTTTTACTATCTTGGATTGTATTCCTTTTTTTCATTTTACTTTCTACATTGTCTTGGAGTATATTTATTTTTTTTGTGTGACTTGTTTGCACATAGGTATAATAATTATCTTGAATTATTCTTCAACAATTCCAAATTGTTTTCACTGGGAGTCATTCATATAGGATTGACTATAAATTTCTAGAAGAAAATTATCTTAAACATTCACGTTATTTTTGTTTCTGTTCTGGGATTAGTTCATATACAATTATTTTGTTAGCTGAATTTTTTTCTTTTTCTTCTTAATATTTAAAAGAACAAGCCTTTTTCTTTCAGTGGAAGTGCTAGCAGTACTCAGGAGATGACTAAATTGTATTAGGATTTATATATCATTTTCTTCTATGGCCTATTCTTCCTCTGGGATTAGGTACTGTCCTTGATCATCTACATCCTCCCTGGCACTAGGGTTTTTATATGGCAATCTAATGGATTCTGAGAGTTCCCTTTCCAACTTATACATGGTGTCCTCCCTTAAAATGCTTAAATTATGTCTTTCCTGTACTTTCAGATGATTTCTGTTTTTTAAATAAAAGAGACAATTAAGAGATAACATGATGTAATAAAACTTTAAAAATATATATGGTTGGGCAGGATCTCTAAAGACCTTCCCCTGTCCACTCCAAGCAACCAAAAGTTGTTTCTGATGACTAGATACTAAAATGAAGCATTATAATCTCTAATGCAGCATGAAGGATATGATCACTTCTTTCAGTTGTTTTGTAGAAATGGCAACATTGAGTACAATGGTGGGGTGGGAGACACTACCCTATCTAGCCATCATATTCCATAAACATGTTTTTAACTTCTTTATCATGGGGCACTGCTGCTGCCTTGCAAACACTGAACTCCCAATGCCCGATATTCTCAGGATGGCTGGCTATTGCTGCTCTTCTCTGGTTCATAAAGGCTGCTTTAGAGCATCCTTCTCATTTTGAGAGTTTCTGAGATAATACTGTAATTTGTGTCTCTCACTGGTCACATATGGCTGCTAAAGGAGTTCTGGGTTACATAAATAATCTCCTCCTCCAGTATACTTTGCGCTGCATACTTTGGAGGAATAATTATCCTTCCATAGGATAAGCTTAATCCTCTTGTGAACTATTATTCAGGCTTTATAGGTTTTCAGAAGTTCACTAGTATAACATTTGGCTTCCTCTTAATTGTTTTCCCCTGGAAGCTCTAGCTTGACACAAATCCTGCCACAGTTGCCTACAAGTGACCTAGTCAGATTATTTCATCTTTTTTGTCTTTGTCTAACTATTCCTTATTGCTTTAGCATCTTGTGTTCCTGACATACAAGACAACCTGTTTCATTCAGATCTTCTCAAACCTCTCATATTTTATAATAATCATATCATACCGTGAACCTCAGTAAAGCCATGAGAGCCCCATACCAACCCAAAGTTCCTGCTAAGTCAACCTCTTTCCTCACTCTTTGGTAAAGTTAGCTTTAGTTTTGTATGGTCTGGTGAACTGGGCATCATCAGCTCACTTTGTATTGCCTGTCTTCTCCATGAACCAGCCTTTGTGTTCATGAAGACCTTAGCACCTATCCGTAATGGCTCACATAAATAAGTCCATGAGGAACTAATCTCCACTACATCGCTTTATGTTATGCAGTTTTTCGTGTCAAGAAGGAATGAATTGTTATATTATTCAGCATGTCTGTTTCCACATCACTCAGACTCAAGTCATGTGCTCCTGGGTCCCACAACCTCTTGATCCAGGTGGTGAGATGCTTTTTCACTGTTTGTCTAAAATGCTTGCCAGATTCAAACAGTCCAGGTATCTCTCCATGGTTATCATGGTCTCTTGAATCAGATCACTATTAGAGTTCCATTTTTATGCTGAATTTTGAGTTTTCCCTTAATCTATTCTGAAAGTCCAGCTTCAGGAGTATCTTCTATTTCTTTTCTTTTCATTGTACAATCCTTCCCATGGGATCAAAGAGTTTGAAACCCAAAAAGAGTGAGTTAGCAGAGATGTAATTTATATTGTGTTTCCCTTAAGCATCCCAGCCATACAAGCATGGCACGCCAGAATCTCCACCTCACCATCCTTGAATCAATTTCTCAACCAAATCAAAGAGTGATGTAAAGGATGTTAGTCACTTGCTTCTTCTCCATCTTAACTCCCCTCTTAAAAAGCAAATTCACTGCGCAGGCTTGTCAGCCTCACTTGTATGTCTTTTTTTTTTTTTTTTTTTCTTATATACATTTTTTATTTTTTAAAATTTTTTTTATTAATTTATTCTTGTTATATCTCAATGTTTATCCCATCCCTTGTATCCTCCCATTCTTCCCTCCCTCCCATTTTCCCATTATTCCCATCCCTTATGACTGTTCCTGAGGGGGATTACCTCCCCCGGCATATGCTCATAGGGTATCAAGTCTCTTCTTGGCAACCTGTTGTCCTTCCTCTGAGTGCCACCAGATCTCCCTCAGCTATTAAAAACAAGGAATTCCCGAAATTTGTGGATAAATGGATTGAGCTAGAAATGATCATAATGAGTGAGTTAACCCAGAAGCAGAAAGAATCAAATGTTATATACTCACTTATATCTGCATACTAGCCCAAAGGGCATGTCCCATGAAAGCCTTCACTTACCAGGAAACTGGGACAGGGGGGAGGACATCCTATTGGGACTCTAAATGAGAGAAGCATGGGAGAATAGCAAAGTAAAAGGATCCAGAGGGTCCTAGAAACCTACAAGTAGAACATTATGATAGGCAGATTTGGGCCCAGGGGTCCCGCTCAAACTAAGGCACCAGCCAAGGACAATACAGGTGGTAAACTTTCAACCCCTACCCAGATCTAGCCAATGGTCAGAACATTCTCCACAGTTGAGTGGAGAGTGGGATATGTCTTTCTCACATACTCTGGTGCCTCACTTGTATGTCTTATGCTTAGCAGTGGCCATGCAAACACAACCCCAATCCAGCATGGTATTTTCAGAGACTTCAAAAACTTTTCCTAGTCCTTCAGTGGTTATTACCATGTCCTTGTAGTAACACATTAGATTCCTCTCATCACAGAACACTCCCCAGGGATTTTTCCCGCAAGCACACCATTTTGAAATAGGTCAAACTTGGTTTCATAACACATCTCAGGGAGTATGGGCTTACTACTACACCAAGGACGGACACAGGAACTACAATATGGGTTAAGACAACCATATCAGGATTGCCTCCACCACTCATGGACAGGCTTCCCTTGCACAGATCAACCGCAGTTATACACCTCAACTCCAGGGGCCTCGCCATCACTCATACCCAACTCACCTTGATTTTGTCATTATATGTTCAGATGTCAATTGTGTTTATGACTTCTCCTGGGGAGACAGGGAAAAGAAAGGTCCGTCTCACCCAGAAAGGGTACAGACCAATTAAATAATTTAGCCATGTCTGTATCAGTGAACTACAAAGTTTACTGGGGTCCCTAACGTAAGTAGGAGTAAAGGATTTCCTGAATCTTATAATTCAGGAATTATAGCTTCCCTACAGGAGGGGAAGTGTCTCAAATATAGGTAAATGGTTATATCAACATCCTCTCCCTTTCTCTCTCCTGCTGCCAACATAATATCAGGTTCCAACTAAGCTTATAAACAATACAACCTAATTACATTAAACATATCTAGGTTGTTTTATTCCAATAAAAGCAAAGTAATATTCCCTTTTGTTGTTACAGAATTTTATCCTGGAAAAAAAAACATATAACACAGAATATCAGATAGCTCATTGGCCTTGCTCATAAACTGAGGCCCAGTGAGTTTAAGTGCTATATCTCAGTTGAACAAGAACAGGACACTTTAAAGCCTTCTAAGCCTGGAGACTTTACCTCTACCTTAGAAGCTGTTTTTATTATACTCATTTTTCTCTTTCTTTCTTTCTTTCTTTCTTTCTTTTGGTTTTTTGAGACAGGGTTTCTCTGTGTAGCCTTGGCTGTCCTGGACTTACTTTGTAGACCAGGCTGGCCTAGAACTCATAGCAATCCACCAGCCTCTGCCTCCTGAGTAGAATGCTGGGATTAAAGGCATACGCCACCACCGCCCGGCAATTTTATTAGGCTTTCCAGAGAGGTAAGAAGTCTGGAAAGTTTCATGATTAACTATATTTCTGTATTCTGCAAGTCTAAAAATAAGTCATCATTTTTCTTATTTTGTAACTCTGGAATATACTAAGCATGGATCAGTCTACAAGGAAATGTTACTAAAACATTACAAATAGAAATTATTCTTTCACAACTATATCTAATTAAGAAATTAACTTTCATAAGATGACTTTAGATATACTCCTACCAAAATAATAGTAATAGTAGACTAGTAGCTTGCCTTTGTCTCTTTGACATTCACAAAATCTGGTGCTGAAGTTAATTGGAGGCAAGATCAGTCTTTCATGCATTGTGGAAACAATAAAAGGCCAAGGAATGGATTCACACCAAGAATCTGGAAGTGCTGTAGGTCATGTTAGAGTGATATTTACCCAGAACTGCAAATGGTTTGAAATGAGACGCTCTTAGTTTATCACTGGAATCATGATGAGGAGAAGATGACTGAAGTTATTTTTGTGTTAAAGCACTTGCACGCATCAGTAAGTGAAGAATTTGAACTTTAGAGCATATTGATTTTAAAATGTACAATGCTCCATACATCAGCGAATTAGACAGTGAGCCCAGTCTTTGTTCATGGCAAACACGCTCACTTGGAAGACCGTTATGTGAATAGAGGGTGAAAATCACTTTCAACTTAAATGGAAATAAAGGTTGCGTCTTCCTAAACTTTGATCAAAGAGTCTCTGAAGTGAACGATGATTTTAAATGTGAAATCTTCTGAGATTGCATTTGAAGCCAGATTTGCCTCAGCACATCAGCCACTGAAAGCTTCTGATTCTGCTGTTTACAGTGTCTGCTGTCTCTGCACACAACTGGTTTGTACAGTGGCGAGGAACAATTCTTTCTATGAGAATGTGACCACAAACCTTTTTCCCAGATGACAGCATTTCCTTTGATTGTTTATCTGCTAATTATCACATCTACTGTCTCTGGTGACTGAGAATCTTTAAAGCTACCATTTACCCTTAATGTTGGCTGTCAGAGCAGTATAATCTGCACATAGTATGGCAACTTACCTTGTAGGACTAAAGAAACAACACATACACAAGCAAATATTCAGCTCCTACTCCCTTTTGGTTGTTGTAGTGTCTTTTAACTATTCTTGTTGCAATCACAGAAACTATTAACACCAATTTAAAAAAACTCAGACTTTTTTTCACATGTAAAAATATCATTTCCTTCATCAACATTTGAGAGGTTGACTATTTTCTTTTCCTTTTATTATTATTATTTTGTGGTTGTTGTTTTGTTTTCCAAGACAGAGTTTCTCTGTGTAGCCTTGGCTGTCATGGACTCACTTTTTAAAGCAGGCTTACCTTGAACTCACAGAGATCCACCTGCCTCTGCCTCTCCCTTCCTGAGTGCTGGGATTATAGGTGAGCACCACCACACCCAGTGGAGAGGTTGACTATTTTCATATATAGCTATTCGAGAGGACTACCAATTGACCTAAGATCAATACAAGAAAACAAAACATTCAAAGAATACAATTAGACCTTTGAAAAGCTGTGTCAATGTAGGGTTGGTGAAGATCTTTTCCCAGTCTGTAGACTGTCACTTTGTTCTCTTGACAGTGTCTCCTGCCTTACAGAAGCTTCTCAGTCTCATGAGGTCCCATTTATTAATTGTTGACCTTAAGTCCTGGGCTGTTGGTATTCTGTTCAGGAAGTTGTCTCCTGTGCCAGTGTTTTCCAGGCTCTTCCCCACTTTTTCTTCTAAGTGACTTAGTGTCTCTAGTTTTATGTTGAGGTCTTTAATTCACTTGGATTTGCGTTTTGTGTATGGTGGCAAATATGGATCCAATTGCATTTTTTACATGTAGACATCCACTTAGTCCAGCACCATTTGTTAAATAAGCTATCGTTTTTCCATTGAATAGATTTGGCTTCTTTGTCAAAAATGAAGTTATCATATGTATTAGGATTCATTTCTGGGTCTTCCATTCAATTCCATTGACCAAACAGCCTATTGCTGTGCCATTACCATGCTGTTTTAATTACTGTTGCTCTATAGTACAGCTTGAGATCAGGTATGGCGATTCCTCCAGAGGATCTTTTATTGTACAAGATTGTTTTTGCTATTCTGGGTTTTTTGTTTTTCCATATGAAGTTGAGAATTGAACTTTCAATGTCTTAAAAAATTGGGGAGGTATTTTGATAGGGATTGCATTGAATCTGTAAATTGCTTTTGGTAAGACAGAATTTTTTACTATGTTAATTATCTGGATCCATGAACAAGGGAGATTAGGGAAGGACATTTTAGGGTAGAACATCATCTATCTCTGGAGATGGAGAAGGATAGTTAAAAACTTAGACAATCCCCACAACTGAACCATTGGAAGTATTAACACCAGCAGATAATCTTTTCCTGGGACCTGAAATCCTGATCCCTTGGGTGGTGATGTAAAACAGTCTTTCACCTCAAGTTTACTAAAGCAGGTCTTTAGCTTGGAGCTCCGTTCAGCAACCGTTCTTTAGAGATCATGAGAGTGAATACTTCTACATGCACGTGGAGGGGAGGAGGAAGAGGGGTGTGGAGGAGAGGGGGGAGTTGGTGTTTTCTAAAACATCACTTTAAGTGCTATTCCTGTTACAGGAGTCTAGGGGCACAGTCCAGTTTATTAAACAAAATGGTACACATTGTACAGCAGAGCCACTCAAGCAAGAAAGTGAAGTGACATACAGAAAGGGAGTACAGGGCCCCAGGGACAGCTAGAGATCTGAAGGAGGGAACCACAGGGTTCCTGACAGAAAGTAAAAGGTACAAATCTGATGTGGAGACAGCAAAATGGCAGCCACAGAAGAATAAAAGTAGAGATCTTGAAGGCGCAGACACAGAGTAAGAACTGTTAAAGATCCTGAGGGCAGCTGACAGAGTCAAAGCTTAGTTACAGATGGACGATTGTGTGGGATTGGGAAGCACCAGCCACGGAGATGAAGGGCAGAACAGACCCACGGTTAGAACAGGCAGACAGCAACCATCAAGGGGGTAGGCAGCCCCAGATTGGAAGTCCACCCTGGTGTCTCTGGGCCCTTTATTTTATAGGCTAGGGAAGAGGACCTACCCTTTCCTGACCTTCTCTCCTCCCTGGTTTCTCCTGCCTTAGAGGTCTGAACAGTTGCTAACTCCTAAGGGGGTTGGTGGAAGGACTCCACCAAATCAAAGCACCATTTAAAGAGGCCAACCTCTCTCTTCCAGAGGTTGGCCCAAATTGGCCCAAATCCTGTTGACTGCCTACTTCATTATAGAATGTGTGTGGATTTCTCTATAATTCTTAAAGCTCCCTTGCACAAATGATCTTGCACACAGACCTTTCCTCTTTCTCTCCTCACTTATTTTTTCCTACTAACTTACTTTGAATGCTAGAGAGCAAGTGCTCTTACACTTGGATCTATAAAATTAACTGACCCCTTTTCTACCTTATCTGGAATAAGGTATAGTCATGTGGAAAAAAAATCTTTCAATGGCAGATGGCCCACACAATGCTACAGTGAGGTCTGGCATTGAACGCACTCCATGCCCTCTCAATTCTCATAAGCAGGTTAAATGGAAACCTGGGAATTATGAAAATCAAGAATGGAAAATCTGGGGTGGGGGGGTCCAGTCCCTAAATGAGGAAAGCACACATGCTGAGCACAACATTCACATGGATGACACAACAAACAAACAAAAATAATTTCAGATGCTAATATCGTGGTGTATCTGTTACTGCCTATCTTTCTTTTAAGACTGAATTTTTTCTGTATATATTTATTTGCATGGACATGTGCACTACCTGTGTGCCTGCTGGCCATAGAGCCCAGGAGAGGGCACTTTTAATCATCCAGAACTGGAGTTACAGATGGCTGTTAACTACCATGCAGGTGTTGGGAACCAAACCAGGATCCCCTGCAAGAGCATCTAGCAATGATCTTAAGCCCTGAGCCATCTTCAGTTCTTGTTGGTTTTGCCAATCAAGGAAGCCCAGATGACACTAAGAATGTAACATTTATATAATTCCTGATTGTGTCATGGTTCTTCTTGCTATAGGTAGTTTATTGTGTATATGTGTAATAATATAAATGTATATGTAAAAAATTAAAAATGCTTAATTAATAAAAAAAAAGGAAAAAAAAAGCACAAATGTCTTTGTACAGCTTTACTGCTTCAGTTTTGTATTGCTGGGACTAGGCTGTGGCCCTAATATGAAGCTTTCTGATAATGACCAGCCAAGGGGAAAAAAACAACAAGGTATGAACTGTGGCTAGCTGTTAATGCAGCATCCACAACTGATACAGTGATACTAAAAGACGCACCCTACACACACACACACACACACACACACACACACACCCACACACACTCACACACTCTCACACACAGTGGGAGCCCCGTCTAAAGGACTGATCACCTGGAGCTCAGATGTGGGGAAGCAGCAGACTAGGTAGTAGCAAAGGTCAGTAGTGACCTTTTGGCAACTTTGGGGGAAGATCTTCCCTTCCCCTAAAAGTTGGACAGTTCTTCCCTGCCTTTAAAAACAGTTGTCCTAGGACTTTATAGCATAGAGCCACAACAGAACTTGAAGTAGGAAGAAGAGAAAGAAAACATCTGTCAAGAATCACTGGGGACAGACTTGTCAGAAGTGCCCAACATGTTAGATATCTGTTCTCATCAGGCAGCTAGCTAGCTCTAGCCCAGGACTCTATCAGTGACTTCAGTCAGGGGAAGTCTTTTCTGTCTCAGCCACCAAGATTCTACACTTTGGCTGCAGAAGGGCATTTGTCCCTGCAACTTCTCCCACGCTTAAGAGACCTGCTGTACCAGGGGCCCATGACTACAGCCTTCAAGGTCTACTAAAGAGAGAGCTCTGCTGCTCCTGACACTCTCTTTGCACTCATTTTCCAAGACACTGCTCTTCTTGAAACCCCTAATCCCTCTGCGAGCTGACAAGCTGTAGTGCTTGCAGACAGTCTTGCAACAGGCACCCCAAAGCATGCCAAGAGCACACAGCATCCTTCTAGGTCAGCAAGCCAAAGCATGCTGAACAGTACATTCTGTTTTCTGTATATTTTCACATACATTCTGTTTGGTCCTGATATATGGGGAAGGCATTAGATTAAAATCAGTACAACAAACCTCATTCATCTTTTCTGTGATTTTTCCAGGTAATTTTTCAGTCAGCCTTTCGTCATAAGCTTTTTTCTTTGTTCATAAATAACTATGTTTAAGCCTAAAGTCAAATCCCCCTTTCTAAGATCCACCCTGGGGATTTGCTCAGTTCTTTCTATATTTCCCACATTTACAAAGAGCTACTGTACACTGCTGTTTGGTTACTTTCTTCTAGTCATTACTTTGTTATATGGGCTGAGACCAATCAAAAGATATGAAAGAAAAGGAATTTTAATTTCCTTTAATTATAATACAAAATGAGTACAGTGTAGAAACTAAAGAAATTAAAAATAATAGAGATAGAGAAAGGATTTGAAAGTGTTTTTGATAATTTGGCTCCTCTCTTTCTTTCGGTTAGATGGGCTGAGAGTCTGTCAGTCTTCTATATCTTCTCAAACAAGCTCTTAGATTGCAGATTCTTTGTACTGTTTTGTTTGCCTTTTCTATTTCATTGACTTCTGGTTGAATTTTATTATTTCTTGTCACCGTCGAGATTTAGATTTGGTTTGTTTCTTCAATCTGAGTTGTATCATTAAGTCATTTATCTGTATTCTTTCAGCTTTTGTAATGTAGACACTTAGAGCTATTGATTTCACTTGTAGGATCTGCTTTCAGTGTGTCCCAGAAGTTTTGCTGTGTGGTGGTTTCTTTTTCATTTGATTTCAGAAAGTTTTAAAATTTTTACTTCTTGATTTTTTTCCTCAATATTTGTTCTCATACTAAGAAATAAGCATAGTCCTCACTCCTCATCAAGGAACCTTTTCTTTGCAATACAGGAGACCACGAGGGAAAAACCACAGGTGATGGAAATGCAGGGTTGTGGAGACGAGTCCCAATGAATATATCTACAAAATACTCCCAAACCTAAGTCTCAAGTAACATTGCAGAAGAGGAGCTGAAAAGATCATTACAGCCAGAGAATCGGGGAGTTTGCTTTGAGACTGTCACCTATTAATATTAAAAGCTACAATGATAACGTCTCAACAACTTTACTGCCTAAACATGAGCCGAACAAGGTCTGGCACCAACAGATATGCTGCACTGAACTGGGAAAACCCACAGGGCGTCAATCTTATACAAAGAACTAAACTCAACTAAGGAATATTGAGCGTAGGCGAGATCTTCCTGCTCAGGGAAGAGCACACTAATTTGTTTTTCAACACAAATGGTCAGCCCTGAAAAAAAACATACAAGTAAAACTATATAGGATGTCCAGGTTATAATCAGGAACATATGTGTAGATCCATGTAACGATAAATGAAGAAAAAGGAAATGAATTTGAAAGAGAACAAAAAGGAGACATATGGGAGCATTTGAAGGGTAGAAAGTGAAGGGAAAAATTTATAATTATATTATTATTTTTAAACTACCAATTAGAAGCTAGAGAGACTGCTTAGTCAATAAATTGCTTATCAATTAAGCATGAGGACCACAGTTCCAAGCCACAGGGTCCATGTTAAAAGCTGTATGTGGAAGCAATGGGGGGACAGAGAAGAGGAGGATAACTGGCCTCACTAGACAGCTAATTTAATAAAATCAACAGAATTCTGTCTGTGGTAGAAATGAGAACATTTTGCCTAGTAGCTAGGTTGACAAATTTGAAGCCACCTCCATAAGGAGGTTCTTTGATGCTTATCATCTTCTGTGAGGTAGGCTGGGTGTTTCCAGGAGTTAACCTGTCTCATTGTCAATGAATCTTTAAAGTAATAAAAACATTTGTAAATGCCATATTCTGCATGTCTCTGGGGTTTTTGAAGACCTTTTCTTTCTATAGAGTCATATCTATCTGCTGTGCCTAAGATGTATATTCTTGTGATAAAAGTAGACTAGCAATTGACATGACCATGATTTAATCTACTAACATTTAATTTGTATAACTTATTTCTCTTAAACAGCTTGATAGCACTTTCAGAGCATTGGAAGTAACCCTTGTATTATAATTGAGTTACATAGGTACAATAACTCATATTAAAGTAGAAATATATATGCATACATGCATAAAATGTATGAAGAATAATCTTACATTTGAATTCTATACCACTGTATCTAGAACTTATTTTGCATCTATATACAAAATTCTACATCAGTGAATTAAAAATATCTTGTGAGTGACAATTGAGGAATTAAGTTGAGGAGTAGACTCACTAATCTACTTTTTGTTCTATCTTCCCTGTACATTTCTATATTCCCCCTTCTTTCTTTTCAACCATTTTTTTCCAAACAGGATGTCAATGTCCAGTATGCTGTGAGGAATGCTACCTGTCAGGTCTGATCCACTGTCAGTGTTTGGTTCTTTTGTTCTGAAAGCATATAATTTCTCACAAGCATTATACAGTCCTAAAATTATAAGTGTAAAAAAGGTGTGTGTGACACATGGAACAATTAAGGCTGGATTTCTGCTCTTTGTACGAGCAGGAAAAGGAGACATCTGTAAATCTTCATTCATGCCATATGAAGAATGGCATCTAATGGTAATTCATAGGGGTTCTGTAGTCAACCAGAAGCATTGTCTATGCCTAGACATTCATATTTCACCCAGTCTCAGAGCTAGTCCCATATGGTGGGATTAGCAATATAATTTACTTGTTTGTTCTGAAGTTTAAATTCTTCCCACCCTGATTGTAGCTCTCTCCCTCATTCCCTCCTGATCCCCCTCCCTCCCTCATCTCCTCTCCCTCCTTCCCATAGTACTCAGACAGGGGGGTCCTCTTCCCATAATAGCTGACCGTGGTCTATCAAATCTCATTTGTATTAGCTGTACCCTCTTCCTCTGTAGTCTGGCATGGCTGTCTTGCCAGGGGGAAGTGATCTAAGTTCAGTGGCCAGAGTGCATGCCTGAAGTAGTCCCTATTCCTCAGACGTGGGGTCTACAAGGAGACTGTGCTACTACATCCAAGCAGTGGGTCTAGGTCCAGATCATTATTAATACTGGGATTCTGAATATTTCCTCACCAGTATTTAAAGAATGGAAAGATGTGTGCTATTACTATTTTCATGCAACATAGTTGTCTTCATATTAAAAAAAAATAGTAAAACTGCCAGTACTTGCAAATAACATAGTAACATACTTAGTAAAAAATTCTGGGACAATAAGTCAAATCAACAAATATAAACATAGGACAATCACTTTTTGTATAGCAAAAAATAAATTTGAAATCAAAATTAAAATGAAATGCCATTTTTATTATCTCTAATGGAATTAGTGAATCTCTGTCTTGTCTGGTCATAATTCCTCAACGGTGAAGCAACATGATGCAATTAATTCCATCCAAAGTCATTGCTAGGTAGGGTAGCAATTCCTTGTGTAAGCTATGTTGATGTGTTTCTTTCTTAGTCTCGGTTTCCATAAAAGCTGCATAGCCTACAGAGGACAGTCATATGCCATGTGTTTTCAGGTGACGTTTGAGAAGAGCTCACTTCTCAATCTCTCGTCAAGTTCCAATTATTATCTCTTTTTCCCCCCCAATTATTATCTTGTGGATGAGAAAATGATTGTGTTTAATTGAGGTTTGGGATTTGTTTGTTATTTAAGTATAACAAAATACGATTATTACTGCTATAGTAAACTGTGATGAATATACACAGCTTTTCAATAAGTAATAGAGAGTCATTATTTGTACAAATAAAATGTTCATATATTGAGAATGAATTACAGGAGAAACTGAAATATTAGGGAACTGAAGTATAATGAAGATAGCAGATTGGCTACAGATCACATAGCCAAAAACAAAAGGGTCCAGGGGTCAGTTTATACTCCACTCATTTTTATATAATACAGTCTCATAGCAGTGGGATCTATAGAAAAATCTAATTAGAACTTCTGATCTTTAAACATAAAGGACAACATCCTTCCAGATTTTTTTAAAACATATAAATAGCTATCCAGCATCAAAGCTTATCCTCCATTGGGCCTATGACTTTGATCATGTTTATAGTACCAGGTCTGAATTCCCTCCTGTGAAGTATGCCAGAAACCCAATTATGAGACCAGGTCATTAACACAGTAAGCAACCTTGCTATGATTGCACCAGTGGACAAGTCTTGCCTGACTGGTTGGTATTGTAGTTTTCAGGGTCCAGTGATAAATAAGAACACTAATGCCCTGCCCTTTCCCCAGCATCAGCATGCATAGCTCCTTCCAGAACTATGAAAATACCCTGCAGGAAGAGTTCCCTGGTCAGTTGTAGTTGATCTCTCTATGTCTTGCAACCAATGTGTGGTCTCTTTAGCCTCTAGCTTTGCAGAATGGTCATGCTGTCAGATTATCTTCTACATATTTGTGTTTGTATCCATAAATTTTGCTGCTCTCAATCTTCACGAGAAAGGCTTCTTAATGCCCAGTTGCTCAAGGTGCTGCATGCGAGTGACTGTGAGTCCTCACACATCAATGGAACATCTATGTCAGCTCTCCTCACGAAGCTCAAAAAACATGAAAGTAGAGGGAGAAAGAACGTAGCTGAAGAAAAGGGCATAGTGCTGACATATGCTTTCCTCTGAATTAGCAATGGTGTTTGTGACAATAATAGTAGTTTCAAGGGAAATGTGAAAACACACCAAAGTAAGGATGCCAACTTGGTGAACCCAGGAGTTTAATTGAGATTAAGGAATACGGATGAGGGCTTACAGGAAAGGAAAGCATGTGACAACAGAACATCCAAAAGCCCAACCTAGCATGTGAGAAGATTCATGAAAGCTGGAAAATTGTAACTCACTATACAGCTTGTAGGCAGATCAACAGGCTTGAAAGTTCTGTTCAAGTAGCTCTGGTGGTCTGAGCATCTTTTAGGGAGTTGGGCTTGTTTGCTTGTCCTTCAGAAGTTCTTACAGTTTATTTATGATTGAGAGGAAAAGGCCAGCTGAATCTGGTCAATTCCAGGGGCTTTCTGAAAATATTGAGCTTCCTTGTGGTATGGAATGACTCACCTCCTGATATAGTATCATGTGTCTTAAGGAGCATCCATTCAAGATGATGGTTTATCTCAGAGGACCGAGCTATAAAACACATGGCTGTTGCATACTTGAATTTGCTGCATCTGTGGTTACATGCTTAACATCTGCACAAGATCAAGGCTGTTAAAAAATCTTGTAGGGATCCAGGAAGGCCCCACTCTTTGCTGAGGAGGTATTTCTAGCCGATGACCACTGGGTAAGGAAGGGTTACCTGTTGTTTGTTGTTGTTGTTGTTGTTGGTTTTGTGTTGTTGTTGGGGAGCAGCTACTGGTAGCTTGTCCATTCCCTAATGGATATCTCTACACTCATGTGCATGTGTGCAGCATTAATTGAACTCCATGGGCTTTTAAAAGAAAAAAAAAAAAAGAGTACATGAAGTTAGAAGATAAATTGCTGAGGGAGAGCCAGAGGCAGTTGAAAGGAGGATGGGTATGATCAAGACACAATGGATAATGAATTAAGAAAATAATTCCAAAGGGATAAAAATTTTATGATTTATCCCTTATTTTCAAAATTTATTGTTAGTGTATGTAAGTGTATGCAGGTGTGGCTCCTCATGGCCTGGAACATAAAGAAAAGGTATTTTTCTGGAATCAGTTTTCTCCTTCCACTCTTACCTGGCATCCAGTCACTGAACTCATTATCAAGTTTACATAGCCAAGTCTTTTCCACTATTCCACCCAGCTATCCTTTGGTTTGAAATTTATATATGGATTACATTTTTAATAACTTTATTTAAATGCAAACATAGATAGAAGCACACATTCATTCACATACTGTAAAAATTAAAATATTGAGATCATATATCAGCCATTTTCTGGTCATAAGGATGCCAGTATTAAAAAACCAAACCAAAACAAACAATTAAAAACCTCTGTGATGGATAAACCACCCTGGATCATATGACCTTATGATACTCCAGACTGGTTCATCAGGCAGCCTAAGAGAGAAAAGAAGGCACGTGTGAGAACCCAGATCTGCTGTCCAGGTGAGCAGGGAGGATCATGGTATCTAGATATCATGGATCATTTGTGCTGTCTCATGCCTTCTCCTCTTTCAAAAAGTCTAAATTTGAATTTTAAATGGAAGTACTTTTACCAAAAGTCTTGACAGAGTGCCAGTCTCAAATAAGGAAGTAGACTTTTTTTATCTTGGTCTTAAATTTGAAAAAGTGGATAACCATTATTTTAAAATTTGTTATTTGTGATTATTTTGAGAATATTAGTTTCATAACCCATATATTGTAACAAATATGTTACCTTGCAGCTCTAGTTGATGGCTTTGGCATGTTTATCTTCCTCCTGTGTTAGTCATTTTTAAATGTATATGACTATACATAAACTCCACATAATCAGACAGTTCTTCTCAAATAGATATAATTTTAATCCACTGCCTTTAAGTAAGAATTGGAAAGTATAAAGAGTGAATAAATGCTCATATAAGATGGTGAAAAATAGATGCCCCTTTAATTAATTTAAAATGATACTTCAATTTTTGTATTTCACAAAACCCATGGGTATTTTAAAACACAATTTTTTTATGAAATCTCAAATTATTATTCAATTCTTCTAAGTTGAATTATTTTACTCAAAGTACAAGAACATTTCGAGTTTGGAGACATGAGAGAATTGTACCTTGTGTTAGTCAGGGCTCTGATTTTCTCTGAGCTTCAGGAACTTGTGATGTAAAACCAGGAAATGATATTTCTACTTTGCCTGTCACAAGAATATGCATAATGTAGATCTAGCTGCTTTTTCAATTATAAATTATTATGAAATATGCATGCTTCTGTCTAGACATTGGGCAAATTATGTCATATTTTGCCATACCCAAAATTATTATAAAATATGCTTTTCTGGAGCACTGTAAACAGGACAAGAAACTGGTTGTTCTAGGTTGACTCCCAAAATGAAAATCATCATTTTATAGTCAAGTGACATGCTTTCAGTTGATTTAACTCCCTGGATGAAAAATAAAGTGGAGCAATGCGTGAGGTAATTGGTAGTATTGTTCTCCCTAGGATTTGTAATTAGTATTTACAGCTTAAAATTCCTCCCTCAACTCTTTATAAGTAACTCCCCAAAACATATCTCAGCTATGTGTATTTTATAAGGACATCAGAGGAAATGGGGATTGCTTTTTATTTTTTTGTAATTTAGGGGTGATTGTGAAAAGAACTGTCTCTGAATGATGCTGACAAAATAGATGGAGAGGACATGTGAGCACTTATTTATATTAAGGCTGATGGGGGAATCTTCTTCCGGTTATGTGCTTGTTCATAGCTCTTGTGATTGTTCACACATTGAACTTTTATTTCTACTATAAAATTTAATAGAAGTTGCTTTAAAAACATCATTTCCACTCTCTACTTTCTTCTATTATTTCCATCTGAATCCTTGCTGTGAGCCAGAGATATGGAGTGTTCATTCAGACGGCTGTTTTTGAGCTTAGGAGACAATATTCGAATACTAAATTTTATCTGAGCCCTATGCTAACAATACATATAAAAATAGCATATAAGACCAGTTCTGAATTTAGAAAAAGCCTATAATTGTATTTCCATTTTCTTGTGGTATTATTCAAATTGATATATTAAGTAGACCAAGAAAAATTTTTGGCTGAGAATTTACATTTCAGCAAACTTAAAGAATTAAAAGTAGAGAGTGACAGGGACTGCTGCAATCAGGCTCTGAGCGTCAGGTCAGCCTTGGAGACAGCTGCACAACATTTCTGGAGCCACGATCGTCAGCTTTGGCAGTACAGCACTCCAGAGAGCTCAGCTAATAAGTATTAGACCAGGCCAGCTCCACCAGTTCCCACTGCAGAGAGGGTTCCTCCTTTATCTACAGTCTGGCTGTCTGGAATCTCCTGTCCCAAAAGTCATTTAGGTGAATAACGTAGCTATAATTCATCTGGTGTCAATCAAAAATAAACCCTACTTGCTACTATAATCTTTTTTTGGAAATTCCCCTTTTTGTTCCCCTTCTGAAACTGCATTCAAACTCACTCTTTCCCACAGTTCCGTCATATGAAAGGCATTAGACATCAAAACACACAACCGAACAAACAAAACCCAGAGCTCACTAAGAACGAATCCCAGTGGACAAGCCAAGAAGCAGAATGCTCAGGGAGGATTCTAACCAAGCAGGAGGAAAACCTGCTAGTGGCCAATAGTAAATGGCATGAAGGGAAATCACTCCTATTTCTCTAAGAATTTTTAATTTGTTAAGTTTGAAAATGAAAGAGTCTATTTCTTTCTAAACAAAATATCCAGCTGTCATAATGTTTCCCATGTTAATACCTGGGGAAAACCCTTTTGAGAGTATCCTACACACACAAGGCATCTGAAATGCCAGTTGATTGTTACTTGGATTTGATTTAGAGGAGCCTGCTAGAAGTAAATAGATTTTCAATGAAACAATAATTGCTTGTCAAGAAAGAGAGGAATGAAGGAAGGGGCTATGGGCCCCCTTGCAGCCCACAAGGAAACTGCTGCAAGGTCTATTTTCAGATGTCTCTAGAATAAAATAGCTACAGTTGACTCCTGACACTACAGGTCCAAAACTAAATTTCAAAAATATAGTTGATTTTACATTGATGCAAAAAAAAAAGCACTTTGAGGCAGTCAGAATGTAATCAAAGGAGTCAGCATAGTTTCTGAAAAGATTTTTTTCCCAAGTGTTCATATTTTAATCCTGTGGGCCCGCCTGTTCAAGACAGTACCAGTTCAGAGTTAAAGACAGGGGTCCTGTCCCAGAGTGGTTGACTTAGCCTATCTCCGGCTACCACTTAACTTTATTTAGCCTAAAGCAAGTGGGTCAACCTCCTCTTGCGCGCGTGTACTGCAAAATGGTAGCTGTCACCAGATATTTGTCCTTTATAAAGTGTTCATTACATTTGTAAATATAATGCTTACCATGGTAGGATCTAGGAAAGAAGGATCTTCATTTTTGGTTCTCAGTCTTGGAGACAACCTTAATGGAGGCTTCCAGAATAAGAAAAACAGGAAAGTTCTTCATCCTCCTGGGAGTAAGGAGAGAAGGCAGACGGCAGGAAGAGAGAAAATCATGTTTTTTGTTTTTTTGTTTGTTTGTTTTTCTGAATTAAAGGCTAAGAGAATGTGCAAGGCAAGCAACATCTGGGGGTGTCCTGTGGGTGAGGGTGTCTTTAGAAACAGTGCACATGCTTAGAGTATCCGGGCGCTGACCAGTACCTGAAACAGGGAACCTGAAAAAAGGAAGAGAAAACGGTAGCACTTTCTGAATCAACCCAGGTAGATCTAGCTGTGAGTCTCTAAAGCAGCTGCACTTAGTGCTAATATATTATCTCATCAAGGAGACCTTGCTCCTCCCATCTTAAGTGATCTCCAACCCTTATGTTTCTATTAACTTTCTGACTTCAGGCTACTCTTCTAAAGTGATAAATGCCTTCTTATGGACATAGGACTTGGGAACCAAATCAAGAGTTTATCTTCAGTGATCTTCAGGCTTGCTAATATTTGATGAGCTACGAAACACATAACACCAAACATATGCTAAGATTTTAAATATCAGTTCTATTTTAAGTTAATGTGATTAAATATATCCAGAAAATTACACTTTTTCACAATTTTGAGATGTAATATAATAGATAAAAAATCACATTATTCACATTATATTAGTATTCTCTTTTAAATGGTCTAAATAGTTTCTATTGTAAAAGAAAATGTCTATGGATGGGTAGATTATACAGTTAATTATGATATATTTTTCCATTTATGCCAAATCATTTCTAATGTATGTATTATGTTTTAGGGTTTTAATACAGTCCAATTTTTTCAGAGACTGTGGTTAATTTTTCAAAAAATATTTTAGACATTTAACAAGAGAATAAAATACTCAATAACCTATTATAATTTAGTTTCCAAGAAATTCATCTTTAATGAATCTATTTTAAATATTAGACTTCTTTGTATATTAAAATAACCACATTGTCATAGAAATTGTGCTAATTTACTTTTCTTAATTCTTCGAAAACTTCATACATACTGACAATGTACCTTGATCATATTCACCCTCACTTCCTTCATCCAGTCCCCTCTAGGCTCCTTTTCGACACACAATCCATGCCCTCTTTTTCTTTTCTGTCCTTTACACACAGGTATGCAGTAATCCACTGGGCCATTAGTGATCAATCCACAGGTAAAAGTGACTTTCCTTCCCCCAGCAGTCCTAAGCTTCCTTCTTAAATTCCTTCCCCATATTCATTTATAAACCCCACACCAAACTGACAGCTAGACAAATCTACACATGTCTAGCTTTTTGACACACCTTCAGCTCTCTGTTTGAGTGTGGCCTTCTTCCAAATGTTCTGCTTGATCTCCCTCAAGGATTGCAACACCTGCCCTCTTTTCTCATACATTTCATCTCCGGCTTTTCCACTACACAAACACGAAGATGTTGTTACTTTTTGTATATCTAATGCAGAGTCTGATAAACACTTTGTGAAGTATTTTTTAATGAAATTATTGTCCCACTTCCTTCGCTAGTTTTGAATTATCTCTTACAGTACAGAGTGATGTCTTTAAGGAACAAACCATACCGTGTCAATATCTTTATTATTGTCTACACCACTGCATCAGAGTCTTTATTTCTTCAAAGCACTTGAATGGTTGCTAAACAATTTTCACTCAGGACCTCTTCTAACATTCCTCCCTGGGGTAGAAGCTTTCTCTTCTTGCAAATCCTATAAACTGTGCACTGACCAACTCCTTGCAAAAATTATCTGGAGTGTAAGTCAAGGCTGTGTGTTCTTTTTATGTGTTATTGTTCTTCCCCAAGATGGCAAAGCTTCCTGGGGGATGGGGCCTCATTAGTTGTAGAAGTTCAATTTTAGACAAATTACTATGTCTTGAGGATCAAAATTGAGTCAATAGGGCGGTGGTGGCACACACCTTTAATCTCAGCACTCAGGAGGCAGAGGCAGGTGGATTGCTGTGAGTTTGAGGCCAGCCTGGTCTACAAAGCAAGTCCAGGACAGCCAAGGCTACACAGAGAGACCTTGTCTCAAAAAACCAAAAAAAAAAAAAAAAAAAACCCAAAAACCAATAACAGCAACAACAACAACAACAACAACAAAAAACACATTTAGAGGGGCTGGAGAGATGGCTCAGAAGTTAAGGGCACTGACTGCTCCTCCAGAGGTCCAGAGTTCAATTCCCAGCAACCACATGGTGGCTCACATACTAGCCTAAGGGGCATGTCCCACGAAAGCCTTCACTTACCAGGAAACTGGGACAGAGGGGAGGACATCCTATTGGGACTCTAGATGAGAGAAGCATGGGAGAATAGCAAAGTAGAAGGACCCAGAGGGTCTTAGAATCTTACAAGTAGAACATTATGATAGGCAGATTTGGGCCCAGGGGTCCCGCTCAAACTAAGGCACCAGCCAAGGACAATACAGGCGGTAAACTTTAAACCCCTTTCCAGATCTAGCCAATGGTCAGAACATTCTCCATAGTTGAGTGGAGAGTGGGATATGACTTTCTCACGTACCCTGGTGCCTCACAATTGACCATGTCCCCTGGAAGGGGAGACCTGGTGGCACTCAGAGGAAGGACAGCAGGCTACCAAGAAGATACTTGATACCCTATGAGCATATACAGGGGGAGGTAATCCCCCTCAGGAACAGTCATAGGGGAGGGGAATAAGGGGAAAATGGGAGGGAGAGAAGAATGGGAGGATACAAGGGATGGGATAACCATTGAGATGTAAAATAATAAATTAATAAAAAATAAATAAAGAAAAAAATACCCTCATATGCACATGTAGACAAAAAAAAAAAAATCTATAATGTGATCTAATGCCCTCTTCTGGCATGCAGGTGTACATGCAGGCGAGCACCATATACGTGCTAATAAATAAATAATAAATCTTTAAATAAAAATGAGTCAATAATACTTTGACTACAAAGATAAGTAAGATTTTCCTCTTAAAACTGTAGATTTTATTTTTCACCGTGAGCACTGATTGTAAGGGCAATGTGACTACTGTTTTCTTTCCCGTGTGGAAGTAACATCAGGCTAGCACCATGGCTTTACCAGCACACAAAAAAGGATGCTCTTGATATTACTTAAGGATTATGTTTGTGCATCTCATCATTGCGGATTCTGCATTTAATAATGAAAAGTACTGTATCTAATCACTTACATTTTTATCTTCTACAAGAGCGACCCAAGAAATGAACTTTATAAATTTGTCTTTTATCATTTAGTCTCTATATTGTCTCTCAGATAATTAAGGCTTCTTTTTTAATTGTGAGAAACAACACTGAAAATACAACAAACTGGAATTTGGAACTATATAACGATCTAATTGTTAAATTGTGTGGGTTTTTTTTTCCATCAGTTTCTAGGGTTAGACCATGAGGTTTGAAAAAATGAGATTATTGAAAGGCTCAACTGTGAGTCATACACATCTATATACACTGAGGAGGGAAAATGCAACTATAAAGCATTTTCCTGTTAATCTTCACCTGTGATATTTTGCATAGCTGTCTGATCATTATTGTATTCTATAGATGAACCTAAAAAGGCTGTTTGGGCCTAGATATTCAGTCTCTACTGTACAAATATGATGTCTAACAAGCATTTCTACCCTGGCTTTACAGAGACATGAACAGATGGAAAATTACCTTTTCTTTCCACAAATAAAGGCACCCAAGAGAGCATGACAAATTACCCTCATGTTTATCAATTTGATGTGTGGGAAATGTGATCTTGCTGGGGAGCAGAATTAAAAGCCAAGTGGCAACTACCTCCTGACATTATAAGATTATGACTCCTTTTGTAGGAAGAGCACACTAACCGAGCATCTTTGATGGTCAGTAGACAGTAACTGAATGACCTGTTTTAACTTCACTGAAAAGTTAGGTGAGATGCAGGTTTAAATACAGTGTGTTCAATTATAGAAAAATTACACAAGAGGTTATTGTCAACCCTTAAGTATTAGCTCACACTAATTTCATTTCTTTTATAAAATTACTGCAAGAAAGACACCAGCCATATTTTGATAACTTCATTTAACTCAGTAGCTCTAAGAAGTTCAAAGGGGCAAAAAACAATTCTTTTGTGAAAATCACACAATATCTCTAACCACTTGGTGCAATGAAATCTTTAAGGACTGAACATCTGAGTTCTTAGTGACCACCTGTTCTTTTTACTATAATACTAGAGAAATAGTATTTCTAGTATTCTACAGCTGTTAGTCAACTTATGCAAACCTCCCTCATAAAAAGAAATTCATTGTGCGGAAATCTGAAAATAGTGTTTCTGTATATTTTTTAACGTATTTATTTATTCACTTTATAGCCTGGTCATAGACCTCTCCCTCCTCTCCTCCAAGTCCCATCCTCCCTCCTTATCCCTCATTTTTCCTCTTCCCCTACTCCCCTACTCCTCAGAAAAGAGAAACCCCCTTTCCCATCCTCCCTGGATCATCAAGTCCAATCAGGAATGACTGTATCCTCTTCCCCTGTAACCTAGTAAGGCAGTCCTGCCAGGGGGAACTAATTGAAAAGCTGGCAAGAGAGTCCATGTCAGAAACAGCCCCCACTCCCCTAACTAGGGGACCCACATGAATCCTGAGCTGGTTCTCAGTTACATCTTTGTAGAGGGGCCTGAATCCGGTCCATGCAAGATATTTGGTTGGTGCTTCTGTCTCAGCAGACCCCACTGGCTCTGGTTAGATGGCTGTGTTGGTCTTCTTGTGAGGTTCCTGTCACCTCCAGGTCCTTTTCTCCTTCCTCTCACTTTTCTACAAGATTCCTTAGACATCACCCACTGACTCTCAACATCTATTTTGAGGAGCTGCTGGGTAAGACACTCAGAGAACAACTCTACTTGACTCCTGTCTGCAGGAATAGCAAGAGTATCATTAATAATGTCAGGGGTGGTTTCTCCCCATGGGGTGAGACTTGGGTTGGGCTGGACATTGGTTGGAGCTTCCCTCAACCTCAGCTATATCTGCTCTATATTTATCCCTGCACATTTTGTAGGCAGGGTGAATTTTGGGTCAAAGTCTTTGTGAATGGGTAAGCGTTCCCCTCCCTCTACTAAGAGACTTGTCTAGTTAGAGGTTGTCCTCTTCAGTCTCTGTGGCTTCTTCTACTAGAAGGCTCTGCTTAAGTCCCTCTCATACCCACCCTGGGAGCTTATAATGACTTAGGACTACAGCTTGTCACAGAGATACTCCCCAGCTCTGCTCTCTACACTCAGATCTCTCTGTATTTCCTCTCCTACTTTGTTCCCTCTCTTCAACCACTAACTCTGTCTATTCTGTTTCCCTTTCTGAGTGAGGTTTAAGCATCCTCCCTTGGATCTTCCTTGTTACTTATTGTCTTTGTGTCTGTGTATTATAGTATGCTTATCCTGTACTGTATGGCTCAAATCCACTTATAAGTGAGTATATACTATGTATAGACATATGGGTTACCTCACTTGGGATGATCTTTTTTAGTTCCATGCATTTACCTGCAAATTTCATGATTTCTTTGTTTTTAATAGCTGAGTATTATTCCATTCGGTAAGTATGCCATAGTTTCTTTATCCATTCTTCAGTTGATGGACTTCTAGGTTTTTTCCAGCTGCTAGCTATTACAAATAAAGTTTCTATGAACATATTTTTACAAGTGTCCTTGTTATATGGTGGAGCATCTTTTCGGTATATACTCAGGTGGTTTAGCTGGGTCTTGAGCCAGCTATTTCCAATTTTCTGAGAAAGCTCCAGATTGATTTTCAAAGTGGTTGTACAAGTTTGCACTGCCACCAGCAATAGAGGTGTGTTCCAGTGCCTCTATATCTTCACCAGCATGTGCTGTCATTTGAATCTTTTTTAATCTCAGACATTCTAATTGGGGAAAAGTGGAATCTCAGAGTCCTTTTTGATTTGTATTTCCCTGAGGATTAAGGATATTGAACATTGCTTTAAGTGTTTCTCAGACATTTGAGATTCCTCTGTTGAGAATTCTCTGTTTATCTCGGTACCCCATTTTTAATTGAGTTATTTTGTTTGTTTGTGCTTAATGTTTTGAGTTCTTTATATAATTTGGCTATTAGCCCTTTGTCAGATGTGGGATTAGTGAAGACCATTTTCCAGTCTGTAGACTGTCATTTCGGTCTATTGACAGTGTTCTTGGCCTTACAGAAGCTTTTCAGTTTCAAGGAGTCCCATTTATTAATTGTTGATCTTAGAGCCTGAGCTATCGGTGTTCTGTTCAGAAAGCTGTCTCTTGTGCCAAGGAGTTCAAGGCTCTTCCCCCACTTTCCATTCTAATACATTTAGTGTATCTAGTGTTATGTTAAGGTCTTTGATCCATTTGGACATGAGTTTTGTGCAGGGTGGTAAATATGGATCTATTTGTATTTTTCCACATGTGGACATCCGGTTAGATCAGCAGCATTTGTTGAAGCTTTTTTCTTTTTTTCCATTGTATGGTTTTTATTACCTTTGTCAAAAATCAAGTGTCCAAAGATGTTTGGGTTAATTTCTGAGTCTCTGATTTGATTCCAGTGGTCCACTAGTCTATTTTTATGCCAGTACCATGAATTTTTTTCACTATTGCTCTCTAGTATGGCTGGAGACACACACACACACACACACACACACACACACACACACACACATATATATATATATATATATATATATATATATATCTCCCCCAGAAATTTTTTCATTGTATAGGATTGTTTTAGCTATTCTGGGTTTGTTGTTTTTCCATATGAGTTCAAAATTATTCTTTCAAGGTCTGAAAAGAATTGTGTTGTTATTTTGATGGAGATTCCATTGAATCTATAAGATGGCCATTTTTACTATGTTAATCTTACTAATTCATGAACATGGGACACGTTTCCATCTTCTGATATCTTCTTCAATTTCTTTCTTTAGAGACCTGAATTCTTGTCATATAGGTCTTTGTCTTGCTTGTTTAGAGTTATGCCATGATAAGTTATATTATTTGGGGCTACTGTGAAGGGTGTTCTATAGTAGAATTTTTGGGGTCACTTAAGTATACTATCATATCATCTGCAAATAGAAATACTTTGATTTCTTCCTTTCTGATTTGTATACCCTTGATCTCCTTTAGTTGCCTTACTGCTCTAGTTAGAATTTCAAGCACTGTATTGATGAGATAGAGAATGAAAAGCATTGTCTTGTCCTTGATTTTAGTGGAATTGATTTGAATTTCTCTCCATTTAATTTGATGTTAGCTATAAGCTTGCTGTAAATTGCCTTGCATCCCTGATCCCTCCAAGACTTGAAAATGATGTTTTAAACTTAGGAAATGCTTTAGTGTGTGGTTATTTTTAGGTTAATGAAATAATATTTGTATTTATAAACTCAATGAATCATAAACATGGTTCAGTCTCTTTTCTGGGTTTCAGTTTCTTTAACTGTTAAGAAAATTCATAAACTATTGATGACTTTTTTTAAATTTTAAGCTAATTCCAAATTCTCTTCAACATAGGTCCTTATGTATTTCAAAGATTAACATATGAATGGGTACCTACAAAATATGTATTTTATATTTTGCATGTTTTTAAAATAGTCTCTTTGGCAAATTCCACCACTGTAGCAGCAGCTCCAACTATGACCTGAGTCTGAGTTTCTTGTAACCTATCCTCTGCCTGTGAATAATCCCTACTCTAAGTTTGAGAAGAACATAGTCCAAAGCAGTTAAGTAACTAAATCTTGCCCATTTATATGCCAAGTCCAGTCCAACAGCCTGCTGGAATCTTCATCAACAATGGTGAGCCAGAAGACTACCAATAAGCTACAACACAATTCCTAACAATGACAGTCTAGGCAATTTCATATTTCCTTTTTTAATAGGTTTATTTGTTTAGTATACAGTGTTCTGTCTGCATGTAACACCTGTAGGCCAGAAGAGGTCACCAGATTTCATTGTAGAGAGTTGTGAGCCATAATGTGGTTGCTGGGAATTGAACTCAGCACCTTAGGAAGAGCAGGCAGTGCTCTTAACCTCTGAGCCATCTCTCCAGCCCTGCAATTTTATATTTCAACCTGACTAATTGGGAACAGTTTATTCAATAGCAGTAGATGAGACTGGTAAGTACACAAGTTAAAAAATACCTGGACTTGTCTCACTTGGTGATTTTACTCTAGTAGTAAGTTTGAGGGAACAAAGACACATGTGTACAGATGCCCAAGTGTCTTAGTTCCTTTGTCAATAATCTCATTATTTTGCTGAGTAAGTTATCTCTGATTTTTGACAAAGGCTATGAATTATTTTCCATTTGTCATATTAACTATTTGCATGTGTGAAAAATAGAGCTATTTCATTTGTCCCTTGTGTTCTATGAGCAATGTTGGTTGATAAAATCTATCATTTATTCAATCTGGCTTGAGCCCTAAAGAAAATCTTAATCTCAGGAAGGAAAAATCCAATCACCAGGAAAATATCAAAGCAGAAGTTATAATGGTTTCTGAAACAGCAAGAGGGGACACATTGTTGTAGATTACGTCTCCAGTGCTTTGATAAACACCATGATTAAAAGCAACTCGACAAGAAAGAGGTTTATCCTCGCCTACAGGTTAGAGTCAAACATCAAGGGAAAGCAAGATAGGAATTCAAAATAAGAATCTGACAGCAGGCTACCAAGAAGAGACTTGATACCCTATGAGCACATACAGGGGGCAGAGGTTCTCCTCAGTCACAGTCATAGGAGAAGGGAGTAAGGGGAAAATGGGAGGGAGGGAGGAAAGGGAGGATACAAGATATGGGATAACAATTGGGATGTAATATGAATAAATTAATAAACTATATTTTAAAAAAAGAATCTGGAAGTAGGAACTGAAAGCAGTGACCACGGAAGAACTTAATGCTTATTGGCTTGCCTTCAATGGCTTTCTCAGCTTCCTTTCTTATATAACCTAGGACCAGCTGCCCATGGGAGTATGTACCCCCATAGTGGGCTTGGTTGGCCCTACTATCTAAACGAGTAAGTAAGAAAATGTTCCCACAGATAAGCACATAGGCCAATCTAATGAAGGCAATTATTTGTTATTCAGATTATCTCTACCCAAGTAACTCTTGTTTGTGTCAAGTTAACATAAACTAGTCAGCACAACTGATCTCCTACTAACTTGACACATAAACTTATCACTAAAAACCATAACCTTTCCTTTTTTTTATCTCCAAGATGTCAAGTTAATATCATAATATAAAATGCAATGCAACTTTAAAGTCCTGGAGTTTGTAAAATATTCAACATTTTAAAAATTCACTGTCCATAAAAGTCCAAAATTCCAACCGGGCGTGGTGGCGTATGCCTTTAATCCCAGCACTGAGGAGGCAGAGGCAGGTGGATCGCTGTGAGTTCAAGGCCAGCCTGGTCTACAATACAGGTCCAGGACAGCCAAGGCTACACAGAGAAACCCTGTTTCGAAAAAAAAAAAAAAGATCCAAAATTCCCCAACTGTGGGCTTCTGTAAAATCTGAAATAAGTTAAATACTAATTACAAGAAGAACTAGGATAAAGCCAGTAATACTTATGTAAATTCAAACTACAGCAATGAGACTCTAAATCCTGTTTTTTAGGTCTGATATCTAGGACCTACTTGTGATCTTTTGCATCCCCAATGGTCTTGGGAAGCTCAACCTCTCTTGTTTTGCAATCCACAAGACACACAGCTTTTATCAAATGCTCTATACCATACTAACTTCTTCTGTTTTTCATGATCACTTCAGAGTCCTGGCTTCTGCAATGCGCCTGAGTCTCCACTGAAAGCAAGTATGCATCTTGACCAGTGGCCACGCTTGCCCTCTTCACGTGTTTTTTTTCCATGGCCTCTTCAATCCTGCAGCTCCCACGCTGCCAAAAATCAGTACTATGCTGTTTGAATTTGTTTTTGTCATGGAATATTTTGTTTTCTCCATCAATGGTTATTGATAGTTTTGCTGGGTGAAGTAGTCTGGCCTGGTATCTGTGGTCTCCTAGGGTTTGCAGGATCTCTGTCCAGGCCCTTCTGGCTTTTATGGTCTCTGCTGAGAAGTCGGGTGTAATTCTGATAGGTTTGCCATTAAATGTTATTTGGCCCTTTTCCCTTGCAGCTTTTAATATTTTTTCTTTAAACTTTAAACCCCTACCCAGATCTAGCCAAGGGTCAGAACAGTCTCCACGCTTGAGTGGAGAGTGGGATATGACTTTCTCACGTACTCTGGTGCCTCACATTTGACCATGTCCCCTGGAGGGGGAGACCTGGAGGCACTCAGAGGAAGGACAGCAGGTTACCAAGAAGAGACTTGATACCCTATGAGCATATACAGGGGGAGGAAATCCCCCTCAGGAACAGTCATAGGGGAGAGGAATAATGGGAAAATGGGAGGGAGGGAAGAATGGGAAGATACAAAGGATGGGATAACCATTGAGATGTAACAAGAATAAGTTAATAAAAAAATAAAAAATAAATTAGTACTATGTTAAAGATACTTATAAACTACCAAGTTCATCTATCAGTTTGAGATGCAGTCTTAGTCCCTTTTAAGCCACAACTGTATGCTGACCCTGAGAAGTACTGGCTAGAAGTTTTCACCCCAGTGATACTTGCCTCTTATTAATCAGAGCATGTTCCCTATCAACAGCTAACTAGCACTGATTTTTCCACAAAGACAACATTTCACCTTGTCTAAATCTTGGTCCAAAATATTACATAAGTGGCCCTGATGCAGCCTTTGTCTCTTTCTGAAACTAGACAAGCCAGATCGCTGTCATCTGCATACCTTTCAATATCCTTATCTTCAAAGTTCTCATAACAGCTCATTAATGCTCTGAGCGCTTGAAGGCCTCTTCTAGCCCAGAGCTCCAGAATTCTCCCACAGTCCTCCCTCAACATTATCATTACAGCCAAAAACTGTTTTTGGCAACAGTCTCTGTTCTTGTTTGTTTATGTGTTGCTTTGACAAGTACAGTGATCAAACACAACTTGGGAAGGAAAGGTTTATTTTAGCATACAAGTTATAGACTGTCAATAAGACAAGCCAAGACAGGAAGCTGGAAGCCGGAAATGAAACAGGGTCCTTGTAGAAACACTACTTACTGGCTTGTGTCTTTTTCTAACCCAGGATCAGCTGCCAAGGTGCGGCTACCATTCAGCTAGCTGGACTGTCCCACATCAATTAAAAATGTCCTGCATTCATGCCCACAAGTCAACCTGACTGGTATTCTTTAACTGAGGTCCCCTATTTCTAGGTGACTCCAACCGAGATAGCAAAGCTAACCAGAACAGCACATAACCAGGGAGAAGGAAATTCACAACGAAGAAGGGCACTGGAATGGAGTCTTTCTGGATGGAGAGTATTCACAAGTAGCTTAGGGGAATGAGACATTCTGGGCTGAGACAGAGTCACATCCAATCACTTACCTGTGAGCATGCTAACGTGGGCCAGCCACTTGAGGAACGGCAAGTAATTCAAGGAGATGATAGAGCAGCGTAAGGAATGGATTGGGAAATTTAGATGCACTGAGAAATGCATTTCTTTGTAATAGCAGATATAACATACATTACACATCACTGTCTTTATGGTTTTCAAGAAAGGCCTTGTATGCATTTCTATAGATGTAGCTGGAATTCAATAGCACATCTGGGAAGATCAAACCCAGAGTGGTATAGTCAGATGTTTCCTTTAATAAATTGCTCTTTGAGAGGAAGTACATCAAGTTGAGTGGGCTGGAGGTGCAGAAGATCTGGGAGCAGTTGTGCGAGAGGAAGCAATATGATCAAGGTATATAAAAATAATAAAATACGTTTTGAAACAGAAATTACCCTTTGTAGGCCTATATGGGACATTTGGGAGATGCCCCCCTTTAAAATGTACACCAGTTCCCTGATTAATGAAGGCAAAATGCTACCCTTGACTGTCCATCCTTTCTGGAAGGTGAAAAGCAAAGCAGTGTAGCTACTAAAGTTTACATAACTGCAGGGTCTGCAGAAAGAAACAGACAGAGTAATTACCAAGAATGAAAAACACTGAAGAAAGGAATGAATCTTTAAGGGAAAAATTAAGAAGACTTGAGATTTTAAGTCTGAGTGAGAAAAGTTAAGGAAGCAACAAATGAGTCAAAGCTTTAATGTAGTGACCAGCCTTTGACCTTCTGTAGCTATTAATGCTGACTATCAGATACATGCGTAAATGCAATAAATTTTCCCAATGTTAAGATCCCATAGTGAAAGCGTATATTATAGCTGTGAGCAAAATCAAAAGAAATTGTCTTCTTCCTATTCAGGGTGGTAGTTTGATTCATCCTCAAATTCTGAAAGAAATTAAGCATGTCTTACTTAACATGCGACCTCACACACTTCTTATAGGCTGTAAGCCTGAATAATTTTCCATTTGCTTGTTGAAGATATGTAAGTATTCAACTATTTGTGAATTTAATCATTCAAACTTATGTTTCTTTCAGGATTTTACCTATCATTAGATCATTCAAATGGATGCTTAATAGGTGATATATATATAGATAGATAGATAGATAGATAGATAGATAGATAGATAGATATTGTAGCTGTGGTTTGCTTAAAATCATTTTATCTAGTTGGCCACAGCCAGATTAACAGTGAAAATTACTTATTCCCATGGTTTATACCCCTACCCATCTTTACCAACCAACTCTCCATTTCAGGATCTATTTTCTGCCATTAATTACCATATGTCAACAAAAGTATAACAAGGGAGGAATATATTTTCCATAATACAATAAAGTTGAAAATCTATGGTTTAAACTCAGGTAACTGAACACCTGTTCAATGCATCTTTTCATTTCCCAGCATGGTCAAGCAGGCTTTCTAAGCATATATTATTAGGACCCTTTATAACTGAGAGTCCACTGAGATTGGGCTTTCCCAGAGATGCTGGCATAAAGCGTTTCTGAAATATCAATTCTTCTCCATGATTGTGCATTTTTTCTAAAGCATATGTAGTTCCTTTCTACCCATAGACAGATGCTGGCATTCCTAGGAGGGCGTACACAATGTGATACAGCCTTCCTCCTGGTTTATGCTGCTTTTTCCTACTGAGGATAGTACTGTTGAGCGGTAGGAGGTAGTGTTCAGACACTGCAGTTTTCACACAATACATCACATCATTTCCTCTCCTGTCACATCTTGTCTGGAGCGCGCAGATCAAGTGCACAGATCAAGTGCATGTGCAGCATGCCCTTCCTAGCACAAGTAGACTTTGCTTCTGTAAGTAGACTCTATTCCCGCTTTATGGTTTTTATCCTAAGCAGAAGGACTTTAAACGTGTCCAGCTGCTTCTCAGAGGCACACATCTTCTAGAAAACTGCTTCCATGGAACAGAGTCTTAGGATTGCAGATCCCTCCCAGTTATTCTCCTGCTCTCCGCACAGCCACAACTAACCTATGTCCATTCCTGAGATGCCTCCCTCCAAAAGCAGCTTCTTCTGTTTTGTCTTCTAACATTTATAGTTATTTACTCTTGCTCAACTTAACATTGTATAATCTGGTTTGTTGTCACTCCCTGTGGTTGTCTGAAAATAGCTCCCATAAGTCTATAGGGAATATCACTATTCAGAGGTGTGGCCTTAATGGAGGAACTGTGCCGTTGGGAGTGGCCTGTGAGATTTCAGAAGCTGAAGTCAGGCACTTGAGTCTCTGTCTCTGTCTCTCTGTCTCTCTGTCTCTCTCTGTCTGTCTGTGTCTGTGTCTGTGTCTGTGTCTGTGTCTGTGTCTGTGTCTGTGTCTGTGTCTGTCTCTCTCTCTCTCTCTCTCTCTCTCTCTCTCTCTCTCTCTCTCTCTCTCTCTCTCTCTCTCTCTCTCTCTCTCTCTCTCTCTCTCCTGCCCATTGATCCAGACGTAGAACTCTTAGCTCTGTCTCCACCACCATGTCTGCCACCAAGCATCCAACCATGATGATAATGGAACAAACCTCTGAAACTATAAGTCTACTCCAATTAAATGTTTTCCTTTATAGGAGTTTCTGCAGTCATAATATCTCTTCATAGCAATAAGACCCAAAGATGCGCCCCTCAAAATACCAGTGCTATGAGGGCAACATTTAGTCGTCTGTGTTAATCTGCTCAGATATCAAAAAGTAAATAGAGGGAATGAATGCTTTTTCTAAGTTGTAGTTTTTTAAAAGTAGAAATCGTTTTATTTGACTTTTCCCTCATTGTGATCCATTGCAATGTGGATGGGAAGATGAAGAGATAAGCTGTGGAGATAAAGGGGCATTTTATTCATCAAACAGACCTATGTTGGCCATCTGGGGACTTTGTGTTAGATGGCCTTACGAAACATTTCCTTTTAACAACACCACAATAACCTGTCAGATTTTGTTCTCCATTATTAAAATAAACAGAAAGTCATATTTTTCTGCACCACCCAAGCCAATGACATCTGGTTAAAGGGCCACTATTGGGCTTCTTCTCTCTGAGTGTTTTAATTAATATTTTGATCAAGTTGATAGTAATGTGAGGAAATGCTGAGGGTGTTTGGTTTTATGACCTGCTTCATATTTTCAGCTATGACAAGACTTTTATTTTCCCAAATATGTAATTTTTTAAAAAGATGTAAGTATTTATTACTTATACAGTATTCTGCTTGTATGTGTGCCTGCAGGCCAGAAGAAGGCATCAGATCTCATTATAGATGGTTGTGAGCCACCATGTGGTTGCAGGGAATTGAACTCAGGACCTTTGGAAGAACAGCCAGTGCCCTTAACCTCTGAGCCATCTCTCCAGCCCCCTATAATTCCTATCTTAATAGGGATTAGTCTCCAAGCTTGTGGACACATAATACTCCAGTTGCTTATATCACATCTTCGTACACATTGATGTATGTGTCTTTATGGGTAAGAGATAGAGATCTCTGGCTTTTATACAGGCTGTCTTTCTGTGAAGACAGTTTTCTTTTCTTTCTACAAATTTCTACATTTGGGATATTGGAGTTTGGCTAAAGGATAAAACATTTGCTTTGCATTTATAAGGCTGAGAGTATAGTCCTCACTACAAACAAAAATAAATGAAGCAGAATTAGTTTTGTTTATTGAAAGAAAAGATGGCATACCTCTGTGTATCACAACAGTGGGGCTTGGGCTAGATTTTGGATTTTCAGCTTACTCAAATATTGTGTTTTCTCTGCTAATAAAAGTTTATAAAGTTTTATATATGATTTAAATATACATTCATAAAGCATAAATATTATATGAGTATAAAATAAGCTCAATCATGTTGCTTAAACAGTATTGTTTAAAGACAATCTTCACACATGTTGCCTGAAAAAATTAAAATTAACATGTTACTTATACCTCTAAGCCTCAGTTTTCTTGGCCATAACTATTTCCAATAACCATAGTTGATCTAATAAATTATAACATGAGTTAAATGAGATATAATGGGATCTACAACAAGATACAATAAAAGTATGACCTAGATTATTGTCACATAATTAAAAAGTTGATAGTAACAAATTTGCACAGACAATATACATGGAAGAGGAAAGAGGCTATGTTTAGTTTTTTCTAATAATTTTATGAATTGGAACTTTTTCATTGATTTATAAATAGATTTCTGAAACATCAATTAATTAGCTGCTACCCATGAAGACAACTTTTAATGTACTTAGAATACTAAGAGACATTATTCTATTTCATAGTGTATTAACTCTGATCTGAACAAGGTGTTTTCAGCTACATGAATTTACATTGGAATTAATGTCAGTCTTGGATATATTTTATTTAATATGTAGCTGTGGAAGTTATGGTTATCAAAGCATTACAATATGAAGTTATTAAAAATAACGTACAATTGCAATAAAAATATGTTCTACTGTTCTGCCTTAAACTATAACAAGCATTTATTTTAAATACTAATATTTCAAAATATCCTGTTTATCCTGCAAAATTGAACATACTAAATGTGTATATTTTATCTTGGTTTCCTTGATATAACTCAATAGCCACTCTTTTGCCTTCTCATGTTTTTCTAAAACAATTCAAATGTTTCAGTCAATTTCAAGTTACATTTTAAAAAATATAATGTACATTCCTAAATATTTTATATTTCTGAACATTTTATGCTTTTTAATTATTTCTTGTGAGGTTTCTTTTCCTTTTTCTATTGGAAAAAAAACTTTTTTCATGCAAAATGTTATTGCCATTCTTTTCCCCTCCCCAAATTCTGACAGATCCTCATGTTATTGTACTATTTAGATTGTATCTTTCGAGATTGTGTTTATTTGTCTATGATCATCTCTCTGTAACATCAGTTCCCACTCATAGACTCTAGCAACAACATATTGAAAATATTAAGAAAAATGCATCTATGCTGAACATATCTGTCTAGAATTAGAGGGGATAGAGGACACTAGGAGAACATGTCCACTGTATCTACTAAGCAAGGATCATGTAGACTCACAGAAAATGAAGTGGCAAATATGGGGCCTGCAAGGGTCTGCGCCAGGTTCTTTTTGTGTATAATTGTTGTTATCTTGGTTTTTTCCATGGAACTCCTAATAGGAGCAGGTATGTCTCTGTATCTTTTGCCTGATCTTGGAACTCTTTTCTTCTAACAGGGTTGTTTTGTCAAACCTTGATATGAGGATTTTTTCCATGTCTTGTATCTTGTTTTATTATGTTTGGTTGCTGTCTCTTGAAGTCCTTCTCCTTTCTGAAGGGAAATAGAGGGAGAATGGATCTGATGGCATGATGGTTTGAATAAATGGCCCTCATAGGCACATAGGAAGTGGTATTATTGAGTGGCTTTATTGGAGTCTGTATGACTTTGTTGAAGGAAGTATATCACTCGGGGCAGCCTCTGAGGTCTCAGATGCTCAAGTGTGACAATTAGCTTCCTGATGCCAGTAGAGCAAGATATAAAACTCTCAGCTTTTTCTCAAGCACTGTATCTGCCTTCATGCCACCATGTTGTTTCCTGCCGTGACAATAATGAACTAAGTTGCTGAACTGTTAGCTACTCCCATTTAAATGTTGCCGTCATTTATAAGATACATACATGGTCATGTCATCACTTCATAGCAATCAAACCCTAAGACAGAAGTTGGTAGCAGGGGCTAGGGTATTGTGATAGGCTTGGCAACGTATTTGTTTAAAGGAATGGGACTTTGTATTAGAAAAACAGTTGAAAAACTTTAAGTGGGGCTTAATGGGTCATACTAGTAGGAGCATGGAAGACAGTGCTTCAAGATGTTTCAGAGGAGAATATATTATGTGTTTGTAGTCTAGAGGCCTTTCTTGTGATACTTTGTGTAAGAACATGACTGCTTTTTGTCCTTGTCTTAAAAAAAAGTCTGCCTGAAGCAAAATTGAAGTTTTGGATTAATGATAACAGCAGAGGAGATTTCAGAAGATCCTAGTATTGACTTCGCCACCTGGTGATTAGTTCTTACTTTTATTCAGATGTATGATGAAAAGGAGCAAACTGAGCAAAGAAAACTGCATAATGCACAATTTGAAGAGACAGGTGACACTGGGAAGCACAACGGAGCAAAGACCTGTTTTCAAGAAGATAAACAAAGTAAAGGAAAACCTGATGTTAAATGGAATACAGTGAGTGGTACCCTCAGGGTGACATCCCACCCAGCTGAACTTCCAACCTGTGAAAAGCAATTAGAGGAAAGCTTAGGGCCAGGTATAGTGCGGCACACGTAGGTATAATTATATTTTGTAAATAAAAATATTAAAATTTAAAAAAATCTCAGATTTCTAACTGTAATTTTACTACTATTAGAATTTTATATGATAGGGATTTTCATGAAATAAAATGATAGTTATTAATCTATGAAGAACTCTTATCTATATTAAAGATTTCCCAAAAGGTTGATGGCTAAGCAGGTTAAGGTACTTGCCACCAAGCCAAAAAACCACATGGTAGAATACGAGAGCTAACTCCTCCAAAGCCATCCTCTGACCTCCACACAATCACAATGATGCCATGCATAATGCAGACACATGCATGCACACACACACAGACATACACACTCACCCCACATGTGTACACACACACACACACACACACACACAACTGCAATAAAAATTTAAAGAAAGACTGCTCAGATAAAAATCGTGCTTGGTTCCATCCATATGCCTGCTCCTGATTGAGGTAACCCAGACCCAGAAAGGCATACATAGTATATACTCACTAATAAGCAGATATTAGCCATATAATACATGATAAATGTAGGACAATTCACCGACTCGAGGAAGCTAAGTAACAAGGAGAGCCCAAGGGAGAATGCTGGAATCTCACTCAGAAGGGGAAATATAATAGACATAGGAAGTTGGGTGAGGAGAGGGAGCAGGATAGGAGAGGGAGTGGGGAAGGACATAAGGGTGAGGATCAGATGTAGCAAGAGCAGAGGAAGCAAGAGGCCAGAAGGCTTGGAGAGAGAAGAGAAACAGAAGATGGGGCCATCTCTGAGATAAGCTGGAGACCTAGGACAGGGTAGACTCGGTCATGGAGACTAAAGTGACCATCTTCTAGGCAGACAAGACTTCTAGTGGACAGAGAGGAACACCAAGCTACCCACATAAACTTTAACCCAAAGCTCACCCTGGCTACAAGATGTGCAGAGATAAAGACAGAGCAAAGATTGAGACCCACACCATGGGAGAGAGCGAACCCAGGTCACTATTAATGATACTCTGCTATGCTTGCAGACAGGAGGCCAGCATAGTGGTCCTTTGAGTGGTTCCACCCAGCAGCAGGTCAAAACAGATGCTGAGGCTTATAGTCAAACAATAGGCAGAGCACAAGGAGCCTTGTGGAAGAGTGAGAGGAAGGATAGAAGGATCCTGAGGGCACAAGAGCTCCACAAGAACACCGACAATATCAACTAACCTGGGCTCATGGGTGCTTATGGAGACTGAAGCATCACCCCAGGACTGTGCATGGACGAGGTATAGGTCCCCTATACATATGTAGCTGATGGGCAGCTTCGTCCTCATGTGCGTCCCCTAGTAAGGGGAGTAGAGGCTGTCTCTGACATGGACTCTGTTGCCTGTTTTTTTATTGCTTCTGGTAGGCTCAATTTTTAAAATTTTATTAATTTATTCATATTACATCTCGATTGTTAGCCCTTCCTCTGTTTCCTCCCATTCCCTCCCTCCCACTTTCCCCCTTCTCCCCTCCCCTATGTCTATGATTGAGGGAGACCTCCTCCCCCTATATATGTTCTTAGAATATCGAGTCTCTTCTTGGTAACTTGCTATCCTTCCTCTGAGTGCCGCCAGGGCTCTCCATCCAGGGAACGTGGTCAGAAAAGGGGCACCAGAGTTCATGTGAGAGTCAGATCTCACTCTCCACTCAACGGTGGAGAATATCATGTTCGTCGGCTAGGTCTTTGTAGAGGTCCGAAGCTTACTGCCTATATTCTCCTTGGCTGGTGCCTTAGTTTGAGGAGGACCCCAGGACCCAGATCTGCCTGTCGTAAAGTTCTTCTTGTAGGTTTCCAGGTCCCTGTGGGTTCTACTATTTCCCCATTCTTCCATGCTACTCTCGCCTAAAGTCTCAATAGGATGTTCTCTCTACTGACTCACTTTCTTGGTAAGTAAAGTTTTTCATGGTACATATCCCTTGGACTAGTGTTTTGATATAAGTGAGTATATACCGTTTTTCTCTTTTTGTTTCTGGGTGAACTCACTCATTATGATAATTTCTAGATCAATCCATTTGTCCACAAATTTTGGGAATTCCTTGTTTTTAATAGCTCAGTAGTATTCCATCGTGTAAATATACCACAGTTTCTTAGTCCATTCTTCTACTGAGGGACACTTAGGCTGTTTCCATGTTCTGGCTATTATGTATAAAGCAACTATGAACATGGTTGAGCATATGTCCCTGTTGTGTGGTAGGGCATTTTCTGAGTATATTCCAAGGAGTAGGATAGCTGGGTCTTGAGGAAGCCCTATTCCCAAAGCGCCAGATAGCTTTCCAAAGTGGTTGTACTAGTTTGCATTCCCACCAGCAATGAAGGAGTGTTTCTCTCTCTCCACATCCTCGCCAACATGTGGTGTCATTTGAGTTTTTTATCTTAGCCATTCTGATAGGTGTAAGATGGAATCTCAGTGTCGTTTTGATTTGCATTTCTCTGATGACTAACAAGGACGAGCATTTCCTTAAGGGCTTCTCAGCCATTTGATATTCCTCTGTTGAGAATTCTCTGTTAAGTTCCAAGCCCCATTTTGCAATTGGTTTTGTGGTGTTTAATTTCTTGCGTTCTTTATATATTTTGGATATTAAACCTTTGTCAGATGAAGGGTTGGTGAAGATCTTTTCCCAGTCTGTAGACTGTTGCTTTGTTCTACTGACAGTGTCTCCTGCCTTACAGAAGCTTCTCAGCCTCATGAGGTCCCATTTATTAATTGTTGACATTAAGGCCTGGGCTGTTGGTGTACTGTTCAGGAAGTTGTTTCCTGTGCCTATGTGTCCCAGGCTCTTCCCCACTTTTTTCTCTAACTGAATTAATGTCTCTGGTTTTAAGTTGAGGTCTTTAATCCACTTGGACTTGAGTTTTGTGCATGGTGACAAATAAGGGTCTAATTGCATTTTTCTACATGTAGACATCCAGTTAGACCAGCACCATTTGTTGAAGATGCTATCATTTTTCTATTGAATAGATTTGGCTTCTTTGTCAAAAATCAAGTGAGTAAATGTGTGTGGATTGATCTCTGGGTCTTCAATTCGATTCCATTGATCCACCAGCCTATTGCTTTGCCAGTACCATGCTGTTTTAATTATTGTTGCTCTGTAGTACAGCTTGAGATCGGGTATGGAGATTCCTCCGGAGGATCTTTTATTTTATAGGATTGTTTTAGCTATTCTTGGTTTTTTATTTCTCCATATGAATTTGAAAATTGATCTTTCAATATCTTCAAAGTATTTTCTAGGTATTTTGATAGGGATTGTGTTGAATCTGTAAATTGCTTTTGGTAAGATGGACATTTTTACTCTGTTGATTCTCACAATCCACGAACAAAGTAAATCCCTCCATCTTCTGATGTCATCTTCAATCTCTTTCTTCAGAGGTTTGAAGTTTTTTTCGAATAAGTCCTTCACTTGCTTGGTTAGAGTTACTCCTAGATATTTTATATTGTTTGTGGCTATTGTGAAGTAGTTTTCTTAATTTCTTCCTCTGCCGGTTTGTCATTTGTGTACAGGACTAACAACTTAGTGACAGAGCACATGTCACTTTTAACCCAACTAACCAAAACAGTAGGAAATGAGGATTAATAGACACAGTAACAAAACTGTAAGGATATCAGTTCCGAGGAATGATTCTCCTGCTACAATCAGCAGGATTTCTTCTGCTGGAACCTAGAGTAACCAGAACCCCAAACCTCAGCAGGAGCTGGAGCACTGAAGCCTTCCCTTGAGCGGTTCTCTCTAGGAGCATCTTGAAGTGCAATGATGAATAACCAACAGTATCCCAAGTCTCCAAAAAGCCCGGCCTCCAGTTCTGGGCTCATTTATATATCTCCTCCCAGAGTCTGTTCACGAAATTTTTTCAGCTGGCAACAATTAAGCTCCTGCATGAGGTGATTGCTCTTCTAGTGGATTAACCTCACCTGTTCTCTCACGAGACTGGTCCAATCCCACACTTTGGATCCTAATATCTCTCCTTCAGCTTCTCCCTGGCCTGGTTGCCTTGCCAGGCCTCAGTAGAAGAGGATGTTCTGATGCAACTTGATGTGCAGGGTGGGATGGGGTGGGGGATGGCCTTTTCTGAGGAGTAGAAGAGAGGAGGTTGAGGAAGCAGGAGGGAGGATGGGACAGGGAGGAAAGAGGGAAGGGAACTAAGATGGGGATGCAAAGTGAACAAATAAAAATATAGTAAAATCTTTAAAATTAAAAGAAATGTTTAAAATTAATATGATTATGTTAAATAAACATTGAAAAAAAATCAATGATACCAAAATTCATTTACAACCATATCATTTGCAGAAATCAATTTTTTGAATTGAACATTTTACATAGTAAACCAAATGAAGAAAACACAAGAAAATTCTAGAAAATAAATTCAAGTCTATTTCTTACATTTTCTACTTCATAAACCTATATATCTCCTGCCCTTATTTCTACGGTCTGGATTGTTTTCATGAATAAATTAGTGCATGATTTATGTATTTTTGATTTCCTTCTCAAAAAGGCATAATTAGGTTTTTCATCAATTACAGCTTACACGTAAGACATCGCAAGGTCTTAGTTGTCTTTGTGCATCTGTGTACACACACAGAAGGGAGCTTGTATGCCATGTTGTTCTACACCATAAAATTTTAAATTATAGTCTTCATCCGTCATATTAATAGTCCAATTAAGAGCACACAGCATGCTGTGGTTCTACCTGATTTACCTTGCCTGGCAAACAAGTAGACAGGTCTTCTAGTTAGATTTCTAGTATTAAAATTATCTAGGAAGTAGATTTAAACTGGGTGCCTTGACTGTTATTGCCAACTGCAGTGTTTTTTAGCAGGGAGCTATGCATACTTCAGTTGGTATCAGCTGCACATCTCACACAAGAAGAAAACTGAAATGACTTCTCTGCTCATGTGAAACCAATTTACATTCAAGTGCTAATTATCAAAGAGGTGACATTTTTCCAAAGTGCCTAGACCTTTCATGGGGGTTTTGATGGTAACGCTAAGTCAATTGATTAAAATACTCTCATTTGTCTACCTGACTCTCTTTCAGTGTAAAATGTTTCACATTATTAGGCAATAACGTAGGGTGCACAAAGCTAAAGCTTAATCTATGTAATGAGCAACATTCATCACAGTCTTGCCGCACTAATCAGGCTTCAGACAATGTGGCCGTTTAAAAGTTTGCTAATGAGTGTTTCAAGTGGAAGTGAACGGTTTTATTCTTAGGTGTAATAGCACTATTCATGAGCACCCACTGAAAACATTAAACTCTCGAAAGGCCAATACTACAGTTCCCATAATTACCAATGAAAACTTTTTTTAAAATTAAGTATTTAGAAATATTTGCATAATGCCATCTCCAGTGTCCAGTGGCTTTCAGAATAATATGTCACCTGACAGTTTACCTTAGGTTAGTACAATGTTCTCTAGATTCTGGGGGAAGCAGAGCCTTCTTTGCATTGAGCAAACAAGAAATGGTCCGGTTTCAAATCAATTGTCTTTGACTAAAGTAGACAGCCCAATAGGAGTGAATGAGAGATTGGGAGTGAATGATTAAACCCTTTGCCTACCTATTTAACTTATTCTTTTATGTTTAATGTTTTCCATCTCTGGAATGAAAAAAAGAAGGGCATACAAGTGTCTACATTCTAACAGAAGAAACATGTGGTTTTGCTACCTTACACAGATTAGGCAATTTTTAAGAGGTTCATATTCATCCTTTTAACAATTATCATGGTATATTCCACATATAAAATGATGTCCTTCCTTTCTGACATCTTCAAGCACAATCTTTTGATCATACACAACATCGTAGCTCCCATGTGCTGCCTCCCTTTTCTTGGTGGCTCCCTTTCTCTTCCCAAATACATACCTTCCAAGTTTAGTTTTCTGATCCTCTCTTATTTGCTTAACATGATGATACATCTTTCTGTAAATGATATAACTTCATTTTCCATTGCTAATTTAAACCCCATTATAGATACCCATGTTTTTGTTATCCATGTGCCTAGAGATGGACATAGTTTGGGCTATTGAGAATAGTACCATAATAAGCATGAATGTGTAGGTATTTCTGCTATATGTTTCAATTTGTGTATATACCCAGGGATGGTATAGCTGAATAATATGACAGTTCTATTTTTATGTATTTACTTTTTAATTTTTTAAATATTTATTTATTTATTTGGTTTTTTGAGACAGAGTCTTTCTCTGTTAGCCTTGGCTGTCCTGGACTCACTTTGTAGAGCAGGTTGGCCTTGACCTCACAGTGATCCACCTGCCTCTGCCTCCTGAGTGCTGGGATAAAGGTGTGCGCCACCACGGTCAGCAGCAGTTCTATATTTAAAATTTATATCCCTATTAAAAACTGGATAATTCCCTAAATACTTCTATTAAGTGAGGTCCTTGCCAGTCTTTTTAGAAACATACATGATTGGCTCTTTGCTTAACTTTATAGTCACTGGCAATAGTTTAAATTAATGATTTGAGATGGAAGGCTTACCCTTAATCACCCAGGTAACCTACAAGGGTTTATACAGGATGGGAACTACAATTAATGATGCCCTAAAGAGACTGGAAAGTTCTAGCCTATTGGTTCTGAGCCTGGAAGGAATTTAGACAGTCAGTAAGGACTGGATAAAACAAGAAAAGCAATGAACCCTCCAGGGAAAAACAGCAGATAGACCATACCTTGACTTCAGTCAAGGTAAATCATTTGGATATCTCTAAACTATGAGAAAATAATTGTATTTTTGTAAGTACTTGATTAGTAACAACACTCACATGGCATTGACTATTAATATTTGTATATTTCCCATCTCAGTGTCTCTCATTTTCATTTAAAAAAACCTTTTATCTTATTTTAGCTTTGGTAAACAGACATTAAGTGTATTAGAACATTGATAAGGATCCCATTGTGCTGCATCAGAGCACACACCTAGTCAGCAAGCACACTGAGTCCAGTCCTTGCTCATCTGCCTGTGTGGGCTCTAGTCGCATTGTCTGGCACTCAGAACTTTCCTCATATAAGAAAGAGTGTGCAGTATTTGTCTTTTTTTAAAACATGGTTTAATTCACCTAACAAAATGCCTTTCCTTTCCTTTTTGATTGGAACCTCAGATTATTTGACACACTGCTCTTTTCTTGGAAGCTGGTGTTTTAAGGATCCAAGGCATCAAATGAGAAAAAAAAAATCCTTTTTTTTAATAGAATAGGTCAGGTAAAGTTTTCACAAATACTGTTGCTGTAATCCTTACTGATCCTTTTTGTCAATTTTATTACAGATGAGTCAGAAATAACACATAACATTTTCCTACAAAAGAAAGAAGAAAAGCCTTAGGTTGCTATGCTAACCACATTCTGCCGCCCAGCAATCACTTGACTGTAAAGGTATCTAGAGACTTTCCCTGGTATGTTGATATAGTTAAATTAAAGAACCAAGAAGACTGGGCATGATGGTGCATACTTTTAATCCTAGCATTCAGGGAGGCAGAGGCAGGTGGATCACTGTGAGTCTTTGAGGACAGGCTGATCTAAAAAACGAATCCATGACAGCCAAGGATACACAGAGAAGCTCTGTCTCAGAATTTAAAAAAGAAAGAAAGAAAGAAAGAAAGAAAGAAAGAAAGAAAGAAAGAAAGAAAAGAAGAGAAAAACACTTCCCTCTGTGCCTTCCATGAATTTTCATCTAACTCAATCAAATCACTGGGAGAAACGCCAAAATCTACCAACATTCCAGAAAAGCTTCAGTTACACAGAATGGTCTTCTACTTTGGTCCTACGGAATATTCCAAATACAATCATTCACAAACACCATCTTTTTCATGAGACCAAGGACTTTGTTCCAGGATAAGGAATAACCATTCCGAGGTTCCAGAACGCTGCGAACAACAATTTTTCTGTTTTTTCTAAAAATTATCTGTAGTCCTTCATCCTCACTTTTCTCTATACTTCCCTTTTGAAAGGAAGAATATAAACCTCTGAGTTGTGCTGGACTATTGTCAATTTCTCAGTGGGACCGGCCTCCTGCTTATGATAAATGTGTATATCTCTTCTCCTGTTTAATCTTACTTTTTTGGCATTTTTGTCTTAAAAGATCTTTAGAAGGTGAAACAAGGCCTTTTATTTCAGTCTCCAGAAATAGTAAAACATTGTCCCCCAAATTAGAAAATTATACGAATGAATAATTTTGAGTCAGTCCATTTTAATAAGTTTCAATTGGCTTGATATACAGCTCACTTAATTTCAGAGAGTAGTTGTATTTTTTTTTTAATATTTACATAATTTCTTTCAATCTGTGATGAAACAAATAATCCAGGCACTGCGATTACAAAGAACAGGAAAAAGCCACAGAACACCAGAGCTCCTTCAAACAGCACACAGTACTCTACACTTCTCAATGCCACTGGCACTACAGACTAAAGGACCTGCCATTCTGTTCACACTGTTCACTTGATATAAAAAGGTGATGAATTTGAAAGCACCTCTGATTTATGGTGGCACTGCCAGAGACCATCAAGGCTTGGTGTGAGCTCAGAAACAGATGGCTTTTCCTTAGAAATCAATGGCTCCCCTTCCACATCCAGGAGGAATTGATTAGATGTCACTGGTGTCACTGCTCCTGCTCTAATTAGATCATTATCTTACCTAATATAGGGATCTGGCATTTAAGTCAGCTAGAAGGCATAGTCAAGTCCTAGCTGTCCACCCTCATGTTTCTAACTCCATGGATGCTAACTATTTCAAACTCAGAAGTCTTCCCAGGGAGTTTTTTTTTTTTAAGTGAAAATATTGACTCAATGTTGAATTAGTTATTAATGTTGTCTACACATATTCTTGACTCTACTTCCTGTGTCTGTGACTAGAGTGCACAAAATAACCTCCTTAAACTTCTGCGTGCTATATGAAAATCAATTATTTGATAGTCCCCTCTAGTATAATCACAAACTATCTTCAAGATGGTACTTGATCTATCATCAAGAATACTTGAGTGTGTATACTTATTACTTGTAAGTGTAATCCTTCTGATTGACATGGCAAGAACATATATTCCAAATATTTTTAAAAATCTCAACTTTTTGAGCCACCAATACTTAGGATTGATTGATATACAATGCTATACACACAAAAGTGAGAATGAATGAAAGAAAAATGAATCTATTCAGAGCAAGTAACAGAACAAGACTAGCAAAAATTAATCAAGAAAAAGCAGAGGTTCAAAGCCTGTGAAGTTGTCAACGTTCTCTCTGCATTCTCTAAAGGTAAATGTACAAATGATCCATTTCTGTATCCAAACCAACAGCAGTTACTGATGTGGTAAGGGATGGTCTTTCCAAATTCACTAACTGAAAACAAGGGTGATGAAAATATGCTTGCTGTGGATTGAGAAATGTCTCTAATGTTTCTACTTCAGAAATCTTTGATAGGCTCACTTTAAAGAAAAATGAACATTGGTAAAGTAGAAGTATACAGGTATGGAATCCGTTTTTCAGTCTTGCACACAATGTTCTAGACATGTTCAGAGATTAACTATCCCTCTTGACATTCTATTTTCCAACAGAAATATCCAGCCCTCCAATAAGGAGGACCCACCTCTTGCCCAGAAGAACCCTCCACAGAACATGGTATGATCTCAGCACTCAATTCTCTCTTGACACTCCATCCTGCTTTATAAACAAACAAAGTCTAAATAATCTACTCCTAATGCTGGTCCTCATCAGAATATCTCTAAAACATGTGATACTCTTTTTGTTTCCAAAATCCAAGAGTAGAAACTCTAGAGCTCTCTGTGACTTTTCACCACTTGGTTTGTCTCATAGGTAGCATGATTAAATAAAGATGGCAATTAGGGAAGGTGACAAAAGCCTATAGCCAGATCCCCTACTTTAACATTATCTCAGCCCATTGAACTAAAATATATTCTTGGAGCCCACCTGCTTCATATCAGACATAATTTAGAGTTAGGAGCAGGGCCTTAATTTTCACCAGCCCAGGACATCTGATTCCCTGAATAAGTCACAGTAGGTGTAACCAATTTCATAAGACATAGGTTGCAGAAATGAGAGCAGTGTTTATTATCATATCACCAGAAACACAGCTACCAAGGTCTCTAGACACTTATTCAGCATGACTTTTCCCTGCACGGAAAGCACTGCTCCCATGAGGTAGTTTTTGAGCCAGAAATAAATGGGCAGTAATAAGACTGTGTAAAATGTACAATAATAAAGCTTCATTTTGCTAACATATCCATTTACTGAACTAGGCAAACATGCTGAGCTAAATAGCCACACATAGTTGAAAAGCCATTCGATTCTCATCCATGTCAGAATACGAGTGGACAAGGCTGTCCTCTTGACACTCTTCTCATTGAGGCAGCACACAGACGTCTCTTTGTCTGGTGAGCCATTCTATCTTCTCACATAGATCTGTGATGTGAGGGACTGACCCACCTCCAAGTCTTACCTGAATTTGCTTGCTCACAAACAAGCAAGAAGAAGTGGACTGCTTTTGTACTAACGTAATAAAAATGGCAACTGGAAAGTCTGGATAGCATTTGTAGTAGTCTGGAAGCCCTTGGGAATTTTCTCTTTTTTATGCATATTTTCCTACCCCTCTCCTCACAATAGAATGAAGTCCAGCCTCTAGGTGAGTCCTGCCTGATTATCTCTGACTTAGAGTTGAGATTTGACAATGTGAAAACAGATTGCACATTGCAATTAAATATAATGGTAAACAGTTTATCATTTTTCCCTAAGTTAACTCAAAAATATTCTAGAAATGTAGGGACTCACTTAGTTGTAAGTGAAACAGTTACAGAAAAGAAATATCATGGGGAAACCATCAAGACTACAAGTGCAAATGTCATTGTGCATTTCTGGGTGTCAGTAATAAAACAAATATGTTATTTGAAGTAGTTTCCAAGGAAATGAGAAAAATTAAAGATCTCAGAGCTTTTTCAAATATTTGAAGATGAGAAATTGATTTTTTTGTTGTTGTAGAAATCATCCTATAATGTGAATCTTTCTATATATGTTATTTTAGTAAAACAGCCACTAGCAGTTCCCAATGTGTCAAAATCAACATATAAAATTTCAACTTTAGAACAATATAGAAAGCCCTGCCCTTTCAGCTGAAACGGTACTTCAAATTTTAATGGCTGCTCAGATATAGGATGATGGGAACACATACAGTAAACAATGTAAATTTTCTGCATATTTTGTTTAGGAGCTATGCCACTGAGTTTAAAAATCAGTTCAGAAAGAATATTTTCAACTCATGATTGAGTAATACAGACATAACCCACTGTATTGCAAGCAGTATTTGTATTTCAGTAACCAGAACTGATGTAATTTTCTTTTGATTTGTTAGTTGAATGATCAATTAAAACTTTATTATAACAATAATTAAAAAGGAGTGTAAAAGAAATCTAGCTATGACAAATACCATTCTTGTGTTTATGTCCTGTGTTTATGACTTTGAGGAAACTTTAGCTTTGACATTAAATAATATATAGTTTGTCACTTAATAATATATCAAAAGCTTGGTTATGCTATTATATAAGCATTATGCTATCTAATAATTGTATAACACTCGATGTATGTATTCTACACTATTATATTTGTGTATCACACAGTATTTACCTCATTCCCCCTGATAGGACAGTTTATTTCCTCATTTCAGCCATACTGTGTGGTAGATAAGACCTGTTGTTGATACAAATATCCAATATTTAATGACAGCCTTTGAGTAAGTTTTCCCAAGAAAGAAAAGTTTAGATAAATGTATTGAGCTTTATGTTAAAAAATACTTTATTGCATATGTTACATATTATGTAAATTATATTATTTTAAGGATATATACAGCTATAACTTACAAATCAGAAATGCATCTTTCACTGTAGTTCTTCAAGCTTGTGTAGCAGAGTGACAATGACTACACTTCTATTCATACACGTCTCCCACCTAAGCCTGCACGCCCACACGCCCCACAGACAGTGTTCTTCTGCCCTCCGCTGAAAAAAGTATGAAGCAGGAAGGATGAGGCACATGGGAGGTTTGAGCCACTCTTGCTTGAGGGTGAGTGCGAGACTCTTAATTCAGAAGGTTCTGGTAAGTCAAGAGTTTCATTTCTACGGACCTTGTTCTAACAAGCAGGGGCATTCTGTTTTCCCGATCACAAATACAAATAAGAGAAACAGGTACAAAGTTTTAATTATTATTTTTCTTTCTTCTATTTTTGAGATTACAATATCATTACTGATAAACATGAGAATTACAAGGAGAAAACACCAAATCCTTGGCTGTCCAATTAAAGCAAGCTACATTTTGGAGTGTAGCTGAGACTGGCCAAAAGGGGTTGGAGACAGAACCCCATGCCAGCCTCTTCAAGTCCCTTTTGTGGGAATAATAAACTGGTTACAGAGTTGACTGTTATACATTGTTCAAAAGAGACAAAAAAAGGGAAGACATAAAGATAAGCATCATATGAGTAAGGTCCCAAGGTTAGATTGAAAAGCATTTTTTTCAGCTTACATCAGCTCTAAGTTACATTATCTTTTTTGTTTGTTTTGTTTTGTTTTTGAGACAGAGTTACTCTGCATATCCTCGGCTCTTCTGGACTCACTTTGTAGACCAGACTGGCCTCTAACTCACAATGATCTGATCAGCCTGCCTCTGCCTCCCAGAGTGCTGGTGTTACAGCAATACACCACCACATCTGGCTACAAGAACTTATTTTTAATTAAAAATATAATCCTGAATATCGAAGGACTCAACACAGGGTAAGGAGGAACTTACTCTTAACTGTCTTAACTGCAAACAGAACCCTTATTTTGCAAGATATTTTGTTCTTCCCAACTTGGTTTCATATTACTTCATTTAAACCCTTCCAGATATCTTTCCTTGCTCTCTTCAAATAGGTGGCCTATTTGTATCAGTTGTTGTTACATACATAGGTAGGTGTGTGTGTGTATGTACATATATGTTTACATATATATATACATATATTCTTAAATATATCCTGCTCTCTCTGTACAAAGTTTTCAGTGCTGGCCATTTGGTATTGGATAACCAATTGGTGTGTAAGTTGCTGTCAGCATTCCATAGTTGCATGGAGTTCTTGGTTTGGACTTTTCTCTGTCGACTTTTGCATGTCTATTGGTGTCACCCTTATTCAGCTCATGCTTAGGCAATAGTGTCAGTTCTTATTTCTAATTTGCATTATTTTACTACAGAAATTTAGGCAAGCTTAGCTCTCTTTCCCATACATACATAAGGAGCTTAGATTTGGAGTCTAAATCCTTGTTATTTTCTCAGCATGTGATTTGCTTTCTCCGAAATAGGGATAATAAGGCATTTCTCACTTAATCATTGTGAGTATTAAAAGTCATCATGATGGTAAAAACAGCACTAATACTAGTGTTTGGTGGTACAAATGAACTCAGATTATTCTGTAATCTATAATTTCCATTTCACTATACAATGCTGTCACTATGAGCTATTATTATTCCTACATGGAAATAAGAAAGTAAAGATTTAGTAAGATGAAGTGAGGCATCTTTTCAAGGAAACCCTTCCATGGATGGAGGCAAGGGATGAAGAATCTCAACTTCTGTGAAATCTCCCAGAAAGCCAGTTGCTCTCATTCTTTGTCCATTGATAATTGTATTTTGAATACCACATTTTAAGGATCATAATTCAATACAACAGAAGAAATAAATCATTCCAGTATTAAATGTGAATGCTTTAAAATTGAATTCTTTCCTGTTTTTCTTTAGTTCTTCAATTTTACAAATGTACAAAAATCAATTTTCACTTCATGATACATTTTTATGTTTAACTTTTATATTAAAGTTTTTTTGCATCTTCTTAATTAAGATACAGTGACCATTATGCTAAGGGAAATAAGCCAGCTTTAGAAAGAAAATTATGTATGCTTTATCTCCTATGAATAAACTAGAGTTAAATGTGAGGGTAGTGGCCGAGGAGCATGAGTAGTCAGGAAGAGGTCTCCAGGGAGGGGTAGAATGGATAAAAAAGAAGGAGGACTGCTTGGAGGTAGAAAGGTGACAAAAAAGAGGGAGACATGAGGCATGGGATAGGAATAACAAAAGAATAACAAGGACATAAAAGAGTAAAAATGTCATATGAAACCCATAATTTTGAATGCTATATATAAAAATATAGTGAGTCAGTCCTTTACTTTTGTTTATATTATTTATTTCATTCAACATAAACCCAGAGAGAGAGAGAGAGAGAGAGAGAGAGAGAGAGAGAGAGAGGGAGGGAGAGAGAGAGAGAGAGAGAGAGAGAGAGAGAGAGAGAGGAGAGAGAGAGAGAGAGAGAGAGAGAGAGAGAGAGAGAGGAGAGAGAGAGAGAGGGAGAGAGAGAGAGAGGGAGAGAGAGAGAGAGGGAGAGAGAGAGAGAGAGAGAGAGAGAGAGAGAGAGAGAGAGATGTGTCTGATAATCATGTTTGGTCCAGTTGATCTGTATATCCCAGCTTTCTTCAATTATGTCTCAGTGATTATTATTATTATTATTAAAGTATTTAAAAATATGCTTAGGTTTATAACATTCAGCCATCAATGAGACTAAAATAAATCAATATTTAAGCATGTGTATATGACTTTGTTCATTTATCCACATATATATTAAACTTCTTTTTTCATTTTCTCCTGTTGGATTCAGACATTCATCTGATATTTGAAATAAAACTGTCTGCAGTTTCTGCATGCCTACATACTTTTGAGCACACTGAGCATAACTAGTATTTAACATTGTAATTAAATAATGGCATCAAGTTAGCATCAGGTTTTATTCACTAAAATTCTGAGGATAGCAAGAGCCATAAGCTTTGATTCTCCCATAAGTAATTTTTGTACCCCTCATATACCTACAAATACTATTTTGTAGTTTTGTTTGCATTCCCTTCTACTTAACTATGACTGCTGGCAACCAAACATTTCTATTTCAGCCATCACATTTTTAAAGTTCAGACATTATATTTCTACCTTAGGCTGCATTCCTTTCTCTTTATACTCAGTAATGACTGATGCGAGAAATAAAGCAGAACCCAAGCATATCTTGTTGATGCCTTAGTTCCAGAACCAAGAGCAACATCAAAAAGATCACAGCCAAAGTCTGTCTCAAATATGATCTAAATGATGAATAAAGTAGGGACTCCTCATACTTCGACCTCTTTCTCAAACTATCAAAGAACTTTGGGGTGACCATAACTAGGGCAGTTTGCCAAAGCCACTCAGGAACCGTGTTCCCATGGAGTTGACAAGGATACAGAGTTTGCCAGAGACTGTACTCAAGGACTTTGGAAATGAACTCTTACTGTTTTGATTTTTGCTTTATGTTGTTATTCCTTGCCCCGTTAGGTGGATTAACACCTAATGCTGATTGATTGAGCAATTAATATCAGAGGATAATCAATATGCTGTCTAATGCCTCCCCAATTTTCAGACCTGCCTCAGCCCTAAGAAGCAACAATGGCTTATTCTACATCGCTTGTTGTAGAAATAGAAAATCACTCACAAATAGCAATCTTTTGTTTCTGTTCTGATTGCAGTGGTGTACACTTTCCATCGCTTCTACTACTCATGGTGGCTTTGCAGGGCAAGCAGATGTAAACAACTGCCCTATGACAGAAGGAAATAGGCCTCTGCGTGTTCTGTGGTGGTCTTTACTGGGCAGTCTTTTCTTAATTCTCCAATTTCTCATTTGCTTTTGATCTCCCTTTCAGTCTTTCTCTCTCATTTAAAACTCCATGCCCCTCCTTTCTAAACAAACATTTCCCTAAAATTCTATGATACAGTTATCAATGTCCTGTTCCCATGTCTGGAGAAAACTGCTTAAATATGATAATTAATGCACTTAACCTGTTACCACATTTTAAAATACTTCATGGTTCAGGTTTTTAATAGGTGTCAAATGAAAAAGTAATCAAAGTTTCCTGACAAATAGCGAAGAGAAGATGACGCTCAGCGTTTACATGAGTTTACACTGCTGCTGCAGCGATTACAGGTCAAAGATTGCCAGAAGCATAACTGCTGTTGAGCAAGTTGAGTTTATTCTTCTTGACAGTGAAACAGCACACCCAACTCAGCAAACTCTGAAGGATTTTAGAGATAGTGTGGGCACAGTTGCTGGATTTGACTCTGTTGGTTAATTTCAAGGTTATAAGAAGGTAGAGCTGTGCCTGGATTAGCTCTGTCTGGAAGCAAGGTACGTGCTACAGTAAAGAATTTTAATTATAATAAATCTTATCTAGGATGACTGAAGAATAAACCTGAAACATAAAAAAAGTAGAAAACCATCTTCAATATGTTCAATAAGAAATGGTACAGTGGATCACTGTTTAATCAATGTTTTCCCCTCTTTGGTATGTTAGGCATTATTTTCATCAATAATAGTCATGCATTGTCATGTTTGTACTGTTTGATGCTATCCCATGATAGTTTTATGAGCAGAAACATGTTTATCAGACATCGTGTATGCCTTCACTTGGTTCACAGTACTTGGGTCAACCTCTTCAGAAAACTCATTCAGAAAAATAAATTGAAGATGTGTTTTTGTTTTAGTAAAAACGTACTACTGTGGAGGTTGTTTTGTTTTGTTTTGGTGTGTTTGTTTTCTTTGTTTGCTGTAATAACACCTTGCCATTGCGCACCTAATTTCTGAACAGCATTCTCTCTAATTCATTAAGTATGTATACTTGAATGTCCAAGCTCATGGGACCAGCATGTGCTTCCTGTTGAGGTTCTGCTACACACTGCATCATAACAAGGCTAAAAAGTGGAAGAGGAAGAGGTTGTATATAGAAAAACAAAAACATAAGGAGCAGGTTTGCTTTGTAATCCCTGGAGTGGCTTTGTGATATTTAATACTGATTGTCAACTTGCTTGTCTACAGATTCAACTTCCGGGTAGGTCTGTGAGGGCATTTTCAGAAAGGAATAACTGAGGCATGGAGAGCACGTTTTCCCAGAATAAGCATCACCTTCCTTTAACATCCCAAATAAAAATCTTGTCCTAAAAACCATAGTCCTACTTTCTTGCCTGTCTCCATTGCTTGTTGGTAAATATGTACATCCCATAGTTCTTGCTGCGGCTGCTGCTGCTGATGATGATGAGGAGGAGGAGGAGGAGGAGGAGGAGGAGAAGGATGCCATCCTTTCTGGACATCAGAATCCAGCTCCTGTGAGTTCAAATGTGGACTGAAGGACAGAGCCACATTGGACCTTCTGCGTCAACCAACCTCTTACTGAACTGTTCCTGGATTATCAACTTCTCTTTCACAAGGATGGCCACTGTTGTACAAACGAGGCCTTATTAAATAGGCTGTTATGTATTCATTTTGCACGCCTTTCTATATACTTATGCTATTGAGTCACTCCTCTAGGGGAGCCTGGATAATGCCAATATTGAAAGATACTAATTTCCTCAATAACACTGTCATATCGTAAAGGCTTCTACACTTCTTGATATTTACATTTAGGATCAAATTTCAACATGAGCTCAGGGTCAGATAATCACCCCAACTATAGCAAATGGTCTTCTTTTAAACAATTGTAGGTTATAGAATAGATGGCTTAACTTTGTCACATTTTAAGTCCTGAAAAGATTAAATCTGAACTGGAGAAATGGCTCAGCAGATAAAACTATCTACAAGCCTGACAACTGGAGTTCAGTTCCCAGAACCAACAGTGAAAGGAGAGAACCAGCTCCCAAAAGTTGTCCTCTGAACTCTGCATTTGCTAGGACATGAGTACTCACATTTACACACACACACACACACACACACACACACACACACACACACACATCTTGATACAATATATCAGATTAAGTTTTATTTAAATTTTAAGACAAAGTGACAAGAACAAAGTACGCAAATGATGGGCACAGAATATCGAACAACAGAATCTTGGTGTACCACCATGCACACGGCATTAAAGTCCAATTAAATGTCTGAATTCTAAGCATCCATGCAATTATTTTCCCTGAAAAGCCATCCAGAGTTTCATTATGAAAACTGATTTGACACCTCCTTCCCATAGTAGAAGGTTTCCTATATGTGAGACATTTGTAGACTCACTTGTCTGTTATCCAGACTTTCACAGTGATGCTCCTGTTTAAGGTTCTGACAGCTGATGGAGCATATCAAGTCAGAAAAATCTAGTATATGACAAGGATGAAATTCAGATGCTATATTTCTGGCTTCAAAGCTACCTTATGCTACTTGCATCTATGACTCTTCTGACTATTATGTGAGGGGTAAATTAAAATTATAAATAACCAACCCAAAGTTTTAAATCACAGCAAAAGCATACATCATTTTATAACTTTATTTTGACCATATCACTAAAACCTAAAACATTTTGTTGCCTTTGAAATAACTAATGTACTTGAAACAATGTCAAAAAGGCATTAATAACTTCAAGTCATCTGAATAATTTATCAACTCCCCACTCTCTATCCCCACTCTCTCTCTCTCTCTCTCTCTCTCTCTCTCTCTCTCTCTCTCTCTCTCTCTCTCTCTCTCTCTCTTTTTATACATATATATATATATATATATATATATATATATATATATATATATATACTGTGACATTAGAACTTTAAAATCAGTATTTTAATAATATAAGTTGATGTCTAAAATATTAGCAAAAATACACTTATAGCTCTTTTCCCTCAAGCTACTTTTGTTCTCATTAGAGAAGAAATATTTTTAAAATGAAAGTTGCCCCAGATAAATATTCTGCTAACTTAACTTGTAATTATGAATGTAAAATATAGACCATAAATTCGGCAAGCTCACCAAGTTTCAATTGCGAGGACCCAGAAAGTCAGCTTTCTTTATCACTTTGAACAATGTCCCATATAAAACAAAGACACTATTCTGTAATTAAGTGAAACCACAGACAATCCTTTATTTAATATGAGATTACAGATGTAGTGGGAAGAGCTTGGTCTTTGGAGAGGAGTGACCTGGTTTTGACTTTACAGTGTCACTGGGATTTGAGTTTGTTTCATAGTAAGTTTTAGAATAATGAACTAATCCTAATATGTCTGGCTTTTTGCATTTGTACGTTCAGTTTAATATTATGTTTCCTATAGCATTCTATAGAAACTTAAATGTCACTGAATATATAAGGCACACAATCTAAGCAATAATCACTTACAGAAGTAGGGCAGATGATGTGTTCTCCTCATTGTTGTTCTCATCCTTGGGCCCATCCATCACTAGCTGTAGTAGTATTCCCATTGCTCATCTCCATCTTGATGACCACCAGTATCACTAGAATGAACATCACCATCAGCATCATCATCCTCATGTTAACTTCTGTTCTAGGTATGGTTTTACATACCTTTTTTAATTAACGAGATATGTGGGAATCATCTTTACTTTCCTTACAGTCTATCCAATCAAGCAGCAGAGAATCAAAGTCTTCACAGATGGGCTTCTCCATAGCTAGTGCTCTGGCCCCACTGCTAACTAAAGATGGCTCCTGACTGTCATTCCAGTACCTTCTCCCTCGCTCCTTCTGAGGCAGTAGTGTGTGTCAATTTAAATTGTCACAATGTATGCTGATTTCTGGCACGTTCAAATCATAACTGCCAGCCATTGGGAACACTGTAAGGGCCCTTGCCTTTGTAAAGGCATGTTAGCTTGTGGTTCTCAGGGTTCTCTGCCTCTCTCTAGTCTCTCTGGCCATCAGTGAGATCTTTCCCCATGCTATGCCCTTTCTGCTCATTTTCTAACCTGCATGTAGACTGCAGCCTGCGATCTCAGCACACATTGCTTGTTTTCTCTCTTCCTGGACATCTTTATGCTCCCCTTTCTTCTCTTTTGCTTTTTATAGAACACGAGTGATCTGTTCTCAGGGGTTTTCATGGCCAGTACATGAAAATTAATAAGTCACCATGCCAGCACTTCCAACCCTACTTAACTTCTTACAGCAGACGTTGCCTTTGAATATTTTGTTGAGGCCTGCTCATTTTGGGTAACATAACTATAAATTTTTTTCAAGCCCACCAACCCCATAATTTCAGCTTTTCAGTAATGTAAAAGAATATCTATACAAGGTCAGGTTGACCATAAACTATCTTCATCTTCAGTCAAACTTATGATCGTCTGAACTCATTACTCTGCTCTACCCAATAGGGAAACTAAATCAAGAATTTGATTCAGGTACCACTTCATGGGAGGGAATGAATGACCCACATTAACAGGGACCATGTTAGCAAGCACCACACTAACAACAGTCAGACTCCATTTTGCTAAAGGGCTACCAGATTCCATGGTATCAAAAAGACCTCCAACTTGGGCCCAGAAACAACTCCTTGGATGAGGTCAAGCTGACTAAGAGCCTGTTTATGTTCTAAGGAAAAATTCTATACCTCTAGCTCTGGCTAAAAGTCACTGCATCAGATGACTTCAACCACAAATCATGTTTATGACTAATCATATCGTATGGCCTTTATGGTCAATAAGAATTCCCCACCCACACTTGCCACTGTTCATGAACAAACTGACCAGAATAAGGGTCAGAAAACCTTGCTTTGTCTAAAAAGTAAAAAAGAAAAAAAAAAAAAGGTTGAGTCATAGCCAACCACCCTGTTGATCATCCTGTTCCCTTGGCAACCCTTTGATTGGGCAAATTGTGGGTTTTGCCTACATAAACTAACTCTGGCAGAGACTGGTGGTCAGAGTTTCAATGCTCTTACATTGGACTGTGTTCCTGACGTCAGTATCTCTTTCTCTTTCTGCCTGGAAATAATGTTTTTTTTCCTCATCTTTCTCATGGGTGTTCTTGGTGCTTTGTTTGTGCGATCCCAGACCCAACAATTTTACATTCTCTATTCATGTTCCTAGAGTATTTCCCTAGCTAACTGGACTATAAAGACCCTTTAACTAGAATTTTAATTTAATTTTGTTGACTGGCATGGATAAAATGATGTATTAATAAATATATTTGAAATAATGGATGTGTTTTGGGCTGAATGCTAGCTGAAGAGCAAGCCAACGCAAGTAGAAAGGGCAAATATGAGGGGATGGCTTGATTTACAACAAACTGGTCTCAGGATAACTAGGTATAAGAATCAACCCATCCCTATGAAAGGTACAATTTCATCTAAAAAGCCCCATATCACCATTATATTGGGAATTAATTTCACAGTACATGACCTTTCAAGGAATGGGTTAGCGTACAGCAGCCTGTGTTACTTCAATTGGGCTTTCAGAAGAGATTTGGCCAGCAGCACATAGCACGTGCTGGTGGTAGATAATGTCCTGTTTTTACGTCTTTTGTGGCCCAGGATTCTACTGACTTTCTCTCTCTCTCTCTCTCTCTCTCTCTCTCTCTCTCTCTCTCTCTCTCTCTCTCTCTCTCTCTCTCTCTCTCTCCTTCTCTCTCTCTGTCTCTCTGGATAGACAGTGCCAAGTGGCTATGTTTTTGTTCAATTCCTCTCATGTTCTAGAAATAGATTACATGATGTCTCCACACCCACAATCTCCTGGAGCATTCTGTTATGTTCAGTTCATTAGCTTTTTCTCTATGTGCAGTTGTGCAGACAAAACTGAGCTAGAAATGATCATAATGAGTGAGTTAACCCAGAAGCAGAAAGACTCAAACCATATATACTCATTTATATCTGCATACTAGCCCAAGGAGCATGTCCCACGAAAGCCTTCATTACCAGGAAACTGGCACAGAGGGGAGGACATCCTATTGGGACTCTAGATGAGAGAAGAATGGGAGAATAGCAAAGTAGAAGGATCCAGAGGGTCCTAGAAACCTACAATTAGAACATTATGAAAGGCAGATTTGGGCCCAGGGGTCCCACTCAAACTAAGCCACCAGCCAAGGACCATACAGGTGGTAAACTTCAAACCCCTACCCAGATCTAGCCAATGGACAGAACATTCTCCACAGTTGAGTAGAGAGTGGGGTAGGACTTTCACACAAACTCTGGTGCCTCACATTTGACCATGTCCCCTGGAGGGGGAGACCTGGTGGCACTCAGAGGAAGGATAGCAGGTTACCAAGAAGAGACTTGATACCCTATGAACATATACAGGGGGAGGAAATCCCCCTCAGGACCAGTCATAGGGGAGGGGAATAGGGGAAAATGTGAGGGAGGGAAGAATGGGAGGATACAAGGGATGGGATAACCATTGAGATGTAACAAGAATAAATTAATAAAAAATTACAAAAAAAACCTGATGTACCAAGTATTTTGGCTCATTAATGCTAAGGTGTCTAGTAACCTAGCCAATACTGCAGAGGATTAATCACAATGATGTGTCACATTGGAGCACATAGGTTTTGGAAATATTATCAGTAATTCTAGGTAAGAATGTGAAAATTATCAAGGGCTTAGCACTTCCTTGGTATCTGCTCAGCACTTATGCAACAATATACAATGAATCTCCCCTGAGCTGAGTATACTTTTTGTTTTCTGTTAAATGAAAACCACGAACCTGTTTAAGAACCAATCTTTACTCTGTGTAGATTCATGAAAATTACATCCCTTGAGTTTATGTACAAAAGATGTTAGAAGCCACAGACAGTTTTTTTTTTCTGGTACAACAGGTTTTCAATTCCTCAAATGGATGTTTCTTACAAGGGCATTCAATAAAAGCCGAGGTCAAAACACAGCTATACCAGAAAAGCTGTTACTGGACATGTGTGAATTAATTTGATCCAAGAGTGTTGGTTTCTAAAGCTGAAGCAGCTCATCCAGGTCTTCACAAAACAAAAGAAGTTACTGAACACTGTATTGTTCTCATGGGTTTTTTTTATTGATTCCTAGGATAGCAATGAAAATAGGTTGTTAATAAAGACCCTTAAATGCAATTTGTCTTGGCTAATTTTCCCTAAAAACCATAACACATATGACCAATGCTGGAGTTTGGCTTGAAATATCACCCAAATGGTTTATGGTAAAGGTTTGGCCCCTCATCTGTGTGACTATTAGAAAGAGATGGAATCTTTAATAAGAAGTGTGAATTAGTTATAGAGAATAAAGTCACTGGGGGCATGCTCTTGAGGGGAATATTGGAATCTCAGCCCCCTTTTGTCTTTTCTGCTGCTAATAAGAGCTTTTCTTAGACATATGTGTCCCTTATGACATACTATGTGACCCAACCCGAAACAACAACCAATAATAATCAATGAGGTCTCTTAAACTGTGGGTCAGAACAGTCCTTTTATTCCTTTACATTTGTCCGCTCAGGGATTTGGTCATTGTTATAGACTGGGGACCAACACAGCCAGTTCATTTCAGACATGAAAATAACCACAGAAGTTTCTTTGGGAACAAAAATTTAATTCTTATGTAAGATACTCTAGCTTTTTTCCAGAGGTCATATACATATCCATGATACCTAAACAGGAAAGAATTCACTTAAGTGGCTCCCTTTGCCAGCTTCTTTTCAGTTGATCCACTGGAGCCTTCTTTTCTAGTTATTGACCAAAACACTGAGAGTTGAAGTGTAAGGTCAAAATTTTTCAATGAAGATAAAACAAGAAGGAATGTTATTTTCTTTTGAGTCTCGCAATTGGGTAAGAAAACCTAATGCCTAAAATACTGTGGTGGAATGAGGGTTTACTTTTCCCTGAAGTCCCATTGTTAAAGTCTCTTCCACTACATTATGGGTCTGGCAGGTGGAGTCTTTGGGAGATAATTAAATCATAAAGAATTGATGAAGTTCAGGTTAATTTTGGTTGGGTGTTATTTCCTCTCACCAATTGAGCACACAAACCAGGTACCTTCCAGAACCTAGGAAGAGAACAGTATAGTGCATACGCCTTCAGACCCCACAGCTTCAGAACTGTATAAGCCTTTGATCAGGTATCTTGTTACATTAGCCTGAGTGGATCAAGGCAGATGCTATTCCAATGTTAGCACCACCTGGCTGAGCCTTTCAAAACAAATTGACAATTTTTCTTAATCTGTTTTTCATATAAAGTGACTACTATACTATCTGCCTCTACCACTTGCAGTGAGAATCGAAGACTATATGGAAAACTATTTGTTACATATTCAGTCTTCAAAGCGGAAGAGTCTCTGATGTTAAAAGGGCTGCAATTTTGAGGGCTGAGATTTTACAGAAAGTGTCTGTCTGTAACTTCTGCTTATTTGCTGGGCCTGAATAAATCTACTATCCAGTATCCCTAATGTCTTATAATTCTGTGTTTTGTCTCTGCATCAATCTTGATGCTGATTATGCAGGTAGGACAATTATCCAGTTCTGTTCATGGGTCTTTAAAAAAAACAGCTTCAAAGATCACAAAACTATAGTGTTCGCTAACTCACCACAGAGATGATTATGCGACACTAGGCAACACAATTAAAGTATTCTTGAAGAGGTGGAACAAAAGCTTTCCACTCTGCCCTTTCAAAACCCAATTTTAGCATCTGTGATTTTCCATTATAGTTGATTAAATGAAAGAGGGATAGCCTTGATGAAACCAGGACAGGTAATTGTGGTTGTAGGCATTAATGAGAGAGAAGGACCCTACAACCACAAGTGAGAGACAGGAGATGATGATTTTAAATTGCTTTGAGCAGGGCATATTTGAGATGGGATCATGCACATTACATCAGATTCCAGTGTCGTCAATAAAGACCAAATTATTGCAAGGACATGGAACTGAGGTTTCCATGAATTTCATGCACTAGCACAAGCAACTCATGCAGAAGGCCTTGGACCTTGGTATGTGGGGCTGCAATACCCCTGAAGCATTGCCTGCCCACAGCAAACGTCCAATTACCATAGCAAACAGACACTTCTTCCACTATGTTGCAAAGCCACCTCATTTGACTCCCACCCGAGGTTTCAAAGACTGCCCTGGGTCTTTGTAAAGGGAAGTGACTAGCTGGTCTTTGTAGCTCGCTCTCCTCATGATCGTCAAGATGACTCTGATAGCTTCACAGTTTTGATAAGTAGAGTGCCCCTAGACACTGAAGTGCTTGTTGACCATCTTAATCACATTAACGGTCTTTACCAGGTGGAGTCAGGATTTTTCAGAGACCAGGACCTAAGGTGCCAGTGCAGCTTGTCCCTATCTACCCACTCTGTTGCTTAGAGACATAATGCTGTGCTTGGGTTACTGTGCCAAGAGGCCATCCCACTCATGTGTGTTAGCTGCACATGGCTGTGCTTTGCCAAAAATGCTTCTTTCCCAAGTCTTCTTGAACTTTTCTTCCTGGCTTCTCTAGCTTTCTATAGCAGAAGACATCTTCTCAGGTAGACACTGTGGCAACTCATATGTTCTTTCTAGAAAGCAGTTCTCTAAGTTACAACTAATGAACTTCTGGTCTCCCTGAGGATTTTAGATATTTGTATGTAGGTCTAGAACTGACAGGATAAATGGAGCTCTGGGGTACAGTGGTCAGTGTTGTCTGTATGGTAGCAGCTTACTTCTCTGGTAGAAGAGAGAGAATAGACAAGAAGGGATAGTGTCTGATGTTCAGTAGAATGGAAAATTAAGTAACCCAGAAACAACTAAGGTAACCTTTAATTCTCATTTCCCTAGCCCAGAAGAATGATATGCATTCCTGAGTTTGCAAAACAGAAGTAAAAACACCCTCCCGACTGAAGGTAGCTATAAATACTGCCAGCAAACCCAAGAAAATACCAAAAACTGGAAAGAGAGAAGCATTAAATGACCAAACATTAGCTCAAAATCAAAGACTGTAGGCTGCATCAAAACCAGAGCATTGAGAAATATCCCTATCAGGGTGTCATGAGCCTGTCAAAACTTGGGAAATAGAAATGTAGAAAAGGCAGATACATTCTAGAAATCGAGCTAGTCTCTGTAAGCCACTGTGTGGTATGGGACCAGTGGCTGAGAATGTGGCCAAGATATTCCAGATCCCATACTTATTGCTGTTTTTGGAGCCACATGAGGAATTAGATTCTCTCTTCAGCAGCCAGTTCATCTCTAAAATGGGTGTCAAGTTCTTTTGCATATTAAGAATATTAATGCATGTACAAACCATAGAATAATAGTTAACAGTTCCTCAAAATTATGAACATGATCCCCTCCAATGATTCTAAATATCTAAATGGCTCTCATCTTCCCAGATGTGGGACCATCCTCTCAAATCCAATGTCTCCTTTCATTCAATTTTGATGTCCCTTGCTCCTTGCTCTCCCTTCCTTTAGTCTTTTCCTCTGCTTACTCTAGCTTTGTTCATGCTTGTTGTTTCTATCAAGCATGATGTCTGACTTTTATTTTCTTTCACATGGTGTGGCATCAGGAAGCATTTGATGGTTCTGATACAATTTAGATATCCCTCAAGTAAACTCACATATGGAAATGTCCATATAATTTATAAAGGCATTGGACATTTTTTAATTGGTCCATTTATTCATTATGATTATAAGGCTCATTTTACATTTTTAAAATTTATATTCTGTCCTGACTTGACTTGCATCTTTCCCCCACTTTATGTCATCTTCTCACCAACGTAAGATAAGGGCACTATTACTAGTTCCCTGACACCCCAACTTGCCAGTTGTAAGCACGTTGCATGTTAAAAGATGTGCCTCAATGGCACCTTTATTCATTTGTGGGTGTCCAGAGGCACTTTGGCTCCATGGAATAAATAGCAACAGCAAACAAACAAAAAAAGCAGAGAATAGTTTAACAGAAGCTTCAAATGTAAGGATTTTTCAGTCCTCATTTTAGCCATCAAACGCTAACAAAACACATGGAGTTCAATCAACAGTAAAAATGTGCTCTGCAAGGCCTGCATGATCAGACCATGAGAACAGTTGCAGAGATGCACAGCCAAACGTAAGGTGCAGAGTGAGCCTAAACTGGAGATATCAATTGGGTTTCTCCTCTTGGAGCTCAGGGAATCTCACAGAGGAAGGGAGAAAACAACGGCAGGAGCCAGAGGGATTGAAGACACCAGGAGAACACATGCCCACAGACATTAACTAAGTAGGACTCACAGGAGCTCACAGACTGAAGTGTCAGTCATGGAGCCTGCTTGGGTCTGTGCTAGATCATCTGCATATATGTTAAAGTTGTTAGCTTGGTGCTTTTGTAGGACCCTGACAGTGGGCATGAGGGTGTCTCTGACTCTTTTTTCTGATCTTTGCAGGCTTTTTCCTCCTACTGGATTTCTTCAGCCTACCTTGTTAAGAGAATCCGTAGCTAGTTTTATTGTATCTTGTTATGCTATGTTCAGTGGATATTCATGGGAGGCTTGTTCTTTTCTGAAAGAAAACAGAACAAGATTAGATCTGGGAGAGAGGGGATATGGGCTAGGGGTCTGGGAGGAGTTCAGGGAGAGGAAACTGTGGTCAGGATGTATTTAAAAATAATAAATAAAATTAAATAGAAGGATAGAAAGAAAAAGATAGATAGATAGATAGATAGATAGATAGATAGATAGATAGATAGACAGACAGACAGACAGACAGACAGACAGACAGACAGACAGGCTCTGCAAATGAAGAATGAAGTAGCAGAACTGATTAACAGTCAGGCAAATGTATTGGCTATTATAGGCTTCTCAGTGACATGTTTATTTCAGTTCAGAAGTTATGTACTAAAATGGATGCGTTTACATTTAGAAAATCTGACTTGAAGTTATTCTCTTCATTGTAGTTAATGGGACCAATTTCTAGTAGGGATAGAGTTTTTGGAAAGGCAGCATCATTCCATTGTTCTTTGTCCCTGAAAACTGGTAGAATTAAGCCTCAGTTGTACAATGCTAAGCAAAAGCCTTCATGTAAAGAATTTAATTACATACATCTTCCTTAAAGGCCTCCCCACAACAATGGGGGAAACGACGAGAACTGAAAATGTCACCATCCGTGGCTAGAACCTACACAGGTTAAATGTTAATACCAATAAATTGATATCTCCCACCTGCTTTTCTCCAACACACAAGCCACATTCCCCTACCTTGCACATTCCTTGCTGTTTATTTCCCCACCTGATTCAAATGTCTAATGACCCCTGATCTTTGACCTGATTCCACACAGAAAGACTTTGTCTTAAGCATTCTGTACCAAGGTGACGTCATAGTGCTTACCACTGATGGCAATCAAAACTCAGTTAACGAAAACATTGTTTTGCAAGGGAGGATTCTAAAACCTTGTGTAAATAGAACATAGTTAACAGCAACAGCTGCTCTCACATTCATACCCATAAAACAAACATTTTCTACTGCGAAAAATCATTATCTGAAAAGGCCCTCCTGATATTCCTTGTTTGTATAACATCTCTGCCACATACTGAGGATATTATAATTTTCTTCTCCCATTCTCATTCCATCTTTATCTTTATCCATCTTTCTTTTTGTTAATAGCACAGTATCATTTTAAGGCTATAAAGGGACCATCACCACATCCCATATTATTGTTTATATCAACAGAGTGCTTAATTTGGTAAAGAACCATATGTCTCAGCATTCTCAAGTCTGGGGTAGACTTAAATGTGGTGTTGCTCATTCTTGTTACACAAAATGAGGGTCCTCTCCTAGTTTGGGGCTAAGCCCACACACGCCTTATGACTCTTCCTATCTCCGAAGAGGATACTATATTTCAAAAGTTCTCCAGACAGCTGCATTTCAGGGACACAAAGTGTCCTGATTGTAGACTGTAGCTTTACACATGGTCCTCAGGATAATATGGAACTGTTTGAATAAGGGCACAATAATGTGTTAAACGTAATCAATACCAATAAAAATGCCCCAATCCTCTGAACTTCCTAACAAAAGAAGTTCAATGTTTTAACATTTTGTTGGGATTTTGTTGTTGCTTGTTGAATTAATATAGCATTTATGCTAAGACTCTCAAGATTTTTTTTCAAGGTTTTTTTTTATTAATTTATTCTTGTTACATCTCAATGTTTATCCCATCCCTTGTATCCTCCCATTCCTCCCCCCCTCATTTTCCCATTATTCCCCTCCCCTATGACTGTTCCTGAGGGGGATTACGTCCCCCTATATATTCTCATAGGGTATCAAGTCTCTTCTTGGCTACTTGCTGTCCTTCAAGGTTTTGAGGTAGAAAAAATAACTCAATATCTTACTTTGATATCGGTGTTAGTATTTACGCTTTGATATTAGACTTAATTAAGTATCCTAATTAGTAGCTATGGTGACTAATGTGCAGCTAGATAAAATGTGATAGATCAATTTTTGTTTGGTTTTAGTATTTTTCAATGTTTAATATTTCTTTATTAATTCCATGTATTAATGGGTGGCATGATGCCTGTGTGGAGATTAGAGGACAGCTTGGAGTTGCTTCTTTCCTTCTACTATGTGGGTGTCAGGGATCAAATTCAGACCATCACATATGAAGACAAGTTACATCTACCTGCTGAGCCAACAACCTGGTCCCAATTTCCTAAATATTTTTTCCTCCAAAATTACCATAGAGAGACCCAATCATAAACTCTCTGTGTCCTATAAAACAGTCTGTACCAGTAACTCTCAGAGCAGTAGGAAAGACAAAGCTAGTCATGAAGACTTACCATCCTACCGCAGTTTCAACATCAGGGACCATTTTCCCTGAGGCAAAAATGGAGTCACCGGATAGCTCCTTCATAATAGTTCTTAGGTCCTGGAAAAGGAAAGGACAGTCATGGAGAATAAAAAAGACTGGGAGAGAGTGAGGAAGTGAGGGATGAAAAAGCAGGGTATATTGGCATATGTATGCAGATCTTACAATGAAACCCATTACTTTTTATACTGGCTTACAATTAACTTAAGAAATGAGTTCTTAATGTTTTTAAAACGATTTTTGTAGGAAGAAGAGATGACATGTGTCCCTTTGACTCTCCCCACCCATCCATATCAGTGAGTATCAGGAACAAATAAAAGAATTTAATTTCTCTTTGTTTGTCTCTCTGACCATAAATGACTGTTTCCTCTGGGCTCCATAATGCTTTAGAGTATGACTTCCTAACCTTGTTGACCATGCTTCAATCATCTTTTTCCATTCCCCAGCTAAATATGGATCGATGACATGACAACTTGCAGGCAGCTTTATTCTCCATTGGACTATTCTCTCTCTCTCTCTCTTTTTTAAAATGTATCTTATTATACCACAAAACAGACAACTGAACCCATGGCCCCAGGCATGCTGGCAAATAAATTTTCTACCAAATGCTACACCCAGACTCTGGGCTGATCTTTTAAAAACTCTATACTTCTTAAATTCTTTGCAATAAAGTCTGGAAAGAAGTATGTAAATACATTAAAATTCCTAGATAAAACATTAAGAAGTAATTTGAAAAAAACAGACAGAAATAGAATGAAAGCCTGTTATTCCTACTTAAATGGTAACTGTAATAATTCACTATTTGGTACAAAAATGTTCATAACTGCATGAGTCAAAGTATTCCTTATTTGCCTAGTCTTATTCTGATATTTTCTACTGCTTAGAAAAAGCAACAAATAATAAAATAGTGCACTGTATATTATAAGCTTAAAGAGACTTTATAGTATTCATTGAATACTATGCTTTTGTTATATTTGTGTTAGCTGTTAGTTTAGACATTGAATGATCTGATTTTGTGAGTTACCATTGCTGTGGTTTCCAAGGTTTTAGCCACAATAATGAAATGCACATGCTATACAGGCAGCTAAAAGAAATGAATTTTAGCTAAGAATTTTTTAACAACTTAGATATAGAGTATAAAAAGAGAGAATACTTCCAACCAGGATTTGTGTGTGCGTGTGTGTGTGTGTGTGTGTGTGTGTGTGTGTGTGTGTGTGTGTGTGTGTGTGTGTAAGGCCCTGGCTTCACTGCTCATGTATGTTCTTGGCAGTTTGAACTTTTGCAGTGAGTGCTAAAAACTTCCATTGTCTCTGAAATAACAGCTAGTGAGATCATCAACTAATGACCAATTAGCCATATGAAAGAAGAGAATATAGCTTGTTTCAGAAAATCTCTTTAGAAGTGCAAAGGCCGTTTGGAGAAATCAGTCTTAAGTGTGTACATCATCCAAGAGGCTGCTTTTCTGCAGGCCGTTCATTAGCACTAACAAGGCCCGAAGCACTGAATGGGTTCTTTTGTCAATGTAGTACACCATTAGGCTTTGCCACGAATTGATTGTAATCACCTTTATCTTGAAGCTCAAGTATGTAATTTGGACATAAGTGTTTTTTATCTGAAACATTGCATTTTCAAACAGACACCTGTGTTGTAGGACCTAAGAACCTAAGCCACACCCATGAATAAGTCTCATGGAATGGATTAAATCTCCTGTCTCCATAGCACTTTCTAGGGTGAGAGAGGGAGCAGAAGCAAATAGAAATAAGCAAACAGGATTTATCCAAAAGTCAAAAATAAACTCAGGCTCTCTTCCAGACTGTGAAAATTTTTGAAGAATTTCAAGCCACTGCTTTTTTTATTTACTATTGTGAGAGACCTGCTTACTTTTCTGTTTCATTTACTTATATTTATTTTTAAGGCAAGTACTATAATATCAAAGAATTGAGTTCTATCACAGCTTAAACAACCTTGGGAGAAAATCCTCAGCTTAGATGTGAACCAGTTTACTTTCAGCTCTGTTAGACTCTGCACAAAACACCCACTTAAGCCTTGTCATGACTTTTAACAATTTGTGCTAACAGGCTTTTAACTGGTCATTTCATAAGGGAATAATTGCATACTTAAGTGGAAAGCAGTGACAAATCATGAAATTTTAAACATACTCAATACTTGCCTTTAAAATTGTTTTATATCTGTGAAGCTGATGATTTGAGGGTTGATAGTTTGTATAGATAATTTAATTAGTAGTTTCAATGCGTGCTTTTATATGATCTAAGAACTGTAAAACATCAAAGCTCTCCTCGGCAGCACAACAATTAGCTGCAACTCTTCATGAGTGACATAGCTCAAGGGGGAATGAATAAACTTCATGCTACCCAATGGACATAGGATCGCATGTGATCTGGAACAACCCTGTGTGGTGGCTGAGGTGATGAGAACATCATTCGGACAGGATAGCCTTGCAAATGGCTTACTGATTTGCCCAAGTCTGTGCATAGGTAGGACATAGAAGCAAAAACATATCTTTGAAGCTAAGCCCTAGCTTATCAATTGGATGGACTAAGGGAAGGAATGAGTAACACCTTGGGTTCCTTTATATGGGTTGCTTATTATCCCTCCAGTTCCTTTTCAGTCACATGAACGTATTTGCTTCATTTGATGAGAAACAAGTTATCATTTGCTTAGCAAATAGAAATAAGGTAATTGTTCACGCCTGGTTTCTGTGGGTTGGGTGTTTAGCTAAGGGTTGACTATGCCATTTTCCCAGAGATCGCCAGGATGGGAGCATATGTCAGCTCCTAGGGGAATTTATCTCATTCAAGGACCCTTTCAGATCGACTCAGATTATGGTCTAGTTGATTTCCTCAGGCACGATCTCCGTCCTCATTTCCTTTCTTGCTGATGACAGTCCTCACAGGCCCATGTCTGGTCTGGAGCATTGCCTCTCATGTCCCCTGGTTAGTGAATCTAATTCTTTCACTCTTCTTCAGACACTTGCCTGAATCTGGCAGACTGTTCCTCATTGGTAATTAATCACCCTTCTGATTAACTCAGAAATCACAGACAGTGGTATTTCATCTTATCCGGTTTTTAGCCCATGCCAAGAGGAAGAGATTTGAAAAGATATGGGCACCAAGGATGAAAATCTAAAATGTATTTTTGAATTCTGTCCACCAGGGTACAAGTGTTTTGCATCCACTATTCGTATCTTTGTAGACCAACACAAGGGGAAATACCTGAAATAAGAATGTGCTTTGGACAAGGGGTTGTTAGGGAGGGAGCCTTGTAGATCTGAAGCACCTGGTAAACACATAGCTGCACCAAAACCTCTAACATATACTTAAATTTGTCTCTAAACCCTGATGACAAAATCCCTTGACACAAACTCACTGCACAATGGTTTTGAGTTTCTGAGGCACCTTCTGTTCACTGTGGTACTCCTCCCTAACACAGACACCCGGTGCTGTCAAATGGGAATCAGTGATTGGTAGGTGGCAGTCTTCATCTACAGGAGTCCCAGTGAATGACTGACACATAGGATATTACTGAACTCCACACATTCACACCTATGTTAAAATTGTCATGTAAAAGAAATAACATAAAGAAAGATCATAATAAGTAAAAATAATATAAAAGCAGAACAGTAATATGATTGCCAACATCATGCTTTTTCTTTTTAGCCCATTATTAGGCAAAAGTAAAGGTAAGTTGCTTCGCTGCAAGTAGCACACCATGTACATCAACCTGATAACCAAGGCAGTTGCTAATGCCTACTGGGTAGCACATGCAGAGTGGATAGATAACTTCAGGTCACAAGTGACCTTTGGTTACTAAAACCATGAAAAGCATCTTACAGATAGGGAGATTACTCTAACCTATTCTGTATGGCTGCCAGCAAGAGAGAGGAGGGGACTGAAAGGAAGGTTTCTGAAATCTTGTTCCCACAAGATTTCAGACTGTGGAGTCCCAGGATTCTGAGACAATATTTTTGTGTTCTTTTAAGGCACATAGACTATAATTCGTTGTCATAGCAGCTTTAGTAGACTAATACAGTGTAAGACAGTTTGTTGTCACATGCTTCCTCTCTGTTCACTCAAACATTACTGTTTTGTGCACACAATCACAGGAGACATCATGTCAGCTCAAATAGAGAGAATAAATGAGTCTCCCAGATGCACTTTAAAGAGGATTTAATGATCCAGCAATGACTCTAGACAAGCAGAACCAAAATGGAAAATTGCACATCACAGGCCCATGTTCAGAGCAAAGACTCCTGATCACTGGCTAATAAAGATGAAGAAAGGTTTGGTTGGGAAAAAGGAGACTCCTGAATCTACATAAAGGAGAGGCAGCAATGAGTATCAAAAAGAACTTGGGCCATGGCCCTCTGCAGCCATGTGTCCTCCTAACTCTGACAGCATGCTTTACTGTCTGAGAACTAATGTTTCACTACCACGAGCTCGTCATCCGCTGATCACATGGCAGCACTGGGGTGCCTGCTCTGAAATCATATAGGCTCTTATGGACTCACTCCCTCTACATGCACATTTCAGAATATTCACTGCCATTGATTATTACTTACAGAAATTGACAAAGGGTCACAGTTGCAAAAAAAAAAGAGGCATCAGTTGATGAAGAGAAAAGATTCTGAAATACTGAGCAGACCACAGGCTAGACAGTCTTGAAAGCTGTGTGTGTCCTCACAAGGATTACTAAAGCTATGAACTGAATATTTGCATTAACACCAATCTTGGAACTTTGATCCCCCAAGGTAGCATTTACAATATGTGATTGTAAACTACACACACACACACACACACACACACACACACACACACACACGCACACACGCACACAAACACACACACACACACTTAGGAGTGATTAGGCCCTAATAAAATAGACCTAGACTAGTGCTTAACCAGGCATCCAAAGTACCTTTACATGACCTTGGGATTTCACTTACAGAAGTTTGAACAATAAATCTCTGTCATCTGTGAGTAGCTCAGTATGTCCTATTTTATTACAGGGGCCTGATGAATCTAAGCAGAACACATTGGAATACCCAGGCAGGGGCCATGTACCACAGGAGACAAGCTACAGAGGAGAAACAACAACACTAAGAACCTTACGTGTTTGTAAAACTGTCTTTTCCTATTGATATATGTTACTATCTCTGCACAGTAACAAGCAGGGAAACAATGATACAATGTTCCTCTTCAGAAAAGGTATGAACAGGTTTTATCTCTGAGAGTTGTACTCCGAAAGAGACCTTCCTCTATTTTCCCTAGCTTTACAGCAGGTAGCCAAGAAGAGACTTGATACCCTATGAGAATATATAGGGGGAGGTAATCCCCCTCAGGAACAGATATAGGGGAGGGGAATAATGGGAAAATGGGGGGGGGGGGAGGAATGGGAGGATACAAGGGATGGGATAAACATTGAGATGTAACAAGAATAAATTAATAAAAAAAATAATAAAAATAAAAAAGAAAAAAGAACAACAACAACAACAAAAAAAGAGTTGATTACACTGCAGAATCTTGCAAGGCTACTGGGCAGCTCCTGAGGAGGATGTTCTCCATTACTCTGAAAGGTTTAGGTGGAATGCTTAACTGTTGTTACAAGAGTTGATAGCTGAGATTCTCTGATATAGTGCATCCTTCAGATGTTGTGTCTGAAGACAAACAGCCATATACATAGGAGGAAAAAAGCAGAAGCAGAAAAGATAACTATTTCATATGGTCACCTGGCCACTTGCGTAATTGCTTGTCTCAAGGGGTTGCCTTTCATTCCAAAGTTGATCTGATATCAAGGACTGTATATTTGTGAACAACCATAGGGCTGCCCCAGGAAGAGCCTGCTCAGGGGCATAAACATGAAGCATACAAGGAGTGTAGGCAAAAGGAAAAAGCAGCCTGGGGGCAGTGAGAACCCCAGGGGCACCAGTGCTCTGTTCTCGCTATCTCAGGGCAGCTGAGTCATTAATACAGACCGAAGTGGTTGTGCTCACATGGTCATTGGCTGTCATGCACAAGAGCCATTCCTTCATAGGCACCATTTCCTCATAGTAGGTACCAGTCTGTATCTGGAAGGTGAGGAATCCCTAACGGGAGAAGCCAGTGGTTTCAGAGCAGACCAGGTCAGAAAGAGCACTGCGAAGACAACGGTGGTTTTTGGAAAGGCTGAAGAGCCTCTTTAGGCTGAGGTCTACCCTCAGGAGGCCTTCGGCTAAGACACATCAGTCAAGTAGGCATGCGTGATGCCCACCTGCCTGCAGATAGCTGCCACCAACACCAGCTTTATGGACCAGGAGGAAGTGAGGCACAACTCACATCCCATCTGCAGCCACCCAGACATTTTCTACAAGTTTACTATTTTTTATAATTTTCTTTGTTTTATTTGAAGCGGTTCCTCCAAAGTTAGTAGCAAGGGTGGCAGCCATGGTGGTACATGCCTTTAAGCTAAACACTTAGGATGAAAAGGCAAGCATATCTCTGTAAGTTCAAGGCTAGCCTCATCCACATAGTGAGTTCCAAGCTATCGAGAACTACATACTCACACCAAATGTTTCTTCAGAGGAATCCTTGACGCCGCATTTCTCTCTAATTCATCTCTAAGTAATTTGAATTCACTCAGAATTCACAAGAACTCAAAAGGATGAGATGATGACAGATAAACATGAAAGAAACAAGGGAGAGAACAGAACATCCCCAAAAGATGACTTTTTAAGAGGAAAATGAAAACCCGAAACATCACAACACAAAAGAACAAAATCAGATGCTGCTGTGTTGTGATGACAGACCAAAAGCAAAGATAGCACTCTATAGTGTGGGCTCTGTCTGTGTTCAGACCGCAAAGTGTCTTTAAAGAACAAAGATGATGTTCACCACAGCTCTCCTTCTTCACTTTCTTAAGGTTTGAACTGAAACACAATCATTTTTTGGAAGGGTAGGGCTTTATTTAGGATTTTTAATATGTTAATTTTGTGTTCCTAGAAGGCATTTGGAATGAAAAAAAAAAACTATTAAGTAACCTTAGAGCCTTCTTATGCTGCTTTCTAACAAGTAAGTACGTAATAAATAAAAAAGTTCATTAATAATTATTTAGAGTGAATCAGTTTTCATTTTGATTAGAAATATCCTACTGAAAATTGAAAATGATCCATAAATCTTTAGGTTTTCAAATTTGTTCTTGTAAAACTTGTTTTTCCCTTAAACATCACCTACCTAAGCTGAATTCTAAAGAACAGAAGCCTAATTTAATTGTGTTCATTGAATTCCAGTAAGTAGATTTCACTGATTTTTTTTCTTTTGCTCCTATTTTTCAAAGGTTCCTATACAGAACAATAAAGTCTCTTGACACTGACTAACCCAGTAGCAATTAATTGTGGCTACTTTGCGAATCTTCATGTTGAGTTTGCAATATAGATTTAACTTTTCCATTAAAGCTTTCGTCATCTTTTTCTCAGAACCTAAGCACCTGAAAGTGGTCTGCTTCTGCCTACAAATTCCCACAATTAATTAAGGTCAGGTGACTTGTGTGTGCTGCTACGACACAACCAAGGCAACACAACACACCTGATTGTGCAACCTCCCTCTCAAGTTCTGTTTCTTCCAGACTCTCAAAATTTGCATCTTTGAAATGCCCAGAGTCTTAAATTTCAGTCTTTTTTATTTTAATTAGCAGAGAAAATATTAGGTATGATAATAACATTTTTTTCAAAGTGTTTCCAGCTTCATCTTACCCTTTTTCCTCAGATCCATTTTGTCTTTACTTATCTCACCTAGTCTCCTTAGAAATGAGACTTTTAAAAAATAATAAATAAATAAATAAATAAATAAATGCAGAGGAATTGAGATGAGCCAATGAAGATAGGAAAGACAAATAAAATGGCATTCATGGGTCATTCTATGAATGACTCTAGAGAGTTTTGGATCTGAAGGCTCTATAACTACATGCAGTCTCTAATACATTTCTCACTGTAAGAATATCCCTCAAGTACCTGACAAACACACGGTGATACAGGACAATTTCAAAGACTCCTGTAGCGCCTTCTCTCTGCTCAGCCTCAGCGTGCTATGTGAATTGTCTGTTAAGTGTCACACTTTTTGTGGCCCAATATTTTCAGGGTTATTCTCAGAACTCACAAGACCGTTTTCAGAGCTACCTTCCCTTACATAAAATTGTCTCTGTTTCTATTCTAACCATGTGTTCCTGGTCCATTTCTTTGACATGGGACACAGAGAACAGGATACTCAGACAAGTGTCCCAGGATGCAGACTTACATTCACTAAAACTCTTGTTCTTATTATGATAGGCAAATTTGGGCCCAGGGGTCACATTCAAACTATGGCACCAGCCAAGTACAATACAGGCGGTAAACTTCAAACCCCTACCCAGATCTAGCCAATGGACAGGACATTCCCCACAGTTGAGTGGAGAGTGGGGTCTGACTTTCACACATACTCTGGTGCCTCATATTTGACCACGTCCCCTGAATGGTGGCACTCAGAGGAAGGATAGCAGGCTACCAAGAAGAGAATTGATACCCTATGAGCATATACAGGGGGAGGAAGTCCCCCTCAGTCACAGTCATAGGGGAGGGGAGTAAGGGTAAAATGGGAGGGAGGGAGGAATGGGAGGATACAAGGGAGGAGATAACCATTTAGATGTAATATGAATAAATTAATGAAATAAAATTAAAAAAAAAAAACTTGTTCTGCTCTCTTTTGGAGTGTTCTGGTTTCCACATATGCCTGTGTCTCCTGACCATTGTCCAGAAATTAGGCATCACTTTTCTGTTCCAGTATGCCATTAGGGAGTGCATTAGACTCCTATTAAATGTGCTCTGAAAGAATTATCTAAAAATAAACACTCCCAAAGGGTGCAATGAATATGAAGCCTTTCATGTCACTGTGCCCAGATGTGACATACTCACCTACCAAGACAACCTCATTTAAATAATTTCTCCACATATGCCAAACAAACAAATCTCAGGAGAACAAACTTTAATTTTTAAGTTGACCTTAGGATAATATTTTATCAACATTTTTATTCAGGTAAAATAATGCGGAAGCTGGTTTCCATTTGAGTCAGAAACACAGACTCTATGCAGATGTGTGCAGGACATGCTGAGTACAGACCTCCAGGTGCCATACTTGAGGCACATGCATTGCTTTTATCCTTCATAAGGTCCACAAGCCCCAAATGAACTAATTTCTGCACTCTCAAAAATGTAATTTAATACAGAGCTGACCTATGAAGTTCTAGGAGTGTAGTAACTTAAGCCAACCCAAAATACAATGGCTTCTTTCTGAAAAGTTACTTCTGAAGTCAGACAACAAAAACAGGCTCTTAGTGGGGGGTCTCTCACCAAATTTTATTTTAAAATGTTCTCTGCATGCTAGCAAATACAGCATATTCCAACTAATGCGCACCCTGAAATTTCTCGAGTTTCTTCTTGTGCTCAGCAGATAATATTTTCCCACTCTCTGTTAACCATTAGACCTGTCTATGAAATACACTGTACAACAAGTAGAACTTTCTAGAGTTTTCATAGAGTAGAATAACTTTCTAAAGCCACAGAAAATACATTTCTTTTTAAAAAAAAATCAGCTGTTCATCATACAATATGTGCAGGAAGCTTTAACTGTCTCCAGAGGGCAGAAGCTAATCTTGTAGAAAATGGGGACATCAAAGAGGAAGAAGCAATTGTTAGATATCACGTGTCCTGTGGGACTATATGATAAAAGTATAAACTACTAGGTTTTATATCCAGAAGACAAAATGGATCTAACTAACAAGGGATACATATATATATATATATAAGCTCCTGGTGTGTTTTGTGATCAGAAGGGTGTGAGATCCACACCTCCAAGCAGTAATGTCACCAATATGTGGGAGAAGCTGGGATGTGATAAAAATTAAACTGAGTCAAAGGTATCCAGGTGGTAATAAGGTGGTGTCAGATCAAAGATGCTGGCTATATACATTACACTTGTTTAGGGAAGTCGATGCAAATGGTTAATGGCTACAGGTGGGAGTTAGTGAAAATGGAAGGCACACGTGGGAGAGAAATCTCAAAAGGCAGCAAAAGGCCGGAGAATCTCATAGGGAACACTGAGAAACCAAGCAAGGACCTAAGCCAGGAACAGCACCATAGGTAGAAACACCTTCTTCCTGACTAGGGAAGACTCAGAAGGAAGAAAAGGAACAAGTGGGAGAAACAGAATCCACGCTGTAATTATTGTGGGTGGGGCTGAGAAGTCCTGAACATGAATGCCTTCAGCACAAACTGCTGAAGACCTGGCATCTCAACCCACACTGAGCACCATAGTCCTGAGCAGAATGTGGGAGCTGCAGAAGGCAAGAAGCTGACAGCCCAGCTCTCCATTTTGAGGATGTGACTGAATCAAAAATATCAGATAAAGATTGATTCTGAACATCTGATGGACCCTGAAAATGCAAACATGAATATATTTGGAAGATACCCTCAAGTGAATGCCTTTTATTTCTTCACAATTGGGGTGTGGTGGCTAATGAACTTTTAATCAAACACTGAGACAAATAATAATATATTTAATGACTGCTTCAAGCCATTATGCACAATGTTTTCCCATTGATGTTTAATATATATATTCATTAAATAAAATAATAAAATAATTAAAAATTATTAAATTATAGTGTTTCAGGAATACTTTAACACATTCTGTACCACATAATGAACACTACTAAAAATGCAGGAGTATAGATTAAACAGGAAGAAAATTCTCTTGTCTACAGAGTGTGTCTGAGAGCAAATTTGGATGAAAAAGGAAAACACTGATAATAAGGTAGCTACAGCAATCCCTGGTAGACAATTAAGGACAAAAACCAACCACATGTTTAAGCAAGTCCAGGATGAAAAATGACCCTATTACTTTTACATCCATGCTGTGCACCTGATGAACCAAATTTAATTAAAACCAGACATGGTCATATTTTCAAAGACTGTAATAGAAACTAAGTAACTGCAAAGTTAACAAAGACTATAGAAATTAATTGAGAAAATGGACAAGCTTTTGTCTAGCTAGATCTTGTATGTTTTATGCACCACTGAGCTTTTCTGAATAAAAAAAACATACAAAATATTTATATATAGACACATTATATAAGTCTGATCATTTTAATATACTGTCAAATAATTCACAAAAATAAAAACAACTATATAATGTCATTTTTGTTGACTATATTCTGAATTCTCTTTAATACAAGCAGAAACCAATAAGGTTTTCTCTTATTGTCAGGCAATGCTTTTTTTTTTCTGAACTGCATCTCCTCTACCCACTCTGTAATATATCTGTCCAGATGCATTTCTACCAGATGAAATCTCGCTCAGTTCCCTGCCTGTCATTCCTAGACATCCTCTCCACTGCCTCTTAAATACTCAGTGCACATCTTGTAATGTGTTAGCATACTTCCTTGTACTTTTACCTAGACCATGTACACTTCTGCAGGTACCCAAGCTTCAGTGCCTTACAGTGGTGTGCAGGTAACCCTTCATGGCCCATGGAAGGAAAGATGAGCACTGTGCAAGCTGACTCCTTATCAACCTCCAAGTCACCAAATCCAACGTAGACAGTAAATCTTTGCCTTGCTTAATGGCTCTGCTTACTAGGAAGAGCTGGTGGAACCCTTATCTCCTTGATCTCTACACTTCCTGTCACAGGCATTTTCTGGGTTTCTCCCTACCTCTTTTCATTTAACTGTTGCCAGGGGCCCCGACCTGAGCTTCTTTCAGCTGCTGTCATCGTTTCAATGCATTTGCACCTGGGTGTTCTGCAGGACCCTCAAACAGAACCTGCCCAAAGCTGACTTCCACCCCCCTCCCACACTCACACTCCCTCCTATCTTACATGTTCCTTACTTAGGAAGCATAAAACACTCACCAAGAACCGATTGTGTTGCTGGAGTCAGTGCCATAACTATTCTCACCTGTGCTGTGAGGGATACTTCCAACCTCCTCAACTTTTCCCTCTTAGTGGGTCTCAATGCTTTCATTCCACCTCCTGTCAACTCTTGCTTAGATTCAGACAAAATATTCATAACATATTTAATACATCAAGGCCCACTTCTTTTGGCCACAAAGATCATAGAAAAAGGACAAATTGGGCCGATAATCTCCATGAGCCAAAGGACTCCTTGTGCACCTGGAAGCACACACAAGTTGCACACTGAGTGTATAATGTATGTGTGTTTCACCTATGTATAAAGCTACTGTAAACATCTGTCAGTGTTTCGTGATCCGTGTGTGATGTGAATTTTATATAAACTTTGATATTTGTGATGCAAAAGAACTCATTACCTGTATGCAAATTACAAAATACCTTCCTATTTATGCAGATTATAGTGATTTAAAAAAAACTATGAAAAAGTTTTAAAAATTAAAATATCAACCATTGTCTGAAAATGATAATTTGAAAACTGCTATAGGAACAATGAGAAAATGGAAAAGACACAGACTCAGCAGCCCAGCCTCTTCTGGTATGTGTAATTTTACCTGGCACATCAGTGGCATTACTTCTGTTTCATTTGGATGACAGTACTACAGAACTGTGTGGCAGAAGCTCAGGCTGTAGAACACAAGGAGGGAGGCACAGCTCCAGCCCTTATCTAATTCACTGATTCATTTTTAAGGAGAGTCAGATACTCTCTATGCTTCATCAGCTGACCGATTCTTCCTTTGCAGTAAAGTCCACTTTGCTCACAGAGAAGCAGATACATCTTTATCCCTAGGACGACAACCCCGGAGGCTTCTCTCATCTCTTCTCCATCCCAGCATTCTTAGTAGCAGAGTCATTTCTCTCTTCCCTACACCTGCTGGTTGGGTGCCTCTAGATTGCAGTGAAGAAATTGGGTGGACAGCCACAAGCAGGTTTAGTAACTTTTAATGTGGAGCTTCTCCTTCCTAGCATCTTAGTCCAGGTACAGCACAGGGAAGAAGCCACTATTCCCCAGGACCGCAGTCATTATTCCCTAAAGTCTGTCATTTCCTCAATCATGCATTATCTGTTCTTCTTAAGTATAATATTCAATCTCTGGGCCTTACCTCCATAGAATGAGCATTCTGAAGGATAGTGGTAATACAGTCTGTTGCTGTTTACGTATAGGTCTCATTGCACAGCTTGCAAAACCATTTGTTTCTACACTTATTAATGTTTAGATAATCCTAACATTCTTTTCAGTCTACATAATTGACATATCATCAAAGCAGAGGAGGCATAGTTTTGATTTAAAATGACATATAAATCATTTGAATATTAACAACCATAAAAAGCAATTTATTGAACAGGCTGGAGAAATGGATCTGCAGTAAGAAACACTTCCTGCTCCTTCACAGGGGCAGATTCAGTTCCCAGCACCCATTCAAAACCACCTGTAACTATAACTTCTCCAAGGGATCTTCCATACACACAGAGATACATAAATAAAAATGAAATAAATAATTATGAAATAATATACTAAATAAAATTATCAGAAGGACAATAAGACAAAGGACAGAATAAAAGTATGGATGTCTTTAGAGTTCACACTATCAACTCAAAATACACAGACAACATTGATAAATATAAAATCTATATGAAAAGTATTCTCTAAATTATCATTCCTGGAGAAATAATATGTATGTGATAGACATATTTTTACTCATATCTTAGGCCTTCTCTGAACTATTTTGTTTTAATCATATAAACGGGTATCTTTAAGATTTAGCATTTGAAATGGGGTATCTCATGGAGAAGACAATTTTAGGATGGCTTAAGGAGAAAGGAGACATCAGGTTTCTGAACCTTGCTTGATATTAGTGGGGCCAACAGGCAGGGGAATTGGGTCTCAACAGTCTGTTTGTCTTCCGTGGGGACAAAGGGAAGGCAGAGGTGACTCAGCTCCTCCTTGCATGAGGAGAAAAGAATAAAATAAAACTATTAGTTTGACAAGGGAATGTACACAGCATGTGAGCCAACAGTAGGATTGGCTGCTCCTTTTCAGAAACCTTACAAGTACAAGGCTGTTGGATTTATCTATATGTTGATTAGGTAGACTGAAAGCATGTTAAGATTATGTAAATGGTATTAACTGTAGAAACAAATGGTTTTGCAAGCTGTGCAGTTAGACTCATGTGTAAATAGCAACAGACTGTGTTACCACTATCCCTTCATAGGTGCACTGTATGGAGACATGTTCCTCAGACTGAGTAATTTCCTTAAGAAGAGCATGTGGCACATGGTGGAGGAAAGGGCAGACTCTGGAGGAAAAGGCAATGTTTGAATACAACAATCAGTTGTATTAATGATATGCCTCTTTTGTCTGTCTGTCTGTCTGTCGCTCTCTCTCTCTCTCTTTCTCTCTCTCTCTCTCTCTCTCTCTCTCTCTCTCTCTCTCTCTCTCTCTCTCTCTCTCTCTGTGTGTGTGTGTGTGTCTAGTTTCTTGTAGTTTCCAATGTTAAGCAGAGAGCTCAGTGATTTTGAAGCTCTCCTGGCATTTGCCTTGGTAGAATCGGGAGACAGAAGGCTTTACTTGTCCCTCAACTCTTCAAGGCCTTTTCACTCTTCATCCCTTTTACTATTAGTGCCAGAACATTCCCATGGATCCATGCTAAAATCCTGATATCTCAGAGCACAGGTAAAGATCAGTGGCCTTCTGTACGCCTCAGTAGCACAAGTAATGAAGAAGCTGTCAATCTTTTATCGTTAACACTTTTAATTGAGATTCCTGGGTTACAGCTGAAAACAAAAATGTTTATACATGCTGAAATATCTTAAATAGGAGAAGCTTGTGAAGTTTTCCTTAAACTGCCCTGTATACTCAAAGCTTGCACACTAAGCACTGTAATAACAATCATGCTTTGCGAGCAGCCACCTAGAGAGGTTAAGAAATAGATGAGGGAATGACCTCATTATGAGGTGATAAATAAGCTCTTAGAAAGAGAACATCTCAACAAAGAAAACTTGCATCAGCAATAGCTAGATATTAAAAACATATAGAACTTTACAAGACCCCTTAAATCTTCAGATCCACACTGTCCTAATGTATATATTTAAATAAATTTGCATAGTCGTAAGCCTTAAAGAGATACTTCATAACAATATGCCTTATTTATTCCCCAACTTCTGGCTGAACATGCCTCTGTTGGAAGCCCAGGCACTGAGGGAAATGGAATACTGCTTATTCAGAGCCGTTTGAATCACCTACTGTAGGAGTGTTATTATGCAAGATAGATTGTGCCAGACACAGTATTGCACCATGAAGTTAATCCACAGAAGTGGTTTTCAAAAGAGCGAAAAATAATTCTTAGTTACTCAGCCTGCCTGCTCTACTGCTTTGAGCCACTTTTGCATGCATATGGGCAATACTTTCTTTGGAATACTGGCAAAGGCAGTGAACTCATACCAGAGGTACATGAAAGCCGCAGGTAGACATTATAGTCCAAGGAGCCATCAGAGAGAGAGAGAGAGAGAGAGAGAGAGAGAGAGAGAGAGAGAGAGAGAGAGAGACAGAGAGAGAGAGACAGAGAGACAGAGAGAGAGAGAAAGAGAGAGAGAAGTATCCAAAACAAACAGATATAGACTGAGGAATATGGGTATATTTGTCAGTCTAAAAAAAGGGGGAGATGTTGGAACATGGAGGAAAAATTAAATCCAATTCTGATAAATTTCACTTATGTATGGACTAATATGGAGTCAAGATATCAAATCAGTGGTTATATGCTTTATAGATAATACAAGTGACTTAATTGCACACACACACACACACACACACACACATACACATTCAAAACATCTTTTTTTCTTTCCTTATAAAGCAGCATGAATAGTATGGTTCCTATAATTGTACTAGCTTGTGTCTAGGATGAAGCTGTGGGTAGAGGTGGATGAACAATTTATTGAGATTCTGACTTACATAGAGTTCATTAAGGGCACATCTATGAATAAGCTATTTTGAATCAATGTTTACAAAAATTATCCAGTCTTGTTATACTCATTACTATTTCACTCATGGTCTGTAGATATACCCATAGTATCTTTACTAAGCAATTTTATTTTCCTAAGAAAACAAAATGACCCCTGACCACTACACATTTTGGTGTAAAAGAAAATATATTATGTTAATTACATTCTAGTTGTTAATGTCTAGACATAAATACATGTATATTAGAACCATCCTAAAATATGATAGAACCTGAAAAAAATCACAAAGAAGTAATTTCTCTTATGGTTTCTCATTGAGCTTGAGTAATGATATAATATGGCAATAGTCTCAGTATTTGCCAAATGGGCTGATAAGTGGAATTTCTTCACATCACTTCACTCTGCAGTAAGTCAGAAATATTGATGTACAGCTGTTTCCTTGAGATCTGACATAATAGTGGCACTGGCTGTGATCGACTCTCTAGTGGGCTTCAATTTTGCTCAGTGAAGAGATGGCTTTTAGGTTGACAGGATGATGCTCCTTTGTTCTGCCTAAGTATAGGACTAGAACATCTGGAGAACTCATAGAAAGCACTCAACCACATCATAGATGTTTCTAAGGAAGACACTGTATACAGATGTGTGGGAATGACATCATTACAGGCTATGGAGGGGGTGTTGAGAAGAAACATACATCTGAAGGAGAAGAAAGAGATTTAACATAACCAGGTTTACATATTGAACAAAGCTCTAGCTTGTGCATCTCTCCTTGGCTTTGTAATTGGATAAGATGAAACACAGTCCCCTATATGGCTTTTCCCAATGAGAGGAACAGGTGAATATGTTTGCTGAGAGAAGTTGATCCCAAGAGGGAAGCATAGCTCCTTTAGAAAGACGTTCTTGACAGTACACTGGGCAGAATCTGCCAAAGACTAGAAAGAAAATAATAAGAAAGGTCCTGCTATGATTTGGATATGGTATTTCTCAAGAATTTCTATGTACAGAAGCATAGTGCCTTATTTATTATGAGGTGGAGCATCTTTAAGCGTTGGGGTACAGGGAGAAGTGACTGGATCATAGGGCCACTCTTAGCAGGAATTAATTATTGTCTCTCAGAATAGCATAGCTCTCACAAATATAGAATTGATATAAAGGAATAATCCTGTACCCTATTTCATCCCTTTTTCTGCCATATTTTGCACATTTTACTGGTGGTTGTCTTCATATGACATAGTCAGTAGGTCCTCAGCAAAGGTCAAGACGATAAGGCAGCCCAAACATGTTTTGCAACTTTCCAAACAGTAATTTATTTTTAATTTATTTTTCTTTGTTACATACCAAACTATAATTTAAATAATTTTTTTACATTCTAAAGTACCTACCTTTGCACATATTATTACAACCACAGAAATGGAGTAATTCAGTTCTTGAAATGAAAAATTACCCTTAGAGATAAGTGGATAAGAGGTCAGAACAAATGACATGGTCTACAGCCTGGTAGGTTGAAAGATTAAGGAACAGGATCTTTGTAGATAGCCTGCCCACTATACTCCATACTACCTGTCATTCTCTCTCTCTCTCTCTCTCTCTCTCTCTCTCTCTCTCTCTCTCTCTCTCTCTCTCTCTCTCTCCTCCTCTCTCTCTCTCTCTCTCTCTCTCCTCCTCTCTCTCTCTCTCTCACCACACACCACACACACACACACACACACTCTCTCGCTCTCTCTCTCTCTCTCCTCTCTCCTCTCTCTCCTCTCCTCTCTCTCTCTCTCTCGCCTCGCTCTCTCTCTCTCTCTCTCTCTCTCTCACACACACACACACACACACACACACACACACACACACAAAGTTCTCAAACATTGTCATAAAAGCCTCATTCATTAAATTCCTTCTACTTTCCAAAAAACTAGTTGTCTGTGCATAGTATGGATACTACGTCTAATTCACGTACTTGTAATTTCAGGGGGTTCATAGCTGTAGAATTTGTACTACTGTTTATGTTGGTTTATGTGTTTAATCACAAATGTGATTAGTGTCCCAAATTACTTCATTAAAACATAAATATAATTCTGTAATTAATAAGTAATTTTGTATAATTTCAACATTTACAAAAACAAAATGTTACCAGGTGTGTTAGTCTGAGTTCCCTAGAGGAACTGAACTGATAAAATTTTTGCATGTATATGGGATTAATTAGAATGAAATATGGATTTCAGGAGTAGTCCAGCTAGTCAAACAATGGCTATCTACCAATGGGCAGTTCAATAATACAGCAGTTGTTCAGCCTTAGCTGGTCTTCAGTATATGCCAGAATCCTGAAGAAGTAGAAGGTAGGAAGGAGAAAGAAGATACTTGCCCGCAAGAACAAGAGTAAGCAGGCCAAGTAAGTCAGCTTCCATCTTCTATCACCTTTATACAGGCTTTAAGCAAAAAATATGGCCCACATTGAAGGTGGGTCTTACCACATCAAAAGATCCAGATTAAAAGTGGATCTTCCCACTTTTAATGTCTTAATTAAGAAAAAAATCACTCAGAGATCTACTTAATCATTTCAGTTTTCATTAATTCCAGATGTAGTCAAGTTGACCATCAAGAACAGCCATCACAAGTTCACCCTTATCAACTTGACATGCAATCATATCTCTTTTTTCTGTGCTTAATTTCCAGATGAAAACAATAATCAGATCATATTATGCCTAACATGATATAACCTCACCACTTTTCATTTGAAATGCATTATGCATTGAACAAAGTCATAATTATGACTAACATGATATAACTATGCCATATATAATAGAAAATGCATAAAATATATTTAACCAGCTCAAAATTATAGCTAGCATGATATAACTATCTCTCATACAACTGGAAACACATAGATTTAGAATAAAATTTAAGGTCCTTAAAGGGCATTCTTTTAGAATCTCAATAACCCACCATAGTCTCTAATTGATATTAAGTTATATGATAAAGGCAACAAGGAAAGAGAACACGAGTATCTGTACAAACATGTTTAATAAAATATGACAGAAATAAACTCATCAATTATAATCCCTCATTTATAAAACTGGTCACATGGCCTTAGCTGGTATTTATAATTACCTTCCTTGTCTACTCATTCTGTATTTCCCCCATATTCAGTAAGTATCTCATAAGGTCTTGTCTCTTCTGGAGGAATGAGCCATGTCTTCGTTCCTCGGAAGGCTTGTACCCTTTGTCATTTTCCTGGATTAGGTTGTTGCAGATTCCCATTGACTTTAATCACAGGACATTATAGCACCAAGAGACTCCTTTAAAGGATATTTTTCACTCCCAATATAATACTTCTTACCTCCATTGTGGAGAAGCAATTCAATTTTCCCATGGTTGTCTAGACCAATCACTCCTCCTAAGACTGTTATTACTCCCTTAATCTATTCCTTGAGGGCTTCGGAAGCTCAAAGTGACAAGGGGGAAGTCAGAACTTTTAGTTCAATGGAAAGTTTGTTGTTTGTCCTAGAAGGAGTGCCCTCCACCCTGGGATCAAAACTTCTAGGACACTTCTAGGAAGTTAATGTCATGGGAACAGGAAGCAAAAGATTTCCTAATAGGTTACTGTGGGTGATACTGAGTGGAAATATTTCTTTTTCTACCTCTGAATTTTATGGCCTATGGTTCCTGGCTATGGAAGAAGCCATACCTTTGATTCTGGAAACCCTACCCCAGCCTTCCAAGACTCTGCCATTAAATTGATTCTGTGATCATGTCTTCAAAAGGCCATTTCATCTTTCTCTCTGGCCCACTGCTTCAGGGTGGTGGAGACATGGTTAAACCAGTGGGCCCATGGTCACACTTCCCTGGCTGTGAAGTGAGTTCCTTGGTCAGAAGCAATACTATAAAAACACTATGGCAGTAGATAAAGTCATTCTGTAGGTCCACGAATTCTGGTTTTGACAGAAGCGGTACATGCAGGAAAGGCAAATTCATAACCAAAATAAATATCTACTCTAGTAAGGCTAAAGTATTGTCCTCTCCATGGCAAAAGTGGTCCAATGTCATCAACCTGCCATGAGGTCACTGGGTGGTCACCTAGAAAATGGTGTCATGTCTGTGATTCCATGTTGGTCTTTGGCTGCTGGCAGACCTGACACTCAGCACAGCTGTAGAGGGGTCAACCTTGGTAAGTGAAAGTCCGTGATGTCAAGCCCATGCATGACTATCATTTCTTCCATCATGGCCACTCTGTTCATGGGCACATTGAGTAAAGACAGGAATGGCTGTGGAAAAAAGTTGAATGTACACAAAGAGGCCATCATATTCAATTGATTACCAAAAGCTGAAGCAAACTTTTGATGAGTATTTACATGGGACATGAGTGTCTGCACATCCTTTGCCCATTTGGAGAGATCTATCCACATAATTCTTCTCAGATGCATTTCTCACCAATTTTAGATATTAAAGAAAATCAGAACACAAATAGTTCTGAGATCTGGAGTTGGAAGCATAAGTCTTTGTGATGGACTCTGTCTCTAAATACCAGAATGCTCTTAGACTTAAAATCTTCTTGTGTCCATCTCCCAGTGTTGGGAGTATAAGCCTGGGCTACCAGTTCTAGCTTTTAGATAAATACTTCTCTGACAAAAACATGTCATAGAAATGAGAAAGGAGTCCGCAGAGAATGATGACAGATTTTAACATCTGATCATCCATGGTAGATTCTGGTATTGCTGGAAGTTTATTTGTACTTAAACAGGTATGAAATGGAAGTTTCTTGTTTCTTTGAAGACTCAGCTGTGTGATGTGAATGTGTTTTCTGTTTTGGTTCCAAGTGTGGGTTGTGAGAGTGTTTTTTCACCACTGAAAATAGACTGGCATATTTGTTAGTGGAAAACAGACTTGTGATAGGGCACATGATGTTTTGCTGTAAGCTGTCTCTTGCAAGGAAGGGTCTGAGAAGGGATAAATAGAAGCCCACAAACAGTGAGAAGATGCTTTTACATGGCTACACTTTGCCATGGTTCACATTGCTTTGCTGGTCTTCATTTTTCTATACTTCACTTCATAGAGAAAAACTCTCCAGAGAACTTTTCGTGGCACTCTGGTTGAATCTTGCCTCTTCCACTAACTTGTGCCAATTCCATGTAATTTTTGCTGTGTCTGCTAGATCATGTTGCTGCTACTGATTTGTGTTGCTGTTTAGTGTTTGCTATTTGACACATCTAATGGTGTCCTGACAACAAAGAGTGGAATCACCCCAAGGAACTCTATCTAAAGAGGTCCGCAATCCCTTTTTCCTACAGCCTTCTTTCTCCCATACCTCTGTTTAGTGGGTTGGAAGGGAGGTAGAAGTGTTTCAGAACCCTAAATAAAGTGAGTTTTTGAAAAAGCTAAGTCTACACAAGTATTAACTGAGAAGTTTCCTCTGGTCTGAATCTAGGGTCACTGTAAGTAGCCCAGAAGATCAGCAGGACTCCTGGATCCTTGTATAATTTTACCAACTTTAGGGGTAAATCAGAAAAACACAGAATATCAAAGGACTACACATGACAGCCTGCCTATATTATAAAAAAAGCCTCAGAATCTTGTGGGGAGAATGTTATAGATGTCTCCTTTCTCCCTTCATTAAATGGGGAGGCTGATCATTAGGTTTCACAGTACTTTTTAATTTTCTAAATGCTGACACACTACCACTCTTTTATTCCTTCATCTATAACTAAAAATCACTACTGTGGGTAGCAGTAAAAGCAATTTGGGTATTCCATGAATAATGAAAATTTAAAAAACTGTGGCTTGCATACTGGTAGCAGTACTCAGGGGGATTCTGTCTAGCATATGTGCAGGTTGAGTGGGAACAAGAGAGATCTTTTCTATTCACTATTATAAAGACATGTTGTAAAAAGCAATTACTACATGAACATTATAAATAGCTCAGCATGTATACATTGCCACTGATTTGTTCTGTTAAAGTCCTGAAATACTTTAGGTGTCCCAGGAGAAATATAAGGTTGATGACAGCCAAAATCAACTAGACTCGACATTTGAAGAAACGCCTTAGCCAATTAACACAGAGAATGAGGAAAGAGTATAAGGCATGATGAAAGAGGCACACACAGTGGCTCAGAAATGTAGCTCAACAATGGATAAACATGTAAAATTGTTGGATGGAAAAGAAGGGTGGGAAACAGGGAAGGAAAATTCTACCTATTGTATCCACTCAAAATCTCTGATAATGAGAGCATATTCTAGGCCCAACCACTTTGAATTGGATTATGGTTCTGAATGCCATTTGAAGCTATTTACTCTTCTGGGAAGATGCACTGTTGCCTACGGAGCCAAGAGAAGATGCAGAAACAGCAAGGTATGCAATTCAGACACTACATGGTAGCCACAGATAGAAACACAGCTACTGCCAGCAACTTTGCACTGTGGCTCATCATCCTGATCCAAAGCCCCAGGAATTTGTTCAAACTTAGAAATTAGGTAAATGACTGGCTCTTTATAAATAAATAATTATAAGGTGATAAAACAATCCAAGTGATTCCTGAGAAGTAAAAACAGATTCTTCCAAATTTAAGTATATGGAGGATCATGAAGCTAATCAGAATATTTTCCAAGGGAGTCACCACTTTAAAATCTAAAGCTGACTGATAGATTCTTTTAAAAGCTATTTTCATTCTTATTTATTTATGGGATGAGGTATGTGCACACACATGCCATAGTGTAGACGTGGAAGTAAGACAAATTGAAGAATCAGGTTCCCTCTTTCCCACCATTTGGGCTCTGGGAATTGAATTCATTTCCTAAGGCTTGGAGTCAGTGGCCTTTATCTGCTGAGCCATCTCACCAGCACAGACACAGTCTTATAGAGATACAAAGAGCATAAATATGCTATATCCAGTTTTCACTAGGCCCAAATCACTTTGTCACTTTTTTTTAACATCACCACCTAAGTCTTCATTCATTCATGTTCATACTGGACCTGATCCATTCCAGGATCCATGGAGACTGGCAAAAGATATAGACTAGAATTTCTTCACTGGAAAGCTGATTATTAAATATTGTTAAAGTTCACTGCAAAGATTCCTCTACCTCCCCTCTCTCTGTCACACACATGCACACCACACACACACACACACACACACACACACACACACATGCATGCATGCATGTACACAGAGACACACACATATGTACACAGAAATGTACACACAAGCACACACACACACACACAGACAAAGACACAATCCTGGTTTTTACAATTTTCTACATCATGGTTTTACATAGGGAGGCTTAGCCTCTAAGAGTCCTGCATCATTTAATATCTTTGATAAACACATCTTAACATTTCAGATTTCTGCCATATTTTGTTAATTCACCAAAACACTTAGATTAATTGTTTTCAATCCTCTGTACCCAAAACACACTTCTGAAGACCCCTGGATTAGACAACAATGTACTTCTATTTTCCCAGTGCCTACTTATACCTGGTCTCTATTCAACTTAAAAGACATTTTATGCCCTACCAACTCCTGCCAGTATCATTTCTCTTCTTACTAGCTAGAAAGGTTTCAAGGCAGAACTAAGCCATATGATGACCACTACTCTTCCTATACCCAGAGCATCCAGTCAAAAGTGTTACCTCGTGCCAGCAGTGTGATCTCATTGACATTGCTAGTGCCATTATCTGGAGACAGGCTCTACAAGCCAGGAGTTCCCTGCACTTTTCCTGCCACCATGTTGATGATGCTTCTAATCCTGTCAGCACCGAAGCAGTTAACACTGAAACTTCCCAAGTTACAGTACCAGCTCTCTGCTTTCTCTGCTTCTCCTTCACTTAGCAATTAAGTAGATAAGTTTCTAAAACTTCCTAACCAATTTCCCTAACCATAGCAGTATTCAAATGGAGATATCAGGTTGATGTCACCTAACCCTTTGTACATGAAGAAATCTCCCTAGCATCCCAGGCCATATTTCCCATTAGGAAGAAGAGCTATTTCATTCATTCATTTGCCCTATTAAGATGTTTACCTTCTAGATCAGAAGCTCACTTAAAATAAAGCAACCTTCTAGTTACAGGGCCATGGAGACTGAAGAGGAAAACCTATAATAGACAATACTCCTAGGGGAATACCAATCCACCCACAAAATTTTGATCCAAAACTCACATGTCTACAAGACATGCAGGAATAAAGACAGAACAGATAGAGCAGAGATTGAGAGAGAATGTCCAATCAATGCCTGGCCCAATCCAAGACCCACTTCATGGAAGAGAGCCAACCCCTGACACTATAATGACACTTTGCTATGCTTTTAAAAAGGAGCCTAGCAGAGTTGTCCTCTGAGAAGCTTCTCCCAGGTAGCCTGAGGTGTTCATTGGCTACATCTACGTAGAGGACCTAGGTCTAGTCCATGTATGGTCTTCGGTTGGTGTTTCAGAATCTACAGGCCCCTCTGGGTTAGTCGGCTCTATTGGTCTTGTGGAGCTCTTTTCATTTCTAGGTCTTTTTACCCTTCTGCTCACTTTCCCACTAGACTCCTTATGCTTTGCCCAATGTTTGCCTGTGAGTCTCAACCTCAGGCTACCTGTAGGTCAACTAGTAAGGGGAACAGGGGCTGTCTCTGACATGGACTCTGTTGCTTGCTTTTTAATCACTCCCTCCTTGATGGAACTGCCTTGCTGGGCCACAGCGGAATAGGAGGAACTTAGTCCTGATGTTACTTGATGAGCTGGGGTGGGTGGATAGAAGAGGCTCCCATTTTCTGAGGAGTAAGAGAGGTGGTGGGGAAAAGAGGATGGGACTGGGATGAGAGGAGGGAGTGGGCTACGAATAGGATGTAAAGCAAATTGATTAATTAGCAAAATAGAAACAAACAGAAAGATAAATAGTGAATGAATCTCCTATCTTTTTCCCTCTTACGTTTGAAACTGTAGAGCACAAAGAAGTTGAAAGCGGGAGGGAGGGAGGAACGGGAGGATACACATGATGGGATAACAATTGAGTTGTAATCTGAATAAATTAATAACATAAAATTTTAAAATCACCAATTTAATTAAAAAGCACATACTGTGTCTTGTTTGGACAACAGAACCAACCCCAGCACCCATTATCTAGTTCCTTCTTTGGAACTAAAATCTATTAGATACCTGACTGGGAATCTGGAATTTCCACGTGGATATTTACTTTATTTATTTATTTATTTATGTATTTATTTATTTATTTATTTGTACACTAAGTATTCTAACCACATGTGCCGGCAGGCCAGAAAAGGGCATCAGATCTCATTATAGATGGTTGTGAGCGACCATGTGGTTGCTGGGAATTGAACTCAGGACCTTTGGACGAATAGACAGTGCTCTTAACCTCTGAGTCATCTCTCCAGCCCTGTGTGTGAATTTAAAGTCAGAAGGAAAGACACAAGACTGAAAGATCAAAAGAGCGTTCTGATTCTGATCCATTCTCTGAGCTTAGCCTTGAGTCCCTCTCAGTACATCCCCGAACTTGAGTCCTCTCAGCTATGAAATCACAGACCGGCTTCAGAAGCTGTTTTCAATGCACTTGCTATTTCTTCTGACGGTGTTGTTCTATCTTGCTGCCTGTTTCTGTTAACACTATGACCAACAGCAACATAGGGAGGAAAGTGTTTATTTGGTTAACATTTCCTGATAACAATCCATTATAGAGGGAAATCGGGGCAGAAGAAGAAGTAAGAACCTGGAGGCGGGAACTGGAATAGAAACTCCAAAGAGATGCTGCCTCCAATCTTGATTCTTACGGTTGGCTCAGCTCCTTTTCTCATATAGTCCAGGTCCACCTGCTTAGAGCTAACACTGACCACAGTGTGCTGGACCCTTCCACATTAGCGAGAAATTAAGAAAATGTCCCCACAGATATGTTCACAGGCCAGTCTAATACATCCAACACCCCAATGAGGTTCTCTATTCCCATGTGACTGTAGTTTGTGTTAATTTGAAAAAAAAACCAGCACAGGAACTAATCTCTAGGTCATGTTTATGTCAGCAGAGTCAAAGGCACTGCCTCTGGGAAAGTGACACACATATTCAGCAAAAGCTATCGACAAATGATGGACTTCACAAATTTAAATCTGTTAACAGACTATTTTCTTAATCAAGTTTTCATCTAAAAGCCACTCATAAATTTTCACAACCCCTGTTCTTCAAAATGTATAAATATTTTTCTAACTAATACAATAACATGTGCACAGAAAGCAAGTGTGTGTGTATGTGCACACATGTGCATGTTCACGCTTGTGTGTGCACATGCACACTTGCCCACCCATATGATAAACACGAAACCAGGCCATGTTTTTATTCTACAGAAATAAATGTAACCCTGGTGAGAGGGATGCACTTCTATGGAGGAACTCAAATAAAACCCTAAGCAAGACTGTGCATGAGTTTGCCATCAGCATACGGCAAATGTTCCCTAGGACCTTGCCTTTGACAATGTTGATGGGTGTATTTATGTGACTTTTTAAGTGCACAAGAAATTTGAACATGAACTCAGAAAGTGAATCAGCTGCTTTGAAAACAGCAACCTCCCCATGCCTTGGAAAGTGTTTTAGAGTTCTCTGATGTCAACGAGGTGTTATAAGAAAACACTCAAAGAGAAACTGTTCCCAAGGATGAAACAGGAAGACACATTTCTGCTTTTAAGGAGAGGGCACTGGGTTTTGGAGTAGAAGTGATATGGATTCATAATTGTTTTGAAGGAATGTACTGATCCACTCTCAGGTCATTTCCTCCATATCCAGAGCTATTGGAGCATGAGGCATTGAAGTGTGTTTATCAACATTAACCATAGGCTGCCCTAAGTAAGGCACTCTCTGAGACTGCACTGCTGTCTGTCTGCCAGCCCAGCTGCAGGTGATGGAGCAAGGAGAAATGATTCAGCCCCAGAAGCTTTAGCACTTGTGATTTTCTGAATGAAAAGATGTGTTAGTGCAGAGAGTGGATGAGTCTAGAGTAGTGGAATCACTCCACACCACACACACACACACACACACACACACACACACACACACACACACACACACACACACATGCTTCCCCGTACCACAGCAAAGGTTTGCAAATGTGGGCCCTCAGAAAAAAACTAATGGGCACTTGATTATTAGCTTTTTATAGAGCACAAGGTGGAAGTCTAAGGGAACCTAAGGAGGTACTCTACCCGCACCTGTATTCATCAACTGACGACCAAGTGTTCAAATACACGAGCCTGTGGGAAGGCATTTCTCATTCGAACCATTGCATCTACCATTCGACCAAAACATGCCCAATACCTCATAATCATTCTTTAAAATGTCTTTAATGAATAAGTAAATATCATCTTTAATCACTTCCCTCCCCTCTTGGACATCACTCACTTGTCCAGGACACATTTTAAGTCACTGTCAAGTATAAATGCATATTGCTGAGGACAATGCCTATCCCAATGCTATATATATTAATCCTGAAAAATCAAACAATCTTTACCATGTCATATGGGATCATTAATTATTTTTAAAAACAGTTCATGTTTTAATCATGATTGTAACATTAATAACCAGGAAGCAAGCACTTCTTTAATTCTTGCTGTCTGTCTGTCTGTCTGTCTGCCCCTTTCTCTCTGATTGTGTGTGTGATTGTGTACACATGTATGTGTGATTGTATATTTAGGCATGTGGAGGTCTGATACAGGTCTTTAGTTATCCACTGGAAATGATGTGTGTATTGTCCTTAATTAAATGTCATAAGTCAGTTTGGCTTAGCAGGAGGTGTTATTTTAATCAGCCATAAAATAAGTAAACTTTCACATTTCAACTATTTACTGCTTACTCTCATTTGGGGGGATTCATCCAAGATCTTCTGCTGTTAATGAATATTATATACTTTTTCTACAAGGTCTCTGCCATTTTTCACCTTACATGCCTTAGGAACTTGCTCTTGAAAGCTGATAGTCGATTACAATATAGGAGACAGCTACCAGAAATTCAGCAATGGGAAAAATGTTTGGGGACCAATTTTTGCGATAAAGCAGAGTGCTGAGACATGAGAAAAGAATAGATCTTCCAGCCAACTGTGCCAGGGTTCATGACAGGAAATAGGTGTAGAAGGATAAGAGACTACAGGTTTATCAAGCAATGTGTGGAGGTAGACATGACACTGAGTTGGTTAGAAAAACAGCTGCTTGTGTATTTGCGTGTGAAATTCTTATTCTGGGATTGAATAAGAAAAATATATTTTAATCTTTGAATCAATTTTCATTGCCATTTCTAAGACTTTTTTCTCTTTTTGTTGTGGTTCTCTAAGATATTTTTATTTCTTTTCCTTCTTTTTGCCCAAGTCTTGTTGGATCAAGCATAGCCACCTTATATTACAAATATACTGTTATACACATGTATTAGAATATGATAGCTATTCCTTTGGGAGATAAAAGGAACATCTATATAAAGTATTTATTAATATTATTTTATCTTTATTTTTAATTATATGTATCCTTTCTGTATATTGGAGGTTAGGGTATGTGCACATAAGTGTAGGTTCTGATAGAGGCTAGAAGAGGGCACTAGGCCACCTGAAACTGGGATAACAGACAGTTGTGAGCTACCTGACATGGATGCTGAGGACCAAAGTGCAGCAAACACTCTTAATCACTGAGCCATCTCTCTAGCCTCTATGTTTATTACAACTACATATAATTATGAATCGCATTTATATTAAATATATACTATCATTATGCATAATAATTAAATGTAAACCATATTTACATTTTATACATTATGTTATTTTATAAAGTCAATTAACCAATTTTTAACTATAATTCTACAATTGTCATGTATATTAAACTCTAATTTGATATGTCAACTGACTTTTAAAAACTGATTCCCTTTCATGAATAATCCAATATTACTTATCCTTTGGTTTCTATATATCTGCTTATAAGAATATTTCTTCTTGCATTTGTTTTTAATTATCTCTTTAAAAGCTATTGAGTAGTTCATTTTATTAATAAAAGAGTCTATATCTTACTATGTGCTAGTACCCAATGTGCCTCATAAATATTAAGTACTGTATATTTATAATCACACTTTCAAATAACCTCCTATTTCTATTTAATGTTTACACAAGCATCAGTAAACCTGAGGCCCAAATGGTGAAAGGAAACTGTTAAATGTTAAATAATGTTAAATGTAGTAAGCGCGGTACTCAGGTTTGTTTCTCAGAAAGATCATTCTTGGGCTTTGATTTTTGGTAACGACCTCCATGATACATGGATGTCTGAGGATGACTCCTACTTATCTTCTTTAGAATCTAGCCATTCTCTTTGGCTCTCAATGGTCCATAGCTTAGTAACGCTGCAGCGTGCAGTCCCTAACATTGCCTAGCAACAGGCACACGTTTCTCTAGATGCTAAGAGAATGTATAGATGAAAACTCTTGGTGCATCTAAAATTCTGGATGTAAATCATTATCTATTATATCTCATCCTTATCAACTTAAAACATCTACCTAGACATAAAAACATCTTAACCCCTAAACAACTAAACTTAATTGTAAAACTAAACTATCCGGTCTTCAACCCCATCATAGACTTGAGAAGGAATACAATTAATTGTCTAAGGCCTCATTTCTTTTAGAACATGACTGTAGGAGGCTGTTATCAGTGTTAGCTCCATATTGCTACCTTCGTGTCACATGTTTGCTAGTGCAGGTACTCTGGTCAATGGCTGCAAGTCTCTTTTGGCATTAGGCTGTGGTTACTATATGCCCTTATACAGATGTTAGAGGTCCTCCCCTGTCCTTTAATCAGTGGACTTTGTACCTGAATTCAAAACTGAAGTCAGCGTTATCTTTCTTTCCTCCTTCTCATCTCGACAATCATTCCTTTCTTTTCATGACTTTCCATTTTTGTTTCTGGCTGCCGTAAAGAAAAGCCGATTCTTCCTAATATATGTGTCAGTGCTTACTTTGTCTATTAATGTTATTTTCTACTATTTCCACTTTGCCTCTAATAATTTAAGAACAAGTATTTGGCTTCATTCATTCATTCTGGAAACCAATAAGAAAGCATTCTACTGCCAATCGGTGCCTGAAGGTGACAGAAGCTTAATCGCCTGCAGCCTGAACAAGTGCATGACTCTAGTGAAAGATCCAGCCCAGTGACACAACTGGTCTACATAACAATTCCAGCACTGCTTTTAGCTTTCTGACTCCTTCCTCAGAATTATGACAAAGATGCTAAGGAAGACCTCATTTCCTGTAGGTCTTTTACATTCCATTAGCATTTTTGAATCAGCTCCAAGGGACCCAGCCAAGACATTTCCTTCTAAGGCATGCATGAGTGTTCCTTTAGTCAGTCTTGTTATGTGGTTGACGCTCATCTCTGTCTTCCCAGTTCCTGATGGTATGAGCTTGTGGTATATCAACAGTTCAATTATGATATAAACTCTTCCTTCCCAGTGCCAGGAATGGATTTTCCCTCCATGATAGACAGACTTAACATTAGTGTTAGGTCCATAGATGACTGAGTGTCATAAGGTAAACCACAGAAGGCTGGCAAGCCTTTTCCTCATTGTGATCTCTGTAGGGTCTCCAAATAAGTGGAAGCCTGTACACTCCTCACAGCGGCTGCCTCTCAGTCATGTCTTCCCTGGAGTTGCAATATTTTATAACTAATACGTTGCTTTTGTATAAGAGTCCTTGTGAGAAGACCGCTTCTGAAGCTTTCCTAGCCTTGAAATCACATCATGGGTCAGGTGTTTAGTCAGGTTTTCCATAAGTCAGTTTGTGTCTCAGAGTTTCAGGCAATTCTCCTTCGCTGGGGAGACATTCTGATCACCCTTGCACTTGGGGATGTTCTCCTCCTGAATCCATCTTGCTGCTGTCATGATCAGGTGTAATAGAAAACCACATCTGGTGCTAGCTGATCCTCCGCAGTCATCGCAAGCTGTCAAACACGACCTGTGGCAGGCAATTTGACTTAGTGTGAGCCGTTCCCCGCTCTGACGTCGATGACAGGGGCCCCTCGTACTCTTTGTCATTTCATTTTGATTCCTAGAAGCCCTGACAAGGCAAGTTTTGGTTTTGCCACTTGTTACCATGGTTTTTCTAAAGAAAATAATCTGACACTTTTTTTTATTTTTTATTTTTTTATTTTATTTTATTTATTTATTTTTTTTTTGACGAGGCCATTTACTTAGAAATACTTTAGAAAAATAAAGAAAATACGGGATGGGTGACATGCCAAAAAGATAGTGTGATCCAATTTCTAACTGTTTGGAGCAAATAATGTTCAATTCTAAAGCTTTTTTTAATTGTACCCGGTAGCATGAGCAATAATAGCCTTTGGCCTATAATTACCCTTTACTAGGATGTAAAGACACTCTTCTGTGCTGGCCTTGTGAAGAGCATCTTTCTAGGCTTTGTTCTTCTTAGGCAATCTCTCTTACCCTTGTATCATGGAACCCTGCACCTGTAGGCATGTCTTCTCAGAATCTGCCATCATCTGCTGGCTCCTTCTTCAGGTATCTGCCTTCTGCCTTTGGCATGCGTCACGTTAAATGCTGTTCTAGAATACGGAGAGGTTATTCAGTGAGCTGCAAACCTGTACTAAAGAACTCCCTTTATCTAAGACTCCACTATTTAATCGTACACTGGCCTAAGCACTCTTAGCTTCCTGGAACTAATGGGACAGCCAGAACATTTTTCAGTGTATTTCAGGCTGGGAGTCAGAGAGGTACTGAGGTATGAAGCAAGCACGTTGGGGCTAGGCTTGAGGTGGTGGACAATAGGCACAGTTTTGAAAAACTGATCATGAGTTGTATGCAACTGATAACACTGAGCATTAGAAGATTCAGAAGACATAAAATCGTGCACAGAACAAGTAGTGATATGTGGAAGGCTGGGTGACTATGCTGCTAAAAGTTATGGGTCTCTCTGACATGTGGCTTATGCTAAGTGCTATTGTGGAATGCACATTGTAAGGAAGGCAGAGGGCTAGATTGTTAGCTCAGATAGGCTCTGTCAGCACTGGTCTAGAGACACACAAAGGACTTCAAATCAGTAGCTTAAAACACAAAACTCATAATACAAGAGATTAGTGTCTAAAAATTAAGGCAGGAGAAAAATTATATTCCCACTGCGGGATCTAGGAATCAAGCCTTCTCTGCCACTTTTATCTTCTTGTGCTTCCCTTAACTCTAGTCTATTCTTGGCCTGGAGTGGCAGTCTTGTCTCTATATTTGTCTTCATATTGGCATCTTTCCTCTACGTGGACATCTCTCTGTCTTTCCATGAGTTTATGAATAGGACTTTAGCCACTGGGTAAAAGCCCAGCCTGACTGTGTCTTAGATCCATTTGTATTCTGAGGTTGTAATGATTATGTGATGTGAGAGCAAACTGTGTAAGCCAGTACAGTCCTGTATGGATATGAGGTTGCAAAGAATGGGAGAGGAACAGCTCAAGATTATCATCAAAAAAAGCTGACAAGGCTCCTGATTTGGGTTATCCACATTGTAAGTTGGTCTGTGTAATGTAGTTTAGTAACCAATGGCATAAATAAGTCTGTATTCTTGGAAAATGTAAAAAAAAATATTGTTTAGTCTAAGTTGGCTTTCTTCTTGCCTTTCTTCTACCCTAATTTCCTGAGCTCTTTCCCAAGTAATCTTCTCTTTGGGTAAAAAAAAATACTTGCTGTGTGGAAGTTATTTATTTAACTAAATGTTTTTAGAGATAAGGCCCAGGCCACAAGTATATTTTGATGACCTTTAGTCACATCTAATATTGTTAGAAGTGGAACACCACAGCTTCCAGTTCTAGCTTCAGCCTATATATCCAAATATCATCTTACTGAAAGAAACTTATAAGGTAGAGCTGTGCATTGGCTCTAACTAATCTACTTTGCTGAACTAAATTGCTGGAGATTTAGCAGAGAGCTTTGCTGCAATATTCTAATGGTGAAAAATCAGGTGCAGAGCAAATGAGATTAATGTCTCTGCCAACACCATATATTTCCTTTGCTTAATGTGGAATGCAGTATTTCCTCTCCTGGTGAGGCTTCAAAGAATTATCATACTTTAGAGTGAAACTAATAGCCAGAGAGAATGGGAGTTCATTTCCACAGATGAGATGGTTCCTCGGGCCTGGAAAGGAAGATTCTTTCTTCAATCTTGATTTGCATTCCTGGGGATGACTGGAGATACTTGAGGATGTCTGCACTTCCAGATGCCCAGCTGCACAGGCAAATGCTTTGTCCTCTGTGTCTGATGTACTTAGGGTGTCTGTTCTGCTCTGTTGTCTTAGAGCGGAGAACAAAGAAATGTAATTTTGATTTTTGCATTGATTTCATGCTGATAATGATGGTAATGATGATGATGCTAACTAATACTTGCACAATGGTACAAGATGTTGTGTGAGGCCCACCATACCAAGACTTTGTTCGACAAGCCTATGTGCATATAGATCATATAACATTTCCCATAAAAGAAGAAATTATCTCAATGAAGCAATCAGTCCGAACATGGAAAAAAACACTAAACAGAACATTATCGTCATCCCTTTTTTTTCGCTGCCTTTTGGTACAAGCAAAGTATTTTAGTTTATGTTAGATAATATTATTTCAACATCAAAGAAGAGCCAAAGGGCAGAACTAGAATATCACAGGCAGACATGAATTCTTAAAACCATTTGCTCGGTAGATAGTCTTACACATTAATGCTCAGGAACTGAAGGGCAAGAAAGGTGAAGCGAATTCATCGGCAACACACAGGCATGTAAAGGAAATAGCCAAACTTAGATTTCTTGAACCTAGACATCATGGATGACAGTTATCTGATTTTCAATGATGCTATCTTTACAGATTTTTTTTGTCTTTTTTTATTAATTTATTCTTGTTACATCTCAATGGTTATCCCATCTCTTGTATCCTCCCATTTTTCCCTCCCTCCCATTTTCCCCTTATTCCCCTCCCCTGTGACTGTTCCTGAGGGGGATTACCTCCCCCTGTATATGCTCATAGGATATCTCTTTAAGAAGTTCCTTAATTTTCATACTTGAAAATATTTAATGAAGTAAAAACTATCATAGTGAGATAACAACACAAATAAATAATTCAGTATCAGTAGATAGGAAACTAAGTATCTTTTGTAAATGCTGTGACTGAGACTCCAGTCCCAAGCACATGCTGATTGAATGTCTATGGTGGCATTAAATTAGATCTCTACCATCTCAGACTTCAATGTTTCCAAGGAACCATGTAACCATTTCTTGCCCCTGGGTGATGTGCAGAAGGCATATCTTTCGTTTTTGTTTTTTTGTTTTTTGTTTTTTTTTTTTTCAGCACTTGCGAAAATACACTACAGAAAAGATTTACACAATCCCACCATCTGCTTTAAAGACATGAGAAGAATAACTCCATCAAAGCTAAAATACCAAGTGACAAAGTCCTAGGAAGTTAAAATAGCCATGTGCTCAGTGTACAAAAATCCAAACCTACCTAATTTAATTCTGGTACCTGGAAATCATTGCTATGATTTTAATGTGTTCTTCTTCTAAAACCAACTTAGAAATTTAAGTGTCATGGTACAGCCACTTCGGAAATAAACTAGTACAACCACTTTGGAAATCTATCTGTTGCTATCTCAGAAAACTGGGATAGGGCTTCCGCAAGACCCAGCTATTCCACTCCTTGGAATATACCCAGAAGATGCTCCAGCACACAACAAGAACATTTGCTCAACCATGTTCATAGCAGCCTTATTCATAATAGCCAGAACATGGAAACAGCCTAAGTGTCCCTCAGTAGAAGAATGGATAAAGAAACTGTGATACATTTACACTATGGAATACTACTCAGCTATTAAAAACAAGGAATTCCAGAAATTTGTGGACAGATTGATTGAGCTAGAAATGATCATAATGAGTGAGTTAACCCAGAAGCAGAAAGAGTCAAATGGTATATACTCACTTATATCTGCATTCAGCCTTTTATGTCTGAGATCATATCTTATTTGCTTATTTTGGGATCAACTGACAAGAGCATGGCCATATCAAAGACTCCAAGACCTTAAACCCACAGAAGTGGCAATGACTTCCCGTACCTGATGACATCATATAAAGAAAGCATCAATCACAGCTTTATCCTCCAATAGGACTACAGCCTGAGACTGTTCTCCTAAAGAGGCCCTCTCCTGAGACAAGCTAACCTGCTTCCTCATTCAGCTGTATATATCATAAACTCATCTTCTCATTCAGCTTTTTGTGATAAGTCCACCTCCTCATTCAGCTGTATATAACGACTGCCCTCATAATTCAGATGTAATAAATGTATTTAGTTTTCAGACATCTTTATCATAGCATATGGCCCACCCAATCCTGACTTTACTGTACTTATGTCTGCTGTTTCTCCATTCAGGTCAATCTCTAACCCATAACAGTCCTTGTCATAAAAATCTGTTATAAAACAGCAACACTTGGCTGACTTGGAAGTCTGTGCTCTTCAGTCATAAAGACCAATGATATTTATTATAGATTTTCTGTTTTGGGCCCTGAGTAGTATATCTTTCATTTCATCAACTACAGAAACAATCAGAAAAAGTATAACTAGTCTATGTGTTGACAATCAAACTATAGGGAAAGCATAAAAGATAAAACTATCACTGAGTGGCAAAGTAAAACTGCATGGATACATGATAGAAGAGGACTGTAGAATAGAGATAGAGAGAAAATGAGGTGTGTTCTTGGGCTGATAAGGGTAATACAAGATTATATGCTTCAAAGCCAGCAATACAAAGTTAAAGTAAGGCAAATTCTATATTAATACATCTTTTGTGGCTATAATACATGTATTTCTATATATTTATATTTTTGTTTTCGCGATTGCCTTTGTGTTACTAAAACAAAATGCCTGAGGCTGGGGTATCTATAAGTAAAGAGACTGGTTTGGTTTATAGTTATGGCAGATAACAATTTTAAACAGCATACAACTATTGTTTCAGCAAAAGGCTTCTCCTGGAAGCGTCCACAAGGAGGAGCTAAAAAGAGACTCAGATGAATGCAGATGACACCAAGCACATGAACTAGCCTTGCTTTAGAGCAATTGTCTCTGTGAGAATCAATTCATTCTCCAAGACTAACACTAATCAATGCGTGAGATTGGAAACCCATGACTGCAGAATATCTGACTCAGCTCTGCCTCTTAAAGCTCCCAATACCTTAGTATCACCTAATGACACCTAGTTGACAGCAGAAGGATTTTTGGGCAGCCAGGCAAAACCAAGTGTAGTAGTATATGTGTCTCCTATTCCTTGTCGGAAATAGGAGCCTTACATCCATTTGAAGACAATTTGATAAAATTTTTAGCATTTGGTCAATTTAAAGTCATCTATTTGTGCTTTGAAGGAAAAGCTGAAATCAAAGGACATTTGGGGGGAAAACATTCTGTTTCTTGAGAAGATGAAGGAAAATTCCAAAAGGTCAAAACCCATTTTAAAGATAATTTTGTGTGTAGGAACCTTGAGAGATGCTGTAATCCCTACCACATAAAAATAACCTATTTATTGAATTTTACAGTAGTATAAACTTGAATAAGTCTGTAGCTGTAATGATGTTAGCTATGCATAATTGACACATATTCTTTCCCACTTCCCAGTAGAAAACACACTTACTAATGCTTATCTTGGATATATCCCCTTTCAATCTCATTTTCCCCTAGCTATTCTAGTCCACATAAACCCTTACTACTTAATAATTTTAACATCGTACATTGCATGTTCTAAGCCTTCATTCTCAGAGGAGCTTGTGGCTTAAAAGTAAAGCCAAGTACAACAGATTTATTCAAATTAAATTTGTTCATTATGATCAGGAGCCTGATCTGATATTTATGCTTTGAGGGACACTCAATGGATGCTCTAACCAAGATTGTTCAAATCTTAAAGTTACAGGTTGAAAAGATACTTTAGCTCTTTAAACTAGAAGCATCCACATGGAGGATCTGAAAAGGGACTCCAATGAACTCAGGAGACACCAAGCACATGGGCTTGCTTTATGGCAACTGTTCCTGTGGGGACTAATTCTTCACTCTGATATTTGGCATGCTTGTTTCTAATGGTATGATTTTTCAAAAATATTCTATTATTTTTGGCTAAGAAATCATGGGATATCAGTAAGAAAACTTAACTTGAATAATGGACCATATTTGGTTCGTTTTGACAAAGTTGGGATTCATCTGTGATCTTTCTAATTTTATGTCTAAAAGGATCATTTGTATGAAGATTGAAGAATGTGAGCGATGTTTTGGGAAGCTGAGGAGTTCAGGTGTAACGATTGCTCATGCTATAGAATTTCTCAATATAGTGTTAAGGATTATTTTAATGCTAGGTATGCATCAGTTTTCATGACAAGTTTTCTAATAACATATGTCTATTTAGCCATTTAGAAAAGTAGTTCATTAGCATCTGGACCCCAAGCAGAGCAATGCCTGTATCTCTAAGAGCATTCCATATTTTTGTCAGGCCACATTCAAGGGTTTTCTCATTTTAAAAAATGAGTCTACAGATTAGTCCTTATTGTCAACTTGACAGAATTAGATTTACCTTAGAAACAAATTCCTGGGCTTGTCACATGCATTTCCAGGAAGTTTTGACTGAGGTGAAAGTCTCCCCTAAATGCAGAGTGGGTTGCTCCATAACCGTGTTCTGAGACAGAAGAAATGGGAGTAGGCAAGTTTAACATGACCATTCATCTGGTTCTGCTGCTCTCTGTGATATGAGCAGTTGTCGGAGTCCCTGCCACCATGAATTTCCTGCAATAGCAGACTGTAGCTTTACATGTGATCTGAAATAAACTCTTCCTTTTCAGGTTGATTTTAGTCTATTTTTGTCACAGAAAAAAAGAAAAGTAACTGATAAAGAATAGTATTACTAAAGAGTGTTATTGTAGTAAACCCGATTGTGTAGTTCTCAGACTTCTAGGGTTGGTTTGTAGAAGGAGGTAAAATTTGGAAGACTAGGCAAGTCCTAAAATGCTGCAACGAGAGATTAATTGCTTATGAGCTAAAAAAAAAAAAAGAAAGAAAAAAAGAAGCCTTCTTTCATAAGTTGCTATTGTCAGTCATGTTATCACAGCTATGAGAAAAGCAACTAACTAAAACAGAAAGACAAGACACAAATGATTTCTACAAAGCCAGAGTCTGAGCACCACTTAACCTGATGTGTGAACAGTACCACGTGGTGGATAAACTTAGTGTAAATGAAAATGTAATAATGACAAAATGCAATAATGGCGACAACAAAAGGAAGTGCTGTTGTCATCATTTTTGATTTATTGAAGTAGAAGCTCATCTGGAGAACAAATTAAGGAGAAGCTATTTTAAGGTTGGAAGGATTTTGAAGAAAGTGTCATATGAACTGCACTTTGAAAATCAGAGTGAGTTTTGAGAAACAGGAATGATTGAATAGGGAGTTTTAGCAAAATAGGCAATCATGAACAAATCACAGAGTTGAAAAAGTATGTGTCATGTAGAAGGAACACTAATAAGTCAACATCATGACAGCCAAGGCTTTCACTATAGAGACTTAGAAAAGTGATATCGCAAGGGGATTTGCTCAAGACAGTTATGCTCATGAATGCAGAATTAAAGACCTTCAAGTTTATCTCAGAGGCTATGAGGGACTACAGACTCTGTCGTTCACTTAGGGAAGCTGCTTAGCCTCTTCAGTGACGAACACACTAGGAAGGCTATTCTCAGAACTTTAAGCCAGTGGCCTCTGTGATGAATGATTGGGCTAGAGGGAGCCTCTAGAATCTCATCATAGACTCACCAAGGTCTTAGTGTCTGCTGCACTAACAAAGTGCATTTGTCGGTATATGTATCAAAACACTAGTCCAAGGAATACATACCATGAAAATCTTTACTTACCAAGAAAGTGGGTCAGAGGAGAGGACATCCGATTGAGACTTTAGGCAAGAGTAGCATGGAAGAAAGGGGAAATAGTAGGACCCACAGGGTCCTGGAAACCTACAAGAAGAACTTTATGACAGGCAGATCTGGGTCCTGGGGTCCTCCTCAAACTAAGGCACCAGCCAAGGAGAATATAGGCAGTAAGATTCGAACCCCTACCAAGACCTAGCCGACGAACAGGATACTCTCCACCGTTGAGTGGAGAGTGAGATCTGACTCTCTCACGAACTCTGGTGCCCCTTTTCTGACCATGTCCCCTGGATGGGGAGACCTGGTGGCATTCAGAGGAAGAATAGCAAGTTACCAAGAAGAGACCCGATATTCTGAGAGCATATATAGGGGGAGGAGGTCTCCCTCAATCACAGACATAGGGGAGGGGAGAAGAAGAGAAATGGGAGGGAGGGAAGAATGGGAGGAAACAGGGGAAGGGCTAATAATCGAAATGTAATATGAATAAATTAATAAAATTTAAAAAAAACATAAAAGTTATATTTCTCTTAAATAAATAGACTTTGTCTCCACAAGATTGTTTTAAATATTTAGCTAAGATTCTGTGCCTGGTAAAATTTAATTGATAAAAATTCTTCTTTTCACAAACAAGAAATCTTAAATAATTCTTGTTAGATTTTTTACTTTTATGGAATTTGATTATCTGGATATACCCAACATTTAAATTATTTCTATTAAAATACTTCTTTTTGTGTGCTGGAGCATCTTCTGGGTATATTCCAAGGAGTGGAATAGCTGGGTCTTGAGGAAGCCCTATTCCCATTTTTCTGAGATAGCACCAGATAGATTTCCAAAGTGGCTGTACTAGTTTGCATTCCCACCAGCAATGAAGGAGTGTTCCTCTCTCCCCACATCCTCGCCAGCATGTGGTGTCGCTTGAGTTTTTGATCTTAGCCATTCCGATGGGTGTAAGATGGAATCTCAGAGTTGTTTTGATTTGCATTTCCCTGTTGACTAAGGAGGTTGAGCAGCACACAACAAGAAAATTTGCTCAACCATGTTCATAGCAGCCTTATTCATAATAGCCAGAACATGGAAACAACCTAAGTGTCCCTCAGTAGAAGAGTGGATAAAGAAACTGTGGTACATATACACTATGGAATACTACTCAGCTATTAAAAACAAGGAATTCCCGAAATTTGTGGATAAATGGATTGAGCTAGAAATGATCATAATGAGTGAGTTAACCCAGAAGCAGAAAGAATCAAATGTTATATACTCACTTATATCTGCATACTAGCCCAAGGGGCATGTCCCACGAAAGCCTTCACTTACGGAAACTGGGACAGAGGGGAAGGCATCCTATTGGGACTCTAAATGAGAGACGCATGGGAGAACAGCAAAATAAAAGGATCCAGAGGGTCCTAGAAATCTACAAGTAGAACAATATGATAGGCAGATTTGGGCCCAGGGATCCCGCTCAAACTAAGGCACCAGCCAAGGACAATACAGGAGGTAAACTTTAAACCCCTTCCCAGATCTAGCCAATGGTCAGAATATTCTCCACAGTTGAGTGGAGAGTGTGATACGACTTTCTCACATACTCTGGTGCCTCACATTTGACCATGTCCCCTGGAGGGGGAGACCTGGTGGCACTCAGAGGAAGGACAGCAAGTAGCCAAGAAGAGACTTGATACCCTATGAGAATATATAGGGGGACGTAATCCCCCTCAGGAACAGTCATAGGGGAGGGGAATAATGGGAAAATGGGGGGGGAGGAATGGGAGGATACAAGGGATGGGATAAACATTGAGATGTAACAAGAATAAATTAATAAAAAAAAAAAAAAAATACTTCTTTTATGCAAAAAACAAAACAAAACAAAAAAACAAAATGCATTTGTATAAATAATAATTGACTTAGTTCACAACTCTGGAATTTCAAGAACACGGGATATCCTTGATATAGCTCAATAAGTCTCACCTGATAGATTATGGTATCATAGTGCTCAGAATATGTATGGCAGGACCATGCTTAGTCAGGAAGCCAGACAAATGTCAAGGGTTATTATCTCTCACTCATGGAAGAACTAGCTTGAGATCTATGGATACTACTGCAATGCCTTCTGAAAGCAACACCCTTACAGACATAATCAAATGAACAATTCTGAATAGCAACCAAGCATTAAACAAATGAACTTTTCAAGAACATAAACAGCTCCACCCAGAGTCTGGTTGTTTTTTTTTTTTATTTTCATTTATATAGTTAGTTAGTTAGTTAGTTAGTTAGTTAGTTAGTTAGTTAGTTAGTTGTTAGTTAGTTAATTTCTTTAAATGCTGATCCCAGCCCCCTACCTTCTAATCTCCCAGGCACACTCTTATGCCTGTCTCCTCCCATTCCCTCCTTTGTTTCTTCTCGGAGAAGGTGAGGCCCCTAAGGTGTACCCAACACACCCTGGCACCTCAAGTCACAGAAATACTAAGTGCATCCTCTCTCACTTGGGCCTGACAAGGCAGCCCAGCTAGAGAAAAGGGATCTAGAAGCGTCCAATAGAGTCAGAGACAGCCCCTACTCTCATTGTTAGGGTACCCACATGTTGACCATACTGCACATCTGCTACATATGTGTAGGGGGCTAGTCCAGCCTATGCATGCTATTTAGTTGGTAGTTCAGTCTCTGTGAGCCCCCATGGGTCCAGCTTAGTTTACTCTCTAAGTCTTCCTCTAACCTTGACCCCTCAGTTTTCCTCTATACTCCCTCCTGCTCTTCCACAAGATTCCCTAAGCTTAGCCTATTGTTTGGCCGTGGGTCTTTTTATCTGTTTCCACCAGTTGCTGGATGAAGCCTCTCAGGAGACAGTTATGCTAGGCTCCTGTCTGCAAGTAGCAGAGTATCATTTATAGTGACAGGGGCTGGCTGTCTCTCATGGAATGGGTCCTAAACTTGGCCAATCATTGGTTTTCCATTTCCTCAATCTCTGCTCCATCTTTATCCCTACATTTCTTATAGGCAAGATAAATTTTGTGTCCAAGGATTTATGGGTGGGTTGGTATCCCCTTCCTTCCACTGAAAGTCCCACCACCTGGTGACAGGAGGTGGGGACTTCAGGCTCCTTAACCCCCAATACTAGCAGTCTTGCCTAAGGACACCCCCACAGACTGCTAGGACCCTCTCCTGTCCCAGAGATTTCCCCTTCACTGGGTGTCTGTTTTCTCTCCCAGGCCCTCCTCCCAACCTGTGCTCTCCAGACACCTGATCCCCACCTCCATTACCCTCCCCACCCCTTCTTGCACCCAGTTTCCTCCCTTGATCTACTTTAGATGTATATTTCATTTCCTCTTCTGAGTGAGGGTCAAGCATCCTCCCTTGGGCCCTCTTTGGCTTCTTCGGGTCTGTGGATTGTAGCATGGGTATCCTGCACTTCATGACTAATACACACTTGGAAGTGACTGCATGCTGTGTGAGTCTTTCTGGGTCTGAATTACTTCACTCAGGATGGTCTTTTCTTGTTCTATCCACCCACAAATTGCATGTTGTCTTTGTTTTTAATATCTGAGTAGTATTCCATTGTGTAAATGTACCACAGTTTCTTTGTCTATCCTTTGGTTGAGGGACATCTTGGTTGTTTCCAGTTTCTGGCTATTATGAGAAAAGCTGCTATAAATATGACTGAGCAAGTGTCCTTCTGCTATGGAGGAACATCTTTTGAGTATAGGTCTAGTAGTGGTACAGCTGGGTCTTGAAGTAGATCTACTCCCACATTTTCTAAGAAACTTTCAGATTGATTTCCACCATAGGTCTACACATTTGCACTCCTACCAGCAATGAAGGAGTGTTCCCTTTTAAGGGAAAGTTTTGAGCCAGAGTGCCTCATAGGTCAGTCAAATTTAGGTCTGTGCTTCATCATGTTTTCTCTCTGTACCTCCCTTGATCCTTTCGTTGTAAGCAGATACTAATAGTCCCCTGTATGCTAAATATAACTTCCCTCCATTTCCAGCCAGCCATATACATTCAATGTAGAAGAAAAACAACTACAATGGTCACAAAGAAGCACTAAGGTCTGAACAGTAATGGGAGAACAGAAGTCAGAATGTGGAGGCAGTTTTAAGATTTTATAAATCCATCATTAGGCAATGAGAACTCACGCACAGGTGACAGGCAAAGGCTGAGTCAACAGCACAACGATGACAACACTGATTCACCACTCACTGTGGCTTCTAGAATACACACGTGGTTATAAAAGTATAAGAAGGGATCAGAAATCCTTTGGTGGATGGAAATGGTACTGTAATGAGAAGAGGGGAAACAGAGAGGAAAGGACAGGACAGGATGAGCTTGCCTTTCAGCAAGTTGATATGCAATTCATCTCTGACAGGACTGTCAGGTCTTCATCAGTGGACTGGTGGAACAGGAATAAGATAGACATGACTTCTAGGCTTTTCCCCCCAAAGAGAATCTGCTTATGAATACTCTGTTAGAGATTATTGTTTTCATCCATTTATTCCTAGAATATGTTTTAATTGAAATAGAGTTGCATCACTTTCCCCTCTCCTTTTGTAACACTATAGCCCTTCTAAACTATAAACTCTTCCTGTGCCCCCACTCTCTAGTTTACAGTATCCTTTTCATTTGTTATTATGCAATAAATAAATGTGTGAGCACTTATTATATGTGCATATATATGAAACCTGCTGAGTTCATGTTTTATGTTCGTGTGTATATGGCTTCAAGGCTAACCGCTCTGCATCAGGCAACCAATAAGGGGGCTCATCCTTAGGAAAAGCCTAATACTCCTTTTTCCAGCAGTCATCAATAGCCTGTAATTCTTAGTCTAGTAGTGGGACCCTGTGAAATACCCTGCCATATTAATATGCCCATTCATGTTACCATTATTATCATCTTGTGTACAGTCTCTACAACAAACTGTATCACAGCTGACTTCCTAGTATTCTGGACCTTAAAATCTTTCTGCCCTCCTCCAAAATGATCCCTGAGCCATAGATGTAGGAGATATAATGTAGATGTATTTTGGGCAGCTGGGCCTCCCATACCCATTAATCTCTGTGTTGTGTCCAGTTGTGGTTTTCTGTGATAATCTCCATTTGCTGTAATGAGAGGCTTGTTCGGTGAGGGGTGATAGAGACACTTATCTGTGTATGTAATGATAAGATCTGGGAAGTGATAAGGAACTACAGGAGTCTAGCAACATGGAAGTCAGACTTTTTATAAGGTCCCTGACTTCTCCACTAATTCCGAGATTTTCATACTTTGAAATCATAAGGAAGAAAAGAGCCAAAAGCAGGCAAAAAAAATTCCATATCAAAGACACAGAGAAAGAAAAAGGACAAGATCAGTGCCCCAGAAGCCAAGAGGCCAAGGAGTACTTTACAGAGGCCAGAGGAAACCGTGGGCAAATTTTTCAATGAAGCCAAGAATTAGGGTGGTAGTGAGTAGAGAAGGCAGGAGCTTCAGGATACAGGATCTATGCTGGGCAGGGCCACTGTAGCACAAGGTGAGGAACTGCTCTCTGGAGAGACATTAAAGGTATTTAGGCAATCACATGCATTCAGAAGGTTTCAAAGCAGATGCTTTTCATGAAAGGAGCTAGGTAGAAAACTCAGTTCTTCAAATGTTCTGTGCGAGACTCATAAAAAACAACCAAAAGAAGAAAATCTTACAGGATCCTGATGCCTCCACCCCCAGAATAAAGAGTCAGAGTCCTACAGATAGTAGTGACAGCAACTTCAACATGGAGCACAAGGCAGGGCCAGCAACCTCAAAGATGCTGCTTGCTAGAGGTGTTGCTGGGTCCATAACAAAAGGAGAGAGAGAAAGAGAAGAAGGGCCAGAGAGAGAGAGAGAGAGAGAGAGAGAGAGAGAGAGAGAGAGAGAGAGAGAGAGAGATGATTCAATGAAGACCATTTTGAATATGTCAAAGGAGAATTGTAAAACAACTCCTTGGTGAAAAATAATTGAGGATGAGTGACAGAGAATTGTGTGTAATACTTTTGACTGACCTGGATAAGACAGTATTCTTAGAAATGCTATAGCATCTAAAATTTTAAAAATGTTTTATTATATTTTCTTAGAACTCACCTTGTCTAATTTGACTCTAAACAAAGATTGGATTTTTTAAACCTAGGGTTTATGTTTGCAACATGATGCCTGCAGATCCACATGCAAGGAGACAGATGTATTTTACAGAAAGCACTGAGGGTAAGGAGGAAAGTACCAGCTAGACCACAGGATGGGAAGAGACCCAAAGAGAAGATGATTTGACCTATCAGAGGCAGAGTTCCTTTTTCTTAGGCAAGAAACAAAGCAACAATCATGCATTGGAGAGGAAAATGCCCCTTTGCATTTGGCCTGAGTGAGTGACTGTGCTGGGAGACCAAAAGCCTTCCTCCTTTTATGGTGTGGAAAGGAATTGAACTCACAGAGAGAGAAAGAGGGAGAAAAAAGAGAATGGGAAAGGGACATGAATTAGAGAGGCCATGGGCTCCTTGCGACCTGGAAAAGGATGAAAGGAGAAAATGAGGGCAGGCGCTGGCCTTAGTGCTGGAATAAATCTGAAATGCACTTGGAATGAAGCTGACAGCTTCAAGGATCTTCATGTTCTTTTTCTCTCTCAGCTTATTACCTTGAGGTTCTCAAATGAGAACATCTGCTGCCATCTCTGAAATTGAATTAGGGCTGGTAAATCTGGCTTTAAATAACAACACTATTCCTTTTTCTTTTTCCTTCTTTCCTTATTTTTCTTTTCTTTTTTTTTTCCCCCCAGAGGCAAGATCATGCTATTAACAGAGTAACATTGAAGGTTCTTTAAGGGGAAGCTGTCCTCTCCTAGCCAAATAAATGGAATCTACTTCGGGAGAACAGATATGGTTGTCAGGCCCTTTAAGAGTTAATCTACTGGCCAATCACCCAAAAAAAGGACCACCCCTCGAGAAAGTGAGTTCTTCTTAAACCTTTCTGAGGAGATGAAAGGAATAATTAGCTCTGTAAGGAGACTAATATGCTATTTCTTCCCAGATTTCTAGTCACTTAACATAGTAGCTTACAGAGTCCTAAGGCCTTCAAAGGCTGCTTACGTTTTTTAATTACTCAGAAAAGTTTAGTATTTCCTTTCAGCAACCTATCTCTTTTCTACGCATAATTTTCCTAACACTTTGGGTGTCACTCCTAAAAAGCTTCTCTCCCCATCATGTGGCTACTTGTCAGCCTTGTGGCTGACTTAATGTTAGCTTCACTGATGCCTTTCTCTCTTTTTGGACTCTATGTAGCTTCCTGTTCCAGGCAGCTGCCAAGATTTACAGCTAATCTGACCTGTCATTTTTCTTTTAAACTCAAGTAAAATGGTCTTTGGGATTCTATTTGGGTCTGTTCTGGTAATATTTTATTATGTAGACTAAGAAGCTCAAGGGGAGGCCTTGACCTTCCTACTATCATGTGCTGACCGGGAAGAGACTCATCAAAATTTCCAGTATGTACCCCTGCCTGGCCTGATCCACCTCTTTTGGTGCTCTGAATGCTGGCATGACAGGATGACCACCACACTCAGATTAGGCAATAATAATTTTTTAAAACCTCTTTTAATTATTGAGTTGACCATTCCATTGAAATCAAGATTCAGATACAAAGAAAGATAGGTTAGGTAGAAAGATAAATAAATTACAGTTAGATGTTAGATAGATAAATGATAATATATATTATAGATGATAGATAGATAGATAATAGATAGATAGTAGATAGATGATAGATAGATAGATGATAAATAGATAGGTAAATAAATGATAGATAGATAGATAGATAGATAGATAGATAGATAGTAGATAGATAGTAGATAGATAGTAGATAGATAGTAGATAGATAATAATAGATATAATAGTGGTACTTATAAGCTTATACAAGTATAAACTGTAATATGAACATGAAAAATCATGTGCTATTCAGAAATTTCACCAGAAAATTTCATTTTCTGTGTGATAATATATGAAAGATAAGTTAATACATGCAAATTATCTTTTAATGTTTTCTTGGAATATAAAAGATTTTAGTTCTTTCTCTTTTTTAAGATAGTCAATTTATTTTGGATTGCTTAAGGGTTTGAGAAACTTCCATAATATTTTCCAAAATGGCTCTACTTATTTGCATTCGCATCAACAAGGCCAATACTTTTCTTCACCTCGCGAACAACATTTATCATCTATCCTTTTCACTGCTTTTTATAATAGCTATTCTAACAAGCAAAAGAGGATAGCTCATTATGGATTTAATTTGAATTTTCCTAATGATTAGCAAGGCTTAGTCTTTTTTCATGGACCTTTTGACCACTCATCTCTTGCCTGTTGAGAAAACTCTGTTTTTACGCTTTCAGAAATTGAGCTATTTGCTTTATTGCTGAGTTCTTCACATATTTTGCACGTTAACCCTTTGCCAAATGCGTAGTTAGCAAATATTTTCTCAAACTCCATATGTTTTCTTTCTCTATGAAGGATTTCCTTTGTTGTGCAGAAGCTTTTAGCTTAGAAAAATTAAATTTTCATTTACTCCAGCTTGAGAGTATTTAAATTAGTTGTAGTCTGGATATCAAAGAGATAATTACACAATTATGTTTATTGTAGCAGTGTACACAATAATCAAAAATAAGAAATCAACATAGGTTTCTAGGACCCTCTTAAACATCGGACCCCTTCTCAGATCTAACCAAAGGACAAGCCATTCTGCACTGTTGAGCGGAGAGCAGGGACTGACTCAGACAGGAACTCTGGTGCCCCATATTTGACCATATAGTGGGCAAGGAGCTCCCACTTCATCAAAGACATGGGGAGGGGAATAGGGTGAAAGCCCAAAGGAGGGAGGAACTAGAGGATACAAGAGATGTGATAACAATTGAGATGTAAACTAAATAAATTAAATAAATAAGTAAATAATATGCTTTCACCAGCCTAAAAAAAAAAAGAAAGAAAAAAAGAAATCAACATAGATGTCTATCAAGAGATGAATAGATAAACAAAATGTAAAACCAAAACATACCATACACAAAGGAATTTTATCCAACCTGATAAAAAAAGGAAATTCCATCCTTTGAAACCACATAGATGAAAAGGAGCATTGTGCTTAGTGAAATAAGGTAGATACAGAAGAATAAATAATTATCAATTACCAATATTATTTAAGTTTTTTTAATTTTTAAATTTTTTTATTATTTTATTCTTGTTACATCTCAATGGTTATCCCATCCCTTGTATCCTCCCATTCTTCCCTCCCTCCCATTTTTCCCTTATTCCCCTCCCTTATGACTGTTCCTGAGGGGGATTACCTCCCCCTGTATATGCTCATAGGGTATCAAGTCTCTTCTCGGTAACCTGCTGTCCTTCCTGAGTGCCACCAGGTCTCCCTCTCCAGGGGACATGGCCAAATATGAGGCACCAGAGTATGTGTGAAAGTCAGTCCCCACTCTCCACTCAACTGTGGAGAATGTTCTGACCATTGGCTAGATCTGGGTAGGGGTTTATAAACGTTATTTATATTTACTTTTATGTAGATCTAAAAGATTAAAAACCCAACCAAGTAAAGTAAAATGGTAATTTTCAGAGTCTTGTGTGGAAAGGGAGAAGGGAATCAGAAGATCTTGGTGGAGGGGTGCAAAAGACAAGAAAATGAGATGCTGATTTGTAGGCTGGAATGACTCTAAGCATAACAATAACCGCTTCAAAGCAGCTGGAAGACCAAATGTCCATGCACCACCACGGAAAATGATGAGAAGTAAAAGCATACTAATTAAGCTATAGAAATCATTCTACATTTTATAAATACACCAAGATATCACATCACACATGTAAATATGTACAATTATATTTTGTTACTAAAATAATATTAAAATGTAAAATTCTTATAAAAGCCCGAATATTTGAGAAACAAAACTGTTCCCATTTTGTACTCTATTCAGTTAGTATCCTGCTATAGAAACACAAATTAAGTATTTACATTTAGGTGTTTAGCTACTCCCTCTAAAGTAAAGAACCTGCTGTGTGCTTATAGAGTTCCATGGAAAAAGTTGATCAGGAAAAGAAACAAAGAACAGGGTTTCACAGCATGTCTTATAGCACGTTACTCCCAACAGCTCTCGTGGGCCTTGACAGAACATCTCATCAGACTCATTTATCCATCTATATAAGTGTGAGAACTACCCCATCTTCCAATACATAAGTTAGGTGACGGGAACAGAGCACATGGTACAGTAATGATCATCCTTTCTTTTTCCTCAGAAATTTTAGAAGGGTTTAAAGGCTAGAAAAGACTGTTACTTAAAAAAAAAAAAAAAAAAAAAAAAAAAAAAAAAAAAAATGATTTATCAAGTAAATTCTCAATATCATCAATAAGATTTCTACCTGTGAAATATTGGGCAGGGAAACTCCAACACCCTCAAACCTACAGGCTCTTGCTATTTCATTTGATTGCCAATATAACTAAATAGTAATTTTTTATAGAAGAGGACTCGACACACCAGTTTCATAGCATACAGAAATAAAGCTGGAAGTGGTCTGGAAACTCCTTCCTGTTGGCCACTTTACACAGCCCAGGAATATGTTGTTCGGGCTCCTGGGAGAGAAAAGGCACCAATGGTCTTATCCATGAACCAACGTGAACTCTATGAGGCAAGATGTGCACACATGTGCAATAATGACACTACTCTTAGATGCCTCACACTCTGATGCGATTCAAGGTTCACACCACTGAAGGTAATCCCTAGTTATTACTGTCATTCTGGTTGAAACCCCATAATGTGTGAGGGGATATACTCCCTAAGGTAGAACGGACTGCCATTGTATAGCAAAATTGATGTAGTATTAAACAGCCTTCTAATATATATGCTTACACTTATAGATTGATCAGAGAAGCTTCTTTTTCTAGTAAAAAGTAGTTAAGGCAAGATTGATAACTACTTAAGGTGCTGAAAATAAGCAACATATAAGTTCTTCCTAAATAAGACATTCATACTATTATTTCTAAGGCTCAGGCATCATTGCATAAAAAGGGGAATGTAAGGAGCATATATATATATATATATGCTCATATATATATATATATATATGAACTATAAATTGCTTTCTTACAGACAATGCATAACTACTGAAATCATGAACTCATAGCTATTACAGATGCCTGCACTAATTCTGCACCAAAATGGGCCCATCAGCAAGTTTGAATAAAAGGGTCCTTAGTGAGCCATACTTCTTATTTCTAAATTATTAATTAAACACAATGTATAGAAGGCAATTGATGACACAAAACACATTTACTTTAAAACAAAGCAAACCAGTGTTTTGCACTGGTTCCAATGACATCAGCCACAGGCTTTCATCTTATCTTTTAGTACCAACTGTGAGCTGTTTTCTATATACTGAGCTTTATGTATTATAGAAGTGTTTTTTACACCCCTAATAGTCAACCACTATTGCATGAGCAAGCACATTCTCCGTGGCATGCTGGCAGTGTAGCACACACGTCAGTTGCAGATCAGGACACTGTGGTGAAATTTTTTCTCCAGTTGCTGCATAGTGCATTTAGAAATTACGAAAGCCTGCACAAAACAGGTGTCTAGTTCAGATTCTATTCCTCATAAAAACATGCCACCCCAGCATACATGTCCAATATTGTCATCTATAAGGTTCATATGTGAGAACTGTGTGATAAATTTACAAGAATAATCGAATGAAAAAAGGAGTCTGCCTGATGGAATATGGCTCAGTGGATAAAAATTCTTCCTAAGCAGGCCTGACTGTCTGAGTTTGATATGTGAAATCTGGTGTAAAAAGAGAAAACTGACTTTGAAAAGATTTCCTCTGACCTCTTCACTCATGCTTTGTTGTGTGTATTCACACGTTTGTGTGTGTGTGCGTGCGTGCATACATGCACTCACATACACATGTATGCGCATGCATAATAATAAGTAAAAAAAAGTCACAACACAGTCTCACAATGCTTTATAAAAGTTTACAGTCTGTGATGGATTTTATTCATAGTTACCCTGGGATACTTGGATCCTCTGGGTCTCAGATTAGACATGCCTGGTAGAGGAGAGATACGCCCTGTAATTTCACCTAAGGTTGTTTCACTCTCAGATCAAATTGGTTGTCTATCTCATCACCCATCTCAAAGAGCATGAAACCATCATTGTATCAAGGAGGGCACATGAATGGGGAAATTTGACTCAACAAATATTCTACTCTCAGACAGAGGTCACCCTCAAATACATGCATCATCACTCATTGGGGGTTCACGCAACTCATGCTCCCCAACTTGTTCTTCGGTTCTATCTGTCCCCACTCAATTGTGACTTCTTGAAGAGACACAAGCAAATTTCCACTCACTTTAGATAAATCACTGAAAACAGAAGGAAGAGACAACCCACTTCAAGGATGGCTTAATGAAGCATTAAGGAAAGCTTTCTGTGGATACTTACTAAAGCACAGATGAGTCCAAAGCATCACTGTTACAGAGAAGTGGGCAAAAACTCAGGAACACAATGTCCCTGGAGTTCCTGTCACAGAGTGTTGGCAGCTCCATAAGGAAAGTCTCTGTCCTCCAGCAATAGTTACTGAGTACATAACCTTGGGGACACGCCTTGCACATTTTGGAATGTTTGGAGTTGGTAAGTTCTTTGAAGTGGTAAATGGCAGGAGTCTCTTTGCTCCTTTCTAAAAGATAATGTGTCAATTCAGAGGAAATAACTATGCGATAGTGCCAACAAAATTAAGCACTTTATCAGTGATTAGGAAAATCTGTTTTATGCTGCACTTCCTGACATGTATCATGGTTATGCTCTTGGGTTATTTGTTGGCTCTACTGGTTTTAGTCTGTTCTCCTTGTGTGTTCTGAATACGTATTTGTGTCATTCCCTTTGCTTATTATCTCTCACTCCATCCATTAATCTTCTTCATTTAATTACCCACATCTTCTTCATCTGATTTTGCCCTTCTCAGCAGTTTTCTTATTATTTTGATATTGTCTTTAGATAAAGAGAAGGCATTAATTTTGACACTGTATTTACAATTTTCTCTCAGCGTTCACTCTTATGTTCTCAATCTGTTTAATGACACCTTTTATTCTGTTATTCGTCGTTTTTGTTGTCCAGAGCTCCATCATTAGCCATATTTCTTTTATGTACTCTGAAGTCTTCCTAGGTGACATCATCGTCTCAATTATGATGAAAATGTGGAGGGTTAACAACCTCCATCTTAGCTCAGATTCCAAAGCTCCTCAGTCTTCAGTTAAATAAAAATTTATAGACACTGGGAAAACATACAGTGCTTTCATATAAAGAAAATATTAATTTTATACTCAATAATTATTAAGTATTATTTTAGAAGCATAAAAAAGCGATGCATTTTGAAAATTGTGTTCATATGACTACTACTGTTATTAGGACCTAGAAATTTCTTATATATCTACTCTCTCTATAGGCAAACATTGATTTGCTTTTTATAGCCACATATTGGATATTATGCATACTGAGCAGGTTATGTTTTATATTTAAGAATACATATTTATGTATATTTGTTTATATGTATATATGTATATAGGTGATGAATTTGAAATCAGAAAGGGGAGATAACTTGAGAAGATTTGGAGGAAGGAAAAATAAGAGAAAAAAAATTAAATGTTGAATTATATTGTCCATATTCTTTGGATCCAGTATCAATATTACTACATAATATTAGATAACTTTGGGATAAGATCAAGTGTACAGCATAGAATGTAAAAATAAACCATATTGTTTTGTACTTCATAATTCCAATTGCTAAGTAAAGTTCAATTTTATGAATATAGCAATTTTTATATCTATTCTCATACCAATAGCCATTTAGATAGTTTATGTCTGTCATGAAAAAAATGTCATGAATAATTCTCAACAGGAATTTCTGTCTGTAAGTGTTTTCTGATTCGTTCTTATTATAGTAGTCTTTTATATTTAGCTGGGTTTTTTCTGTTGTTCTTCTTTGCTAGCTTTTCCCTAAGTATTTGTTATTACAAATGAGACCATGAATTATTCTGGTAAACAAATTCATTTTCTTGGGGTTTTTTGCATGTTTTGTTGCTTGGACATATCCTGCTCAGACATAATTAATAGTTTTTCTACCTTCCAGTATTTTCTAATGTCACATATTTAAATTTGATACTTTTTAAAAGTTGTTTGGTGAGATGCCTGGGTCTTACATCTTTCATATATATCATAGGGTCTTTGATTAAAACATAAAACGGATTAAAAACCACAGAGTTGATATATTCAATATTGTTTCATTTATTTTCTCAAATAACCATCTTCAGTGTTTATATATGAGCAATAAAATGCTCTTCATATGTCCTATTTATTCTTTAACTGTCTTAAGGTTTGGTCCTCTCCTTCATTTTGGGTTTTGGTGACTTATGTTTTTTTTTTATATTTTAATCCATATTTTAATACTTTAAGAAGTAAAAACTTATCCATATTCTGACAAAAATCAAATAGACTTTGTAAACATTTCACACCATTTTCTATTTCAATAATTTCTGCTTGTGATGATTAATCGCCTGTCAACTTTACTAGATCTGGATTCCACTAGAAGGCAAGCAACTTATCTTTACATAAGACAGCAGCAAATTCCATGAGAAATATTCATGATCAGATTGTTTAAAGTGGGAAGACTTACTGTAAATTCAGTCAGCACCCCTCAGTGGCAACGCAGAGAAAGGAAGATGAGAAAAGGAAGATTGGCTTTTTGCCTGCAAGTTCATGTTACTGTGTTTGTAATGCTGACTTCCTTTGATATCAGAACTCACCTTCCTTGGGCCTCCAACATGAACTAGCACCTCTTCAAGAATCCTCTGGCTGTCAGTGTCAACCAGTTTCTCAGTTTCTTCGCTGTGAGACAGCCATTGTTGGACTACACTGACCAAACCATGTAAACTAATTTAATAAATTTCCTTTTAATCTATTATGCTATAGAACCTGAGAAATACAAACTGTGGTTCCAGGAGTGGATCCATTGCTGTAACAAAGCTGACCATGTCACTTTAAGCCTTTGGAATTCTTTGGAAGGAAGAGTTGCAGAACTTTGCAATAGAAAAGTAATTTGGTGCTCTAGAAGATTTCAATGGACCCTTCCCGTGGAAATCTAGAAGATAAGAGTGCTCAGAGAAACTCTGACAAATAGAGACCTAGTTCATGAAGATGGAAACATGGACTCTATCAAGAACTAGGTTAAAGGCTATTCATATATTTTGGTGAAAAAAATTGTGGCTTTATTCTATCCATGTCCCCAAGAATCTTACTAAAGTTCAATTTAAAGACACCAAATTTATATTTTGGAAAAGGAAATCTCAAGGCAAGATGGTATTCAGTATTTCCCTGAAAAAGCAACTTGTGACTAAAGGAAAAATCATTATCATTATCATTATAGATAATTCTCCTTGCTGAATTAGGACAATAGGAAAGTTATTTCCTGGAACCAGAACACAATTGGCTCAGCTGTAGTCCAATGGAGCCAGACTGTATCTTGAGGTGGTAACACATCTTGGCAGTGTCATCAACATCACCCATATGCAAGATTTAGGAGAAAATAAAAAGCATTTGAGGCCATGCAGTGTGTAAGAGTGTAAGAGGTTTTGGCTTTAAGCTTTGAAGTTTTAGACTCAGTTGCATTGGGACCTCAAAATAGGAGAGATGCAAGGATTTATCTAAAAAGGAATGATGTGACGATATCAAGGGTACCTGACCTAAATACAAGAGACTTTGTGTATGGTAAAGTGTTTGAGCAATGATGACACACAGCTCTCTGGAGTCCAGAAAAGAGACCCGTAACACTAAGATGTCAGACATGAAGCTGCAGGTTTTAATGTTTGCTTTGCTGTATCTTGAATTGTTTCCTGTTTGCGTTGCATTTAGTTTTGTTTGTAACTTAGTTTTGTCTGAAAGGATCCCTCAGCTAGGACTTTAGACTCTTAAAGTAGAAGTTTGAGATATTACGGATTTTCTTTTTTTATTTTTTTATTAATTTATTCTTGTTACATCTCAATGGTTATCCCATCCCTTGTATCCTCCCATTCTTCCCTCCCTCCCATTTTCCCCTTATTCCCCTCCCCTATGACTGTGACTGAGGGGGACCTCCTCCCCCTATATATGCTCATAGGGTATCAAGTCTCTTCTTGGTAACCTGCTATCCTTCCTCTGAGTGCCACCAGGTCTCCCCCTCCAGGGGACATGGTCAAATATGAGGCACCAGAGTTCGCGTGAAAGTCATATACCACTCTCCACTCAACTATGGAGACTGTTCTGACCATTGGCTAGATCTCGGTAGGGGTTTAAAGTTTACTGCCTGTATTGTCCTTGGCTGGTGCCTTAGTTTGAGCGGGACCCCTGGGCCAAAATCTGCCTTTTATAGTTTCTAGAACCCTCTGGATCGTTATACTTTGCTATTCTCCCATGCTTCTCACATCTAGAGTCCCAATAGGATGTCCTTCCCTCTGTCCCAGTTTCCTGGTAAGTGAAGGCTTTCGTGGGACATGCCCCTTGGGCTAGTATGCAGATATAAGTGAGTATATACCATTTGAGTCTTTCTGCTTCTGGGTTAACTCACTCATTATGATCATTTCTAGCTCAATCCATTTATCCACAAATTTCGGGAATTCCTTGTTTTTAATAGCTGGGTAGTATTCCATAGTGTATATGTACCACAGTTTCTTTATCCACTCTTCTACTGAGGAACACTTAGGCTGTTTCCATGTTCTGGCTATTATGAATAAGGCTGCTATGAACATGGTTGAGCAAATTTTCTTGTTGTGTGCTGGAGCATCTTCTGGGTATATTCCAAGGAGTGGAATAGCTGGGTCTTGAGGAAGCCCTATTCCCAGTTTTTTGAGATAGCACCAGATAGATTTCCAAAGTGGCTGTACTAGTTTGCATTCCCACCAGCAATGAAGGAGTGTTCCTCTCTCCCCACATCCTTGCCAGCATGTGGTGTCGCTTGAATTTTTTATCTTAGCCATTCTGATGGGTGTAAGATGGAATCTCAGAGTTGTTTTGATTTGCATTTCCCTGATGATTAAGGAGGTTGGGCATTTCTTTAAGTGTTTCTCAGCCATTTGAAATTCCTCTGTTGAGAATTCTCTGTTTAGCTCCAAGCCCCATTTCTCAATTGGGTTATTTGGTTTGGTGGTGTTTAATTTCTTGAGTTATACACAAATGATATTATGGATTTTCAAAGTTGTACTATACTTTACATTATAAAATAAACTTGGAACATTGGTGACAATAGGTGGAAAGCGTTGGGTTAAAGTTATTATTTGTGAATCAGATTGACAAATGGTTGCAGCTGTTTGTCAATGCCACATGATCTAAAATCTGTTGTATAGGCCAGGTTCACTCTGTGGACGATCTGTAGGATAGTCTCCTGATTATGGTGAATTGATGTAGGAAGACTCAGACCAGAAGTGACAAGAGAAGTGTACCATACCATTTATTTTGAACCTAGACTGTGTAGCAACTGAGAAAACCAGCTAACCATCGGCGTCTCTGTTCTCTGCTTTTGTCTGTGGATATGACTAGCTACTTCAAGCCACTTTGACTCTTCCACAATGGTGGACTGCAAACATGAACCATGACACAAATAAACTCTTTCTCTCCTGATGTATTTTTTGTCAGGTTATTTTATCATAGCAAATAGAAATAAAATGAAGGTACTGTCCTTATTTATATTTCCTGTGCTACATGCATTTGATATTTTCTCTGATAGTTTTACCTTTTCCAAAAAAATTATGATGTACCTCTCTATAAGCACTACATTAGCTTTATTCCACAATCTAAAAATGCTGTATTTTGATTAGTAGTTGGATTAAGTATTTCCTATTTTTGTCTCTTCTTTAAAAAGAAAGTTGTATAGAAGCTTTTTTTAATTTCCAAATATTAGATATCCCAATGTTTTGTTCTCTAATGATATATATTACACAAAAAAATCTATCTAGGATTTCCATTTTGAAATGTATTAAACAAAAAAGCAATGATATACATATGTAAAACTATCATAAAGATACCCATTGTTTTGCACATTTACTGAAAGTAAGTTAAAAAGTTCAAATAATATTTTAGTAAAAGAACTGTTTTAAGATTTATAGTATTAGCTGTGGTCTACTTAAGCAAATAATGTATGTGTTTTTAAATTAAATTTTAAATTATTTTTTAAAAAGGCATGAAAGTGGGAGGGAGACATGATAGGGTCCTGGGGTGGGGACAGTTGGAAGAGCTAAGTGAGGATGGCACCGCTCCCTGGATGGGATCCTGAGTTATGTAAGTGCAGAAAGTGAACTGAGTAGCAGCAAAAGCTCATTGCGTTCTGCTTCTGAGATGGGATGCAACATGAACAGCTACTTTCTGATCCTACTGCCTTGACTTCTCTGCTACAACTGAATGAACCTTGAACTGTGAGCCACAGTAAGCTGTCCCATAAGTTGTTTTCTTTGAATTATTTTTCACAGCATCAGGAAAAAAGGCTAAGATTAATGACCTCACAAAGTACTCATGCCCTGTTCGATAGTCCTTAAATATATTCAATAAGGCCGTGGCAGAAGCCGTCACATCCAGGACCTTAGCAAAGGTCACTTGGTACAGAGAAACTGCCTGGGATAGTGAACTTAGACTAACTGCAAGTGGTCTTATCATTGGAAACACTTTCATTTGAGAGTGCAGAGTGAGAGGGAGCTATAAATATGGTGAGTCATCAGAGCACTGTGGCTTTGAAGATGTACAAACCTATTAGGCCAGAAAATGTTAAGGAAGATGACTGTCCCTGAAACGGTGTAACAGAACATTGCTGTTCCTCAAGGACCATGCCAGGCATCGTATCTGAAGAACCTTAAAGACGTAAATTTGTTCTGTTCCAAGGCAAAAAACTTGTGATGAATTTTTTTCTAACAGCCAAACAAACAAACAACCAATATAGTTACTTTATCTGATATTGACACTGACAAATTAGTTTCTCATAATTGTCAATATGCTATTCCTTTTCTTTTTCAAGCTTTCAAATAATCTTTATATTAAAATTCCTAATACATATTTCTACTTTTAAAGAGGCTGAAAATCTATTTCTTTGAAATTGGACATTTATTTTATGCATATTTAGGTATATGTTTCTATTTTCTTATTTCAGTTTTTTCCCAATTGATATTTTTCCACCCCTTTGCCTTTCCATCCCGTTTTGGGTGAGCCAGAATCTTCAATGTTCAAATTTAACAATCACCTAAAAAGCAGTGATACTCAGCCTTCTTATTGCTGCAAACCTTTAATACAGTTCCTCATGTTCTGGTGACCCCCATCCATAAAATTAATTTGTTGTTACTTCATAATTGTAATTTTTTTACTATTATAAACTATAAAGTAAATATGTGGTGTGCAAGATACCTGATGTGAATCCCCTGAAGGGGTGATGACCCAGAGGTTGAGACCCACTAATCTAAACACACTGTGTAAATATATATGTACATATTTCCCTTTTTACTTTAGAGTTAAATGATCCATTGCTTATCATAATCTTCCTGAAATTACTAGCTAGTCCTGTGCTTCTGTATGTAGCATTATATGCAAAATTAAGCTTTTAACTCCATATTTTCTGTGAAGGGGAGCAGTTGATAAATTTGCTCTAATATTTAAATCTCCCAAATCTGCCTCCCACAGAGCCCCTCTCTCCAAGGTCCTCTTCTGCATCCAGTTCGCTGCATCCAGTGATATACAAGTGCTTCTCTGGAGAAGTGGCAACTCTTTATTACATCACCTGGCAGAGTGCACCTTTTGATTAGCACGCCTTCTGATAACCTTAGCCTCCTTGCTTTGACATCTCATGTTATGTGAACTGTGGCTTTCTGCCTTGACTTTCAGTTTTTCAGGATTGTCTATTGATTGTGTTGATCTCACTCAATGCCATTTCCCTCTCTCAAGAGTTACTTTTTCACATTTGGTTTGTTTTCTTTCATTTTCAAGGCTTTGCACATAGTTGAGTTCTTTTTTTTTTAGTGTTTTATTTATTATAATTTATTCATATTACATCCCGATTTTTATCCCCTCGATCTTATCTTCCCGTTCCCACCCTCTCACCCTCTTCTTCTCTTTTTACTTCCCCTATGACTCTGATGGGGGGGGGGGGCTCCTCCTGCACCTTCTGACTTCAGTATATCCGGTCTCAGCAGGATAGCCTGCATCCCTTTCCTCTGTCTGCCCACAAGGCTGCCTTGCCAAGAGGCTGTGATCAGAAGATGGGAGGATCTCCCATGCTCATGGATCAGGAGGATTAATATAGTAAAAATAGACATCTTTCCAAAAGCAATCTACAGATTCAGTGCAATCCCTATCAAAATCACTATGTAATTCTTTGCAGATCTTGAAAGATCAATTCTCAACTTCACATGGAAAAAATCCTTTACAATAAAAGATCTTCCAGAGGAATCTCCATCCCTGATCTCAAGTTGTACTATAGAGTAACAGTAATAAAAATGGCATGGTACTGGCATAGAAATAGGCTGGTTGATCAATAGAATTGAATCAAAGACCCAGATAAAATTCCATACACCTATGTACACTTGATTTTTGACAAAGAAGCCAAAACTATAGTTGAGTTCTTAAAATCTTCTACGTTTAGATTTTGCTGCAGACTCCTCTACTGTTACTAAGTCTGTGACTTTCTGGGTTATTGTCTTTCCTATGTCCTCAGCCATTTCTGCATGACCAATAACTGTTGACTGCGTGTGTGTGTGTGTGTGTGTGTGTGTGTGTGTGTGTGTGTGTGTGTGTATACATGTGTGTGTCCATGTGTAAGTGTGTGCAGGCACATGTGAGCATGCACACGATCCTCATATGTGTTTTAAATTATACAATAATTACAATCTTTCTTCTCTTTCCTTACTCGAAACATCCCTCTATATACCTCTCTGCTCTCTTGCAAATCCATGGCTTTATTTTTTGTTTTGTTATAGATAGATTGCACACACACACACACACACACACACACACACACACACACACATTGATGTATATCCACACATATTCATAAATATAATATTTTCATTCCATGTTATATGTATGTATGTTTTCAAGCATGGCCATTTGGCACTGAACAACCAATTTATGGGCACTCTCTGGGAAGGACTTTTACTACATGATACATCTCTCTTCCTTCAGATGCCTTCAGTAAATATTAAAAGTTGCGTCATGCTCATAGGGTATAAGTCTCTTCTTGGTAGCCTGCTATCCTTCCTCTGTGGAGGAACTCCCCCTCAATCACAGTCATAGGGGAGGAGAGTAAGGGGAAAATGGGAGGGAGGGAGGAATGGGAGGCTACAAGGGATGGGATAACCATTGAGATGTAAAATGAATAAATTAATTTTTAAAAAGTAAAAAAAAAAAAAAGTAGCATCATTTACTTGTTCAATGCTTTGTTTAATTAACACATTTCCTGAGTACCTCTTTTGACCAAAACCTATCTGTCTGTCATAGATAGCAGGTCAGATACATTGCTATTATACAAAGTGTCCTCTTTCTTTCCTACATCTATCTCATTGAGCCTGTCATCAATTTTGGTGAATCTAAGTCAAAAGAACTTCAAAGTACATGTCTTTACCTACTCAATGCTTTTCAATTATGTTCATCACTATGCATTGACTAGATAACACAAGCATCTTCAAATTTGGGCTCTTAACCTTTAACATCCTTTCTCCTTCCAAAAATATAATGTTCTCTAAAATATAACCCTGTGAGACTTGTTCAGTGGCACTCTAGTGGCATGATGGTTTCCAGGGAAACCAGCTGCTCTCTCATTGCACTTGTGGCCTGCTGCTCCATGGAATGGATCTCATGCCCATAGTATGTGCCTGATCAAAAACAGATGATGCCTTAGTAGGCACCAGGAAGGAAATTGCTACTGATATTTAGCTACATATCAAGCTGTTTTCTGAATGTCTATACGTATACCCTTAGACAAGAGCTGCTCGCAATCCTAGTCAGAGAAGCTTGCATTTGCAATGAACAGTGGTGAACAAAGAGACTTGCACCTGAGAATATATGACAAAAAAGGGTACTACCCTAGATGATTTATTCTACCCCCTCTATGGCTCAAAAAGCATTACAGAAGAGTGTGTGAAGTGACTGTGAGAACAAGAAGACAGGCAGAAGGTTGGCAGAATCTCATCCTATAGACATAACACAACCAATGTCACAAACCCACAGCAGCTGCAATCACAAGCCCAGGTCTGTAGAAGACAGGCCCTCTCAACAGTCAGTCATGGGTACCGAAGAGATACATATTACTCATTTCTTAATGCTGAGTTATTGCTTTCATGTGGATGCTACGAATCAGGGAGCCATTGTCTTCAATTGTGCAAACACTGGTATAACCCTGAGAGTGTGATGGATAGTTACAATCGCAAGGCCACACGTACAACCCTATTCACACCAAAGGCACAAAACTAAAGTAAGCAGACAAGAATGTGGAAAAAAATATAGAAATATAGGAATATTTCTATATTTTAGAAATATATATTTTTTTCTTTTTTTTTTATTAATTTATTCTTGTTACATCTCAATGTTTATCCCATCCCTTGTATCCTCCCATTCTTCCCTCCCCCCCCCCCCATTTTCCCATTATTCCCCCTCCCTATGGACTGTCCTGAGGGGATTACCTCCCCCTGTATATGCTCATAGGGCATCAAGTCTCTCTTGGCAACCTGCTGTCCTTCCTCTGAGTGCCACCAGGTGCCCCCTCCAGGAGACCATGGTCAAAGTGAGAGGCACCATAGTACGTGAGAAAGTCATATCACACTCTCCACTAAACTGTGGGAATATTCTGACCATTGGCTAGATCTGGGAAGGGGTTTAAAGTTTACTGCCTGTATTGTCCTTGGCTGGTGCCTTAGTTTGAGCGGGACCCCTGGGCCCAAATCTGCCTATCATATTGTTCTACTTGTAGGTTTCTAGGACCCTCTGGATCCTTTTATTTTGCTATTCTCCCATGCGTCTCTCATCTAGAGTCCCAATAGGATGCCTTCCCCTCTGTCCCAGTTTCCTGGTAAGTGAAGGCTTTCGTGGGACATGCCCCTTGGGGATTATAATGAGTGAGTTAACCCAGAAGCAGAAAGAAATATATTTTTAAAATATTTTTAAAAATATAAAAAAAAATAGAGAAATGGAGTAGACAGGGATAGAACAAGACAAGGGAGGGTTGGGTGAGAGCAATCAGAACGCATTATATATGTACAATATATAGCATGCATAGATATGTGCATAAAACTTTCAAAGGAAAAAAATTTAATGCTAAAGATAAAACAGAATTAAACTACAGTCGTGTTTTTATTCAGTGAGTTGTGCTCAATATAATCAGTTTTTCTGTAGGAATGGCCATTGTCATACCATCTGACAGGGTGTAATTTGTTGGTGTTAATTACTCTCTCTGCTCACCTTCTTTTTTATCTTAAGTGATCCTTTAAATTACATTATTGTACTAAGTCATTAAATTCCAATTGGTATGTGCATTACATTTATCATATTTTTAGCTTATATTAATTATACAAAGTAGTATTAACAAGTGTCATTGTAACATCTTAATAAATGCATATAATAGACTTTAATCATACTCATCCCTTCTATAGTTTTAATGTTTTTCCACACATGAACTGAACAAAATTTGGAGCTAACAGGGAATTTAGTAATAGCACAGAGTGCTTTTAAATATTAAAATATTATGAGAACTGTGGACACATGCACTGGAGGGTGTCAAAAATGCTAAAGGAAAATTCTCTATAAAATATATATCTTACCCAAAGTTTTGGAAGAAGGAAAAGTCAAGTGTTTTGTTTGTAACTAATTTTGAACAATTAGTTTATATTGAAAAAATATGTATGTAGTGATATACATATTTATATGATTGAACGAGGTGGAAATTTTATAAAAATAGTTTAATCAGGGCCTTTCAAAAAAAATCCAAGTATACATTGGTTAGCTTGATAGCCTGTCTTCCCTTGGACTTTTACTATTATTTGGATTTAAGCACTGGAAGATGCTGAGAAACAGTTATTTAATTTTTCCTATGCAAAGAAAAAGTATTCTTAAAGCAGTATGATCATTCTGCCTATGATCATTCAGGGTTGTTGTGTGTGTGTTGTTACTGTTTGGGGCTAGGTCTTACTGTGTAGTCTAATCTGACTAGGTACTTGTTATGTAATCCAGGCTTCCCTTGAGTTCACAAGCATCCTTGTGCCTTACGTCCCACCTTAAGCACGTTTATGGCTCCAGTGGCCCTCCACCAGTTTCCCTTTCAGTTTTAGGTAAATTGTGCCATGAAGAGAATGTTCTTGGGAGCTAACCTTTTTTCACAGCCACTATTCTTGTAACACGTGAGTTGGTAGGGCATGCAATGGCATTGCTCCTCCATATTAGAGTAGGAAACATGTAAAATAAAGGGGAAAAGAAATCTGAAAATGATAATGAAGAGCTCAGACCCAAACACTCATTCCTTCGAAGTACAAGGTCTTTTCAGAAAGTGTTTTAGTCACAGCTGCAATCCATCCGTACAAACAGGAGCATGCTCATCACTTACAAGCCCTGCCTGTGTTCACAAGCATCTCTAACAGATCACCATCCTTTCGTGCAGCTCCATTGACAGGTGCACAGCAAGAGGCCTGGGGACTGGCATACTGCCCCCAGAATTGAGCAAGTGAGTGTTTCTGCTTAAAATTAGGGTATCCACATTTGTTTTCATTTCCTTTTTTTTTAACTTTGAAATGACTCTTAATGGCAGTTCACTATTTTCTCTATGATCATTTGAATATGATGATCACAAAAGCCACTGCAGGCTTCTAAAGCTGAGTATGTTAAAATCTATTATTAAGTTAGCAATTAAAATATGTGAAGCATTTTTGTTTAAGTTAATTCAAAAATAACTCTCACTCACACATAGGTATTTTTACTGAAATAGGAAACTTCTTAAATCATAGCTTAATTTTCAATTATGAATTCATTTATTTTTCTTAATGTTGTGCAACACACTAGTTTCTCCTAAACAGATGCTCACAATTAACTCTAAAGTGGTGCTGATACTCTGCTTAAAAAGCCCAAGCACTAGGTAACTTGACTGCTATATTTCTTTAAGGAATAGTAGTGCAGGCAGCTCTGCACAGGCAATCACATAGCTTTGGAAAGTCATGAAATATCATAAGTTTAATGAACTTTTCATTTAATTTCCGTAACTTAAAAAATCCAAAAAGTGCCTGGAGCAGAATTTGCTAGAACTCCCTCAATTTACATAGTGCTCCTTCTAGGAATTGAAATGCTTTCAAAGTAACTCTCAAGTCAGCTTATGGGAGACAAGGGCCTGGGAGAAGGCACTCAAGACAAATATTTATGCCTTGTTTTATTATGCCCAAGAAAAACAAGTACCATAGGCCACAGCTCTGGGTATATCTATTCTTAGGCCCTTTAACTCTCACTACAGGTTGTTTGCTTTGCTAGTAGAGTAGGGTTGGCTATACAGTTTAGTTTCTCTGCTTAGTGCAGCTGGAGCAAACAAAATCAACTTTTAAAACGCCACAGATAAAGCAACTTGAGGATCTTCAACTGATGACTGGGAAACTTTCAAACTATCAACCTGAACCAAGGAGAGCAATTTCAAGAGGAAAAACTGAATTGGCTGGAATAAGGCCACGGGACAAAATGTGGCCTAGTAGAAATCAGAGTCAGAACATACATCAGGCAGAAGGAGTGAGCAAGTGTATCAAATGATGCCTTCAAGGATTGACTAATCTTGAGAAAGAGAAGCTATGAAATTAAAAGCTGCTGTAATGACGAAGATATTCTGAGATAAATGGGAGATGTGTTAGTAAAAGCCATGTGACCTGAGGCACCACAGGTGACTCTGCTTGGAAAGTTTCTTGTGATTAATGATCACAGAACTAGTGGGGCCTGAGAGCACTATGGAGGTGAAGGCGGGTCAATAGCTCCTAATTTAGTAGACTTTAGTTACATAATTTGCAGTTCTTCTATTCCCATTTGTGCTGCATTTCATCACGAATAATTTATAGTCTAACATAGATATTATGTATTCCTTGCATAAATAAAATAGAGAATATAAAACAATTAAGGTGCTATAGATAAAGTTCCATGGAATTATTTCAGAAGAGAAATTAGGGAGTGCCCAAGAATACGTCCAAGGGAGTGAACCTTTAAGATGATAAATTCATACTATATGGAAAAAAATGAAGAAGTATATTTTCAAACACAGAGCAGTCTACAAACCAATGTAGAGGATTTAGGAATGTCCAGAACATTTGTTTGGTCTGCCTCTGTGATCATAAGAGTTACTGGAGAGGTCAGGAAAAAAAATCAAACTGGGACGGAAGATTGTGTTATTACTGTGGATGATATTTTACACAGAATTTAGAATTAGGAGCAATAAGTATAGGAAAACTTGCATAAGTTCTATAGTCTAGATTAAGGTCCCACTTAGGTCCATAGTCTAAAGTTTGGTCCTATGTGCATGATGGTATAGGACAAGTAACATTTAAGAGAAAGGAAGTAAGGTTACTGGCCATGTGCCCTTGAAGGAGGTCCTAAACAGTCAACCACTTCCATTTTCTCTCCTCTGCCTCTTTGCCATGAGGTAAATAGCTTTGCCATAGATTGCCTCCATGGTATTGATATGAAGGTTTTCAATATGATGAGACCTTGTGTGCCTCAGCTGTGTATGACTCAAGTACTTAGTCACTGGACTGAGCACTCATAGTCACCAACTAGGAACAGTGGCTTTGACCCTGTTGTTTTATGTCAATGAAAATTATAAATTCTCATGTAGTACTCAACATTGAAACAAATTATGTTCAGAATTTTTTAAATGAGAAATTGAGGGAAAATGAGAGATATTCCAGAGAGGGAAGTGTTTTCAAGACAAGAAAAATATATTGTACTTCCTTTTCTAGGGATTTTTATGGAATGTCTTAGTTAGATTTTTATTGCTGTGAAGAGACACCATGACCACAGTAACTTTTATGAAGGAAAACATTTAATTGGTGCTGGCTTATAGCTCCAGAGGTTTAGTCTATTATTGGCATGGGGAGAAGCATGGCAGCATACCGACAGACATGATGCTGGAAACGGAGCTGAGAGTTCAATATCTGAAGCAGGAGACTGTGAGCCACACTGGGCATAGCTTAAGCATAGGAAACGACAAAGGTGGCCTCACACTGTCACACTTCCTTCAAGAAGGCCAAACATACTCAAGCCAGGCTACAACTCCTAACAGTGCCACTCCCTATGGCCAAGCATTAAACACATGAGTCTATGTGGCTCGTACCCATTGAAATCACCACATGAAGCTATGGCAGAAACAAGACAAAAATCTGAGATAATTCCTGGAAGACATAGGCTGAGCTGTGAAGAACCCACATGTGTATAGAATATTCCTCTCATCTAATCAGGAAACTGCTGTGCTGTCCATATGATTCCTGCCCAATTAGAGGTGGCTCAAGACCTGCCCCCCATTGATCCATATCACACTCCACTCTTTGGTAATTGTTGGCTTCGGTGTCTGCACTGTCAGTTACTTGTCTACCCTTACTACCCTCCAACCTCTCAGACACATTCTCTTCATTTCACTCTCTGCTTTCACTGCAATGTTTGTGAACAACTTCAGTTTTCACCAAGGACTATTTCCCTTGACTACCTCCAGAGAATTAGCTCCTGCCGCAGTACCCCAGGCCACAGGCCTAACCACAGGAGGGCTATCAAACAATGAACTCAAACCCCAAGAACTATGAGCCAAAATGAATCCTTAGTCATAGTGTTTGCTAGAGGGCTGGAAAACACTGCCGGAAGCCCCTCTCCCTGCCAAAGTACTACTAATCATGATAATGGCAGTGTTCCCAAATTCTTTAAAAGATTTTTTTTTTCAGTATGGATTCAAGGGGCAATAGCTTTCCTGAAACATCATACATAAGGGGATCAATCAGGACAAGATAATTAGGTCACTGCAACAAGAGAGTTTCAAGTCACCAAATTAAATTAATGCTAAATCCAATGTGTATCAAGAATCCAGTAATGAGTTTCAAGAGAATATTAACCTAAGGGTGTTCTTCTTACAACAAAGTTCAGTAAGAACCCTTTCCCATGGAAATTCCTTTAGCTGCTCATGGTATACAAAGAGGACACATTAGAAACTGAAATGAGAAATACCAAACAGGTTGCTTTAGGAAAAGGAAAATGAGAAATACAGAGTATCTGAGCTATATAGGGCATTTATAAAAACATGTGTGCGCGTCCATAGATGTTCATGCACATATGCATGTGTGTGTACACATGCACATACACAAACACACACACACACACACACACACACACACACACACACACAGTGATTTAAACAGGAAGGAATGAACTAGAACACTGACCCTGGTGTCTTCTCTTTCACTCTCTTGATGGAGGGGATGTCTTATCTCATAAGGCCCTCTTGATCTTACAGCTGTGTCATCTGCACACATCTCCCTTGTGGAAAGGATGACCAGTGTCTGAGGTGAAGACACAAGGATCTCTACCTCATGTGCACACCAGTAGCTTGACATTCTTACTAGCATCTCATTAGGCAACAAGTAGGCTAACTATTTCTGGTTCTTGACTATCCGTATGTCTTATCCTCACAGCACATCTTTACCCCAAACCTTCCAATCTTTCAGCTTCCTGGCTAGATATTTTATCATTTTAATCTCACTCTAGCTTATGTATTTTATTATGTGTTTCCTAAGATGGATTACTTTGTACCTTTCTCACACTCTTTGATATGATACTCCAATATCTTTATAGGCACCTCTATCATTACATGAAACAGTTTCTAAGAACTGGAAGAGCAAGGTGTGCTCCAAGTAACTGGCTCTGAGTTTCTAATAAAGTGATGGGATGAAATGGCATAAACAGAAAAACCAGTGCTCACTGTCCCCAGGCTGTGTTTCATATTCTCATTCATAAAGAATATTCACTTCAGCTAGCTAATACTGAGCTATTAGTAATAATGTATGGTAGGTGAAGAAACTGATTATACGACCCATCTAATATTATTAAGGAAAGAAAATAATGGAGTCTCTGTTACCAGATTCCAATGTGAGTCCTTCCAAGTTTATAAAGCTCAGAATGTTCATATGCCACTTTTTTGCTATGGTCCAGGCTGGGTAGCAACAAGCTACTCATATTATTTTCCTCTTAAGTCCACTATTTGTCAGAATTTTATTAACAGAAGAAAACACATGGGAAGGGAATAGGATGAAAGAGGGAGGCATAGGGGAAACAGGAAGATACAAGTGAAGGGATAACAATCAGAATATAATCTGAATAAATCATTCAAAAATAAAAAAGAAAGAAAGACAACATATGAGCATATGTAGCATATTTTTTAAAGGTTTATTGAGTTCATGGTTTGGAGGTGCCAACTTCCTGTTGGCAAATTTGATTGGCTTTTGGTGAAGGCTTCATGGTAGATGGCTTTATGATGGGCATATCTGTGTAAGGTTAGGAATGCATAGAAAAAAGAGCAGATTTGGTTTTTTGTTTGTTTTTTTTTGTTTGTTTTTCATGTAAACAGACAGGCTTCCATAGTGTAACAATCTCTGTGCACAGAAGTATGGGGTTCTTCTCAGGACAGACAGGCTAATTAATCATCATCTTCTACTCTGCCTCACCTCTCCTCTCACATAAACCCCAGCAATAGCAGATACCACCCTAAACTGTTGGTAATATTTTGATACAGGACTATATTATAAACAATACAGAAAATAACAATGCTTATGTTCACAAGGTAGTGACGCTTGGCAAATCGGCTCACATTTCCTTTATACTATCAATGTGTAACTTCAAGTGGATGGGCATGTACTTGGCATTTGGGTAGAAACAGACATTGATGTTCATATATATGTCAGTGTCACAAGTAGAGATTGATTAAATGTATATAGCAATCGGTGAGGTAGGTGATTGTGATTATAGATGAAGAAGCTGAGCCAGACAAGAACTTAGCTAACCACGCTACAAGTATAATAGCTGTATTCAAACAAATTTTTCTTTCTTAGACTTGATGGGGCTATCTCTGGCCCAAAGCACTTCCTCATTGGTAATACAGGTACTTTACCATGCAGGAGCCATGGCATTTTTAGAGGCCAGTGAACCCCTTTAACATCTGAGCCAAATTGAATAGCCTTGCCTTTATGTCAGTACAATCATAAGACAATGTGTATAAATGCATATATGGAGGCATGTACTGTATATGTGCAATTATGCATTTGTGTGTGTGTTTTTTAGTAGTAATGGTAGCTGCAGGGGCGATAGAGCAGTGGTTCTTTCAAGCCAACAGTATGCAAAACACAGCAAATCCATAAAGCAATTTTCATGTTGTATATAATCTATTATGCAACATAAACAACCAAATGCAGTTTAACATTGAGAAAAGTGCAAGTACAAATCTAGGTTATTGGACTTTATCCACTAGTGTGGATGATCAGATCTATTTAGACATTTCCATCAATGAAGTAAGATGGTAAACATTAGATCTCAAGTTCATTTGGTCAATGTTGTATTCTCCACTCACTTCTGTAAACCTGGTAGGGAGAATTCAGTGGTGTGTGAACCTCACTTATAGCTTGGGGTTTTGTGTAGGAACCCTGGAGCTAATTGTATTCTTGCAAAGGACAAAGTTAGTCTAGTAGAGCCTGATCTAAGAGCCCCTGTGAGCCTAGCTCCCCACCACTGTCTTCTCAAATGCATCTACCCACAAGTTGTAGTGAAGAAATTGAGCATTCAATGATCAGCTTTATGTCTGGAATGAGAAGGCCCCAGCAGATTCAAAAAAAGTAAGGAAATCTCAGCGGCAGCAAAGAGGTTAGATGTGGACATTGCCTCCTTCCAATGGAAGAGTGTGTTTCAAATGTCCCCGATTTTGGATTTTCTCAAACCCCACTAATGTAAACTCAGTGCATAATTTTTATTATTAAAATATATTAAATATTACTATAATTGGTATTTCTCTGTATTACTGATTACATATAGCTATTGACTGAAAGGCCTCAAGCTATACTACTACGTGACAATCTAGGAAATATACCTCTGAGGCTCTCAAGTACCTGTATCATATTATCTGAACTATGGTGCATTTATAATAAAGATTAAAAAATAATACTCTTAATATTAACTGGTCTTATACAGATTATGTCACTAGCAAAATAGCCAGGCACCTTTGAAATCATAGGTGACCATTCACCTTGGGGATTGAACCCTGTTAGGGCTAGGGTATCTGCCGTGCAGAAGACAAGACAGTACATTCTTGGAAGCCAAAGGGGGCCCTGACACAGAAATCAGATGTTTCCATTTGCAAGCAAGCTCCCACATCAGACACTCAAGAAAGAAACGCCACACTTCTGCCAAAGAGAATAGAAAATACCTCATAGAATGTGAACCCGGAGCCATCAGCTAATCCTTCAGGGATCCACCAGCGTGTGGAAAAGCAGATAAAGAAAATCTTCTCAGTTAGTTAATGAGCAATCTACTCAGGTTACTCTGAGAAGTAAGAACTGCTGCTGCACTCCAGGAGGAGGAGGGCCATCTTTCAGGTCTAGACTATTGCCCAGACATATCCAAGATGTTTTGCTGGGGACAGCAAGAAATAGGCAGCTATAGCATTTGTGACCAGCATCAACATTTGACTGGGGATGGCTTCATTACTTCAGAGACACAGACAAATTGGAATCACTATGTTGTGAAACAGTCAAAGCCACACAGGCAACAGGCAGATGTGAGCAGTGCAGGCTGGATCCTGTGCTCAGTTAGTGCAGTGATCCACCTAGCCTGGTCCCATTGCTGTCCGGGAGATGCTCCTTGATTGACCAAGCCCACTTACAGAAGCACAGCCTGAAGTTCCTCACTGCACTGTCTTCACACTCTAACTGGAGCCACTAAGTGTGCTTTTGGGAATTCACCTGAGAACACACAGCTTGAGCCTTTGGGCCTAATGTATGGAATAGGGGTTGACAACAGCTCCTCCATGATTCTCCATTTGAATATGTGTCCCAATATATTTCTCCATTTGGATATATGTCCCCTCTACTTTCCTCCCTACCTCAGAATCAACCTCTGTGATGAAGAAGTAACTTTCAAAGTTCTTCAGAAGCCAAGTCAGGATGCCCGCCAACGTGACCCGCTTTTGCCCTACAGTGAGTCACTGTCTATTACACTCATCTCTTCCTGGACCTTATCCAGCCTGAAGTTATATGTGCACATAATTGATTACAGAGACCAGGCCTCATTGGTTCTGGATGTTCCTCATTTCAGTACGCAGCACAACTGCCAGCACATTCTTGGCACTCGGTAATATGTCTTCTGTGCTACAAGGCTCCATCCTATGGTCCTGCAGCTGGGAAAGGGGCTATTTAAGTTTGCCTTTGTAAACCATAGAGCCATAAAACAAAGCTCTTCTCACTATTTGTGATATGACTTAGGAAGAAAATCCAGTCTTTGGAGACTGAATGTGTTTACTCATCTTGAAAGTCTAGACTCCAATCTAGCCAAGACGGTTATTACCCGAGTTCTTTCTCATCAGTAAAACAGAGCTAATACAACCTAAGGTCTACAGGACTAGGTTTAGGATAAAATGCGCTGCACATAGAAGTTTGTAATCATGCCTCACACAGCATAAGTCCTAATAAATGTCAGTGTTCCTTGTGCTGAAACTTGAAAATTCCATGTATTCCAGAGGCATACATAAACCTGCACGCCTACACAGTAGCTTGTAAAATCCCTTGTCTGTTGCCATCACCTAGCATCTGCGTCATCTTCCTATAAGAGGAATCCACTTGTGAGGATGTGCGTCCTATTATGATGAGACTTGACAACCGTCATTCTAGACTCGCAGCTCGGCCACCACTCCCTCTACCTCACACACAGACTATATGATCTGCGATGCTTCTGCCTTCATATCTGTTCTTCCTTCAGCCTGCATTATTCCTCTTCAGTAAAAGGTCCAGTGATGAACTAAAGTGCTGTTCAGCTGCATAACACACACCTGAGTGAATGGACTCTTCAGCATCTCTCTACCCATTGCTATATATTGCAGGTCAAAACCACAGTTTCTCCAGAAAATGAACTTCCCAGTATCACACAGAAACATCACTGTCCCTGCCGTGCTGTCTTCTCTCTGATGTATGTTGGAAGCTCACTGTTTCTCCACCACTGAATCCCCTGTGTGCTGACGCGCATTGACTAAACAGAGAATAGAAGGAGACACGCTCACCAGAACCGAATAGACTGCTGTCTCAGAGTGAGCATCACTGAATTCTATCCCAATAAAATACAACTGTGTACTGTTTTAGGAAAGTTCAGAGACAACCTCTACCAGCACTCTCTTGGGCCTCCATGATCATTATGAACTTGGACCTTCCTCTTTCTAATGTCTTTATCCCAGTAGAGAACAAATCTTCCAGGTTACTTCATAGTGTAAGATGACTGTGGATGCTTTGGCCATCACATGTGCCATTAACATAGGAAGGGCTTGGTCCTATTCCCCATGTTAATTCCCACAAAGTTCCATATATTTGCCCATACTTACAACCAGCATGGCCTTTGGCCTTTGATTAGGATCACACATAGAAACAAGTGAGTCTTGGATAATATGGCCTTTTAAATACAACCAATTCAGGAGTATAGCCTGTCAATAACCTGTGATCTGCTGGTGTATTTGCAAGGTCACTACATATTTCCTTGCAGTGGTTTGACTTTCAAGATCAATTGTGAGATTCTTGAGAACGGGGTCACCTATTTGGCTTTAGTGTCAGTAGAATCTAGTATGGTGCCTTGGTAACTAGGAGACATTTGCTGAGTAGTGACTAAAAGAAGGAATAAATCATTTATCCAACAAACAAACAGATGTTTGAAATTAAGAGGTACAGCTTGTAAATCCACTTTAGTGGTCTCTTTCTATTTGAGCATTTTTCAATTATTAAATCTAATGTGTATTACCATTTAAAGTTTAACAAATTGCTTAACAGGAGATCTGAGATTATTCTGACATTTCAAATTAGGGAGTTTTTTTTCTTGGCAAACATTACAGGCTATAAATTTTCATTAGTTGAGTTTGCCTATTCCCTAATGCAATAGGGCTTATTTTTCTTTCCAAAGGTTAATTGTGTTTTTCAAATGTCTACTCTTTCCTTAACTCACATTGGGCATAATATTTAAACACAATGACCTCATTCTTTTTTCATATTTTGTTAGCATTTATTCCAATTTTGTTATTAAGGTAATTTGAACATAATATTCTGAAGAGCTAACTTGGTGGTTTTCACACAATGCTGATTTAAATTTACATTGCAAATCTAAAGTTTTTTTTTTTAAGTAGCTATTTTATGGTTTCTCTAACATAAACAGATATATTTAAATGAAACACACAGATCCACATATCATGGAAAGGCAGAACATAGACTTTGAGTCTTTTAGGTTTAGAAAATAGAAGTTTTGTGTGCTGAATTTTAAATATGTTTTGATTTGAAATTAATAGCTGATTTGGATCTCAGGGTTTTGTCGTTTATGCCTACTTAATTAGAGATGCACTTGGAAATGTAACACACTCCATGCATCATTAAGCACTTTAAATAATTAATAGTTGATTATTTTCCCTTTTAAGTTGCCCTCATTTATAATTCTGCCTCAACGATGAGACTGACCTTTATGTTAAAATCAAGTTGTGCTTCCATTTAGAAAATAGAACTTTGCTTGGAGAGTGTAACAAGTGACATCCAGGCATGATGCTCCATAAAATGTGAAAGGTTTGGCCAGTGTCACACTAGCATTAAGTGAAAAGATCAATAATCCTGATAGTGTGATGCTTAAACTGATGTTTCTTATGGTCTGACCCCTGGGACCTTTTGCTAACCCCCTGACTGAATCAATAAAAGAGGCAGAATGTGTGGTACATGCTCTCTCAATTAGCAGAGATGCAGAGGCGGTTGCAGCAAGCCCATGACAGAAAAGGACCACATTCTTACCGCCATCCAGAAAACAAAGCTCTGGCATCTTCTCTTTGTGCTTCCTTCCTTCATTTTTGAGCAGAACCTGGTACTCTTGGGAAACAGACTCCCACAGATAGACAAGTCTCCAAGTCATCATATTAAAATATTTCTCCACATTAGTTTTCCAAGTCAATATGCATAGCAAAAGAGCGTTTCAGGAAAATGTCATTTGAACCAGTGTGATCCATTGAGTCATTCCATGGGGAAAAGACTAAGAAAACAAATCACCATCACTACTGAAGAGAAGAGGTAATGTCACCATCTACAGACTAGATTCTAGGGTTACCCAAAGGCAAATTCACTCCTCTCTGTGAGACTCTGCTGCAAAGGGTTCAAGTCTGACTTCTCTGGATAGCTGTTTTGCACTAGGTCTACGTTGGTGGGCTCCCTTTTCTCAACAGTTCTCAGTCTACCTCATCTGGTAACCCCAGATCTTGTAAGGAACATCACATAGCATTCAGGAAAAAAATTCAAGCCCACCCTTTCCTGATAAGGAACATGATCAGCAAGCATGGGGAATTCCTGAAAGTACCCCACCCTATGCTGAACAGACCTAGCCTCCAGCAAATAACCTTTAATTGTACCTAGAAGTCATTCCCACACACATAGGGTAATTAAGTACTGTTTTCTCCTTCTTATGATAGGGCCCCTTGTTGCTAACTAAATAAGGCACCCTATCACTGTATGTAGATTAAGTATACTGACACCCTTAACTCTAGTGAATCAGACATATTCACCCTCAGAACCCCTCCCACTACCCAAAGTTTATAAATTAAAGCTAGCTGGCTTGCAGGAGCTCTCATGCTCCCTCACTCCCTTTCTTGCTGGTCCTCCACTATGACCATCTGAGACTCAATTTATTCTGGTGAGGAGTAGTGGGGTTGACTGCCAATTAGAGTAGTCAAGGAAGCTATGTCAAAGCTGCCTTGGCAGCCGTTCCATCACTACTATCTTGGTGCTGACCCTGGAGAGACTGGTAACCTGGCCTAGCACTCCCAGATTCTGGCATCACCATAAAATGCCCTAGCCTCCCTTGAAAAAGAAACTGGTCCTTGATCTGTCCATTGTTGTCCAGAAGAAAGCAGTACCTGGACCAGGCCGCTGGACATGAGACCCAGGCTATCCATCTGCTAGACACTGAACAACATCTCTTCACCACTGACTAAAGAGAGCACTACCTCAAGCAGACAGAACAGTACTTTGTGATCTCCCAAATAGAAAGGGGATCATCAACCAGCCCCACTTATAAGCATTGCAATCCAAAAGTCTGACTTCTGTTTTTTCCCATAAAGATTTTGACCATTGCCCTCAACTAAATCCAATATATTCTTTGGGGACCAGTCTGTGAAGTGTGGGTTATATTGACCTTGGTTTCCTTTAACCAATGAAGAAAACTTTCCTGGAATTGGTCTCCAGGTTGGTGAGAAGAGATTCTCATAAGTAAAGAAAAAAAAAAAAAAAGCTTTCAAATTCAGCAACTGCAGTTAACTAAGACTGTTAGCAGACATCTAATTCCATAATCTGTTGCTCAGTATTCAAAAAGAAATCAAGGATACACTAGTGAAAGACAAGATTTATTTGTAATTTCTCCAAACTAAGGTGAGAAGGTACCTAGTTTCTCTCAGTTCTCCACTACATCTGGCTGCTCTCAGAAGTTATAGAAAACCATGTGACATCATTTATATGGTTCCTTCAGAGCTTCCTCTGCAGCTAGCTTCAAGCATGGGAGTTATATTACCACAGGATATGCACCTACAGAAGTGTTTTCTTTAAACTGGGGCCTCAGGAACACACTAGACATTGTCTCAAAGACCTCTTGTGTTAAAAAGAGAAAAGAGAGGCAAAAGTTTAATGGGCATGGTATGTAGAAGATTCCCAGCAGTTCTGGGTCTGGAAGAGTTGATAGTTGCTAAAGTCCTTCCATAGGTGTAAGATAAAGCTTGTGTGCATGAACACATTCACACACACACACACACACACACACACACACACACATGAGAGCTAGGATACACATACACATCTTTGGGTATTTTCAAGCTTTGAGTTTTGCAAGTCTGTTAGGCAAACAATAATGTTGCGAGCGGCATAGTCTCCTACTAAAGTGAGAAGTCTAAATGCCACTCTAAAGAATGCAGAATTCCTCCTCTGTCCCTACAATACCCTAACCAATTCTTTTTCTGCATGGAATCACTGTTACAGTGAGTTCATTAGAATCTCGTAAAAACATAGGATAAAATAACAACATTTCTTAGTTTTTAAATTATGATTTAAATATCTTAGCAATTATAAAATCTAGCATCAATAATATCCTAAAATTTTGGAAGTGATAGAGAAAGAAAATAAAAGATATTTACTAATTATGGCCAAAATAAGCACATTGTATTTATTATAAAAAGAAGATGATGATATAGTGTGCGTGATGAAGACATAAAAGTTCAGATTTCTTTTTCTTCCTAAAAAGAAATCTCGGCTTGTTCATTCCACAGTGTGTTTGTACACACTTCGTTAACAGTGCTATTTTGAAACATCATTATAAAAGTGCAAAGGTTCAGATTCGTGCATATGAATATTTTAAGTTGCTTAGCTGTACAGTTAATAGAAATGTCAACTGCACTTCAAACTCGTCCCCTTTCTTTGCCCCTTCAGGCCTCATGTTCAATAGGTGAATTAACCTTACTCATGTCATGTAGAAAACATATAAATCTTAGTGCGCTAAAGTAGCCTTCAGGGAGGTATTGACTTCCTTGTGTTTAATTATTTTATGGATGATCTTGATGCTTTGTGCCTCAGAGTGATTTTTCTTGGTGAGTTATGGTTTCAATCCATTAATATTTTTCATAGATCCTTAGTTGTCAAAAGTTTCAGGCCAGGGTGATCAGAGAACACAGCTGTTGGACTGAGAAGGCTGTTTTAGAAGCCAGATCACAAGGACTGTTAAGAATGTAGATACTTTTTCCTCCTGTTCATCCAACCCCATCTTTCAAGGATAAGAAAGAACCATGTGTAGAAGGGGCTGGAACTGGGTTTTTTAGCTTTATTGTGGTTGTGGCCAAAATACCTGAGAGAGAAAATTAAATAAGGGAAGATTTATCTTGGTTTGCAGTTCCAAAAGTTTCTCACCATGGTCAATTAGCCCTGTGTACTATGGTAGAACACGATGATGGAACAGGGCAGTGGAGGAGACCTGCAAACCTCAGGGGACACAGGAAGCAGAGAGGCAACACAGGACCAGGGTTAATATATCCTAATTGTCTGTATCTTGACCTACTTCCTCCAGGTAAGTCCACACCCTAAAACATCCTGAACCTATCAAAATATTATTACCTTCTTGTGATTAAGACCCAAACACATGAGCTTTTCTTTTGGAAGACATTTCGTGTGTGTGTGTGTGTGTGTGTGTGTGTGTGTGTGTGTGTGTGTGTGTGCGTTTTGCATTTAGTTTGTTTTTATTAGTTCTTTGAGAAGTTCATCTAATCTATATTAGTTCTTTGAGAAGTTTATATCAGTCACCTCTCTTCAAACAACTTTCTAGATCCATCTCCCTTTCCTGCCAACCCAATTTTATATCTTCTTTTTTTTTTTCTTTAAGCCCATCAAGTTTGATTTGTGTGGCCCGTCTATTAATATGTTGCCCTCTACTTAAGCAGATCTGTTTACCAAGGCTACATACTTAGAGAAAATTATTCTCCCTTTCCAAGCTTCTATTAATTGCCAACATTTCCCTATCTAGAGGTAAGACGTTGTGCCCACCCCTCTCCATGCTAAGATTTGACTGGGCTTAAACTTGCACAGGGACATGCTGTCATATGTACCATGAGTTCATATACACAACTATCCTACTGGGTCCAGAGGACTGTGTTTTCTTATATTCATCTGCTGTCTGTTGACCTTACATTTTTTATTTTGTTTAATGCTCCTCTTCCACAATGATCCCTGAGCCTGGGGAGTACAGGTTGTGATATAGATGTCTCATTTAGGATGGAACACCCCCCCCCATATTTTAAAACTTGGATTCTGGTGATTCAAACTCAGTTTCTCATACTTGTGCAGCAAACACTTAATGAGTGAGCTGTCTTTCTATACTCAAACAATAACTAAACAATAACACTCAAACAGTGGTACTGATGGGGCCACTTGGGCCCATCTTTGCAGCAGAATTTGAAAGGAAATTGCCTCGATGCCCCACATTTTAAGATGTGAAGCATAGCTAATGGCTTAGAAATGGCTATCTCACACAAACGCAGTTTACCCACCACAGAGCGCCACCTCCAGGAAGTAGCTGTGAGGACCGTTGATGAGGACAGAATTCTTGAGTTACATGTTTGCCTGCTTAGGAATTTGTTTTCTTAGGTTGCTGAATAGCTTTCCTAATTGAGACAGTTTTGAAATTTTTGGAATCTAATAAATAAATAATAGTCATTGTCATTTAGTTAATGCCATAATAGAAGGCAAAAAAAAAAAAAAAAAAAAGAACTCAGCAATTGAAAGTGATTGTTATTCAATACATGAGTGGGTTGGGGAGTAAGGCAAGCCTATCTTTTCCAGTGTTTGCCCACAGCCTGTTATTCAGGAATCTCCCAGCCGGCAGGTGGGTGATGATGGGAGCCCTAGCTGAACTTGATCTCTTTATCTAGCTACTTGGTGCTCTGGACTCAGTGTTACTAGACACAAAGGGGAAGTCTGGGGTGTTTTGAAGCATACATAAGGTCAGAACAACACAAACAGCATCTGCTTTCACTCTAATGACTGAAGCAAATGGCACCTGGCTGAGAGAGCATTAGACAGTATGTAAAGGACACAGACCCAAGGAGGAGCAGGAACACTGGGTCAGTTTTGCCATCCGCACACCAAGACATAAACAAATTGAAATGAAAAATTCAGAAGGATTTACTGTAAAAAAAAAAATAATAATAATAAACCAGGAAAAGCACTTACTTGTTCTCTGAAGAAATAGAAAGAAAATATGGGTCATTTGAGAGTGAAAATAGATGAATGATGAAGTTTTAAGTCAAGACACTGGCGATTTGTATAGTGAAGGCTGACAAGAAAAAAACTAGATGTTGCCATGCTATAATTTAACATGCCTGTGGAAGTACTTCTGGTTAGAACTGATAAAGCACATAGCTCAGTCTCAGCTGGCAAGCAGGGAAAAATGTTAAGAATGCATAGAAAAAGAACGAATAAAAATAAAATTGGAGTAGAAATAATTAAAAGTAGAACCAACATCATACCATCCTCCAACGGTACTCCTGAAAGTAAATGACACAGCTGGAGATAAATCTTGTAGTAATAACCAACAGAAGAAAATATTGCATTTTTAACATTTATTCTTATTTTATTTTGAGACAGTGTCTTTCTTCGTAGCCAAGGCTGACCTCAAATTCACGATGTAGCTAACATGGGCCTCACATTTGTGATTTTCTCATCTCAGTCTCTGAGTGCTGGGCTTACATGTTGTAGCAGCACATGCAAGGGAGAACATATGAAGAGGAAAAATTTAACCATGCTAATATTTTATAATTCTCTAAGTATCAATATAACATAATGTAACCTAACAGAAAATTAAGAAAGTAAAGAATTTTTAATGCTGAGAATTTCTAATTAAAAGATCAATTCCATATATTTAATACGGTAATATGATATGAAAATATCTAATAAGGAAAACATGAGAACAAACACATGATTTAAAAGGCTACACATCTATAATGAAGTCAAAGACAAATATTTACAAATTTAAAAAGAGTCAATACTTGCAATATGAGAATATGCAACAGAATTAAAAATTAACAATTGAATATTTTTCATTCTCTTTCCTAAGTACCATTTAGAATTGAAATAATTCTTGTGGTACAATGTATATGAATTTGAAATAATTTGTAAGGAGTCTGTATTTAATACATGTTTTTGCATTATACTAAAATAATAATAATATATTGTGGGCAAGATGTAAAAATTTAGAAAAACTGAATATCAGCAGAAAATTAAAAGTAGAATCTTCTCTAGAAATACTGAGTTGAAACATACATATTTTGAATAATTCAGAGAAGCATATCATAAGTTTCTCTGTTACTAAGAAATTTTTCTCCTAACCTAGTAATATATATTTTCACAACACTAAAATGATGAAAAAATTATTCAAATGCAATAAAAGTTATAATTATTGAAAGTATTATCTACCAGTCTTAGACAAAAGGATTTCTATTTTCATGGTGATTCAGTGTGGTTTTAAATGTCTACCTATGTAGGATAGGTATAAAAAGCATAGATATAAATATTTTTTATTATTTATGAGTGACTACTGAATGTACAGAAAATATCCTAGAAATAATAAGCAATCAGGAATAAGGCTATGTAAGATTTTTAAATGCTAAAATGTTCTTCTGCATTTCAGCAATAAAGGGTAGAAAAATCTTTTCAAATGGATTCAAAATATAAAATACTTATATTTTGTGGGATATTTGCACAATCTCATGTCAACAAAATTATGAACTTGAAGCTCACTGATCAAGTAAATACAGCCAGAACCTGAAAGGAGTCATTCCAAATAGAACTCATTTTAAATCTCACTCTGACAGGTTCATGGTTTAATGCAGTTTTGTTCACTCACCTTGGTATAGATCTAGAAGTTATTGAGAGCTCTGTTTGTCTATAAGAAGAAATAGGATGGGAAATGGCAAAGACTGATTAAAATATGTAAATCAATCATTTAAATGGAAAACTAGAACAATAATATTAAGTCGAGCACTGCTCACATGATAATTTGCCATGGCGATATTAAAATGTTAATGACACAATGTTTCAAAGTACAGGTGCCTCATCACAAAAGGAGTTCAAAGTTCGGAGAAATCTGCACATTGATTTCAGAAATATTAAAGCCACCATGCTCTGTGTGTGGTGAAACTGAGAGGCACTTCCTGCAAAGCTTTCTTTTATATCTGTTGGATATAGAGAGTACATGGGCAGCTCGTGCAAATGGAGAAAGCATTGGAATCAATTTCCTTTCCTACAATGAGGCAAGATTTATTGGAAAGAACTCTGCAATTATAGCAATGTGAGCAATTTGGAGAAAGGTAACAAGGTTTCCAAAAGAAAAAAATGTTGCCTATTAATCTACCCCCTTAGATCTATCTGAAAATGAGTAAATAAGCAAGTGACACAAGCCATTTCCCTCTCTTTGGCAAACTTTCAACTGGAAAGCTGTGAAATGAATTACCATTAAAGTGTAGAGCAATGTTTTATCATGAATAAGGAACTAGGAATTGAAATATGCCCCCTCCAGTAAATTAATCTTTCATTGGTATTCTGTTTTATTCCTCTACTCAAAAATCAATGAAATCTACCCAACCTGGCAAGTTTTATATGAATTACTTAGCTGGGAGTCAAATGGCCTTGATGCACTCACTCTCACTTAACTCTTGTCTTCCTACCAGGACCTCATATTCTGGCCAACTCACTCCAGTGGAGATATGACGTAAGCTGCAAGAACACATGACATTCTAACAATACAGAAAGGACACTGGCTTAACTATAATCATAGTGGCTTTATTCATAATAGCCAGAATCTGGAAACAATCTAGGTGTCCCTTAACTGAAGAATCAATAAGAAATTGTGGTACATTTACGCAATGGAATACTACAGCTATTAAAAACAAAAACAAAGGTATCATGAAATTTTCAGGCAAATGAATGAAACTAGAAAAGATCATCCTAAGTGAGGTAACCCAGACCCAGAAAGACACACATGGTATGTACTCACTTATAAATGGATTTTAGCCATATAGTGTAGCCATATAGTTCATAGACCCAAAGATAAGTTACAAGGAGGATCAAAAGGAGGATGCTTAAACCTCACTGAGAAGGGGAAATCTAATAGACAGCAGAAATGTTTGAAGAGATAGAACAATGTATCAAAGTGAGCACAGAAAGTAATGAAGATGGAGCTCAGACTTGGGGAAAGTTAGGGTGGGAGGAGAGAGGGCCTGCAGAGAGAAGAGAAACTGTGGATGGGGGCATCTCTGTGACAAGCTGGAGACCAAAAACAGGGTAGTCTTCTAGGAAAATATGGCATTGACTCTGGCTTAGAATTCTTATAGTAGGGGTCATGGAGACTAAAGAGGACACCCTCTAACTAGACAGGACTCCCAGTGAAGTGAGGGGAATACCAACCCACCCACAAAAAAAAAACTTGACCCAAAATTTACCCTGCCTATAAGATGTCCAGGGATAAAGATAGGGCAGAGTTTGAGGGAATGTCCAACCAATGCCTGTCCCAACCTGAGAGACAACCCATGAGAGAAAACACATCCCTGACACTATAAACAATATTCTGCTATACCTGCAGACAGGAGCTTGGCATAACTGTCTTTTAAGAGTCTCCATCCAGCTGTGTATCAAAATAGATTCTGAGACTCACAGTCAAACATAGGGAATTTTGTGGAAAAGTGCGAGGAAGGATAAAAAAGACCTGGAACTAACAGGAGTTCCACAAGAAGATCAACAGAGCCAACTAACCAGGACCCAAAGGGGCTTGTGGAGACAAAAGCACCAAGGACCATTCATGGACTGGATTCTAGACCCCCTATACATGTATACCCAATGGGCAGCTCAAGCTTCATGTGATTCCTCTAGTAAGGTGAACAGGGTATCTCTCTGACAAGGACTCTGTGACCTGCATTTTGCTGACTTTCCTTTGGTGGGGCAGCCTTTCCAGGCCCAGGGGAAGAGGAAGTGCTCAGTACTGATGCAACTTGATGGGCGGGTTTGGATTGTTAGGGGAGGCTCATCCTTTATGAGGAATAGAGGATATATGGGTGAAGAACGAGGAATGGTAGAATCAGGAGATGAGAAGGGAAGAGCAATGATCATGATGTACAATTGAATACATAATTAAAAAGTAAACCATGCTAATAATGGAGAAGAGTTTGGGAGTAGGGGTGAGAGTATGTGCATGCATTCACCCACATGTATAATTGCTATGCTTATTTATGCAAGTATACTCAGATATGTTCCCAGTCATTAAACATATAGATTAACAATTTAAAACATATGACCACAGAACTCACTAAGACATAGAGAGATAAGCCTTAGATTTTTGGAAGAATATCATGCTTATAGAAGCATGGGAGAATAACAAAGTAGAAGGATCCAGAGGGTCCTAGAAACCTACAAGTAGAACATTGTGATAGGCAGATTTGAGGCCAGGGGTCCCGCTCAAACTAAGGCACCAGCCAAGGACAATACAGGCAGTAACTTTAAACCCCTACCCAGATCTAGACAATGGTCAGAACATTCTTCACAGTTGAGTGGAGAGTGGGATATGACTTTCTCACGTACTCTGGTGCCTCACATTTGACCATGTCCCCTGGAGGGGGAGACCTGGTGGCACTCAGAGGAAGGACAGCAGGCTACCAAGAAGAGACTTGATACCATATGAGCATATACAGGGGGAGGTAATCCCCCTCAGAAACAGTCATAGAGGAGGGGGAAAAGGGGAAAATGGGAGGGAGGGAAGAATGGGAGGATACAAGGGATGGGATAACCATTGAGATGTAACAAGAATAAATTAATAAAAAAAAAAAAGTTAGGGTCAGCTGAGATAACATGCTCCTCAGGAATTCTTTCTCTTTCTTTCTACATACAAAACACTTTCCTCAAGATGATATGTTTCATGTCTGTGAATACTTAGTGCATGGGCTGATGTGTATAACTACTGGAAGTTTCAGGGTTTGGAATCAATTCTGAACTTTTTTCTGGATATCATGCTGTGACAAGAAAACACTAATGGGAGTTAGCATATTATGGTTTCTACAATGCCATTCCTTGCAGATAGTATTAATCTGTGCTGTTTACAGGAACCCATGGGTTGACTTTATTTCTCTTTGTTTCCATATTGCATTTGTTCTTCAGTATCCTTCACATGGCGTAGAAATATCTTTTGAGTTAACCTGAATAAAATGGACATATTCTGAACATAGATTTAGAAAACAAATACAAACAACAAAATAATCACATTTCTCAGAGATTTTATCACTCTGTATTTGGCATCAGAAAGTGATAGTGGTTTAATCATAATCCCTTCTCTTTTGCAAAGTAAGGATTGTTTGCTAGAGGACAACCTCCTCCCTATCCTACATATTCGTTGTCTTAGTTAAAGTTTGTTTTGCTATGAAAAGACAGCAATATCATGGCAACTCTTATAAAGGAAAACATTTAATTGGGGTTGGCTTAGAGTCCCATGGTTTAGTCCATTATCATTGTAGTGAGAAGCATGATGGGACACAGACAGAGGAAGATAAGAGTTTTGCATCCAGATCATCAGTCAGCAGGAAGGAATACGGTGAGCCACTAAGTCTGGCCTGAGCTCCTGAGACCTCCAAGCTCACTGCCTAGTGACACACTCCTCCAACAAAGCCATGCATACTTCTACCCGGCCACACTTACTAATAGTGCCACTCCCTATGGACCTATGGGAAACATTTCTATTTAACCAACCATACTTATATATTTTTATAAAATGCTCTATATAATTCTATATTTTGAATCTCATTTACTGTCCATCTGAATTGCATTTGAGGATTATTGTCTTCTATGAAAAATAAAATGCAGCAGCTGTTGATACTATTTTGATCAATAATTATAAAAATATTCATCTCCACTTTGAAATTATAAGTTGTATTTGAATCCCAATCATAAAACTGAAATCTATCCTAAACATATGTCCTGTCGATTTTCTTTCTCTCCACTTATTGCATATCAGGGTCAAAGCAAGTAACTGAAGCTCACTGCCCATATTCAGTTCTCCAGCTTCGGTGGGTGCATCAGGCCCAAGAGTGACTCTTCTCAGAGCTGGTGTTTCATTTCAAACCTGTGTCATTGTCCTTGTCATAGCCTGGTATACAATATTTTTAGGCTCAAGAAGAAAACTGTTACTGTATCTGTCTTTCAAACAACTTTATATTTAGACATCATTTTGAGCCTCCAGGACAGCAATTTTTTCTCTCCAAATCTAGAGTAGGCAGAGCTCTATAACTTTCCCTCTGGAGGAGGCCTGCCAGCCCCAGGATCATCGTGACCTAAGGGCTCCAAGAAACAGCAACATTAGAGCTTACCAGGCCTTTCTCCTGCCCGCCAGAGGAAACAGCCCACAGAGCTCCATCACCTGCCCTCTGAAGGAGGCCTGTCAGGCTCAGGATCATACAGGCCTGTTGGACCCAAGGAACAGCCAGGTTACAACCTACACATCCTTTCTTCTGTCCATCTGGGACACAGCTATTAAAGGAATATCCAGGTCTGCAGGTCTCTAGGAATACCCAGCCAGAAGAAGTTAGCAGTCTACTATTTCCTGAGCTCCACTATCAGGCCCAAGGTTCTGCTTGCCTCCTCAAGGAGCCCTGTCAGCATCAGTAACATCCAGCCAACACCAGGGACAAACACATGGCCAAAGGCCAGCATAAGAACATAATCAACAGAAGCCAGGCAATACAGCATCACCAGAGCCCACCTAGCCTACTACAACAAGCCATGGACACCCTGACATAGCTGAAGTGAAATATGACCTTACAAAGATAATAGAAGCTTTAAAGGAGAGTATGAATAAACCCCATAAATAAAGACAAGAAAACTCAATCAAACATGTGAAAAAAACGAGTTAAATCCCTTATTGAAATAAAAAAAAAATACAACTAAACAAGCAACGAAAATGAATAAAGAAAAAATAAATCAAATAAATAAAACTGTCCAAGACCTGAAAATGGAAATAGACACAATAAAGAAAACCAAACAGAGGGAATCCTAGAGATGGAAAACATAGGCAGGAGAACAGGAAGTACAGACACAAACAGACACCAACATAGTCCAAGAGGCAGAAGTGAGAATCTCAGGTGGAGAAAATAATATTGAAGAGTCTGATACATCAGTCAAAGAAAATATTAAATCTAAAAAAGTTCCTGAGACAAAAGACCTAAGAAACCAGAGACACTATGAAGAGACCAAACCTAAGAATATTAGGGATAGAAGAAAGAGAAGATTTCAAGCCCCAAGGCCCAGAAAATATTTTCAACAAAATCATAGGGAAAAAAGTTCCCCAACCTGAAGAAAAGAGATGCCTATAAACATACAAGAAGCTTATATAACACCAGATAGAATGGACTAGAAAAGAAAAATCCTCTTGCCACATAATAATCAAAACACTAAATATGCAGAACAAAGAAATAATAATAAAATCTGCATAGGAAAAAGACCAAGTCACAAATAAAGGCAGACCAATCAGACTTCTCCACAGAGACTCTCAAAGACAAAAGGGCCTGGGCAGACATTATTCTCCAACAGCAAGCTGAAGAACAAGGCTTAGGACAGACTGGGAGGAAGAAAGCTGTCATCAGGCATGGCAGGAGGGAAGAATTGAGTACGATCACAAAACCACAGGTCCAAGTACAAAATTTTCAGCAATTAAAAAAAAAAAAAACAAACAAACAATAAAAATCTGTTATACTTAAGAAGTTGAAACACAAGCACCTTGTGAGACGACCGATCCTCAAAGTACTTAAAGGCTCACACACCTAATTTCAGAATGCAAGAGCAGGCTACATACATAATTCTACCCCTAGTAACTCCTGTGATGGATGATAACAGACGGAGCATGGCAATAATGGGCACAGCTGTGGCAGGGCCAGCATAAAAGAGGAGCGAAATCATTATATTCCAACTAAGCACTTCTAATTATCTGTTTCTTTTTAATATGAGAAATGGTACTGCATCCAGCCTTCTAAATACTGAACACAAAGCAGATTTATTTTCATTTATGACCTCAAGATGCTATCTATCCCATGCAGAGGCCCCCAAATTCCTAGTATTATCAATGTATTTTTATCATTACAATGTGCCTAGTTTCTAGAACATATGGTCACAATGTACCTTATTAGAGCCATTTCTTCTAAAGCTGTGGCTGTGGATGGAACAGAAATAGAAGTTTGAAGGAAGCAGTTATTCTCCCGGATAATTTTCATTCTTCTCCTTTGATTTGGCACCATTATTCCAACCAGTGAAACTAAGTAGGGTAGTGGGAAAAAAAATCAAAAAATGACAGATTTTAAAGCAAGTTCTGCCATAAGATACTGAAGGGTGTTTGTTTAACCTCTCAGAGATACACTTTCAACAATCTCAAGTTAGATTCCTTAGAACTTTAACTTGGAGAGTTCAGGGATTTCTTGTTATGCTACCATTTGTGGGGTAAATGGACAGTACTTGCTCACACAATTCTGCTCACATATAAGAATCAATATTCTTTGTGATGTTGATAGCTTTTGTCATCAGTACTTCTGTTAAAAATATTTTAGGTGGTAAAGGTGGCTCTTTCTTCCTTGCACTTTCTTGCCCTCTGAACTGGACCTATGACAGTGTTCAGTCTATGCCAATAGGCCTGAACTAGACTTCAGTGAGGGCAATCTAGGACCAGAGGAAGGAAGAAGTGAAGCTGAAAACTTGCTTTCCTTCTTTTTGATGTTTGGAATCCTGTTTCTAAGCTAACAGAAAGAAACACACAGCCAATCAATCAAGGAAGCTTTTCCTAATTGAAAGGATTCTCTGTAGGGTCAAAAAAAACCTTTCAAGAAGTGCTAGCTCAGCTCCTCTTTACAGAAAGTCCTTCTCCTTGTCAACAAAAGCTCTCCAATTCTATTTCCTTAACCACAACTGGAGACCATAGAAATGAATGCCCAATCTGCATACAGATTCCAGTGTGGTGCATGGTCCAGGCCACCAATTGATAACTGTCATTATTATGTTGCTTTTAGCTTGTCTTTGAATGTGTAACCAAAGATGTCAGGTTCACCAGTGTTTATTGCATGCACCCGAATCTGTAAAAGCACAGAATGTACATGAAACGTACACAGCATACATGAACATATAATGCACTTAAATAACACACAACACACACCGCACATTTACTTCACACTACACACATGTGTAAATTCACTATATATAAAACACAGTTAATATGCAAGAACAAATCACATACACATAACACACTACACATGCATATCTAAAATGTGTGCCATAAGTAATACACCCATCTATATCATCTATATAAACACTCATATCTTTGGTGCCACACTTTATGAATTGTGCTCTCTATAGCAAGTCTCCGCTGATCTGCTGGAATAATGGGTCACTCTGTTGACTTAAAATCTAGCTGTTTCAGAAGCTTTTTGTGTTACATAGAAGAACCATATTACACTGGTTCTTATGATAAGTTCTAGACCCCCATGTCCTCCAAGATAAAGCCACTCTTGGGCCTCTGAACCTAAGTAGACCAGTGTGTGTATTTTTCATAAATCTCACTGAGCCCCATCCCTGTTCATTCCTGGTGCTTAGTAGTTCTCTTGGCTGAGACCTAAGTCCTGCTCCCTGGGCAGTATGCTGCCTTGGCAGATATTCATGGTCCCTTAGCACTGGGACACTCTCCACAATGCCAGCTTAAGATCCGGAACCCTGCTATCTCAGATCATCCCCTGGGTTGGGGGGGTCTCATTAGCTTGAGGTGGTGCCCTTTCCTTGAGAACTCCTGTTGCTCCTCTTAACTGCTGACTGCTGGCCTCACCAGCGAGTAAATGATGTGCAACCCCAAAGACTGCCTTTATAAATCTCACATGGGAACTCCAAGGATAAAATGTTGTGAGAGTAGACAGTGCGATGGTAACATGTTATTGATGAAACTTCTTTATATCAAATGAGGGAGCTAGCTTTTCTCTCAGTTACTGACTTCTAATAAGGTATTGATTTTACTAATGGGTTATTATTAAAAATACCTATTCATACCTAAAAATGTTAAGCTTTATTTCTTATCCCTATCTAATTGATTTTAACAAATTCTCTACTGTTTTCCTAAACGTCTCTATCCTCAGAATCAAAGCATAAGGACTGAATGAAGTATAGGAAAATCATTTCTAAACCCATGTTTCACTTTCCTTCATTGCTATGTACTGTGTCTCAATCCAGAAAATTCTAGCTTTCACACAAATCACTTTTCTTTTTACACCTCATAAAAAGTGTCTAAAACAGATTAAAATTAAGATCTCAAGGCCAGCTCCCCTGGCACCCAGGACTGAGGCCTCCACTGCTGGTGCGCGTGGAGTCCCGGTGTATCTCATGGGGTAGACCCTGCTCCCACTGCAAGCCTGCAGCAAGGTTCACCCGGAGAAGCTGACTCTGGGAGTCACCCGCATCCTGGAATCTTCCCTTGTTGTAACAGAGGTGAGCATAATAGAAAAGCTGCCTGCTAAACATCATAGGATTTCCTCATGGGAACACAAAAACAATTGTATGATGCCTGAGGACGTGAGGAACTTCTACTTGATGACCAATGGTTTTCCCATGACGTGGAGCGTTAACCTAGACGGGCATATCATTCTACGCGGAAGCATCCTGATTAATGGCATTTCAAAACTGGGTCGACTTATCCAGTCTCCCATGTATTCACTTCCTAATGCACCTACTCTGGCAGACCTAGAAGATGATATAAGAAGCCAAGGAAGACCAGCGATAAAAGCCTCACGTTGACTGTCGCAGTGCAATATTTGATCTGGATTTGTGCAACAGGAATGGAAAAGTTTGCCTCATCTACAAAAATGGGAAACCTGGATTAGGTCATGGCCCTGAGATCTAGTTCCTGGACAGAGCATTAGACTGGCATTTTCTCACAGATACTTTTACCGCCTACTACGTCCTGCTCATCACCCACCTAGGCCTGCCTCAGTAGTCCAACACCTTCACCAGCTATGGCATTAGCCCACAGGCCAAGCAATGGTCGGCAGGTACAAACCCATCATCCACAACACAAGCCTGCTCACAGAAGAGCTCGACACCTTTGTGAACAAGGTGGACCCAGCTAAGTATTCAAGAGCAAGAACAAGATCCTAATCCCAAAAGAGAAAAAGGCTCAGTGCAGCCAGCCAGTGGCCAGAAAGGGCCTGGGGCTGTAGCTCCTCCTACCACTAAACCTTCCCTGGGCTCTAGAAACACTGTCGAAGGTAAGCATTACATCAACCTCACAGCAATGGTGTCAATGCACAGATGCCCTGGGGTGACCCCACCCGTAGACATTGTGGCTGTAGGCATTCTCCTGAGGGCCCAAAGCCTTGGGCTGTTACTCCCATTGTCATTAGCCAGGAGTTAGGAAGACCACACTGAATCTTCCCAGGAGTCCCTTTCACCATAGGTTGTGCCAACCACATCTCCAAAATCAGCTAAGACTTTCAGATGTACCTAGAGCTTTCTTATGGCTGTACCCAGTGCTTAACTTTTTAGCAGTAACTAGAGAGGTCCCCCCAAAATAAGCCTGTGGCTCAACTCATGAAACATCAATTAAAGACTAGTCACGTGACCACCTCGGTTATGAAAAAAGTTCACATCTTCAATTGCATTAACCATATTTTGAGTATGCACATGACAGTAGATTGCATACTGGACAACTCAGAGATGGGAACATCTCTTTCATACAAGTGTTTTGTCCATAATTCATGCGAACATTTTCATACTGTTCTTCAGACTATATATAATGTTGATGCCTTAGCTTCATTGGCGGTATGCTTTGAGAAAACACTTTCAAAGACACGGTCTTGTGTCCTTAAGAACCAATACCATAAACACTTCTCACTTGAGTCATTTTTTAAATTCTGTATAAAATACCATGTTCCTGATCAAATTCCTATAATGAGTTTTATTTCCAGTTTTGTATTGATTTTTCTACATTTGCCAAAATCATCTTTAAAGGAGCTTAACCCCTGCTGCATTTTATCTGTTAAACCTCTGGGCATCTGTTTACAGTTATTGCCAGTCTGTTCTTAAGAACTTCCAGTGTTCATCCCCATCAGAGACGTGAAAAGGAATAAAAATAATTATCTGAGTATATAGGGAGTGCAGGTTAGCAGCTTCCAAATGAGAAGATAACAGAGACAGTGTGCTGCCTGAACAGTCACTCAAAATTCTTTATAACATTGGTGCATCATCTTGAACCTTCTGGCCCAATATAGCTGACAAACATATTTGTGAGGCAGGAACTATTGAGGACTTTCTTACCCTGACTTGGCAGAGCTTGCAAATTTTTTTCCTATTTTATGGATTGATTCTTGAAAAATGAACAATTTTGTTAAAAATTGAATGCATTAAATTTGCCATGTGAAAAAAAACAAAAAACAAAAAGAAAGATATACTATTAAATATACTATTAAATCCAAAAAAAAAGCACTTCCAGTGTTTTTGCCTATTCACAGTTGGGAGCTATATTTCTCAATTTCCTCTGGTTTAAGCCGTAGGCTGCCTGCACCAGTGCAGGATGCCAGGAGGTCTTTGTAAGTAAGTGTCCTGTTCAAAGGCATTTTCCCACAGAAACATGATGGGACCAGGCAGAGGCACCCCTCAGACATGTCTTGTGTCAAATGTTAGACATATAGCAGAAGAAAGGCATTACTCTGATTTTCATTTAATAATATCTGATTCTTTTGGAGTCCTGGCAGTGGGCAGGAGTTACCCATAGAGCCACAGTGTTCCTGATACCTGGAATTTTTGTACTGATATTCCAGAGGTAGAATAAAGAGTTCTGTGGAGGGGCAGACTGCGTGCTCTGTTTGCAATTGGCCAACTCACTCTTTTTTACTTTCCTACCATAGTGGTTGTCTAGACTTTTCTTTGTTCTACCTCTACCCACTGACCATTGTAGGGATTCTATTATGTGATGCGAGGGAGGAGGCCCTACTGTTCTCCTCCTGTGCTTTCCTGACATCACTTTGAATATTTAGTGAAAGTTTAAAATTCTTGTGGTGGGGGCTGGAAAGATGGCCCAACAGAGAGCCCAGGTTCACTTTCCAGCACCCATGTGAAGTTGCTCACAGCCACCTGTCACTACAATTCCAGGGAGCTCCAAGTGCTTTCTGGCCTCCATGGGCACCTATGCACACACATGAAGGAATAAAAATATTTGAAAAATATATAAAATAAATAAAATTAAGATCCTTATTTTTCTCCATAATGATATGGTTGGGTCTTCATTATTAATTTTTGGTTTACCGTACTAACAATAGGATTTATTGTGACATTTTTATTTTCACACATACATAAAATTATACTTTGTATTTATTTGTCGCACCTCTCTTCACTGTTCTCCCTGCCTATTATTGGTACCCTTCTTCAGCTCAAGTGGACCCTCCTTTCTCCCTTTTCATGTCCTATATCTTATATTCTTCTTTTCTGACATACTTATCCTGTAGAATTTTCTTTTTGCTATTCTTTTTTTTCAGATATTTTATTAATTTATTCAGATTACATCTCAATTGTTATCCCCTTGCTTGTCTCCTTCTGTTCCTCCCTCCCTCCTTCTTTAACCCTATTCCCCCTCTCCGAAGTCTGTGACAGAAGGAGACACCCTTCTCCACCATATGGTCACAGCCTATTAAGTCTCATCTTCGTAGCCTTCCTATTATTTCTCTGACTGATACCAGACCTTCCCACCAAGGGGAATTGGTCAAATATGGGGCACCAGAGTTCATGTCAGAGTCAGTCCCTGCTCTCCACACAACTGTGGAGAATGTCCTGTTCCTTGGCTAGATCTGAGTAGGGGTTCAATATTTACTGCGTGTATTGTCCTTGGTTGGTACAATAGTTTGAGCAGACACCCCTGGGCTCACATCAACCTGTCATTATGCTCTTCTTGTAGGTTTCTAGGACCCTCTGGATCCTTCTATTTCCCCATTCTCTCATACGTCTCTCACCGAGAGTCCCAATAAGTGGTACCCACATCTATCCCTATCTTCTGGTAAGTGAAGACTTTCAGAAGACATCCCTGTTGGGCCACACTGCCTTTCATTGCAGCCAGCAGCTGCAGGGCTCTCCTTTCCTCACATCCTCCCCAATGTTTATTGCCATTTATCTTCATGTTGACAGCCATTCTGACTGAGATGAAATGGAATCTCAATGTAATTTTAATTTACACTTTCTTGCTGGCTGAATATATTGAGCACTTGCTCAAATATTTATTGGACATTTATGTTTCTTCCTTTGAGAATTATCCATTCAATTATTCATCTCTTTTATTAATTGGACACTTTTTTGGAGAGGTGGCTTAAGTTGGAAATTCTTTCAAGGTCTCAGATAATAATAGTTATTTGGATGTACAGGTCACATCTGTAGTTGGTTGCTTCACTTATGTGATTAGTTTCTATACCACAAAGAATTTTTCATTCCATCTGATCCCATTTGTCAATGCTTGGTTTTGCTAGTTCTGTACCCATGTCTTGAAGCAGTTTGTCTGTTTCTTTCTAGAAGTTCCAAAGTCTCAGGGCTGATATTCTATGTTTGTTTTTCTGTTATAGTAGGAGAAACAGATGGAATTTTACTCTATTATATGAAGATATCTCATTTTCCCAGCAACATTTGTTGGAAATCTATCTTTTCCCCATCTGTTTTGGATACATTTGCAAAAGATTAGCTGGCTATGGATGTTGTGGATATTTCTAATAGAATTTCTCTAAGCTTCAATTTTTCTGCTGTTTTGATATGTCTCAATAATACAACTTGAGAAAAGTATTATGATATCTCCAGCATTTTTCTTTCTATCTAGGATTGCTTTGGCTGTGCAGGTCTTTTATGTTTCTACATAGATTTTAGGTTTCATTCATTCTATTCTTGTGAAGAATGGCAGTGGTAGTTTGGGGTATTGTACTAAGTTTTTACATTACTTTCAGAAATACAACCATCTTCATGGTATCAATGGCATCACTCCATGGCATGGGAAGTTTTTGCATATTCTAATATCATATTCTATTTAGTTCTTCAACTTCTAAAAATTTTTAAATATAGTTTATTAATTTATTCATGTTATGTCTCAATTGTTATCCCATCCCTTGTATCCTCCGATTCCTCCCTCCCTCCCATTTTCCCCTTATTCCCCTCCCCTATGACTGTGACTGAGGGGGACCTCCCCCCCATATATGCTTATGGGGTATCAAGTCTCTTCTTGGTTGCCTGTTATCCTTCCTCTGAGTGCCACCAGGTCTCTCCATCCAGGCGACATGGTCAAATATGGGGCACAAAAGTTCATGTGAAAGTGAGTCCCCACTCTCCACTCAACTGTGAAGAATGTCCTGTCCATTGGCTAGATCTAGGTAGGGGTTCAAAGTTTACTGCGTGTATTGTCCTTGGCTGGTGCCATAGTTTGAGCAGGACCCCTGGACACAGATCCGCCCATCATAATATTCTTCTTGTAGGTTTCTAGGACCCTCTGGATCCTTCCATTTCCCCATTCTCCCATGCTTCTCTCACCAATAGGATGTCCTCCCCTCTGTCCCAGTTTCCTGGTAAGTGAAGGCTTTGTGAGACATGCCCCTTGGGCTAGTGTGCAGATATAAGTGAGAATATATCATTTGACTCTTTCTGCTTCTATGTTAACTCACTCATTATGATCATTTCTAGTTCATTCCATTTATCCACAAATATCAGAAATTCCTTGTTTTTAATGGCTGAGTAGTATTCCATAGTGTAAATGTACCACAGTTTCTTTATCCATTCTTCTACTGAGGGATACTTAAGCTGTTTCCAGGTTCTGGCTATTATGAATAAGGCTGCTATGAACATGGTTAAGCAAATGTTCTTGTTGTGTGCTGGACCATCTTCTGGGTATATTCCAAGGAGTGGAATAGCTGGGTATTGAGGAAGCCCTATTTCCAATTTTTTGATACAGCACCAGATGGATTTCCAAAGTGACTGTACTAGTTTGCATTCACACCAGCAATGAAGGAGTGTTCCTCTCTCTCCACATCTTCGCCAGCATGTGCTGTCACTTGAATTTTTTATCTTAGCCATTCTGACATGTGTGAGATGGAATCTCAGAGTTGTTTTGATTTGCATTTCCCTGATGACTAAGGAGGTTGAGCATTTCTTTAAGTGTTTCTCAGCCATTTGATATTCCTCTATTGAGAATTCTCTGTTTAGTTCTGAGCCCCATTTCTCAATTGGGTTATTTGGTTTGGTGGTGTTTAATTTCTTGAGTTCTTTATATATTTTGGATATTAGACCTTTGTCAGATGTAGGGTTGGTGAAGATCTTTTCCCAGTCTGTAGGCTGTCGCTTTGTTCTCTTGACAGTGTCTCCTGCCTTACAGAAGCTTCTCAGCCTCATGAGGTCCCATTTATTCAAACTAGCCCCAACTTTTTAAAATTTACATTTGAGAAGTCTTTCATCTCCTTGGCTATTTGCACCTACATATTTTTGAAACTATTATGGATGAAGACTTTTTTCTTTGTTTTCCCCAGAATTTTATTATTGGTCTTTATAAAAGCTCTTTATTTGCATGTTGATTTTTTTCTTTCAACTTCACTGAGTGGGTTTTTCATGTCCTAATATTTTCTGGTCAAGTTTCTTCTAAGGTCTTTTCAGTATAGCATTGTGTTATCTATAGTTAGGAATAACCTGATTTCTTCTTCTACTAGTGATATTTCTTTTATTTCTTCTTCTTATTGCTTAAGACTTCAAATACTGGTCCTGAGGGAGATTGCCTCCCCCTGTATATGCTCATAGGGTATCAAGTCTCTTCTTGGTAACCTGCTGTCCTTCCTCTGAGTGCCACCAGGTCTCCCCCTCCAGGGGACATGGTCAAATGTGAGGCACCAGAGTACATGTGAAACTCATATCCCACTCTCCACTCAACTGTGGAGAATGTTCTGACCATTGGCTAGATCTGGGTAGAGGTTTAAAGTTTACTGCCTGTATTGTCCTTGGCTGGTGCCTTAGTTTGAGTGGGACCCCTGGGCCCAAACACTCATATGGGAGGGGAATAAGGGGAAAATGGGAGGGAGGGAAGAATGGGAGGATACACGGGATGGGATAACCATTGAGATGTAACAAGAATAAATTAATAAAACAATGCCCGAGATAAAAAAAAAAAGACTTCAAATGCTACTACACTAAGTAAATTCATAGAGAACGTTCGTATTTGAATCATCCTTGATTTTAGAGATGATTTTAGTTTTCCATCACTCAGTATAGTATTGGCTACAGTTTGATATATATATATATATATATATATATATATATATATATATATATATATATATATTATTCTGTTGAATTATCTTCCTTTTAATTATGACTCTTTGAGGATTTCATCATAAAGGATGTTGGAATTTATCAAAACCATTATGTCTAGTTATTGACATGATTATATTTTCTCTACATTTATATACATGCTGAATGACATTTATTGATTTATTTGTGTTATGTTAAAGCATCTTTGTGTAGACAGGATGGGACAAAGTTGGTAATGGTTTGTGCTCTTCTGAGCATTTTTTCTAACTTAGTTTGTAAAAATTTTATGGAGAAATCTTGCATCTGCAGTCATCATAAAGTGACCTGATTTTCTTTCTGTCCCTGTTTGTATCTAGTTTTGGTATCAAAGTAATAATGCTGTCACTAAACAAATTGGTGAATCATATTTCACTTCTAGTTTATATAGTACCTTCAAGAATGTGTGCATTCACTCTTAAATATTTGGTAAAATTTAGACATCAATTTGCCCAGTGCTAGTCATGTCTATGTTGGAAAATGTTACTATTATTTCTATCTCTTGCTTTTTATGGATCTGTGTGTTGTTAGCATCTCCTTGAGGTAATGTTGGTAGGTTACATAATCTGCTTTCAAATTATTCCCAAATAATCTTCTACCTTTCATTGATACATGTTGTAGTGTTGCCTTTTTAACTATTAACTTTACTGATTTGGTTTTCTATTTCTTTTGGTTAATTTGGGTAGGCTATTTCAATCTTCTATATTTTTTCAAAGATATGAGTCCTTCTTTGATTGTTTTCTGTGTTGGTCTTTTAGACTCTGTTTCATTAATTTCTTCCTTGATACTAATTATTTATTTCTTCTCACCTCCTTCTTTGGAGTTTGGCTCCAGTTTTTCTAAGATTTTTATATAAGAAGTGTTCTGGACAGTTAATATCAGATTATAGGCAAGTCTACAGAGTATTTCCTTAATTAGTGATTGATGGGGGAGGACACAACTCATTGTGGGTGATACCATTTCTGAGTTGTTGGTTCTGGATTCTATTAAATAAAAGGGGGGAATGAGAAAGCCAGAAAACAGCACCCCTCCATGGCCTCTACATCAGCTCCTGACTCCAGCTTCCTGTTCTGCTTGAATTCCAGTCCTAACTTCTGTTGGTGATAGACTGTATTGTGGAAGCATAAGCCAAATAATCCCTTCCTTCCCAAGTTGTTTGGTCATGGGGTTTCATCACAGCAATTGTAACCCTAACTAAGACAGGCAGTAAGTTATTTGTTTGAGATATCCTGATTGTTTTAATGCAAGTACTCATCACTGTGAACTTGCCTTTTAACTGTCTTAGTTGTAGGATAAAGGTTCTGGGAAGTTATAACACCATATTCTCTTGATTATAATTTGTTTTAATTCCTGTCTGATTTCCTCAAGGACACACTGTTTATTTGAGATCACATTGTTGGACAAAGCATAGTGGCAAATACTTTAAATCTCAGCATTCAGGCAGACAGGGACAGGAGCCAGAGGGTCTCTGTGAATTTAAAGCCAACCTGGTCTATATAATAAGTTCCAGGCCAGCAAGCACTAAAAAGAAAAACAGACACTATTGTTAAATGCTAGATCTGAGTTTCTTTAGTTTGCCTTGTGTTTGGTTCTTAGTTTTATTCTGATATTGAATGACAGAATGTGAGTAATTATCTTGAATTTTATGCATATGTTAAGATGTGCTATGTGAAGAGAAAAGTAACCTTTGCTAGTTTTAATTATATATTTCATACGTGGTTTTATATATTGTGTTAAATACAAATAAAAAGGCTTATTCCATTACCATAGTGCTGTATTTCTCTAAAAGACTACATTTATGGAAATACAGAGAAATATAAACCTTATAGAAAGTATATTTGGCTCTTGCACTAAAACATATTTTTACAGTCTATCTATGAGTGCTTCAAATATAGACTTGTAAGAATAGTCTACATACCTGTTGCAAAGTGGTTGCAATATCAGTGTAAATTGCACAGACATTTTTGTGCCAACAGTGGTATGATAACAACAAAGTTGAGACCACACCGAAACTATAATAAAAGGATTCTGAAGTATGAGGAAGGGAACAGTGGGTATCTGCGCACTCTAGGCCTGAGTCCACCAACCAACCTGGCTTTTCCTGACAATATGCTTTGGGTGAGTCATGTTGGATGTGATGAGGGTAAGAAATATCTCAAGGTAATATGTCAAGGATAAAGGACCAATGGACAAAGACAATATTTCTGTATTTCCTTGTTTCTAGAAAGAACCTGCAAACTGGATGACAAGAAAAGAAACTGGAAGTAACCAAGCACATGTCACTTATAACCCGACTAACCAAAACAATAGGAAATGAGGATTAATGGATACAATAACAAACCCGTAAAGATATCAGTTCCGAGGAATGATTCTCCTGGCACAATCTGCAGGATTTCTTCTGCTGAAACCCAGAGTACCCAGAACCCAGAACCTCAACAGGAGCCAGAGCCCCGAAGCCTTCCCTTGAGCAGTTCTCTCTAGGAGCATCTCGAAGTGGAGCAATGAATAGCTAAAACTATCCCAAGTCTCCAAAAAGCCCTGCCTCCAGTTCTGGGCTCATTTATATATCTCTTCCCAGAGTCTGTTCGTGGGATCTTTTCAGCTGGCAGCAATTAAGCTCCTGCACGAGGTGGTTGCTCTTCTAGTGGATTAACCTCACCTGTTCGCTCACGAGACCATTCCAATCCCGCACTCGGGATCCTAAAAAAACAGGTTTATCTCTCCTTCACAGACATCTCACAAAAACATGCTAAAGTTTGCTCACCAGAGACTACCTGATTTGAACATATTATATTGGAGTGGGGGTGGAGCTGCAATAAATCAACAAAGCAAGATAAAAAGAGACTTTGTCCTTTGAGAAATATAAATAGAATATGAGAGATTCCCAGTATTCTAGACAAAGACAGGACAGTTGGTTGAGACTGACAATGTCAGGATCCATGGACTGCTGTACCATGAGGAACTTCACAGCAAAGTAATGCAATCTCCCAAGAATCACTTGGGCACAAGAAAGGGGCTTGTAGAATGCAGAAAGTCATAAGGCTGATGGGGTGTGTGATTTTCACTCAAAAGTCACAGCCCTGCAAGAAGGCAGAAAACTGATTCTGTACACCAAACCACAGGTGAGTATCAAAGTGCACAACCTGAAAATGTCTCCCTTGGGGCTGGAGAGATGGCTCAGAGGTTAAGAGCACTGACTGCTCTTCCAAAGGTTCTGAGTTCCCAGCACCCACATGGTGGCTCACAACCATCTATAATGTGATCTGGTGCTGTCTTCTGGCCTACAGATGTACATGCAGGCAGAGCACTGTATACATAATAAATAAATAAATCTTAAAAAAAGAAAAAAGAAAATGTCTCCTTTTGTAGGAAGATAAAAGAACAGTGGAACCTGTCAAAAATTATGCCACATATTGAGCCAAAGTTTAGCCAGTTGTTGTTTGTTTGTTTTGTGCTGTTTTTGTTTCTGTTTTATGAGCCTTGGGAGTTTGATTTAATAAAACCTCCATCAGCAACTTATTACTGAACACCTCCAGGCTTTTCACTGGCCTGACGCTTCATCTAGTTTTTATGCTAGCATTAGGTAATTTCTAAAAGAGAGAGAAGGAGGACTCTAAAGTAGTAGAAGCAGAAAATCATTCCCCTTTTCTTTCTTTCTTGGTCTTTCCCTTCTAGCCAAGAAGCTGATCTCTGTTTTTAAATCATAACCTCTTAGCTTAATGAGGTAGAAGAAATGCTTTTTACCCTTTCTCAGACATAATGTGTTGATACCGTCATTATCTCTGTCCACCTGCTCACTCCCTTTTCTCTTATGATGTGAGATTCATCCACTAAGGGTGGCCTGTGTCTTTGCAGCCTCCAGGGAGGGTTGCAATCAAAGCCTAGCTACTTCTGCAGAAAGCACGACAGGGGTCCATCCCTTTAACCTGGCATCCAGATGGACTAGAATATTCACTGGAGGAAAAGCAGAACCAAGTCCATTAGAAGAGAGCAGACTGAGAGGTCTCAGGAGTGCCTCAAAAGAAACCAAGAGCCTAAATGCATTTGAAAACTAAAGTGCAGTGTAAATCAATACGTTTGAGCTTACAGCTCAAGGTTATTCATTCAGCCAAGACCTCTTGCACATTTCAAGTTTCTTTGCTTTAAGTTCAAAGAGTTCATGCATTTGAAATTTGGGAGAAGAAAAAAGGTCAACTTTTACATTTTCACAGAAGGTGGTATACCTTTGGAGTAATGGTTATTTAGGATTGCATGTTTTGTACCATTTATTCTGAATTTTATTTTTATTCTGCTTTGTGCCAGAATTGGTGAGAAAATTGGAATGTTTCACTGTGATCCAGAGCTCATAATGGTTATGCATATTTGTCTCTTTGGGATACCCAAACCCCATCTTTCTTGTAATAAGTCAATTTTAAGTCACATGCTTTATTTGATTTATCATGACTTGCTCTTTCAAGTGAAAGGTGCCCTGAGAACATGGGCAGAATAAATATTCTTCTTTGGATAGGGACAAAGATTTCCCCAGCCAGAAATCAACCCTCCCCAGGAGCCTTTCTGATATCTGGAAATGCACTTTCTGGGATAATCACATACTAGCATATTTCACCTGCTAAAATCTCAGCACAGATAAGGTTTTCAGAATAGCAATAAGCAGAAAAAGAGCCTCACTGTAATGAGACCACAAGAGCTTTGTCTTAAAGACAGAGGGCAAGGGATTAACTGTGGGTTTGGCTGACTCTGAGAGACAGTGAGCTCTGCAGGAAAAGGCCCAGTAGTTGTCAAAAAAACAAAAACAAAACCCCCCAAAAAACTGTAACTGATGGCCTGGGCTTTGCCTCCCAGCTTAGGTTGGCAGTGATTCAGCTGGACCTCAGTTTCTTTACCTGTACAACAAGCTTGAACATTGTATCTGCACATAACATTTTGAGTGATAACTGAGGTACCAATGAGTGAAAGCAGTAATGGTAAGTAGTGCCAGAATAGCACAATCATTCTACTTATGAGTAGAATCCACGTCTCCATGCAAGCCAGAAAGGCACTATACAGAAAGGGTTTTAATGTGCATATAAAACCTAGGAGGATTGAGTAGCCAAAAATGGAAATTAGAGTTGTCCAAGAGAAAAAGGGTGAGCTAGAGCATGACTTATGGGAAAGGTAGTATGTCAAAAATCTAGATTTAACTTTTATTTAAACGCTCTTGACGTAGTGGTTGGGAAACCACAGGGGATCAGCCCTGTGATACCAGAGTTTTATGAAAAGCAATGTCTTTGTTTTTGTCAGTCTTATCATATACTAAATATCTTCCTATCTACTGGAATTGTTCTAAGGGGTTAACATCTTAATAAATAGACACTGTTCTGAAAATTTTAACACACAATGGAAAAAAATTGCAATGGCTAATATTTATATTAGGAGTTTAATTTTTAAGAACCTGGTAGTTTTTACAACCTCTTTCCCATACAAATAAGTTTGTCATTTGGACCCATTGCTAAAAAAAAAAAGTCATAATTCTCCAACATTAAACAGATGAATTCTTAATTAACCATCATGCTGAAGGCCATGGAGGTAATAAGCTAATATTTCAATGTACACAGTCTGTCCCCAAAGCCTAGACTCTATAACGTCTCTGACTTGTCTACAAGGGATTAATTCACTAGTCCAAGGCAAACTATATGTTGATCTTAGATACAGTGGTCCTTTCCATCAACCAGAAAAGTGGAAATTCAACTCTGAACATGAACAACAGTATCAATACAGTTGCCCTGTAGATTCCCTTTTGTAATTTGGAAGAATAATAAACAACTACTATGCCCACTAATAGACGGTGAAGAGGATGAAGCAATGTTAACTCTTCATTTGCATCTAAATATTCAACCAGCCAGACTCTGCAGGAAAATTTTTGTGTCTTTATTAAATATGCAGCAATCTGTTCTTGTCATTGTCCCTTCAACAACCACATGACAATTATTTGCAGAATACTATATGGTATTAGGCATTATAGGCATTTGAGAGATGATTTAAAGTCCACAGGAGATTGTATAGATTATATATAAATACCACCATTTATATATAAGGGGCTTGTGCATCCACAGACTTAAGTATCGTCAACAAGACTGAACCCTGATATTCTGGGTGAGCTTGGTTCACCTCATAACTAACCTCATTATCCAAAAATTCTCAACATTTATCTGTAAAATCAGAGAACCAAATCCTGGAAGTATTTTTCAGAGATGGACATGGAAATTACAGTTTGTTAGTGAGTTATGGGTTTTTTTTTTTCCTGGTTTTCAAATGTATGTAGCTGTCAAGTGAGACTAGCCTGTAATTTATCAAAGACCCAGATAATGTTTTTAACATAATAGATTTATCTTCTCAATAAGAAAGGTCAGTTTCCTTTGATTCTAACAACATCTGAAAGTATCCATCTAATTAGACTTTTAAAAAAATCTATGAGAATAATACATTTTGCTTACCTGTCATCTAAATTTCCATTATTGAACTTTCTCACAAATAAAAAAAAAAAAACACAATTATGTAGCTACTTAGAAAACAAGAGTACAAAATCCATTGTCTGAAAGCAGCAAAAAAGAACTAAAGGAATGCAGCAGTTTTATTTAGTTGTGTCCTCTGGTGTCTATATAAGCAGGAAAGCACCTAAACACCTAGAACAAGTGATGTAACTGCATTTGAAAGACTACAAAGCCTTTAGTTTAAGTTCATGTATGTTTTATAGTTTGATAGACTCAGGTACAAGTCTTCTCAAGTAAGATGGTTCTCATCACCATCAGAGACCATAAGGCAAATATGCTGGCAGGACTACCAACTAGAGACATGCTGCCCATGTGAGGAATCACGGTTGGATAAAGCGCATTCTTTAATGTAAGTGGAGATTTGGAGCATTCAGAAAGTTCCCTCCGTATCCTAGGTTAGAATGTGGCTGAGCCTGTGGTGGAACAGAAATGGAGGATGCGGTGGAGAGGCTCTGATTAACCTTTCTTTGATGCATCCCTCTGCTAGCACAGTGCTCTGACTCAAGAGGTAAGACAGACCAGGCTGAAATTCCAGCTGCATTTCTCTGAGAAGTAATGAATGACATATTATCTATCTTTCAAGGAGATTATTTTCTCAACAATAAAGGGATTACAAAAAATAAGAAGGTTGAAGAGATGGCCTAGCAGTTAAGAGTACCTGATATACCTGAGGATCCAGGGATTTTATTCCCAGCACCCACATGACAGTCTATAACTCTAATCCCAGGGTATTCTATGCCTTCTCCTCCCCTCTGCACGTACTGCAGATATATATATATATAGTATACAACTAAAAATAAATATAATAAAACCAAATATTCTTGGAAGAATACACAAGTTAGAAATCAGTCAGCCAAATTACTGTGTAAGTCAAAGAAGACATCCCAGTGAAATAATTGTGATGCAAAATAAATTGCCCTTAAGCCATAAAACAGATGCTTATGACTGGTCAAATTAAGACTACTTCCCAGACTGAGACAGAAAATTCCCCTTCAAAGGGGAAGCAACATTTGCTTCAAAGCTTAAAGGATATAACAATGGAGTCACCATTTTCATTCTCGTTTTTTTCTAAGTTACTGCTAAAAAAAAAAAAAAAAAAAAAAAAAAAAGCAGAGTTGACCACAGGCTGTTTAAGGTGAGGAAAAGTTTAAATAACAAAATATATGATACATTTTAGGTAGAGCTCATATTACCTGATTCAGTTGTGTGTTAGAGATGATGAAAAGAGATGATGAAATATTAACTAAAACTGTCATGGTACATATAAAGTCTTTTCTAACTGCATGCTTCATTAATTATGGAAAACCCCATGCTCCTACCTCCATGTTACACATGAAGAACAGAGGGCATATTTAATATTTAGTCAGCTTTTAACAAAGCTATGACTATGATAAATTAGTTTATATCTAATATATAACCTCCTAAGCTCTAGACTCAGCTACCTACAAAATAGCAAATGACAAAACTGAAATTCTAGGGAATCTCAGTATTAAAAGGGTCACAGAAAAAGCTAAGGTTTGGCACCATATAGCAGGGTCAAAGTCCCTGAAGATGAGGCCCCAGGAGCCCAGGGGCTCAGTTGCAAGGGAGACCCTAGGAAAGTAGAGATGCCAGAACTGTGCAATGACCACCAAGGACAGCATGTAGCTGAGAGCAGGTCCTCACACACAAGACAGGCTGTTTGTCTTACAGCTAGCAGAGCAGGAAAAAAATGGAGCTATCCAAGCTGCATGGAGCTCAGAAGATCATGTGTGAGTCCAAGTAGACAGACACTGGACTACAAGATTTGGGGCTACACTTCTGGACTTTGGTTTTGCTTAAGTGCACTTGAGTTTTGTGTCTTGGGTCTTCTCCTTTGTAGTATGAAAATACTAAGCTTGTTTTAGATTTTACAAGAGCCCCAAATTAAGAGACTTCAGATATTTTCAAGAGATTTCAAAGTTTTAAAGCTTTTCAATTTTTAAAAATATATTTTATTAATTTATTCTTGTTACATCTCAATGGTTATCCCATCCCTTGTATCCTCCCATTCCTCTCTCCCTCCAATTTTCCCCTTACTCCCCTCCCCTATGACTGTGACTGAGAGCAACATCCTCCCCCTGTATGTGCTCATGGGGTATCAAGTCTCTTCTTGGTAGCCTGCTACCCTTCCTCTGAGTGCCACCAGGCCTCCCCATCCAGGGGACATGGCCAAATATGGGGCAACAGAGTTCGTGTGAAAGTCAGACCCCACTCTCCACTCAACGGTGGAGAATGTCCTGTTCATCAGCTAGATCTGGGTAGGGCTTTGAAGTTTACTGCACATATTGTCCTTGGATGGTGGCATAGTTTGAGCAAGACCTCTGGGCCCAGATCTGCCCATCATAATGTTCTACTTGTAGGTTTCTAGGACCCTCTGGGTCCTTCTATTTCCCCATTCTCCCTTGTTTCTCTCACCTAGAGGCCCAATAGGAAGTCATTCCCCTCTTTCCCACTTTCCTGGTAAGTGAAGACTTTCATGGGATATGCCCCTTGGGCTAGTGTCCAGATATAAGTGAGTACATACCATATCACTCTTTCTGCTTCTGGGTTAAGGTTAACTCACTCATTATGATCATTTCTAGTTCAATCTGCTTTTCAATTTTTAAAGGACTGGGAAGCTTTTATAGTTACAGTGTTTTTTATATTTTCTTTTAAACACAAGATATAAGAAATAAACTATAGAAAAACTATGTTTTAATAGTGATGTGTTCATGTGTCAAGTTTATAAGGGGTTGGTTGTATTGGTTGGGTTTTTTTTCCTCAACTTGACCAAACCAGCATCTCTTGAGAAGATAGAACCGCGACTGAAAATTTTCTCCCTCAAACTGGTCAATGGGCATGTCTTTGGGGAATTTTCTTGAGTAATGATATACATGGAAGGGCACAGCCCATTGTGAGATATTTTATGTTAGGGCAGACAGTCCTAGGTTGTGTGAGAAAGGAGGCTTAGCAAGCCATGAAGTGTCCCCTGCATGATCTCTGCCCTAGTTACTCTCTACTGGATTCTGCCTTAAGTCCTTCAATGATGGAATGTGATAGGGAAGTATAAGGATATAAATCCTTCCTCACCAATTTGCTTTTGACCATGGTATTTTTCACAGCCAAAGAAAGTAAGTTACTACACCAGTAATACATCATCTTATCTGAGATAGGCAAGAGGTGGTCCTAAGGGACCCATTTGAAAAAATTATACATGGCATCCCAGTTTACGATTGTTGTTTATTCTAATTCTGTTGCCATTTTAGGAATATATATATATATATATACATATATATTTGGGATATATATATATATATATACATATATATATATATATATATATATATATATATATATATATACACATATCAATGGGCCATAAAGAATGATTGTTGGGGGACACTGTCATCTTACCACTGGTTCTTGTATCCAATGCGATGTATTTTTGTGTTCAAATTGTTTAAAACCCATTGAAGTGTCTCTGATCTGAGATGGGGCTTATATGGCTTTGCTACCCTCCTCTCACAATATACAGACTAGCTTAAAAGCCCACCAAGTCCTGCTACAAAACCACTACTTTCAAGATTTCCCCAATTGCTTCCAGATGCCATTTAGCTTGCTCTTATACCTTTTGTGTGTGCTATAAATGGAAAGGTAAATTCAAAGACTTGACTCTGTCAAGTTATATGTTTAGAAAGCTTCACAGGAGGTGCTAAATGCCTCATTTACATCACATCAGGAGGCCCATAAAGTGGCATAAGGTCACTAAGTGATGCTGAGATTAATCTCAGTTAAGCTACTGACAGAGCTTCCTACTGAAGTTAGCTTATATCCCTCATGACTAGCAAGTCATGTGAAGTGATAACCTTGCATAATATTTAATTTTATAAAAAACTTCAAATAGTGATAATACTATTTGATAATGACTTTCCAAGTTGATTGCTATACTAGCATTTATTAAATAGCTATTACTAAATTCAATCACTGTTTTGAAATTTGTATAAAAGACATTTGTTCAAAATATAGATGTCTTGCTACCTTGCAATTAAACTGCATTTTGAAAGCAGCTTATTTTTATTTAGTTTACAGTTCCACACATTCATTATAAAAATAAATGGGGCTCATTATGATATTTCATATGCAAATATATAACTTATTGCTCATATCCACCCATATTTTTATTTTGTCATCACTCGATCTCCACTTTGATCCTCACTCATTCTTCATTTTCCCTGGAAATTTCTGTTAATTTCTGTCTTCCCTTTACTTTAACCTTTACTTTTTCTTTATCTTTTTCCATCTCTAAGCACTCCGTTCCATACTTCTAAATGTTGCATTAGGGGTTACACCCATGAGTGGAAACATGTTTTCTTTCTTTGTCTAACTTGTTTCACTGAGCTTAATGCACTCTCACTCTGTCTGTAGAGATATGGGTTAATATTCCCTTTCTCCTTTAAATTATCAACTTTTATATGCTTCTTACCAATGGGGTAGAGTCAGAGGAAATTTCCAAGACAACTGTAAATATCTGTAGTGAAATAAAAGTAAAATCTGTACAAGGAGTTAGAATAAGCACATAGAAGAAGTAGGTACATCTGCCCAGGGTGCCAGTAGAAGCCGAATAAGGATCCTGGGATTCTCTGTTCACATGGCAGCAGTTTTCTCTTAATTTTGGAGTACTTAATTTTGGAGTACATCTACAGAAAAGTGTTTAAGTTGAGTTCAGAAACAACAGAATATGTGAATTTTTAAGGATTTACTCAATATCCAGATACAAAATGCCTACATATGAAACAAAGAATTAACATACTAGCATCAATATAAAGGCAATGTTTAAAGTAAGCAAAGAATCTTTTATAGCACTTATAATCGTGGCTTATCAAACAAGGTCAGGGGCTGAGGAGATAACTCTTTCGGGACAATAAGAAGCAAGCAGTTTGGTCCCTAGAACCTACATAAAAAGCCAAGTTCAGTAGTATGATTGAAATCCCTCTGTTTAGGATGCAGAGAGAAGAGGATCCCTGGTCTTGTTGTCCATACAGCCTAAATAAATCAGAGTCCCAAATTCAATGAAAAAAAAAAAGGCATGGCAAGATATTGATGAACATACAGAATGTCTAGGTTTGGCCTCAACATAACATGTGTACACAATGTGCACTTGCACACAAACAGAGAGAGAGAGGGGGGGGCACTAGATGCATACTTAATTTATTAAAAATAAAGTATTGGGGAGCTGGAGAGGTTACTCAGAAGTTAAGACCATTTGTTCTTGTCAAAAGCTTTGATTCCTTGATTCCTAGCACCCATATGGCAGCTCACCACAATCTGTAACTCCCATTCTGGTGGATCCAGTGCCCACTTCTGGCCTTGGTGGGCATCAGTCATGCACATGGTTCAATAAATACATGTGAGAAAAAAACAAGAATGGAGCTTTAAAACTATGGAAAATAAATTTTTACTGAAATCTTGCAAATTAAGCAACAGTTAGAAACCCATAGATTCAAAGATCTATGGAACTTCCTAAACAAAATGAACCAAAGAGGTCAACATCAAGTCAGGAAACAATTGACCACCTTAAAAATAAAGACCCAGCCATGTACCAAAAGATGGCCCACCATTCAACAAGGATATTTGCTCAACTGTACTCATAGCAGGTTTATTCGTAATAGCCAGAATCTGGAAACAACCTAAATGTCCCTCATCCAAAGAATGGATAAAGAAACTGTGATACATTTACACAATGAAATACTACTCACCTATTAAAAAATCAGGACATCTTGAAATTTGCAGGAAAATGAATGGAACTAAAAAAAGATTATCCTGAGTGAGGTAACCCAGACTCGGAAAGACACACATGGTATATACTCACTTATAAGTGAATATTATCCAAACAATACAAGATAATCAAACTACAATACACAGACCTAAAGAAACTAAATAACAAGGGAAATCCTAGGGAGAATGTTTAATTCTCATTCAGAAGAACAAATAGAATAGACTCCTGAAGTAGTTGAAGAGAAGGAACAGGCTTCTCTTCTGAGTTTCTGAAATGTGCTTGTCACTGCAAATGCAGTCTTATTCACTATGATTCAAAGCGCTTAAAGGGAAATAATTAGAGCAGTTATAAGTGGGAGAATATAGAAAAATATGAAGGGATGAGAGATTTTCGTATTTCAGTTGAACTGGTAAAATGATGCTAGTTAGCTTGTAATAAATCATGTAATAAATCACTTGCCAACAGTGTCTCAAAGAGATGGTCACTTACTAATGAAGTAGAAAACCAAGAACTTTAAATCTAAACAAAAGCTACGTCATTTATAAAAGAGAGGGAAGTTCTTGGTTTTCATCACAAGTTATGGGAAGGAGAGAGAGAGAGAGAGACAGAGAGACAGAGACAGACAGAGAGAAACAGACAGAGAGAGACAAAAACAGAGACAGAGAAAGACAGAGACACAAAGAGAAAGACAGAGAGAGATAGAGACAGACAAAGACAGAGAGATTTTAAATAAGAATGACCCCACAGGTTCATATATTTAAACTAACATTCATCATGGAATGGCACTATTTGGAAGGCATTAGCCTCGTTGGAGGAGATGTGCTCCTCAGGGTGGACTTTGAAATTTCAAAAGCCCATGCCAACCCTAGTGCCTCCTTCTCTTTCTGTTACCTGCAGATCTGGATATAGAACTCTCAGCAACTTCCCCAGCATCGTGTCTGCCTGTGAACTGCCATGCTTCCGACAGTGATGATAATGGACTAAGCCTCTGAAATTGTAAGCAAGGCCCAATTAAATGCTGTCTTTTCTTAGAGTTGCCACATGGTCATGGGGTCTTTTCACAGTAATAAATTACTGTCTAAGGTAGAGGTGAAACAAACAAAAGCAGAGCTAAAAGTGAAAAATAAAACAGTGAGCAGGAAACCTTTACACATTGATGATTCCTTGATAGATCAATGTTTTAACTTATACCAACTAAAATAAAAAGATCAGCAGATGGTCTAACTGGAGGTCTATGTGTAAAAAAATGAAACTGGACCCATATTTGTCACCTTGCACAAAACTCAAATCCAAGTGGATTAAAGACCTCAACATAAAACCAGAGACACTAACTCACTTAGAAGAAAAAGTGGGAAAGAGCCTGGAACATATTGGCACAGGAGACAACTTCCTGAACAGAACACCAACGGCCCAGGCCTTAATGTCAACCATTAATAAATGGGACCTCATGAGGCTGAGAAGCTTCTGTAAGGCAGGAGACACTGTCAAGAGAACAAAGCGACAGCCTACAGACTGGGAAAAAATCTTCACCAACCCTACATCTGACAAAGGTCTAATATCCAAAATATATAAAGAACTCAAGAAATTAAACACCACCAAACCGAATAACCCAATTGAGAAATGGGGCTTGGAACTAAACAGAGAATTCTCAACAGAGGAGTATCAAATGGCTGAGAAACACTTAAAGAAATGCTCAACCTCCTTAGTCATCAGGGAAATGCAAATCAAAACAACTCTGAGATTCCATCTTACACCCATCAGAATGGCTAAGATCAAAAATTCAAGCGACACCACATGCTGGCGAGGATGTCGGGAGAGAGGAACACTCCTTCATTGCTGGTGGGAATGCAAACTAGTACAGCCACTTTGGAAATCTATCTGGTGCTATCTCAGAAAAATGGGAATAGGGCTTCCTCAAGACCCAGCTATTCCACTCCTTGGAATATACCCAGAAGATGCTCCAGCACACAACAAGAAAATTTGCTCAACCATGTTCATAGCAGCCTTATTCATAATAGCCAGAACATGGAAACAGCCTAAGTGTCCCTCAGTAGAAGAGTGGATAAAGAAACTGTGGTACATATACACTATGGAATACTACTCAGCTATTAAAAACAAGGAATTCCCGAAATTTGTGGATAAATGGATTGAGCTAGAAATGATCATAATGAGTGAGTTAACCCAGAAGCAGAAAGAATCAAATGGTATATACTCACTTATATCTGCATACTAGCCCAAGGGGCATGTCCCACGAAAGCCTTCACTTACCAGGAAACTGGGACAGAGGGGAAGGCATCCTATTGGGACTCTAAATGAGAGACGCATGGGAGAACAGCAAAATAAAAGGATCCAGAGGGTCCTAGAAATCTACAAGTAGAACAATATGATAGGCAGATTTGGGCCCAGGGGTCCCGCTCAAACTAAGGCACCAGCCAAGGACAATACAGGAGGTAAACTTTAAACCCCTTCCCAGATCTAGCCAATGGTCAGAATATTCTCCACAGTTGAGTGGAGAGTGTGATACGACTTTCTCACATACTCTGGTGCCTCACATTTGACCATGTCCCCTGGAGGGGGAGACCTGGTGGCACTCAGAGGAAGGACAGCAAGTAGCCAAGAAGAGACTTGATACCCTATGAGAATATATAGGGGGACGTAATCCCCCTCAGGAACAGTCATAGGGGAGGGGAATAATGGGAAAATGGGGGGGGGGGAGGAATGGGAGGATACAAGGGATGGGATAAACATTGAGATGTAACAAGAATAAATTAATAAAAAAAAAAAAAAAAAAAAAAAGATCAGCAGAATAATTTATGAAATTTCTCTAAACTGATTCTCCCCCTCAAGGGAATTGTTATTTTTTTTTAATTTTTTACATATACATTTATTTTATTACACATATATACAATAAACTACCTACAGCCAAGAAGAACCACAAAACAATCAGGAATTATATACATGTTACATTCATAGTGTTTTGGCTATTTGTATTTGGCAACCTTGAAGAAAACATCTTTCCTATCTTGGTGAGTCTAAAGTTCTGAATGTAAATTTCTATCATATCTCATCATTATCAACTTAAAACATCTACCCACACCTAAAAACATTTTGACCCCTAAACAACTGAGCTTAATTGTAAAACCAAACTATCTGGTCTTTAACCCTATCAGAGACTTGAGAAGGAATAAAATTAATTACCTGAGTACACAGGGAGCACATGTTAACAACTTCCACAATGAGAAGATGACAGAGACTGTTTGCTGCCTGAACAGTCACCCAAAACTCTCAATAACATTAGAGCATCATCTTTAGCCCTCTGGCCCAGTATATCTGACAGACATAGTTGTGAGGCAGGAACTATTTAGGACTTGTTTACCCTGTCTTGGCAGAGTTTTCCCATCAACACTGCCTGCATCTAAGCTTGCCCTTCTTTAGTCAAAATTCTGTCTGTGGTAGAAACTGTTTTTAATGTAACAATTGTAGTAAGTTAAAGTGAAAGAACAGAAGATGACACAAGGAAGACATTACTCAATGATAGGCAGGAGTAATCACAGTACATTAGATAAAATAGATTTTAGCGGAAAAAAGATGATCAGCAAGATAAATAAAAGATATAATGAAAACATGGGTGACATTGAAATGAGCTATACAAAAATCTGAAGTGTATATGTATGAAGAAGAAGAAGAAGAACAAGAAGAACAACAAGAAGAAGAAGAAGAAGAACAAGAACAAGAAGAACAAGAAAGAACTTTAGAAGTTCTAAGTATCAAAGTAAATGGCCAGAGTGACTGAGAATCAATAACTTAACACCAATACTGCCATGAAGAACTTGCATATCAAATTGATATTGACTCCTGAAATCTATAAATAGTTTTTATTTTCTGGGAAGTGAAGGACAATCATCTAATTCTCTTTGCATGTTTACGCTAGCAAGTTAGAGTAACTCTAGGGACTCAAAGAGCACAGTTATAGGTGCTACCAGCAACAAAGAGGGGTTTGGGTTCAAAGGCAAATGGAGAAATAATATCCTGTTTATTATTATTGTGCAGATTCCAGATGAGAGATTTTCAATGAGGGAGCATGTTCTTTCCCTATGTTCTTAATTCTTTATCATTTTTCCTTAAAAAGAGACTATAGATTTTCAAACAGTTCATAATGCATTTATAAGGTAGAAGTACTTCTGTCAACCAGTAGAAAGTACAACTAACTTGCTTCATTCTGGAATCAACAGGAAAAAAACAAGAGACTCACTGAGAGCAATCGAAAACAAATCACAGAAAAAATTATTTGTTAGTAGTGTATTAGAAAGGGTCAGCTATAATCAGGATATCTGGGCACTTGGGGCAGACAGTCATGGAATAAGGTACATTTTAAAGGTTTATGGAAAGCAGAATAGAGTAAGCTGACAGGAAACAGCATTCAATGTTGCTTGCACCTGAAAGCTAGGGTGGCATGCTGCCACTGATGTATTTATTTAGGTTTAAGGACATGGCAAAATAGTACCAGTGGGTAAAGTTTTAAAATTTAATTGCCCTGTGGTTTCATTAATAAGAGTAGGGAAATCCAGACAGAGATAAAAGCATATTGTTTGTGATCAGTAAGGGGATATGGTGTAAAAGCTAAATGTCTAGAAGTTTGAGGTAAGCAATAATGGCTACCTGGTAATTGACTCCCATGGAGTAATAAAAGACAGAGACACATTATCCATGGCACAGATGTTTGCTTAAAACATTAAGAAAATATAGAAGATGTTAGAATCAGCTTCTATTGTATAAAATATATGCACAAGAAAGCAGAATATGATAATGTATGCTGTGTAGAACAGCAACACAAATGCATAGAAAGAAATATCAAACTTAATGATGATTATGAATGTCCGTTTAGAAAAGATGTTACCTCCTGTATTGTCCTTGGCTGGTGCCTTAGTTTGAGCGGGACCCCTGGGCCCAAATCTGCCTATCATATTGTTCTACTTGTAGATTTCTAGGACCCTCTGTATCCTTTTATTTTGCTATTCTCCCATGCGTCTCTCATTTAGAGTCCCAATAGGATGCCCTCCCCTCTGTCCCAGTTTCTTGGTAAGTGAAGGCTTTCGTGGGACATGCCCCTTGGGCTAGTATGCAGATATAAGTGAACCCCTTCCCAGATCTAGCCAATGATCAGAATATTCTCCACAGTTGAGTGGAGAGTGTGATATGACTTTCTCACGTACTCTGGTGCCTCACATTTGACCATGTCCCCTGGAGGGGGAGACCTGGTGGCACTCAGAGGAAGGACAGTAGGTAGCCAAGAAGAGACTTGATACCCTATGAGAATATACAGGGGGAGGTAATCCCCTTCAGGAACAGTCGTAGGGGAGGGGAATAATGGGAAAATGGGGGGGGAGTGGGAGGATACAAGGGATGGGATAAACATTGAGATGTAACAAGAATAAATTAATTTTAAAAAAAAAGAAAGAAAGGATGTTACTTGGGGTAGACATCTTAGACTCAGCCCTGTAGCATAAAATTAATCTCCCACATCTCAGTGATTTACGGAAACAACACATGCATTTCTCTCTCATGGTGCAGGTTGCTGGGTTGCTCCTCTGATCCTCATTCTCTGAGGGTCCAGACTTTAAGAACCAAAAATATGAATACATTTCCACCGGAACAAAAAAGAAAGCAGAGAGCATGTCAGACAACATGTCTTAAGACTGCTGCTTTGTTGTGGCAATGCCAATTCTGGTCATACTTTCTCAATCAAATGGCTGTAAACCATCAATGGAGCAGTAGTAAGCAAATATGCCATGGAATTTAAGCAATTATTATTCACACTCTGTTCAATTTTAAATGGTTCTGATAACTGTTATGATTGAAAAAATGGTTTTATAGAGAAAACAAACTCCATATAATTAATACACACACAATCACACAAATTAGATAAATCATTTGATAAATACATAACACAAAATTATTATTATTTAGTGGCCAAACCTTCTTTTTTCTCATTGTTCAAGTGATTATTTTATTTACATTTATTTATTTGCTTGGGGGGGTTAAGACTAGACTTTTCTAGATAGAAGCACAAATATGAAGAATGTTATAAATGATTGTGCTGATTTATTGAAATGAAATTTGTAGATTCTTCTCCCAGGTCTATGGCTTCACTAGCCCTGAGTGACTGTGTAGGTTTCCCATATCAGGCATAAGTTCACTCTTCTAGAGCATGTCTTAAGTCTAATCAGAGAGTTTCAGGTTAGGAGTATACCACTATTGGACACTTAAGGTTATTGTTCTGTGCAAGAGTTTCATAGCTGGTGGGACTGCTGGCTTCTGCCCTCCTTTGGAAGCTTCCTCTGAACCTTTCAGTTCCATGAAAACTATTCCTGGGCTCCAGCTCAGGGCCTTCTCTGTGACAATTAATATAAAAGATGCCATGCATTTGAAGATAGCATGGGAGGGGGAAATAATAGAAATATATTAGTATGAATCTCAAAATTAAAAGAAATAATAAAGCACAAAACCCAATTAAAGAAAGGTTTAGTTAGTCTATACTGTGTGTTTTACATATATATATATGTGTGTGTGTGTGTGTGTGTGTGTGTGTGTGTGTGTGTGTGTGTGTGTATACACACATACACCACATATGTGCTGGGCACCCATAGGAGATCAAAATGGAGTATCAGATCACCATAACTCAAGTTATGGAAATCTGTAAGCCATCATTTAAGTACCAAGATCTGAACCTTTGTGCTCCACAAAAACAGCAAGTACTCTTACCCCCTAAGCTATTGCCCCAGCCCCATAATACATGCATCTTTTGTTTAAAAATTTCTTGCATGGTATAATGTATTTTGATCTAATCTACCTCTTCTTTCCTCCCTTATCATTCCTCCCCTATTCTCTTCACCACTTTTATCTGAATCCAGTTAATTCTATGTGTATGAACATGGCTTTAAGACCATCTGCTGGAGCATGAGTGGCCTCACATGTCTCACATCCCTGAAGAAAACTGATGCTCCAACTGAAGCATCCACTGTTTATCAATAGCTGTTTACATAAGGATGGATTGCTCCCCTCCAAGCTGTTTTTTGTTTTTTGTTTTTTTCTGGATTAATCTTGCTTGGGTCTTGTGTGTGTTCTCACGACCACTATGTACAATTGCCTTGTGTTCAGAAGACACTGCTTCGTCATTCACTTCTTCTGGCTCTTAGAATTTTTCTGTCCTTTCTTCTAGGATGATAACTCAACTTTGGAAAGAGGAGGGTGATCTAGGTGTCCCATTTAGAGCTATGACCAACCCTTTGTATATGGAATATCTAAGTTGTTTATTTTGTGGTTCTCCCATTGCTGGCATCTTTAATGTTAGAAGAGACCTAACTAGAGAGAAAGCAAATGTACCTGTGTTTTGCATCCACCTTGAAATCACTACTGAGTCTCTGCATAACGACTGCCTCACATCTTTTGTGTATGCTTCTCTGTTTGTGCTTGTTGCTGTTGAAATTAGCATTATTTTCACAAGAACAGTAATGAAATTACTCTAAAAATTGTAAAAAAAAAAAAAAAAAAAAAAATCAACACTCCCACAGATAAATGGGTAATTATTATGAATTGAACCATAAGAAAGTAGGAAATATATGCAATAAGGAAACACATGGAAAATATCCAGGAACATTTGTTATGAAAGCATAGAAATTTAAACCACAATAAATTTTAATTTTATACCTATTAAATTAGCATAAATCTAAATAACATGGTAAGACATAATCCAAAATGAGACAACAGCATCATGCTAATTCCTTCCCAGTAACATTGTAATTTAGTATAGTTTTGGGAGCATAATAGCAATACATTTCAACAGCTGAGAGGAATTTATTAATCTTTGAACCATTAATCCAATTCCTGTGTATTTATTACTAAGAAATTATTTAATAGAAGAAGTCCCACTGAAGCTACATATTATGTTACCAACAATGGCATCAATCCAGCTCTCCCATGACAACTATTGTCCTGGGTACTCTCAGGTGAAGCTGTTCACTCACCAGCATAGCCTCAAGGTGGACTGAGCATCAATTTATATCTCTCCTCCACAGCCCCAGCTACCACTACAGGAAACTGAGGGAAATATCTCTGGGTTATGTAAGCTCTCAATGACTGTGTCTTGGGTGACTTAAAGTTGTCGACTTGGGCAATTATCTAACTAATGGAACAGTAGCACCTAAAAAAGTCATCTTGTGACTTACCCAGCCAAACCACTGGGTTTGAAAAATAAAGCCTATTTGAGAGAGAGAGGGAGAGAGAGAGAGAGGAGAGAGAAAAAGAGAGAGAGACAGAGAGAGACAGAGACAGAGAGACAGAAACAGAGACACACAGAAAGAAACAGACAGAGACACAGGGAAAGAGAGATGGGGTTAAAAAGGATAAGATCATGTCATGTAACTAATCAAGCAAATTACTGAGAATTATTTCCTGATCAAAGAAGACACATGTACACAAACACACACACACACACATGTGTGCGCATACACATAGAAATACAAGGACTCTCACATATACATACTCACAGACTCACACTTATACACACAAACATACACTGTTATAATTTACCAGTGCAAGAAGGAAGAGAAAGTATCATGCATGTTGCTGTTCTGTTTCTCAACATTTCTCAGCGGATCCCTGCAGGACCAGCTTTTTACACTTAGTCTTTGGACCTTCCTATGTTGTGTGCTGTACTCACCGTGAGTACATGCTAACTGGACACTCTGAAGCATCCTCCACATTCCAACTTTAAACTTTTGGTTATTATCAAACTCAATCTTGGATCATCAATTGCCTTGAATTGCAAATATCGTCAGTCTAATTTTTATAAGACATTACACTATCACCCCTGTTCTGTTAATTTTCATTTTATGCATTTAGTGGAACTTTTGGTTCCTTATCTAAAATGAGCTCTACTCTCAGCTCCTGAACTTAATTCTTTCCTCTTAACATCTTCATTAGCTCCACCACAGACAGCTTAGCCCAATAAATCTTCCCTTTGCCTCCCTCCAGGCTGTATAGATTTTTATTCCTATAGAAAACTCCTCATCTCCTCTGTACACCATTTTTTTTTTTAACTAAATGAGCTCTTGGTTCTTTGTGCTGTCATTTTCTAGAATAGTACCGAGAAGGTGCGAATTGTGCTCCCATGGAGTACAGCTTCACAAACACAACGGTTCTCCTCTACTCACGTTGTTCTAGAAGCAACCACGTCTAGAGTTATTTCAGAATACTTGAAATCCAACACTTCCCATGAGATTTTACTCAGCATTGCTCTGAACTAAACTACTTCCAGAAGATTCTAAATTCCAAATTGTATTTTCAAAATGTTAAATAGAAACATGGCTTATGTTGACAGGGAAGAATATGTACTAAACTGAGTTACTCTTTGTTTAGACTAGCTTTAGGTTACTGCTGTTTTAAATGGTTAATTATCTGTATGCCTCTGACTTTTGTTTCATTTACAGTTACTCTATTTTCCAACATCCCTGGTGGCAGGATCCTTCTGCAGTGTCCATGGAAAATGCTGGCCATCATATGCAGGGAAGGAGTATTCCCGTTCAGGTACCTTTTTGTCTTAAAAATCCATATTCCCACTGAGTTAAAGACCCTCTTCATTCGCATTAACTCTAGTCTCCAGCAATCTATCTTAATTTTCTCCAACTACTATAATCAAACTAAATCTTCTTCTTGCCAGTACCTCATCAATGGGATTAACTTTTAACACCCACTCTCCTGGGGACATTCTACCCTTAGGGAAAGCTACCAATAAACTTTATCACCTGAACATGTGTCAGTGTTCTGAGCACAAGGAAAAGACGAAAGCATAATCTCCAGCTAAGGACACTCAGAAGCTGACTTTGAGTTCGTGGCTATGATGTCCAAAAAGCTAAGTCCCAATTCCTGATGCTGCCTTGAATAAACATTTGGATGCAGCTAGTGTCTGGCTCTGGGGGAGTCTACTGGTCATGGCACCTAAGGGCTTCAAATTTCTAAGATTTTCAAACTTGTCCAAGATATCATATTGACTTCCATGTTCCAATTGAACCCTATTGCAATCACATACACATAGGGTTATTTAGATCATTAATGATAAATTAAAGAAACCAACACTATATTTTATGATCTAGTCAGTCGAGAGAAGTGGGAAAATATCTTAATGAGAAAACATGCACAGCATAAATCATAATGGCATAAAATTGATTTGGAAGGGCCAATGTAAATACTTCCAAATATTTATGAAATATACAGTTCCTGTGAGATCTATAAATATAATTTCCCTTAGATCTTTCTTTGATCATTTCATGCATTCCCAGTAATAAACTTCATACCATGAGAAATCATTTTTAAGATCTTATCCTAAAAATATCTCGTTTGAATGCTATTCAATACTCATTCTGTGCTGGGTACACTGCCATGTAATTTTTATTATTTCTTTTACTTTTGGACATTATATTATAATTAAATCCTTTCCTCTCATCCCTGCAGATAGACCCATGTGCTTCTCCTTGTTCTCTTTCAAATGCATGGCCTCTTTTTTCATTAATTGTTGTTATACACATATGTGTAGATGTATATTTTTCTTAAACATGTAAATATAGGCAGCTGCAGCTGCATGTTATAGGCCATGTACATAGTTTCACCAATATGACTCCCTAAACATGAGCTGAACAAGAACATCAGTAGATGTGCTATAGTAAGCAGGAGAAAGTCCCGTAGTCCTCAGTCCTACACAAAGAACTACAAACAACTAAAGAATGCTGAGAGCAGAAGAAATAGCCTTCCTCAAGGATGAGTGCCCTACCTGGTTATCTATTACCTCTACCATGTACTCCTTTTTACAAGGGCAGTCACCTGGCCAGTATAGTGGGTGAGCTTCTTAGTTGAGAGAGATGAGGTCACAAGGGTTAGGTCGGCTGCCTGTGTCCCACATAAATGGTGACAATGGAATGTGAAGGTCTGTACTTCAGGAGCCCTTCTTCTAATGAACCAAGATTCTCTTGTGCATTATTTGAGGAGGAGGAGTTGCTCATGTCACTAGAATTTGTGTATTTTCAGTGGTATATACTTTCAGTCCAGCAAATAATTTTGTAGTGAGTATGGGAGTAGTGAGGATTAGGCAGTGGTGACTTATTTAACTGTTTTCTCCTTTTGCTCATTTCCTTCTCCTAATATTAGTTAATATTTTATATCACCCTGATTGAGAAATGAACATACTACCATTGCATTCTCCCCCACACTTGCTCCCAACCCACTTGTTCTGTGTCTTCCCCAGGTTCTGTTTCCACATAACTCCAGCATTTAACAGCGTGTACCACAGGAGGGCATTGAGGAATTTAGCCACTTACAGTTCAGAAACAGTGTCTAGCCTTCCAGGGTGTCTAGCATTAGTGTGTCCACTTAGCAGATAGCATACAGAGGACAGATATAGGTCACAAATTCATAAGTGCAAGTCCAGGTCTGGAGTTAAGCTTCATTAGAAGCTGCACCCATGTCTGGTCTATTCACCAAATAAACAAATGAAGAAGACCTAAAAGGTGGATGGCATGGAATGTTCAGGTAAGAATCTGTAGCCTTGAGCTTCCTGTTTTCAAATTAGAACCTCTGGATCAGTGGCATCTGCCTCAACAAGGAGCCCTAAGTTATATCCCCAGGACTATTTCACAATGACCATGAAAGAAATGAAAGTGGAGATCAGGCACTGTATTTTGTATTAGTTCTTTATTTCTTGAGGTTATGCCATCATTTTCATCTTTCCCTTTCCTTCCTCAAAATCTTCCCCTACAGCACTCCTTGCTTTCTTTCTACTTCATGCCCTTTTCCATTAATTTTTCTTACAAATTACACACATGCACACACATTCACACATCTCACCAATAGGACTGCCTACCCATGAGCTGAACAAGGCCATTGCCAACACACATGCTAACATGGATGAGGGAAAAACTCATGATGTATCAGCCCTCCACAAAGAAGTACAGGCAAGCCAGGGAAGCTGGGAGGAGACTAGTCCTCCCCAGGGAAGAGGACATCAACGGGTCCCTAATACTAAATGATCAGGCCCCCAAAACATATACATAAAAGTAACATAATCCAGACTGAGCATGTTGTATTGACATGTATCTGCCAATTGTATTTTAATAAGACCTAACAGTGAATCATGGCCCCCTAAAGAATCTCCATTTTATGCAAAGGAGTTAGGAAGAACTTAGCAGTTTGGAATTAGATCACTGCTTTGAAACCTACCTTAACCTCATGACATGTGGTCCTAGAAGACTGCATGGTTGCTGCAGGTATTCAGAGTAGAGGGACTGACAATAGAATTTCTAGGGAAGAAGCAAATGTGTCCTTGTGGCCTTCTCAGCTGGACCTGGCAATGCTAAGTGTGTTCTCTGGATTTCACTTCAAGCAGGAAAGCCAGAGTTTCTCTAGGTGCTCATTGTCTGTTGAAAGTCAGTACCAAGAACTGGGATATACTGAGTCACTATATGGTCCCTGGATGTGACATAATTAGAAAATCATTCATGAGATTTGGTTTCCTAAGTTTGTACAAGATGATGAGCACAGAAACCCTGTGCAGAGTCAGTAATAGAAATCTAAATCTGCATGTTCTCAGGTCCTTGCTTATGTTCAGCAGTTCAGTGGTCCAGAGAGGCAAGCGAGACTCAACACAGGCATACACTACACAGACAATCATTGGGAAAGGAGAATCTATTGTGTTAATTACCTGTAATTCAATAGTTTGAAATGAGATAGTAGGGTGCTATGCTCTAATAAATGTAAATAAACCTAATGAAAATGTTATGTGATGAGAACACTAAAACATATCCGATAGATGGCTAGAGAAAATATATCTGTATATCTATATTTGTATAGAGTGAGTAATTATTGCAGCATTCTCATAATTATTTAACCCACTACCATCATTTAATGTTAATCTCAAATGTTTACATTACACATTTGTTTGCTTTCTCAAACTTAAATGCTGGTAAAACTTAATTTTAAAAGTCATCAGGAAGAATTTTGAGAAGCCTTTTGTACATCTCTATCCTATTATTCTAAGGTGAAAGAAAATTAGAAAAAATAAGTAAATGGGCACTAAGACAAACCCACATTGATAAACTAATTAACACGTTTCTTTGTCCATTTTTCTGTGGATATTCAGACAAAACAAGATCCTTGGACCTGAACTATAACCTACAAATGTTCAAATTCAAGGAAATTTGTGATAATCCTTGAGTCACACCAAAATCTTAAAGAAACTTTATCAATCATCTTCTTCATGATCGCTTGGCTCCCTTCTCCTGGGTCTCAATTCACTTCTTTATTATATGTTTAGCGTTAATGAAAAACAGAGCTAAAGACTTACTGAATACTTGGAATAAAAGTTATGCACTCACACTCACACCGCAGGAGCATGCACATGTGAACCTGGGCCTAAAGAGAAAGAGACAAAGATTAGAGGAGGTAGCATCAGCATTCTAAAAAGGTTTTGCAAAATAAACATTTTTAAACTTAAAATTCAGAAATTCTGCTCTTTTGTTTTTTGTTGTTTGTTTTGTTTTGTTTTGTTTTTCCGAGACAGGGTGTCTCTGTGTAGCCTTGGCTGTCCTGGACTCATTTTGTAGACCAGGTGGGCCTTGAACTCATAGCAAACTCCCTGCCTCTGCCTCCTGAGTGCCACCAACACCCAGCTGAAATCCTGCTTTTTATAAGTAGGAAAACACTAATCATTCAGGGTTTCATTCATAAACCTCCTCTTTAAACTGAGTGAGAGAAAAATAATGTCTTCTAGCCCCCAAAATCGCTTTTTGAGGGCACACTGTCGAGATTATTGTATCCTACATAAGCATTCAGTGTTAATTCTCTCAAACTACTTTTGTATATCATAAGATATAAGCTGGAAATTACATGTAATGAATCTAAGCACATATTCATACACACATGGGCGATTATAAAGACACAGATGTGTTGTATCTCAAAATAATAACTGTCTTCAAATATGACTTTGGGTCTGTGCAATACACACCTGTGTTTGAATAAAATCTTCATCAACCATTGTTGTTTTAAATTAGAGGTTTGAGGAAAAAAATGGTTTTTTTGGTTTGGTTTGGTTTGTTTTCTGTGCTATAAGCTTTGAGTAGTCTTGTCATTTTCCTTCCCCTCTTTTCTGAAAATTTTGTCTATGTATTTATTACTTCAGGGAAATGGAGCAGATTGAGATGGCAAAATTCTCTAGATACTGTAGCACAGCTTCAGCAGAGAACAGGGTACAGCTGCCTGGGCTTTGTCCCACAAGGGAGAGAAAACAACTGTCTTGAGATGAAAGCCCAGACAGTTGTTAATCAGTATCAAATGTCCTGTGCACAAAAATGCTAATGAGAAGTCTGAAACCAGACTCCAGGCCTGGGGTTTTACTTAGGTTGAACAGTGGACTAGCAACTGCCTCGTGGAGGCTTTCCCATCCCTGCCTATGAATGGTAAGTCCAGCTCTCTCACCCTTCCTTGGCATACAAAGGGCCATTTTCATCTCATCTTCTAGAAATCAAGTCCCAGAGATTGTTCCAGCTTTTCAGAATTTGCTTTAAGAAGATGTTTTTGTCTAATTGTTTTTTGACTGTGACTTCATAGAAACAGTGCAGGGAGAAATAATAATGACAAGTGTAAGGACCGTGGAAACACTACTTCATGGTGTCTTCCAAAGAGGAGTACTATGCCGTAGGCCTGTGTGTTTGGTCTCAACTTAAGATGAAACTCAAAAAGCACCTCTTGAGTGCAAAAATCTACCTTCTCTTCTCACTAGTTGCAGGATTCCATGTGGAATGATAATAGTTTTCTAGACAAAGTAACAATAGTTTAAGACTAGGATGGAACCATAACATCTTTGCATATAAAACGTTTCTATAAGGGTATATATTGTATCATTATGATAGTCAACCAATCCATATGTATAAACATTGATTTTGTGGGTGAAATGGTTTTTGTTTGTTTGTTTTGTTTTGTTTTTTGTTTTTAAAATATATTTTATTAATTTATTCATATTACATCTAAAAACCATAGGGTAACTTCTACCAGGCAATAAGCACGACCCCATGTCCATTTACGGAACTCACTGCTTAAAATTGTATTTTCTCTTATGTAACTTTGCTGTTAAGTTTATCATTTCCATTTTGGTCTCCCAGAAATAAAGCCAGGTATTTCTGTTCTAACAGATAATTACTAGAGTTAATAACCCAGTGACACTAATCTATAGTAATCTAACCAAACAGGTTTTAAATTAAGAAAATAACTGATGAGGTATTCACTCTAAGCTACTATCAGATAGAAATTCAATACTAAATGGCTTTGATTAAATAAAGACAGTGATCATGATTATCTTAGTTAGGGTTACTATTGCTGTGACGAAACACCATGACCAAAGTAACCTGGGGAGAAAAGGATTTATTCAGCTTATGTTTCCACAACATAGTTCACTGTCAAAAGAAGTGAAGATAGGAACTCAGCAGGGCAGGAGGAGTCTGGAAGTAGGAGTTGGTAGCGAGGCCACGGAGGGGTGCTGTTTATCAGCTTGCTTTGTTCCTGATCATTTGTTCAGCCCAGTTTCTTACGGAACGCAGCCCAGAAATGGCACTACTCATATTGGGCTTGGCCCTCCTTATCAATCACTAATTTAAAAAAATGCTCTGTGGGCTTGCCTACAGCCTGATGTTATGAAGTCATCGCTTCGTAACTGAGGTTCCCTCCTCTCAGATGACATTAGCTTGTGTCAAGTTCACATAAACTCTTCATCACAGTGACAATATTAGAACCAGCAAGCGTTGCCAAACCTCCTCCACACCATCTTTATAAATGACTTTATCATTTCTGACATTACAAAACAGTTTCTAATTTCACACATAAGAAAACCTATAAACCTCTATAAAATGAAATTATACTAAATAATATATGTGCATACATATGTGCATTCATAAAGAATCATATATGTAATAAATCAATAACTATAATTATAGATGTGTGTTTATGTAATACATGCCTGTGAATATTAATAAGATCTTTCAAATTTTATGTAAATAGTAAGTTAAGAATTTATTATTCTAACCAAATTTTGTTCAGTCCATTAACAAAGCTAGACTGAGATTTCTACCTAAACTATTGGCAGAATTGGCATAGAATTTCTACAAACTTCAATATATGCAAAGCCAAATCATTAATCTTTACAACTTTCAACTTGCGTAGATTTTATTGATTTATTTATTTGTTTATTTTTATTTATTTGCTTCTCTGCCTAAGAGCAAATTCACAGATCAAAGCATAGTAATTTGTCTCACTATCAATCACTATCACTATCCTAAAGCATAGAGCAAAATAGATAGTTTCTTAATTCAACCAACACCCAAAAATTGCTTTACAATGTTCAGGTTCCATAGACTAAGTCCTCCATTTTAAAGCATCATTTCCTCATACTAAAATCTCAGTACATGTGACATTCACAGAGGTAAGAAGTAGGTGCATTGCAGTCCTATATATTCAGGTTCAGAAGACATGATGATCATCTATGAAAATCAAATGGAATAAGCTTTTTTAAGTCTATGGAGAGTGGTTTTTCATTTACTCTTTGCTGTGCAGAATGAAAGAAGCACATTTACAGGTTACCAAATAATACATTTCTCACTTTCTTGTAGAGTAAAAGAGGAACATTCTTGGCCAGTACAGCTTCCAAAGAAATGAGTGAAAGAGCTAGCAAGAATTTGACCCCCTGCCCAGCTCACCACCAGCATTCAGCTTCAAATTTAAAAGCAGGATTCTATCCACAACCAAGAGAAAAATGAAAACTTTATGTCTCCATTTAGATGCCAGGGCTGAACTGAACACATCATTTCTTTTTCAGGAAAGATCTGAAAGTCAGTGAAGGCGAACTAGCATGCCCTTGGTCTGTAGACACAAGAAGCACAGTTCTTGTTATAGAAAACATATTTCTCTTCATGTACTCACAGGGAAATAATACTCATCCCAGGATCTCAGAGGGTAAAGGTATATAAATAAGAAGAGGTATATTCACATCCATAGATCAATGGAGAATGTTGAGTCTGGATATAGCAGGCCCAGCCAGACATGCAAATGGGTAAAAGCATGTCACCAAGGTGAAAGGAGGAGGAAGGCTAAGGTAAATCAACAGAGAATTCATTCGCCACCAGAGCCTTGCCATCAGTTCACCACACCTTTCTGTTCTTATGAATTTGAGGTTCACTGGTGCTCTGACAGTGGCTCCGTGTGTCCTGTGTTGCATGTCTTGAGCAGTGGGCCTATAATGTGCTATGATCCTATCTGATAATTTTTCTTCCATTAGAAACTGTTATTGAGTGCCTCCTATATGATTTCAAGGCGATATCTCAATGAACACCAGACAAAAGTAGAGGCTGCAGGGTTTAGGATGGATTTAAAGATACCTTCGCTTTTCAAGAGGATTAGGCTGGCAGGATGTAGGTAGGTGTAAGGTGTGCTTGTATCTGCATAAGCCATCTAGGAAGAAGGGACGACACAGGCAAGAGATCCACAGAAGTGGCTGTGTCCTAGGCTTGAGACACAGCACAAGAGCCTGTATGGCTGCACAACGGTGAGCAGTGGGACCAACAGAAAAGACAGTGCCACCTAATCCACCATGGTATCCCCCTGCCACAGGGTGAAAGTGAGGGAACCCTGGATATTTTAAATAGAAGAAATAGTGACATTTCCTGGAGTTAATTAAATCCTTGCTATGCTATAAATGGACCAAGATAGAGACACTAAGTAAGGAAAATCAGGATTAACTAGTTAAAGAAAAATTTGTAATATGTTTTATTGCAACAAAGAGATAAAGATAATTGCTAGATTGTATCCATGAATTGAAACTAGTGAATATCAGTGGGAAATAATGAGCTATAAAATGATCATAAGCTCTCTGGTCATATAAACTAAAGATAGAGTTGTTGGCAACTGAGTACTGGGAGTAGAGATTCAGGTATGGCAAAGAAACATAGAACTTATCTAGCATACCATAGAAGCATGCTCAATCTCCCCCCTAAATGGAGATGATGCCACCAAAGCAATTGATCTAGCATGCTCTCTGATGGGAGGGCCAAGGCATTTCAATATTGAAGGTTTGGAGAAATAACACAGTAAATTATGCAGAAAATAAAACTTGGGAGTAAGAGAGGAATGTGGTAGAAAGAAAGTCATCAGACTGTGGTATCCAAGGAAACTATGAATAATAATTTTGAACATGAGGGAGCCAATAGCTGTGTTGAGTGATAAACTGGATGAAATAAAAAGTCAAGAGTTAGGCATGGCCCCTGGAACATTTGATGAGCTACAGGAGTATAAGTGAATGTCACATAGAGTCACTTAAGAGAGAAGAGGAAGGAAGAAGTTAATTATGATAAGCAAACTCTTTGAAAGAACTGGTGGCAAAGGACGACAGAGAAACAAGGTGTAAAATTAGATGGCAAAAACATTGGTGTATTAGAGAGAGAGAAAATGCTAAGACTAGAAATCAAGGGCAGAGTTTCTCAAGTGATATTCTTGCCCTGGTGAAAGACAGCCTACCCAGTGAGGCCGAATAAGTTTCTTGTGAGGTCACGAGAAATTGACACTTGAGAATGACACCTCATGATACTGACTGGTGCCCACCTAGAACTAGAAAGGAACCCATTGGGGCACAAACATCAATGTGCAGATTTATGCTTTCCAAATATAAATCAAAATATAACAACTAAGTAACCAAATGTGCAGTGTTACCAGTTAAACCTAGGGTTGATTATGAACTAAGTGACATTGCTTCCTTTTGCAGGGAACTAATCAAATTCAATATGACACTTTTTTCTGCCTGCACAGAGAACTTACATAGGAGAAATTTAAATCTAAGTGGGAAAATCCTTACCACAAAAAATATTCTCAAAGGCACTGACATGGTCTCTCCCACCAAACCCTCACAGCCAAGTGCCACTTGGGCCCTGGGGCAGGAGTGTCTGTGACACAAAGTCAAGAGGCTGGATGTATGGTTAAATTAGCAAATTAGAGACATCAAAGGGTACTATGTAGAATATTAGATAATTCGAGGATGCTTCTCTTGTGTCTAAATCAATTCAATCATGCTCCCCTCTAAGTGGAGAGGGCAATGTTGATGTGGCGGCTTCATTTGGCTTCCAACTCACAAGGAGCAAATTACTGTAACTTCAAGAAGATGCATTCAAAGGAGCCAGCCTGTTGTTTGAAGTCTTCAAATTGCATCCTCAAATTACTGAGCACTTGACAACGATCAACTAAGAGCTCTTCTGTGATGTCTACGGCAACACATGTGACTCGAAAGTTGAGATGCCTGAAGAAAGACTGCATTAAGAGGAATGAGAGATGCCTCTGTTTATAAATTGGAAAAGAATCCTGATTAAAAATTAAAAACCAGTTTGTCACTGTTTGCAAAGATTTACCAATCCCTGCATAAGCTCAGTTTCAGTTTTTTGACATTATAGATAATTATAATATTACTTGGAAAAAATATATATATAATTTAAATAGTCACATAGAAGACGGATTTATATGGGCTAATGATTTGATGTCTGGTCACTCACACATGTCACTTTGGGGCTGTGGTGAGAATAATATCAAGGCAGAGTGTAGGTGGTAGAGCAAGGCTGCTCATCTCATTGTCACCACTAAGCAAAAGAAGAGATTGGAAAGCACTGAAGTCCATTGATCCTTCTAGGTCACAGTGATCTTCCCTCCTTCCACCAGGCCCAACCATCTCAGGGTTCTTCCTCCTCCTCGCGCAGCACTACAGGATGGCACTCAATCTGTTACCACATAGACTTCTAGAGAAACACACAAGATGCAAAACATCACAGCCACCTTTTAGAAAAATTGATTTCTAATAACTGAAACATACCTGGCACCTCCAGGCAGGCAAAGGTGCTAACAAATGTGCAGGAGGAGCTAAGCAATAAATGTAATCTTGAAGGTCCCAGCTCATTGCTGGCTGGTCTCCTTAGACTGCTAGTCTTTTTTTTTTTTTTTTTTGCATTCCAAAGGTCTTTATTCTTTCAAAGGAGAGATTCTTGGGCATTAGAGGTTTGGAGAAATAGTTCTGTGTGGTTTGGACCAGTCAACTTCAGGTCAAAGTCTGAAACACTTAATGCTACTAAAGACCCTTTTGCAGTTTCTTCAAAATTTCCCTGATATGTTTTTAGACTGCTAGTCTTATGTTTGTGAGATAAACATATTTGGGAAGCTGCACATCAGGAGTTTTTTGGTGAAACATCAAGAAAAGAAAAGCGAGAACAGCACCTGTCTTTACATAACCTACCTGTTTATTATTACCAGAGAGTGGTGCAAAATCCACCAAGCATTCACTCTGCAAGTCAGAGGAATTCTCAGGTAAAATACTTTTGTAGACTATGAATTGCGTCACTGTATGTTTGTTAATTCAAGATCCTGCCTTTTAAGTTCTTTGGGAAAACAGATGAAGCATCTTTGCTGGGATCGCAATTTTTCAGAAACATTTGACTCTTTGCTATTTATAAACTGTGCCTTAAATTACATGCCTGTGTAAATGTATTTCCAAGAGTTCAGCTGTTTAAACACATTTAAAATTTAATGGGGGAGGCCTTCTAGTGCACTTACACTGTAAGGTGAAACTATCACAAAAATGAATCAGCTTTATCAGAAAAACCAACAATATTGGAATAGAGAGCCAATTTGAACTTTGCATCTCACCCTGTTTATTATAAAACAAAAAGGTCACCACACCAGTGTTCAACAGTACTATATACATGTCTCTATACCCCAATTTTTCTTTTTCTGTCTATGAATTGTGATTATTTCCTCAAATACAATTTATAAATGATGGTATTGTGGTCTGAATACCAAGCAGCTATGGAATAAGATTCATAAAGGCAGATATTTCTTGCTCTTGGCTCTCTAAACCTCCTGGTCTCTGGATATATCCAGAACTTAGGTGATTTAATATGTAGTTATTTTGAAGGGAAAAAGAAGATAAAAGGACTGGAAATATAGCATAAAGAGGAAGAAAAGGAAATTTCTCGTGACTTAGACTTTGTAATTGCAGATAAATGATTTCTTGAGGCAAGTGTGGGAATATTGTTTGCGTTCCCCCCTTCAACTTTTTTCTTTTCATCCTAAGAACACTATGGGCAGGGATCAGACTTTCTATTGCCTGCTTGCTAAAAACCATTACAATAATGTGACATTGAAATGTTCATTGACCCACATGGGACGAGCTTAAGGCTCAGCAACCATCCCGTGCCTGGTAACGCCTTCCTCGTGACCACGCAAAGCAGAAATGGCTAAATGTGACTTTGTCACAGAACATGTCTTCCATAGCATCAAACTTCAATTTTAAAAGGAAAAGCAGAGGATCAGGAACTCTTTGATCTTAAAACAAATCATGATTTACTTAAACTTGGAAATAATTTCCTTCTAAGACAATGAGTTGCGAGCCTTAGCTGGAAACATGTATCATGTCTGTATGCTTTAAAACTGGAAAGGTCTTATGAAATAAAATTTGTTGCATGTATTTGTTTACAACATGATATTACAGGACTGTCCAATGGTCACTTTCTACTTCTTGGTGGTCATGAAGATTACTGCAAACAACAAGAGAATGAAGACATCATGACAAAGTGGTAAGTTTACCATTTTCCCCAAACCACAGTCTGGGAATCAACCCCCTGTTGGAGGAAATCAGACTGGGCTATATGTCACAAAGAAACAAACAGCAATGTCTCTAGAGAATTGCATGTATCTTTCTCACTCTTGCATGATGTCTAAGGGACAAAGTCTGCAGTTATGGCAGTGGATTTTAATGAGTGACACAGCCACTGAGCATGTTGGTGATGTCCCCACTATGATTTCCGGCAAGGCTTGGCTACATGGTTTTTTTCTTCTAAGATTTCCCTAATCCCTTGCCCTGAGTTGGCCTTTTAGATATACTGATTGCTGTACAGTAGTCACCTAAATTGAGTTCTGTATTAAGGTACTCAATAGACTCTAATGTCTTACAAAGACCAAATTTCTTTTGAAATTTGCTGTTACTCCTGCTTTTGATCTATCAGTCAAAAGCAGAAATTCACAAACTAAGCTAATAGTGGCCCAAAGTTTGCCTGTGTTTTATTAAAACCTAGTCATATCTATTTAATTATCATCTAAACCCGCCTTTGACCTACAATGAAAGTTCGAGCAGATCAACTCAGGATTCAGCATGTAGAATAAAATCCTGATAGTCTAATCATAGCAAACACAGCCTCTGGGCCCCATCCTTGAGCGAAGTACTCAACACATCCACTTCCAAGCCTTAGGGCAGAGGAAAAGAAGGAGAAGACCTGCTCCCTCATCTAGACGAGCAGCAGAAATCTTGTAGAACTAATTTCTGTCCAGTGGTCACACTTAGCTGCCAGAGTCCCAAGAGAATTTCTCTCTGTTTTGTGTAATGGTGAGCTCTTTCGATGAAGCAGAGTTTTATCACTTCATGAACCACTGAGAACTGCAATTCACAAGATGAGAGCTAAGCAGCCTTCATTCTAATTCCAGTGAGAGGAGCAAGGACGCTCAATGCCTTGCATGTCTGGAAGACTAAACAAATGTTGTTATTAAAAACTGACAGCGATGCCTTTAAAAGTCAGCACCTGACACTGTTTTCTTGAGCCCTGACATTTTATGATTGTACACAGTGCTACTATGAGTTGTTTACTGAATTCTGATTGCTTTAAAATTATACTGGCATCATAGCTATGAAGTGCAAGCCAGTAAAATTCCAGAGCCTACATAACACTAGGAACAATCTTCTAGAAATAGCTGTACTTCAGACAGCAGTGAGCTTACGGCCCTTACCCTAGCGCCTATGCTGACAAGACCCTTTGTATGCTAAATTTTGTGACTTAAATATTTTTTTCCGTGAGCCCTTCGTTGTTAAAATTATCTTTTCATTATCAACCAACCATTATTAAAATTATTTGGGAAATGTATAGCTGTAAGAAATGTGATTCTATTATACTAATCAAAATAGGTAGACGTTTTGAGTAATTTCCCTTCCCCTTTCAGAAACCTCTCTTTCTATTCATAATTATAGTCAGGGTCTCCAAATAGCCATAAAAGCTGGGTACAAGCAATATTACCATGAGATCCATTTACAATGAGCAGTAAGAGACTCTTTTGATTCTAGGATGCTTGAGTTTTCCGAATCTGGAACTTCGGTTTAAAATGGTGTAGCCAGTGTCTTATAAAGCAGACACAGACTCACTTTTAAAAGAACAACTCTCTTTCCACTTCCATTTCCCTTCCAATGCAAAACTAGAGTTATCTGTAACCATATGAGAAAACGTTAGCTGTGACCATTGAAACTTTCAATCAAGAGCTAACATAGTACCGTGACATTTCCAGCCTAAATGTGAGAGCACAGCAAGTCCTCTCTAGTCTGTGAGGGCAACTTCATAGTAGCATCTCTGTTCCAGAAATATGAAGATATTATAAATTGAATTCGTTTCTGGGGTCACTCTCTAGCTATGCAGTCTCTGTACCTTCTTTTTTCTGGGGTCACAAGTAAGAATCGTATTGGGACATCTCAGCAGCCATTGCCAAGCTGAGTGACTATATTCCACATCTCCCCAGCTATGAAGTGCTCTCCAGTCTCCTCTTCAGCTCCTATTGAATGTACACATAAGCAAAGAGGGTGGAAATAGATTCCCACAGGATGACATAACTAGACAAGGACTCAAGTGCTACACCCGCCCATGAGGCAGGCCTCACTCCCAGATACCCTTGTTGCATTTTTCACATAGATTGGTAGCTTAGACTGAAATAGCATTTCCAACTACAGTTGTCTTCAGAGAAAGAAGTGTCTGTCTGGAGAGGAGAAGGAAAGAATGTAGAGGCTGACCTTCATGTGAGTTAGGGGCTAGAGTCTTTGAACAAACTTATGACTGTCAAGTCAAGCCATAATGGTGAGGTGAGCCTCACATGCTGAATAGATATGAAATTGGAGATGGCTCGCACTGGGGGACCACTTTGCCTCCATCTGCATTGCACATAGCCTGTGTGCCTGATCTACCGCTCACGTGGTAGAGACATGACTGCTCATCAAAGAAAAATGGATAGTGAAACTTGAAGATGAGGCTACAGGGTCTCAGTTTGAAACAAGAAATCAGAGTCTGGGGAGACAGTGTGACATAATCAAAGACCGTAGTCACAGAGAAGATATTCAGGCATCAATCAAATAAGAATCTTCATCCAAAGGACTGAAAAAACATAAATGATAAATGTCATCAGACTTTCAACCAGCTTAATGGTGCACCATGTTTGAAAGAAATGGCATGCAGATCGATACTGCTTTGCTCGTTCATAATCAAACTCCTGGTGTGAACAAGCATATGTGCTAATGTTCCTCTTGTGTGCACAGATTATGGCCCTGTTAGCAGCCTTGTATCATCTTAGCAGTGTATATCTGACAATGCCTATTCTCAGGCCTTACCAAACTAGAATAGATCTTTCTCAACTTAGAAATTTAACTCTATCTCTAATTATATCAAGTACTCATGTGTAGGCATGCATGTATGTGTGTGTGTGTGTGTGTGTGTGTGTATGTGTGTGTGTGTGTGTTTCTCCATCACTTTATATCTTGATGCATCAAGAAAGTGAGTTTTATTCCCATCAGGAATTTGATTTATAATCTAGTGTTAATGGAAGCAGTTTCATTGACAGTGTTGGTTGGAAACTAGGACATATAGTGCTTGGAAGTTATCAACACTGACAGGAAATTGCTAAAACAGCAGAGCTGAGCTGGGATCTGGGATAACTGTTGCACAACAAAGTCATTCTGCCCATAAAGAGCTCTCATTTCATTACCCTCAAGTAACATAAAAGCATTTATGAACGAAACCAAGAGGCTGCGAGAACTCTCACAGCTTTCCAGTGATAGTTCCAGCATTGCTCTAATCCTGTGTGGCAATACCATCATTCCCCATACTTCTCAGAGCAGAATATACACAATAGTGACCTTGGCCCACTGAACAGTAGTCCTGAATTTGGTGGTGATTTTTATATATATATATAATCAGATGCTATAAAGTAAGAGGGTAGTAGGAAAAAAAGACTATGTGGTATGCAACCCTGGGAAAACTCATTGTATTATTTTCTCATATAGAAACATTAAAGAGTTTTTAGTTAGGAAAAATATTTTAAAGATGACTGTGTTGATGGTTTCACATAGCTATGGACATGCTGAGATCACAAAACTATATTTGGTGACAGAATTGTACATAATGCAAGCTATATCTCAATGGACATATTAAATTAGTCAAATTTTTAAGGAAATAAAAGCCAGGACTCTTTCTATTCACATGAGAAAGATGAGCACTGCACTACAGTATAAAATTTAAACATATATTAGTTCTTACCTAGAGCATCATTGCCCCAGTCCCAAGACTTAAATGAAAGGCTAAATATTAACCTCAAATGAGCACCATTCTGTCCCTGCCTAACCTATCTGAACCTCAAAATCTGAATCATTTAAAATGAGTGGCTATTCTTGTAAGGAAGAAAAGGTAATCATTTTGATGTTCTGAGATAGTTTTGTGAACTGCTTTTTAAGACACTGCTGTGTCTGAGGTTCAAATGTGTGTATTGTGTTTGTAAGATGTGTTCTATATAACTGCAGATCAAAATTGCTCTTCCGTGATCTCTAGGGTATTATATTTTGAAGAATACCTTGGAATGCAATAAGAAGCTTAGAATTTTGATGTACCAAAAGCTATTTTAGGTTTAACATTTTACCTTTACAGAAACATTAATTAAATATGTTATTCTTCAAATAAAAATAGTAAAATAGGTTGTTCCACATCACACCAAAATGCCTAGTTTTAGTAAGTATATGTGAAAATAATTATGAAATGTCATCTTATATTCTTACTAAAATTCTGAGTGCTTAGAGAATTGACTATATTTCTATTCACCAAAACAAGTGCACTTCTAAAGAGCAGGACTCTCATTAACCAGACCATACTAACTAACAAGCAACGGTTTCACTTCCAGTGTGCAACCACATGCCTGTATTTTCCAGAACATGCATGCAGGGATATTTTCTCTATCTGCTGTCTGTACTTATTCAAAACTAAAAAAGGAGTGGATGTGTGTCATCTGTAAGTATTCCTGATCACAAGCAAGCACTCTTCAAAGGAATTTCTTATCAGTGCAAACATAAATCTGGACACCTGGATGCAGAGGTGAAGTCACACCACCCGCAGTGCCCTCCATGGTGGCTCTGGGATGCACTCTTTCCTCAAGTCCTCTCACTTTAAGATGTGGTTCTGAATCACAAGACTTGTTTACCAAACAATTTTAATGGTGCCTGCACTCTACAATCACGGGCAAGGATATGAGGAGCACTTGAATCGTGCCTAGCACTATGTCTTGGGTCCATGGTGTTTGCTCCCTTGCCTCTCAATAAAAATGCAAAAGTTTCTCCATTTACTTGCAATAGGAAATCACAGGGTTCAGTGAGTCTGTATCACTTTTGCTTAGCCTCGGGTGCATGGCTTATGGGTTGCTTGCCTGAAAGTTATCACACGGATAGTAGGAAAATACATGTCACTGTTTCTGAGAAGTATGTTAAAACTATGAGGAGCTGTCCAGCCACCACATAGTTTCAGTCTTGCAGAGCTCCCACCATGACAAGACAGATTCAGCAGGCCGGAAATGGTCATTCCAGGCATCTCTAGCTTTTGCCTTTACACTTCTTGAATTTTCATTGGGGAAAAATATTTTAAAAATCCTTAACCCCTAAAATCTTTATATCTTTTCTTGAGGGTGCTAAATGGCCCTTTTTTTTTTTCTGTGTAGATATGAAAAAGATATGGTCTTGCTTCTGGTGAGATTTTCTCTGTGGGAGAGAAGCCGAAATAACATTCTGGACACAAATAGACTACAAATAACTTGAGCCCTTTGAAATCACTCTTTCGATATCGATTCACTCCAAGGATGAAAGCCAACCCTGGGCAGAACCAGGCCAGTGGATGCAGAATTCCTGGGAAGGCTGAGATCTCTGGGACAGGGAAGCTTCCACAGGCTCTTAGCAGTGTGCCCACCAGCTAGGCATGCTGTTGCTTCCTGCCAGCTTTTGAAAGGCTTTCAATTTATTGTGGACACACTGCCTCTCATTTTCAGGGACAAGTTTGGGAAGGAGGATGGTGTAATTACTTACTTTCTTGCTTTATATGTTTCACATTCCTGACTAAGTGTGTTAATCTCTGAAGCTTCCACACACACTGAGACTGCCTTTGTTAAGCAGATGGCCTCCTGTCTCAAGGAGAAGCAGAGGGTGAACTTCTTTGAGAGCTGCCAATGGAAGCACCTGGGCAGAGGCAGGATGTGGTGTTCTATTCTTTGACACCCACTGAGCACCACTGCAGTTTGTCCCATGTGTTCTAAGATAAAGCTAGAAATGCAACAAACAACAGTGTCAAGAAGGGTAATAAGTTGTGCTGGACATGTAATAGAAATGTGCAGGATAAGCTAGAATATACAGCATTGACAGGGAAGAAGTCAGAGACAGAAAAAGCAATAAGATGAAGTAATACAGTCTGATTCTGTTTGGGAAATAGTTCTACGGTCCAAATGTGTTTGCAAGGATGACTAAAGGATGATCACAAAACACCTAACTGAGTAAGTGATCTCCTCCAGTACAAAAGGCACAGGGTTTGAATGATAGGGTGGCAGGGCAGTTAGCAGCTTCACTGTCTGTCAAATGATAGAATAAGAGCATCAAGTCCCTGGTGGTCCAGTGCTCCCCCACAATCAGACAGCACAATCATAGACATGGTACCTTGTGGCTCCTCTCAGTGTGTTTGTCAAAGAGTAATAAATGCTTAAATAAATTACTTAAATAAGTGAAACAGTGATGGAGCTAGTCTGGGTGCCTGGATTTCTTACCCACTGGTTCTTTTATACTTTGCCATTACTATAGAAATGGCATTTCCACATCAACAATAACATCATTTTCTGCATAAATTCTAAAGTTGCAGAAAACTGAACATTCATTCATAGGTTCCACCAGGTGCAGAAACTGACTGGGACCTGCACACTGCAAAGTTGAAATTTTCCAGACATTTTACATGATTGTAATGAGGGTTCAGCTCATCCATCCAGAACCTTTGCCTGGCTATGGGTTGTACAGAATTGAAATAGAGATCAAATATGCAGACTCAATCATGTAAAGGCAAATATTTGTGGAGAGAAAGCCCCAAGCCAGAACTCTGCTTATCAAAGGTGAGAGCATAGACAGGACCTGAAGTAATGTGTTGCCCTTTTCCGAGGAAAGCTCTCCCCTTAAGAGGTGTATGGCCTCAGCTCAGCCAAATGCCACAGCAGGGTGGTTTCCTGTTTCCTCATCTTCTCCTTAGCTTGTCTGAGAGTGCTCTCCCTAGGATAATCTAAAGTGGGGTGTTTCTAATGAACTGTGCAATGTAGACTAACTCCCACTTTGGGAAATTCACAATGTCAGGTACTTTATTCTCTAAGGAAAAGACTGGTATTACAGGTTTTTGTTTTATCTTTTCTCCCCATGTCCCCTGAATGAGAAAGGAAAGCCACTGTTCCAAAAGAGCAGAGCTCACCCCGAAGCCCTCGGTTTGGTGGTGGAGAGTGATGAGACAGACGCTCTTTGTTCTTCCGAGGCTGCCATCGACATGGGTCTAGCAGCAGTGCTCTTGCACTTGGCATATTGCAAGCACATTTGGGGGCTTGCGAGATAAGAAGAAAATTAGTCATGAGTCCTTGTTTGCAAAACTATCCTAGATGTCATCTTCTTGTGTGATATTCAAGCACATAGGAAAGCCTTCTGAAAGGAGTCGAAGTCACCTGACATCCCAAAATATGCTAGCCTTCTGTGAGATGAGGCAGAGCTCACCCAGGAGACTTCTTTCTGTCAGTTTCATTATAAAACTAGATTCATGTTAAAATAGAGAAAAAGACAGTCCACAGGGGCAGAAAGCAGCTAATGGTTGCTGGGTAGGGAGAAGAGAAACAACTGCTATCTATAATATAATTGGCACTACTTCTCCTTTCAGGGGAAGAAACACTTTAACATGTTATTTTAATTGACCTATAATAATTGTACATGTCTACAGAAACCCTGATATTTTCCATGTGTAGTGACTGAATACAGGTAGTTAATATGTCTGTCACTTCAAGCATGTATTATCTCTGCATTAGGGCAAAGATAATTACTTTTGAGATATGTAAATAATAGCAGTCAACCATAGTTATCCTCTGCTATCAGGAATTAAAAATTGTTTCTTCTAACTAGATGAGCTACTGCATCTATCAAATAAGCTGCTTGCATTTTCTCAGCCTCCCGAGTCTCTGGTAACTATAACTCTAGTCTCCCATTCTATGCAACCAACTTCTTCAGCTTCCACAAATGAAAACATCCAGAACATTTCCTTACTTATCATATTCTAATTAATGTCATATCTACCTAGCCCTTCACCTGATCTAGGTTGTTGCTAATGACAGTTCCCTTCTTTGTTCTTGCTTAATAATATTCCATTCCATTTTCTTGTCATTAATTAGTTGATGACACTATTTGATCCTATTACTCAACTATTGTGCATAGATTGATAAAGGACACAAGAGCGCAGAAGTCTCTTCAACATTCAGCTTTCATTCCTTTGAATATATTCCTGCTAGTAGGTTTATATGATAGATTTATTTCTACATTTTTATAAATCCCCACTTTCTCTCTATAAAGCCAGCATTAATCTACATTCTCCTGCTCCCAAGCACAGGAAGACAGAGAGATGACTTAGCTTAATAATATATGCTTCTGGGTCCCAGTACAGATTCCAAACATAGTCTATTGAAAGAATAATGTAAGTCTATGGCCAGTTGCCAAATCCTCATCATTTCTTTATTCTTGACCATATGAGTCAATCAAATGAACCATAGAACAATACCTACTCATGTGTTTCTCAACCCAGCCAATAGTAGAAAATAATTTAGAAGCTCCTAGTAATATTAGCCACTGGCTTAAAATTATGATTCTTTCTGAAAAAAAAAATGCCATCTACCTTCATAATACTAAGCTAAGCCCTCTCTTCATTCCCTACTTGGTATGTCTTCTGCTTCTAAGACGTTTTCCCCTGGCTCTTATGGAGCAGCTGTAGGAAAGCAGAGGGTATCTGCTTAGTCCTATAGAACATGGTAGGAATATGGAAATCTGGTTGCATCTCAGTTACCAACTGACTCAGGGCTGCACTTGTATGCTCATCTGATGACAACAGCTCCATCATATGCCATGTTGGATGGTGCCAAGCACCCAGATAGGCTATGAGTGTGGGCTCCACAAATTAACATTCCTGGTTTAATTCACCGCATTCTCTTAAGCCTCTAAATATAGGGAAAGTATTTAGCACTTATTTCATACCCAGTCAAGCCCTGATAGAGCAGAGCTAAACATAGCCAGTATATAACAGATTTTGCTACCTTAAAGACACTGAAAGTCCTACTCAGCTACCCAGGACACAGATCTGTGGATTTGTTCCAACCCAACTGGTCATGTAATTGCATCATCTTTCAGGCCCAGGGTGTCCCGGTGCTCACAATCTCCAAAGTGCCAAACCTGTGGCATTTTTCCATTTGGCAAAAAATGTAGCTGAGCTTCCTAGGAGAGTCCCCTTGCTTCCAGTTCTGCAGCTGGTATCAACTGGGAGGTGAGAAATGGTTCCCCATCTGCACCAGTAATGTTTTCATCATCTAACATGGTTTGAAGCACAAACCATGGCCATTATGCAAACCTATAAAACAAAATTCTTTCCAGGGTCCCAGCAGATACCACTGCAATCAACCTTCAAGATATTGTAGTTGAGACTCTGAAACCTAAATCATTAGCAACCTGCTTCTCTAGTGCCTGTCCCACCACAGACATCTTCTTCTTCTAATAAAGCCCCCTTTTGAAGTTCCACCCTGTCTATGTGAAGAATTTGCCCATTGAAGAGAATGGCTTGGTCTTGGAAACTTGACTGGTACAATGAAGGAATGAAGAAGTAGAAGACAGTGAAAAAAGTGACAGTTGACATATAGGAAACCTGGGATCAAGTGGTCTGTGCTCACTCTAAAAGAGGGCACATATCAGGAATATTGTGTTTGTTATGTCTAACACAAGCAGGAAGGGTAGCTAGTCTCTCAGTGGGATGTCTCTGAAGGAGGGCAGTCTTGGGCTGTAAATAACCAGGAGAAGAAAGATGTCTGCAGTCAACAGTCTGTATATACACTGATCAATCATTCATAAACACACATACTTGGACCGGAGGAAGCCTTTATCATCCCTCTGAGTCTCAACTAGGGAATTCTTTGTCATACATATGGTTCTTAGACATTGGGGTCCTGGATATGACCTTGCTCATGTCAATAATACACATTCACTCAAGGCTTCCACTGCTCCCCACACCTTGAGTTCTGGACACTATAAGGAATGAGGTCCTGGGATAAGTTCTATTTGAACTTAATCATGTGAGTTATTCACCTGTATGCATGCATGTATGCATTCATGTATCTGTGTTCCCACACATGTGGGACTACATATTATACACATGTTAAAGTGAAGTGACAGAAGACAGGCAAGCAAGGATAAATCACAATTTAACTTTTCCAGTCCTCACACTTGCATCTGAGAAGTCTTGCCTTGATGCCTTTTGTCCTTCAACTTGATCCGTATTATTTTATTGAATACCTGGATATTTCACAAGCTATCTGAACCCCAAGAGGCCTCAGGAAGCACATATTTAAAGCCTAAACTGAGTGACCTTCTCGCAATTCCCTCCAGGATTCTGTGTGATCCCCTGGGGGGAGACTTGCATATATATATATATATATATATATATATATATATATATATATATATATATATATATATGCGCATATATATAATGTATATAATATAATGTATATAATAAAGGGGTGAATATATATGACTCATTGAGACTCATCAACATCTTTATCTCAGCAAGATTCCAGAGAATGGGCATTGTTGAGTCTAATGGAAAAGCTGTTACCTGGGCCCTTTCCCTTGCCTGCAGATATAGCACCCCTCAGAAAAAATGATTACAGGGAACTAGGGGGTGGCTTTGGTGCATTTTGTGGTAAAATAGAGAAGCGCAAAGAGTGTGGGTTTGATTTAATCCTCTATGATGAAAACTGGAACTTTGATGTGGCTAACAGAATGTCAGCAAGCATTAAGTCCCTCGAGTCTGTAGGCTGAAGCTGGTTAGTGCCCTTGGTAATCTCCTAGGGTTCTTCATGCAGCAAAACTAATTTAAATTGCAACATGATTCAATAGGTGGAAACAGAAAGTTGAAATAAGCCTTTTGGATCTTGTAACTGCACAAAACCATTGTATGTGAAAAGTACAGAGAAAAACAATTGGAATCATTTCAGGCTTTGAAAACTTATAATTACAGGTAAATGACTATTATGTTATTGGAACAGCCATTATATCTGAAAGGTACAATTTGGGATAATATATGTGGGGACATTAATACACCATCAGATTTTTACAGCACAAGCATCACAATGCATCCAATTTCAAATTAGAGGTTACTTCCATGGGTTTTACTTGATTCTCTGCCTCTATTTTTAAGTAGGGCATTCATGTGAAATAATGACATCATTTCACAGAATCATAATAATTTTTGGCTATGCAATATTCACTATCGTTTAAAAGTCTCTTGGTCTTTAACATTATAGGAAAAATAACAAAAGTCAAAATTACCCATCAGTACACTCTCCACATGACTGTCACCTCTAAGTTACTTAAGCTAATGGAATAGCACAGCAACACAGATCATGAAGGTTAGAGAAAATCTAGAAATCATCTTTATTTACATTTAGAATTTGCATTTAAATGCAAATGCATTTGATACTTTGGATGCCTGCTGAAACTGGATTAAGCTTCTCAGAAAGGCTAAGAAAACAGAAACAAAACGAAAACATGAGTCACAGAAAGAACCAACAGAATCCTGTATGGACTGTCACCTGGTCATCTGATGACATCTTTAACAATCATGGGCTTCTGAATAATTATAAGTTCTAGATACCATGAGATTGCCTCAAAGATGATCAAATGGAAGAAAAGAAAGAGACACAGAGAGAGGTGGACGTCCACCAGAAACCAAATCCACTTGTGGACAGTCCACTTCACCACAGAGCTCCTTTCCTTCACTACATGCCACAGGCCACACATCACATGCCACATGCTTCATGCCACCCTCAGATGCCACATGACTGAAGCCTCAGCATAAGAGCTCGTGAACTCCTTGTATTCTTCCTATACAGACTTTTTGGAGTTTCCTAGCCTTTCTCAGCTAATCTCTAGGTATGCAGACACTTGCCCTCTCTTGGAAGCAACTGAAGATTCATAACAAATTACAGTCCTTGGAATTTTGATCATGGAGACTGAGTGCACATATCCGCAATCATGTTACATGATGTAACTAACATGCACTGGGGATTCATAACAGTGAAACACTGAGCTGAGCTGAATTCTCTCCACCTGGAAAGTGCTCTCGCTCAAAGAATGAACAACTTGCAAAATAACCTGAAATGAACCCCAACTCAAAATCAAAATTCAAGCAAGTGCTGGATTATGTTGCCCATAATCGGATGGAGGCCATCCTTCAATAAAGGTTTCTTCTTCCTAGAAGAAGCTTGCGCCAAGTTACCAAAACAAAAACAAAAAAAAAATTCAAAGCACAGAATAATTTTTAATAAACAAGAGGTGGATTGATAACTCAGCAAAGTGATTGGTGTGTATGCATGATGATATAATACAAAAAAATGGTGGTGTCAGCTTGGAACATAAGTACTGGAGAGCAGAGAAAGTCAGGTGCTTGGAGCTTGCTTGGAAGCCAGCCCAAACTAATGGGTGAACCTAACACAAGCTGGAGACCCTGTCTTCAAAAGCAAAGTACATAGGAAATTCCTGCGGAACAACACTGGAAGTTGACATGTAACCTCCCCAAGCCTGTGTTCACATACAAGTACACATATGACTATATGAATGTATGTCCACACATACACATAAAAATCAAGATGAAAATGAAAATTAGAACAGGGAATATAGCTTACTGGTAAAAACACTTGCCTAGCACAGAAAAATTATAAAAAAAATAAAACCAGTATGTGAAAAATAGAACTTAAAACTAATAATAACACTGCAAATGACTTAGAGGTTCTGTAACAAAAATGTGCTGGAAATACTGGCAATAAAGGAGAGATGACAAGTGGAGACAAACATCAGTGGGAATATGTAACTGTTTCTTATAACTACTAGTGTTGTGACTACTCAATGATAGCCCTCCCCTAAAATAATCAGACACTTCCTGGAATGTATCAGTTGTAAAACAAAACTACCACAGCTTGCTTGACATGGAACATGTCTGATAATTCACAGCATAACACCACAAAATGGAAGAGTAAAATTCTCTGCACATTTGCCTTCAGTGGCCTAAGAAGAACTTTCCTTCCTTGTACCAGTCATATTGGATGTTTGGAGGAGGCTCACCCTCCCATTTACATACTTTATCTTGTCAGGGTCTGTGGGATAGAGAAACCGAAGTCACTTGTCCTCAAGGATGTAGCCATCCAATTCCCTCTTCTCTGTACCCCTCACTGCTTTGTATTCTCACTTTATCAATCACCCTTGCTGATGCCTGGGAGCAAAGGACAGAATATTTTAACCAGTATATATAATTAAAATACAATGGTGAAATGCACCATAACCTTTTGAAACATTATTTGATAATTGATAATAAAGGCATAAGTACAAAATGTAATATTGTTATAGAACTATAAAACTGATTCATACAGGCACGCACATGCTAAAAATAGTTTTGCTTACAAAACCTTCAAAAAGAAAAGCTTGTTTTCCAGCTTATAGTCATATAAAAATATTCTATAAAAGTGGCGAAGACAGTTCACAAGGTCCCGTTGCCTTGATCCACATACTCTCTAAGTGTGGACTTTCAGTTTCACATGGTATTCCATTTTCAGAATGCATTTAATAGGCAATATGGCAGAGTTACAGAAATACTTTCAAAGCATGTGCACTCATAATGTACAAATAACTGTGTTGCAAATTAGCTGAATTATTCATGGAGGTGCAGAGCCAAACAGCATTATCCAGACCTGAATTCCTAACAGGTTGAGTTCATTTTTCAAGAACAAAATTTGACAGTTCTTTATGATGCCTGAGTGCACACGCCACATCCAAGTTTATATAATGTTGAAGCTATTGCAGGAAAAATGAAATATGCAGCCAGCCATCCCACACATTTCTGTATTAAGGCCAAACACAACTAGAATGAAGACTTTGGACAGAAACATTCCAAAGTTGATTGGCTAAAATATTAAGGTGTAAACTGTAAAATAAAATCCATTTTTCACAATTTTGCAGAATACAAGTCAAAATTTTTTATTTGATTGTAATAAAGAAAAGTCCAGCAAAAAAAACACTAGTTAGAGAAGTTATATTCACAATAGCCACAGCAACCAGGAATTGTCAGGAAAGAGGTAAGGTCAGTGCACTGACCTAAACAGATTGACACATTCTGTTTTCTGTCTCTTATAAACTTTTTAATAAAATGGAGACCAGCAGTTGAATGAAGAAAATATCTTCAAAAATAAAACTACATTATTATGCAGCAAAGCCTCATAAATTATTTGCAAATTATGTTTCCTATGCTCCAGAAAGATCATAAAGTAACAAGGCTGCTGCACACAGTGGGTACCACTTCTTATCCAGGGCATTGTGTGTATGGCAGGAGAGGACGGGTTTTTCTCACCAGGGCCTAATATCTTCCCTCCTGACTCACTCTGGGATTAGGGGGTCATAAAACACACATAAACACATCTAGGTGTTGGAGATGAGTCTCTGAGTTGAACTAGAATGTGGCTTTTGTCTTTGAAGATGGCCTCTAATAACCACTCCTTGTCCATATGTATTTGATAACCCTTTACAGGAAATGAGGTTTATTCTTTTCCAAAGGAACTTGAGTTGACCTTGTGACTTGTTTGGCATGATGCCAGACTTAAGTCTAGGCCTTTACAGGCCTGGGAACATTTGCTATTACTGCATCGACTGCCAGTCACCAGGCTCAAAAGAAGTAAGTTGAGAATGCTAGAGAAGAGCTAACGCTTAAGCCGTGTCAGCACTTTGCTCCTGGGTAAAACCCAAAGGTTCCTACTCACACAGCCTGCAGGAGAAGCCGAAGTGATCCCATGTGCTCATCAACATCAGCAAACTCCACAAAGAATCGTGGGAAACAATAAATAGGTGCTATTTTATTCCACTAAATTGTATATGTTTCATGCAATAGATAACTAAAACACAAGCATCTAAGAGCATGAAAATAACACTTGGGTCCCGCTCAAACTAAGGCACCAGCCAAGGACAATACAGACAGTAAACTTTAAACCCCTACCCAGATCTAGCCAATGAACAGAACATTCTCCACAGTTGAGTGGAGAGTGGGGTAGGACTTTCACACGAACTCTGGTGCCTCATATTTGACCATGTCCCCTGGAGGGGGAGACCTGGTGGCACTCAGAGGAAGGATAACAGGTTACCAAGAAGAGACTTGATACCCTATGAGCATATACAGGGGGAGGAAATCTCCCTCAGGAACAGTCATAGAGGAGGGGAGTAAGGGGAAAATGGGAGGGAGGGAAGGATGGGAGGATACAAGGGATGGGATAACCATTGAGATGTAACAAGAATAAATTAATAAAAAAAATGTTTTAAAAATGTGGTTATCACTATGCACTTACTATATGCTTGTTTTTCATCTAAAATGAGCATGCCATATGGAAAACAGATCTAGAGATTACCATCAGTCTGTGCTAAACATTCTGAAGATGGTGTCTCCTAAACACTAAGATGCTCCTCTATGTAGTAAATATTTAGGTAGCACAAGTTGGAGGGTAGAAGGAGTCTGTGGAGAGCAAAAATAAAGAGTGAAGCCCAACACTACCACAGGTACATTAGCAATTTAGGCTTATTGTACTACAGAAAATCCCTAATTCAAATACAAACTTCCAGTTCCTCACACTAGGAGGTTACCAACCCTGGTTTGAATCTTGTCATGTGTATCTCTTAGAACTTGGTATATGAAATAAAAGCATGACCACCTCTGCATACACCATTATTGGTTTCTTGATAAATAATGAGAATATGTTATCCTTCATACATCTCATTTCCCTTAGTCAGTACTGATGGTAAACTCTAGAGACAGAGAGGGCTGGGTTTGTCATACAATAAATAAATAAATAAATCAAGAAGTTTATTCACAGTAGTGAGCTTTCTTGTGTCTAGACTCATTTTCCCCAGTAATCACCATAGAATGAATATTTTCTTCATGAGTCACATCTTTTCATAGTTCCCTGAATAAATAGAAGGCCAACCTTATAAATACTGCCCATAAAAATTTAAAATATCTATGGATACTATCAATAAGTAATCCACACTGCTTCATGTTCCATTCCATAGGAATTTTAAATGAGAAGAGGTATTTGCGTGCCCATAGTCTCTATGACTTTAACACTCAGTGAGCCTATGTGACACAACTTTCTAATTATTGAGAAATCCACAGATTAACTCAGAAAACACTAGCCCAAGAGGCTTTTAAAACTCTCTCCTTCATACAATAAAGAAATAGCATTGATTCTTCAGGAGACAAGACAATCAGAAGAGATGTATGTGTGGCCAAAGAAACTTGGAGCAAAGGCAAAATTGAAACAAGATCTTGATTCATTAAAGTTTTGTTCATGCTGGAGTATTTATGTTTGGAAATAATATGATTCTACATATAATAAACCCTAAGAACTCCTCTTGCAAACTCTTAGAGCTGATAAACACATTCATCCATGGAGCATGGCACAAAATTAACACACACACACACACACACACACACACACACACACACACACACACACACACGAGTAGCCATATTATATAACAATGGCAATTGAACAGAAAAAGAGATCAGGGAAATAATCTCATTCAGAATAGCCTGACAATTAGCCTGAAATGTCAGAATAAATGTAAGCAACTACGTGAAAAAAATATAAATGAAAATTTAAAACACTGTACAAACATTTGAAGAAGATGAGGGAAGAGAGAAAAACTTCCCACATTCATTGATTGGAAGAATTGATATTAAGAACTGCCTACCTTACCAAAAGCAATTTAAAGGCTTAATGAAATACTACTAAATATTTCAGTGTCATGCATCACAGAAATTTAAAAACAGTAAGCCTCACAAAGAAGTAATAGACCCTAACTAGTCAGAGCAATCTTGAGCAAAAAGTGTACCACTGTGTCAACACACCTGCTTTTATATTATGCTACATCTCCATAATAATGAAAGCAGCATAAATGGCACTGGCACCAAAACAGACACCTCTACTAATAGAATTGAAGTCCCAGATACAAAGCCAACAAATACATGACTCAGCTTTTGACAAAGATGCCAAAAGCAAAAATTAGAGAAAAGAATGACACCAACAACAAGAACAACAACAGCAAAGTATAATAACAGATGGGGGTCTGAACACAGATACCTTGCATAGGTAAACAATGCTATCCCCAGAAGGCATGTCTTAACACATGAAAATGTTAGTGCCAAGTATAGGCATTCTCTATGAGTCAAGAACACCCCCAGAGACTCCCTAAACAACACAGGACATCGCCATTAGTCTTAGATGCTCTACATAATTAAAGTCCTTTTTTGATGAAAACACAATATATTTTGGGCATAAGACAGAAAAATGACATTGTAACTGTCCTAAAAAGAATTACTTCCTTCTTCCTAGCTTTTATACTACAGGGAGGTACTATGCAGACCAGAGTGGAAGAAAAAATCACATGTGACATTATCCAGTAGTAAACCATGAGTGCTACAATACTGACCTGCCAGACAAGCTGTACTCACTGGTGCAAATGTGGTGTGAAGGTTATGGGGGTAACCAGCTCCACAGGATGGAATTCAAGCCTTTTATTATAATTCTGTCAAAGTCCATGTCCCAGGAAGTCACAGGCCCTAGAAGTGGTCATGGAGGACCTAATGCTGTTATGTTTCTAAATAAACATATTTTTATTTGCCATATATATATATATATATATGTGTGTGTGTGTGTGTGTGTGTGTGTGTGTGTGTGTGTGTGTGTATATATATATATATATATATATATATATATATATATATATATATATATATATATTGGCGATGTTCTCTACTATAACCATTAAAGTTTCTTCCTGAAGCAGTTAAGGCAGAGGTTTATAAATGGCCAAAATGCTTAGAGTCAACCATCACTGAGTGTTTAAGTGTTAATGGAACATCTGAATCAACCACAAGACACAAAGTGTATTATGGAAGAGGGGGAGAAAAGAGCTTAGAAGCTAAAGGATCATAAGTGGAGAGTTTGGAAGTGTTATCTTCCGACATGAGGTATCTGCTGGGCTGATGAGCTTACGGCAGCTGTGGTAACCTGCATAAGGCCTATGCAAGATCAAGACAGCAAGATCTCATCTAGAGTTCCAATAGGATGTCCTCCCCTACGAGTTTCCTGGTAAGTGAAGGCTTTCGTGGGACATGCCCCTTGGGCTAGTATGCAGATATAAGTGAGTATATGCCATTTGATTCTTTCTGCTTCTAGGTTAACTCATTCATTATGATCATTTCTAGCTCAATTCACTTATCCACAAAATTCGGGAATTCCTTGTTTTTAATAGCTGAGTAGTATTCCTTAGTGTATATGTACCACAGTTTCTTTATCCATTCTTCTACAGAAGCATGGGAGAATAGCAAAGTAGAAGGATCAGAGGGTCCTAGAAACCTACAAGTAGAACATTTTGGTAGGCAGATTTGGGCCCAAGGGTCCCACTCAAACTAAGGCACCAGCCAAGGACAATACAGGCGGTAAACTTTAAGCCCCTACCCAGATCTAGCCGATGAACAGAACATTCTCCACAGTTGAGTGGAGAGTGGGGTAGGACTTTCACACGAACTCTGGTGCCTCATATTTGACCATGCCCCCTGGAGGGGGAGACCTGGTGGCACTCAGAGGAAGGATAGCAGGTTGACAAGAAGAGACTTGATACCATATGAGCATATACAGGGAGAGGTAATCCCCCTCAGGAACAGTCATAGGGGAGGGGAATAATGGGAAAATGGGGGTGGGGAGGGAAGAATGGGAGGATACAAGGGATGGGAAAAACATTGAGATGTAACAAGAATAAATTAATAAAAAAAATTAAAAATTAAAAAAAAAAGACAGCAAGATCACTAAACACCTCAGCATGCAGTCCCAGTGAGCTACAAATGATGGGGGGTGCTGTCTGGAGGAATTGAGAGGGGAGATAAAATTAATATAAATTACATAGTCATATGCAATATACAATACATAGTCATATGAATTTGTCAATGAATAAAAATATATCCTAAAAGTTAAAATATAAATGTATACTTGAAGTCAGAACAAACATACTTCCCAATTTTATATAATGAGCTTATTGCTGTCATGAGGGAATTTTTTAAAATTCTAGATGACACTGTCATTTTTAGAAACAATTACAATGCAGCCTACCACATAACATAAGAATAGAGCATAGGATACTACGGAAATGCTGAATTTAATTTGAAAATGGTAGAGAATTTTCCCAGAGGAAGAGATCTTTGCTCTGTCTTAAGAGCAGCTTTGTAATTGGAGAGTGGAAAATGGAAAATGGATAAGGCACTGTAGAGGGAGGGCAGTTGAAAGGGTAAGCTCCCTGCAGACTCCAAAGTGATTCTATATGGAAGAGATATAAAATGAGGGCAGGCCAGTGAGGACCAGAGAATGAGGGTTGCATGGCTCCAAAGTACCAAAATGCCACACTAAAGTGCTCAGGGTTTATGAGAAAGACAATGGAGACATCAGTTATCTGTTTCTCACAGTCAAAACAATCTGGCCAACAGCAACAGAAACACATTCTCCTCACTGCAAGGCAACATTCTCCAGGACATACTTAGCCAATGAAATTTCAACATATTTTGAAATATAAATACCATACAGAGAATTTTTCTAACCATAATAAGAAAAAGTTAGATATCCATAATAGAAAAAGTACTGGAAATTTTATAAATCTATAAAAATTAACAAACATAACAATGAATCAAGGAAAAAATCAAAATCAAAGTTATTAAAATATTTCAGGACAACAAAAAGGAAAACACACATTACTAAAACTTGTGTGACACAGTGAAGTAAATAAGACTTATAGCTATAAGCTATTGCATTTAGAAAGAGACCAAGCTGAAATTATATACACTACATACAGTATATGTATACACACATACACAACACACACACACACACACACACACACACACACACACACACTATTTAAATTAAGCCATTTGGACTGAAAATGTTGCCCAAAAGACCATAGTCTAACAAAAAATCCAAGTACCAGGCAAAGGAAACCTTTTTAATTGGTCAGGTAGCCCAATTGACTCTTAAAACAATGTAGATTACAGATATAGCCCTTGATTGCCTCTTATTGCTGAAGACAGCTCACACTTAGAACACAACAATCTAATTATTTGAGCTGGATCTGACCTGCAATTCTCTTTCCTGCCATCTTGATTCCACAGTTCCAGAAGACACTGTGAAAGCTCCCAAGAGAAGGAAGTACTAAACAGCCCATGCATCTGCATCACCTAGGAAACCACAACAGTTATCAGCATGGAAAATAGTCATAAAGGTACAAACAGTGGCACACCTGTCCAATGCAAGAAATAGCTTAAAGCCCACTAAGCAGGAAGGAAATCATGCCTGATACTAGAAACGTATTCAGTTTCTGGGGCTAGTGAGGTCATGGACATTAGAAAGAGTCTACTTGTGCCATTTTCTGAAGTAGCACATTCTCTCGCTGTGTTCTAAATTTTATCCTTACGCCCACAGATAAGTGTAGTTACCACTCTTCATCAAAGATGTCTCCCTCTACAGCAAATGGAAGCCATCACAAAGAAACTAGAATTGAACACAATGCAGAGATGAATAGATTACGGGGAGCCCAGCCACAACAGATATCTCTACATCACAGATCCTGTGTCTATTGCTTGGGAAACATCATGGAAGAGAGGGCAGAAAGATGGTAAGATCCAGAATACTAGAGAGTCAGAAGTGAAGCCTTCTCTTGTTGAAATGGCTGTACAAAGAAGACTAAAACAACAGCAGTGTTAATGGGCATGTTAACAATGCAGAAAGGGGGTAAATCTCATGGGGTGCCTCTCCTAGACAGAAAAGCTGCTACAGGCAACTAATGACTCCTGGAAGAAAGAAATTAGCCTTTCTCAAGGATGAGCAAACACACACACACACACACACACACACACACACACACACACACACACACACAAACAACACAAACAAGACAAAAATTGGCCATTGTAGCACAGGAGAGGAGCAGAATAAGGGGAATGAAGAATAATCATTTCAACAGGAAAAGCATTTGAGAAATCAATACTTCTTCATGATAAAAATATTCAACACAAAGCAACAGAAGGAAACTACTTCTATATAATGAAAGCCCTCCTGGAAATGTCTGTGGTACACTCATTCTCATTGTTTGCTTAAAAAAAAAAAAAAAAACTTTTAAGATATAAATAAAGCAAGATGTCCATTTTTACCACATATATTCATCAGGCTAAAGGAAGTCCTAGTCAAAGCCGTCAGAGAAGGGGGAAATGCATGCAAATTGGAAAGGAAAAAGTAAAATTAATTTTGTTCATGAAAGATGTGATCTTACACGTAGAAAGTGCTCAATAGCCTACAAAATATTGGCTAAAATTAATAAACCCAACAAAGTAGCAAAACACAAAATTAATACAGAGAAGTCCAATGGATTTCTATATGAAAAGAACAACATATATTCTCAGGATGCAATTTTCAAAATACTATTAAAGTAGCATTAAACACAAAAATGAACCATGGATACTCCAATAAAATCTAAAAGGTAAATAAAAAGACGATTTTGATAGTCTGAATCATTTAATACATTTTGCTTTGTGATTATTTATTTTATTTTATATAAGTACATCATATGTAGTTTCCCTTTCCTCCCTCAACATCTCTCCCATATACCTTTCCTCGATCTAATTCAAATTCATGACTTCGTTTTTCACTAATTGTTGTTACTTGCATATATTTATATAGAGAGAAATACGTTATATATATATATATATATATATATATATATATATATATATATGTGTGTGTGTGTGTGTGTGTGTGTGTGTGTGTGTGTGTGTGTATTACTTTTAGGGCTGATTTGGTATCCAATAACTAATTGTTGTTCTCTTGCAAGGAAAAGATTATTTCTCCTGCTTTTAGTATCTCTTAATTGTCTGTAGATTTTAGGAGGTAAGCAAGACCTTTCTCATTGGACTTAAGACCTCTAAAGAAGAGATTATACCTGGTATTGGAAACTTATCCATTCACCCAGGACTAGTTAAGTCATGGATCTTAGTGGAGAACTGATAACACCAACTTCACTAAAACAGCGGAGTCTGTATTTTAAATGTTTTACCTTATAATCACAGATAAGTGGAGTCCTTACCTCTCTTAGGAAACTTCTCTTTGCAACAGATGAACCCACTGAGGAAAACTAAGACCAATTAAAGTACAAACTTGTGGAGCCCAGTCTCAATGAATATGTCTACAAAGAAAATTAGCATTTTCTCATTCTAATTTAAATTTATTTTTAAAAATTTATTCATTTTACACCCCAATTGTAGCCCCCTCCCTCATCTCTTACTGGTCCCCAAAATATTAGAATTTTTAAAGCATCAACATGACCTAGTGATTCAAAATTCACTGAGATTACTATGAAAATCACAATGATGCGTTTGATCAGCAAACCCAATCTAAAATTAGTACAGAGTTTTCAGCAATGCAAGCCATATCAGTCTTTAACAAGAACAGAGCTAAGAAATTTGCATGTCTTCATTTTGAAGCTGACGTCAAAGCTACAAAAATGAAACTAGTGTGGTGCTGACATTAAGAGAGCCTCTCAAACTGCTCATCAGAACAGAAAGCCCAGAAACAAATCTCCACACACACAGTCTAGTGATTTCCTTTAACAATACCAAGCCCATTTAAGGGAGAACATTTCATGTCCTTTCAAAAGTAGAACTGGAAAAACTAGATATCTACATAGATAAAAATAAAATTTGTATAACATCTTATATAAATAAAGCCCAAAGAAATCAAAGAACTAAACATAAAGTTTAAAACAGGATAACTCATCATAGTAAACAGAGAAACGAACTTGGTGGCTTTGGATTTAGCAATGATGGGGTGACACCCAAGGCATGGGCAATATAAAACAAGAAACATGAAAATTTGCCTTGCATGGAAATTTAAGCAACTTGCACAATGGATGACCCTACTTCCCAAGCAAAAAGTTAACACAAAGATTCTGAATCAAATATCCACCAAGGAATTAGTATGTAGAACTTATAGATAACTCCTAAAACAAACAACAACAAAATAAAGACTCATTCAAAAAGATATAAAGCTTGAACAGAAGTTCCTTCTGAACCTATGGTCAGCATTAATAATGAGATAAAAGCAAAATCACACAATCGATACTATCTTGCACACTCTGGGAGTCAATTACTAAAGAAGAGCTGGGGAAGAAAAGGAGAAAGAAACAGAGGACCATGATAGGAAAAGGGAAAGAAAACTAAATAATAAGCTTTAACAAGGATGTGGAGAAATTGGGCCTCTCCTGCTCTATGGCAGGAATGTTAAATGGTTCATTGGCTATAAAAACACTATAGCAGTTCTAAAATATATCTTATGCAGTATGTCTATTTCAGATGTGCATACAGGCACCATAATACCATAAACTGGCCATGAACAAATAGAAGACTTAAGCATGTCTCTGTGAGTAAAATAAGAGCCAGAGTTCCATAGTCACCACCTCCCTAAAGAGTACCAAGCATAACCAAGCAAGCCTATATTCCCAGTGCTGGAAAAAACAGAGACAGAGAGCAGAGAGCAAGCCCCTGGCCTTGATCACCAGCCAGTCAGCCTGCAAAGATGAGCCCCAAGTTCACCGAGAGATGCTGCCTCAAAGGAATGAGACTTTATAAAAGAATAGGACATCAATGTCCTCCTTCAGTTTTACAGATGTGCATGTGCATCTACAAACACAGGTGCATCACCACCACATAGACATACACCAACAAACAGTATAGTGAAGATAAATATATTTATTAAGGTTCTAGAAGCCTCAGTGGGAGATGATGCACTTAGATCTTCAATTTGAGCTGCCAGGAGGGGTTGGTATCCCTTCTGGCCTCCTCCTCTCGGAAAAGAAGGCAAAGGGGGAGGGAGGAAGGGGACACAAAGGTGTGACTGGGAGGAGATAACAGAGGAGGCTGGGTTCAGCCTGTAAGTGATTAAATAAATAAACAAAAAGACACTTGCAATCTAGGTTCTCATTGTTCTTCTGTGTGATCACAGTATTGGCTTCTTAACTTTATGTGTGGTTTGAAAATAATTTTTCTCATCTTGTTTGAAAATTTAAAAATAACGATTGAGACAAATGAAATGAGTTCTTCTGAAATAGGAACACTTAGGTGAAAATATACAGCTTTCCCCCTCACTTGCGGAAAAGCACACACATCAAAATAAATACAGGAAATTTCATGAGAAAAATGGCTTTCGGGTCACAGGCCTTCTGAGCCCCTGATGGCCAAGAAAACAATGATTAAAACACTTGCATTACTTAAGACACCTATTTGAAAGGAATCCATCTTCCATTTTGAAGGGATGACCGAGACTATGTAAATCACTATGTTTTGCCTCTTCAGGAAAAACAGAAACATTCAAATGAGTGAAAGTCAACATGGAAAAAGCAGAAGCAGAGTTTCTAGGCTGTGAGCTGAAAATTTAGTGGCCCTACAGAATTTATAACTAAGAACCAAAGTCACATGACAAAAATAACTCTGCCTTCCCCTTCCTTTCAGAGAAGAGTAGGTCAAAAGGGGTACCAATGTGTGTCTATGCTTTGGTTGGAATTTACCATCACAGGAAAAAAATTGTATTATTCCTGGAGGCTCCATGGTCACAGTAAAGCTATAGTGGAAGGGGTGAGGAAAAAATGGGTAGTGGTGGAGTTCTACAAGACAAGTCATATTCAGGGTCAAGAGAGCGAGACTAAGGACCCACAGCGACAATACTGATTGAGAGCAATTGGTATATACAAATTTTTATCCAGTAATTCTGATTAAGTGTAACAGAAATTGTGTGGCACCATAAAAGGTGATAATGATGAGAATGTTCTATAATAAATCCCAGAGTTCAGATGAATAGATAACACACACAGGTGCACGCATACACACAATGAAGGATACCAAGCCAGTTGGCAAAGGGTTTTCATGTTTTTCATCTGAGAATTTTTATATTATATCTTAAAATTTGAATAAAATGTAGGTTTATTTAAGTTTATATAAAGCAAAGGTGTGAATTTCTCACTTCTTAACCCTGTATAAAACATTTGACTATAGATTCTCAAATATATCAGTTATTGGTAGCAGAAATGGCAAATTGCAGACAGCAAACTCCTAAATACTTCTAGTTTCTAAGTTATTGGCTGTATTCTACATGTGGTTCAAATCATGACAAACTCCCATGACCATATCTTTTTTGTAGACTATATGATGACCTTAGATTATGCATTCACTCAGCAAGACTGAACACTGAGGGAGATGGAAAAGATCACTGTGAGGAAGATTCTGGTGTGGTAAAAAATATGAATTTCAATACATGTAATTAAGAAGTCAACATGTAAGTGTTATTATTTTTAAGATATGGTATATGTTACAAGAAAACAAAAGAAGGGCAGTCAAATTACACAATATAAGGTAACAACACAAAAGGTAAAATGGTACCAATCAGATCCAATGGGACAAACTCAGTATGGCCCAACCATCAGATGTAGCAAAGTTGCATCTAGGAAGGGCTGACAGCTGGTAAGCAGTGCCTGCTTGCTATTAATGAGTATGGAGAGAGTGATTTGAACTAACTGTGCATTAGCAAGTGTAAAAGGCATAATGTGATATTAGAAGCAGAGCAAAAAAGACCAAAAATGTCAAGGAAAAGTCTTAAGAAGAATATTGATGCAACCAGAATAGTGTTTTAGAAAGAGAGCCCTTTAACAGTGGAGAGTATATTCAAGATTGCCCACTTGATGTAAAAATAGAATAAACAAGAATATATTGCAGTGTTTGCGGTTAAATGTGGAGACATTAGAAACATAGGTGGAGAAAGAAAATGGATTTGACAAACATATTTAGGTACATAAAGAGACAAGAGAGGCACCTGAGTTACTGAAAACACAAATAAATGAAGAATTGTGTTTAACATCTCCCACACAAAGAAGTTGGCACTGGGAGGAGGTGGGAGAACCATACACACAGCGTGGTAAATTAGTTTGCACAGGAAAGGACCTTCTGGAAAGACCCACATGGACATTAACTGACAAATGAGACTACATGGAACTAAAAAGCTTCTGTATAGCAAAGGCATTATCAATTGAGTGAAGAGGCAGGCTGCCAAGTATAAAAAAGGCTCTGTCTCTGGCAGAGAATTACCGTATAGAATACATAAAACACTCAAAAACTAAAACCATGAATACAAATAACTCAATTAAGAATAGATACATAGTATTAAACAGGGAATTCTCAAAGAAAAAGAAATACAAAGACTAAGAAATGTGTTTTTAATATTCAACTTTAGTCATTAAAAACTATAGGTTAAAAAAAAAGATTACAGCAGATTTAATAGAATAAGAAGGCTCAGATTGACTGGGAGATGATAGGGCAGTATCGAGGAGTTAAAATAAAGTTAACTTATATTGGAGAACACTGTTTCCCCAGACAGCATAAGCTATCAAATGAAAATTCCATCATGAGGTATGGGTTACCCCATTTTTAAATGTTGGTCAATGGGTTTGCCTAGACTTGCCCCCAAACATTACAGATTATTGTTAAGGCCCTTGCTTTCCATCCAGAATATGATGATAATATCCTATTGCTAAAGACAGCACACGCTTGCATAGGAGGATATGAAGAAATCAGGCAGGCACTAAACTAGACTCTTCATCCTTGCTAGCTAGCTGCAGTGGTGCTAGAGCCATTGTACATAGACTCACTGCAGCCATGAATGTATGCTTTAGATCAAGACACCAAAAACCCAGCACGTAAGGGGGAATGGCTTATGACTTTCTACCACTACAATTGAGGAGGAGACATTGTTTTTTTGAAAGCTGCTAAGGTAAGAGCAATCACCTTTCTTGGCACATGTGGTCCACTGAGAGTCTCTCCATCCTCCAGCAGATTGTTCTACACCCATGCATACTAACTGACCTCAGTGGGTTTTAAAACAGAGCTCATGGATTTGAAAAGGAATACTAGCTGGGGATTGGGTAGGAGAGATATTGTAAGGGAGGGAGAGTGGGGTAGATTTGATCAAAATACATTATTTGTACATTTTTTTTAAAAAAAGAAATGTGATAAAAAATAAGTCTAAAACAGTAAAATTTTTTCTAATAATTGTTTGTCTTACCTATACCAATATACAATAAACATGCTGATGTCAATGTACTCCTGGATGCAAAGGAAGTTCCTCTTTCCTTTCCCCAATAAATTGTTACCTGAAATTAAAAACAAAAACAGCTTCGAAAGCATTGTTCTGGAGGAAAAGTAACCATAGTAACATAATTATCAAATTACACAGTTGCTTTCCCCTCCATTTCGATTTGAAAAAGATTATTGGATCAAATTGCTTGTTTGTGTATTTTTTTTTATAACCTGGTATTCAATTAATTTTGGCTTTGTGGTCAAGGCAGAGCTCTTTTCCCAAACCATGTCTATTCTGAGGTACAAATTTAAACATCTATTCATTCTCAAAACTTTCTTCCAAACTTCTCTCCAGAGTTCTGAGCACCTTGTTGATTTTGGCCGGCACCATCCCTGCAATGAAACACACAGGAGAACAGGCATCACTATGAAATGCAGGCTTCCCTGGTACTCTGCAGCCATGCTGACTCAGCAACAAGGTCATAAGCCAGGGCTGGGTTCAGGGAAGTGCTTTCACAAATGGAGTGATAAAGGAGAAAATAAAACAAGCAAAGACTGACTCAAGGCTTTTTAACAGACGGCCAATCATAAGTACAAAAGTCCTTATGGGACCCATGTAATTCATCTCTCCCAGAAGTGGATGAGGAACCAGAGTGATCAATAGGACTTCAGTTAATCAAGGAGTTGACAATATCCCAGGGTGATGATGTTTTCATATTTCCAATCACATATTCTACTCAGAACTTAACCCAACCCACAGAAAAAAGGAAGTAGCACAGCCTGACAAAAGCCCAGAGAGCCAAAGTCACGCATGCAACTCAAAGTTCGTCTCCAGGACAGTGATACGCGATTACAATACACAATTCAGCCTGTGTAAGCTTAGGACATATCTAACACTTGCAGTACCATTATAATCTCCCACGTGAATATGAAAAAGTGAGATAAAGAATGAGAACTCTCTAGTCCTTTGATAAAAGCCTACTACTTGGGTTCCCTACACACATACACACACACACACAAACAGAGAGAGAGAGAGAGAGAGAGAGAGAGAGAGAGAGAGAGAGAGAGAGAGACAAAGACAGAGACAGAGACAGAGACAGAGACAGAGACAGAGACAGAGAGAGAGAGCTCTTTGTCACAGTCAAAAAACACCCTTTTCTTCTTCTTAATTGCAAATTTTGAAGCCTCATCCTGTAGCCATGGTTCCATTAAGTGCGCCAACCTTATTACTCTCAGGCCTACAGTCACTCTGAGAAAAGAAGAGGTACTCTGCTTCTCTTTAGGTTCTTTTCTAAACACTTGGCCATGCACAGAGCATGACTAAAACACTGGGCATTTTTTTTTTCATCACCATAATCCATAATTCCACACCTGAATGCCTCCATTGTATGCTCTCCTTTCTCTCAGCATCACACTGCTGTTTCCCCAGTTAATCATTTTTAAACTATTCCTTTGGATGTTGCCTTTACACTATTCTGCTAAAAGTGCTGCACAAGGTCTTGTGCAAGGCCAAGTACACTCAATGAAAAGCTAAATATACCCAGAGTCTGATGAATACAATTTAAAACAACCAAAGCAAAAGGCATGTTAAGTGCCACTGTTTATAAAATATAAAATACAAAGAAACGGTAGAAGAATGTTATGATGGCCACAAAGAGGAGGAAGATGAAGGGAAGGAGCTCAGAAAGAAGAGAGCAAGAGAGGAAAGGAAGTCGAAAGCAAAGTCCCTAGCTCCCAGCAGATGCGCACACAGACATGGAAAATACAGAGAGACTATTGATAGAGGATGACAGTTTATGGACAGGTGGATAGATATAGATGATAGATGGATAATAGATGATAGGTAAGTAGGAGGTGGATGGATAGATACCAGGATCTGACATAAATATGACTTTAATACAGTGAAGAAAAGACATACAGTCCCTAGAAGTTGAAGGGGGAAAGCTTAATAAGGAGCCAGTATAAAAGGCTTTTAAGGAATTGTTTGCTGGTTCAGAGATCCTGAAGGCCAAATACCATTCCAGAACACAGCTCTGTTGGAAGAACTGATTTAATACACTGCATAAAAGCATAAGTGTAAGTCTTAGTTAGGGTTTCCTATTGTCATGATAAGACACCATGACAAAAAGCAACTTGAGAGGAAAGGTTTTGTTTCACATAACACTTCCATATCTCACTCCAGCATTTAAAACAAATAAAAATAGACCTGGGCAGGAACTAAAGCAGAGACCATGGAGGAATGATACTTGTCTTGTTTCCCATAGCTTTTCTCACGCAATTTCATGTCCAACCCAAGATCATGCTAGTAAACGCTACTGCCTCTAGTGGACTGGGCTCTCCCACATCAATCATAAATCAAGAAAATGTCCTACAGATGTATCTATAGGACAATCTGATGGAGGCATTTTCTCAATACTGTTCCTCTTCCCAGATAACTTGGACTTGTATCAAGTCAACAAAAACAAAACAAAACAAAACCACCAATGACAAACAGTGGAAAGTCAAAAGTAACTCTTCATATTGAGAGTTCTAACACATTGTTAAGGAGTCAAGGAGTCTTTTATCTGATTTCCCTTTTCTTCTCTTCCCCATGATATTCAAAACTAAACCTACTTTAGAAATGTTTCTAACTCCATCAGGACCCAGAAACTGTGGGGCTGGCTGTTGGGCAATTTCTTGCATCACGCCAACCATCCCTCACCTTTGGTCAGCCAGATACAGGGTTGAATAGGCCATTTTGGGAAAATAAAAGCAAACTATATATCATCCCCTTGGGAAAAAGTGCTAATCAGTAGACTTTGCTCCTGACATGATACTTTATGAATGAATTACAGCTAGATAACAACAGAAGTGAAGAAGGCCCTCCATCAATGTGAGCTGAGACTCTCCTACAGTATGAATGGAAAGGAACATGCAGGGTCATTTGTGCAGGAAATCTGAAAAAAAAAAAAAAAACTGCAACAAGCCAATGCAAAAATAGTCATCATTAGTAAAAATATAAAGGTACCAGTTTACTGAAGGTATATTTACCTCAAGCTACTACTTCTTAATAATTCCAAGAAAAGAAATTGTTTGGTTCCATATGGGAAACACCAAGATAGAGAAAGTTTAAGCGGATCACTCAAAGCTTTCTAGCCAGACCAGACACAGTGGATACTCATGGTCTTCAGCAACGCTGCACTGTGAAATCTGTCCTGTTAGCATGTGCGTGTATATATACATGCAGCATATGCAGAAATCCATGTGAGTGAAAGTGTACGGTCATGCATGTTTCAGTTGGTGTGTTAACATGTAAAAATGCAGCCAATTCCAGGCAGGCAGTGTAAAGAGGTAGGCTGAAATTGGTGTGGAACAATCATGGAGGTGCACGGGGCTATGTGTGGCTGACTGTAGCTATGACTGTGGTCCTATACACAGCTGTAAACTGGCTTACACATTATGGAATTCTTTGGCAATTCTTTGGTAACTTGACTGCCAAGTGCTCAAGTGTGAACTTTATAGAGGATAACATAGTGTTCCAGTCAAGCTGGGCATACCGGAGGCCAACACGGAGTTACCAACTGCACTACCTTGGACGAATCCTTGAAAGTCTGTGGCTCAACTGTGTGCTCTGTAAACTGAAAGAATTATTTGTCCCGTTCTCAGAAAATCTTCTGATGAAGTTACTTCACACATCTGAAACGCTTAGACTGTTCTCTGGTTTCTTGTAATTGCTACATAAATGCAAGCTATTGTTATTGCTAGTGTGATTGTTGAGAAGCGTCTTTGAAAGAGGTATTCGCTCTCATTCCTTCTAAGTTTTTATTGTTTCATTTCTGTTTTCACTAGGAAATTCCGGCAGGACTTGTAAACCAAATTTACATAAAGCAACAAAAGATTCAATGATCTCCCAGAACAAGAATGTCTTTCATGTCAGAAAAAGACCTCTTCCTAGTTGGCAGACACCCCAGAGGGGCTCCCGAGCTGACAGGGCAATGGGGTTATTCTGTTAGGGTGTTATAGTTCATTCACCAATAAAATGAGTCATCTTGGGAGAGGTATCTGCTTCAGCCTCCCACACAGTGTTCGTTTCATGACTTGTCTTCAGAGTATCTCTCAGGACTCTGACGTGAGCCGTTACTGACCCACACCAGGCAAAGGCCTCTGAAGGGCATTGGAAGCATATCAATGTTCTCCTATTCATGGTCCTGGAATCCAGTCTCTCAGCTTTTCAGTTCATAAAACCATGCCAAACTTATTTCTAGTTAATTAACTTTTTGCTATTTATTGTTTCTCAGCAATCCAACATATCTGTACAATTTATTCCCAGCATTTATCTACATATGCATTATAACAGCAGGCTATCTTACATTCAGAGAAGGATTTACTCAAAACTCATATAAATTTATTTCAGCTTCTACATAAAAATATAGTACTAAGAAGCTATATTCCAAGAAAAAAAAAAAAAAAAAACAAGTTTTATGGATTTTCAAAATGATAATTTTTGCACGACACAGGTTCACAGAAGACTACCATAAAACAGTCATGAACGTTACAGTGCATGTAAAGGCAATTATTCAGACACATTGCTCAGGATTAATCATAAAGTCAATCACCCATTCTATGCAGAAGGGCCAAACTGGTGTCATTGGCAAATAATAACTACACGGTTGCCTAGACAGATGTTAACATTTATTAATAAATATAGCCAGCGTGTGCTCATGCACACACACACATACACACACACATACACACACGCACACATACATTCACCCACGACAAACTGTAAGATGCATACATGAAGAAAACACTTATTAATGTGTATGCACACATACACGTCCCTGCATATATACAGCATTAGTGATATAATATTAGCATACTCCTTTGCCTCAAAGAAGTTGCAAGACATACTTCTTAGAGCAACTTCATTATTTCCCTTAACTGCTTCTTTTCCTTCTTCCAATCTCTTCATTACCTGTTATTTTTAAAATTCACCAAAACAATGTTATATTAAAATTGAAAGTCAAATATATTAACAAACTTGAATACATAAAACTGCTATTTTTTTAGGTACACATGTTAAAACTTACTCACTTTACATCTTGATTGCAGCCCTCTTCCTCTCCTCCCAGTACCTCCTTCACACACCAACTCCCCCATTCTCCCCTTTCTTTCTCCTCAGAGAAAGGATAGGTCCCCCATGTGTACCAAGCTGCCCTGTTCAACATGATGGAAAATGTCTTCAGTCCCTTTTCTATCAGCCCTGTGACTTTGTAAGCACCAATATGATTTTTATCATCAAAGATTAGCTTTACTTGTTCAGAACTTCATATACTTGAACTGAGGGGATCCTTTTATCCCCAGCTTCTCTCATTTAACATTTCTTAGATGAGCCAATGCTCTATACTGCTGAGCAATAAGCCATGAAGTGAGGAACCCATTTCCTGGGGCCTCATCAATGAGCCACTGTTCACAGTTTAAGCCCATTATGCAAAGGAAAAACAATTCTGTAAATGTGCTTGAAGAAATCTCCATGTAGACGTTTGCAGCCACTTGCCTTTCACGTTTGTAAGAAGCTGTTGACCGAAGCAGCTCACCAGGTTTTAAAAGCAGTGCTGTATCCTCACCACCACTACGCGGTGGGCTCAAGCTGTGGCTGTCGTGTTCCTCAACCAACTTTAATTGTTGTCAGCTTTTGTGCTTTCAGTCATTTTAGTGGCTCTGAAGTAGCCTCTAAAGGCATTTCCCTCATGAATAAATATGCTCCACATTGTTCTTGTGTGTAGTGGGCATTTCTGCCCCATCTGTTAGCCAAGACTCACGGAAGAACTCTTTCATCTTTGCCCAGTACTTCCAGGAAAGAAAGAATCACTGAATCCACACATGAGCTGAAAATAAGCAGGAGGTCAGCAGAGCCATCAAGCGGGCCTCACACAGGACATGGTTGCTGCAGTGCGGAGCCCTTCTTTTTTTTAATATATTTTATTAATTTATTCATATTACATGTCAATTCTTATCCCATCCCTTGTATCCTCCCATTCCTCCCTCCCTCCCATTTTCCCCTTACTCCCGTCCCCTATGACTGTGACTGAGGGGAACTTCCTCCCCCTGTATATGCTCATAGGGTATCAAGTCTCTTCCTGGTAGCCTGCTATCCTTCCTCTGAGTGCCGAATGGAGCCTTTCAATTATGCCTTTACTCCCCTTCCTGTGCTTCAGCTGTTTTCCTCTGTGATCCACACAAATCTTCCTTTTCCTGCTTAAACAGATTCAAATTAGTTCCTGCTATGTTCAATTTTAACAGTCTAAATTTAGTACTTAACTAAGTCCAGAATAGTCTGACTATCAAATTTTAAGCATTTTGAAAGTGTCAGGAGTTACAGAAAGGATATGTTCCTGGATTTCCTTCTCTGCTAATTAGACAACACTCTCCCTTTAGTTAAAGAAAATTGAATGTACACGTACACAGAGATACACACACACACACACACACACACACACACACACACACGCACATGCACAGGCACAAAACCAGTAGCATGCTAGTGATATTTTTTACTTTATTTCTTACTTACCAATCTGTGTATTTGTTCTGCCTCTCCCTCTCTGATTGTATTAGCTAAGACTTCCTATATGCTGTTGAGAGGGAGTTGTGACAGTGCAGCATCTCTCTCAACCTTACAGGGGATCTTACAGTTTCTCTGCATAAGTAATTCTTTCCTCTCAAGCTGTTTGTAAGCTACTCCTGGTTAAGAATCCTCCCCTCTATTCCACTATTCTCAGAGCTTGACGCTTGTATTTTTCTATGAATGGGCACTGGACTTTATAAAGTATACTTCCCTAAATTTACCTATCGGAAAATAAGGTTTTTCATGGGTTGGTTAGTTGACTCACTAGGTAAAGGTGCTGGCCACAGGGGCTGAAGTTCACCTCCTGGAACCTGAGCTGAAGCACAGTAAGGGGAGTAAATGCATAATTGAAAGGCTTCATTCGGCACTCAGAGGAAGGATAGCAGGCTACCAAGAAGAGACTTGATACCCTATGAGCCTATACAGGAGGAGGAGGTCCCCATCAGTCACAGTCATAGGGGATGGGAGTAAGGAGAAAATGGGAGGGAAGGAGGAATGGGAGGATACAAGGGATGGGATAAACATTGAGATGTAACAAGAATAAATTGATAAAAATGCAAAAAAAAAAAAAAAAAAAAAAAAAAAGAATCTCCTTGACACACAGCAACAACTGAGTATCTGACAACAATAGTGTAGGCCTCCAACCAGACCCATGACTCGTAGCAATGAACATTTGAAAGTAAACATATGTGGACAAAAGGCTAGACTGTGTGATACACTGCAATTTCTGTGACCAGATTTTTTGTTTGTTTGTTTGTTTGTCTGTTTTATTTTACTGGGGGGAGGAGAGGGATTTTGGCACATGATGTGTAGATCATAGACATTTGATAAAAGTAAAATAATAATAATAATTTTTCTTTCCTAGGCTATGGCTATTGATATGAGGTATAACAATCATAGTTTTCCCTCTTTTTTTTCCATGTTTAACTTCTAATTTTATTTTCATTGGAAATAAATTCTTCCCTCACACAATATATCCAAACCACTGTTTCCCCTCCCTCCATACCTCGCAGCCCTCTACCGCGTTCCCTTCCCCCCCCCCATTTGCCATCCAAAAAGAGCAAGACTCCAAGAGACAACATCTAAACACAACAAAATAAGACACAGTAAGACAGGGCAGAAGGCTTCATATTGAGGTTGGACAAGGCAAACCAATAGGAGGAAAAGAATCCCAAGAACAGTAAAAGTCAAAGACATACCCTTTCCCACTTTTATGACAAAACACCCATGAAACACCAAGCTAGCAGCTATAACATATACACAGAGGGCCTGATGCAGATACATGCAGTCTCAGTGCTTGCCACATCAGTCTCTATGAGTCCTGCCTATTTTACTCAGTGGGCCATGCTTTCTCGGTGTCCTCCATCTCCTCTGACTCCTCCTTCAGTCTTTCCTCCCTCTTGTCCACAGGGTCCCCAGAACTCTGAGAAATGCAATGGAGACCTCAAATTTAGACTCTCTCTCCTCATAAGGTCTGTGGGACTCTGTACCTTGCTCCCATCTGCTGACAGAGGAAGCCTCTCTGATGATGGTTGAACACTGGTTGTTTTACCAGTTGTATTTGGTTTTACTTTAGGTCCTAGGCTGTCCAGTTTCTGGTCCCTGGCCATCCAGGCAGTGTAGGATATGTGCTCCCTGTGGGAGCTCATAATTTTGATGTCCAGTCACCAGTTTATCCTGTAATCTGGAGGCACTGGAGCCTCTGGAAGATGAGGCCTGGCTAGTGAGAAGTGGGTCACTAGCAGTGGGCCTTTGATTGGTATAACAACCCCTGAGTTCAGTCATGGTCTGTATTTCCTTGTTTGCCACCATGGAGTATTAGCCTCTTGTCACAAGCTCTCGTCACCACGGTCTCCATCAATTCCTGGCAATACGATGGACTAAAACTCAAAAGGTGAATGAAAGTAAACTGTTCTTCCCATAAGCATTCTGTCAGGAAATGGTCAAAATGACACAAACACGTAAAGTACCTAATGTATGACTCCAATGAGACCAGCATCACCTTCATATCCAAACCAACGAAGACATCCCAAGAAATGGAGCTCTAGTCCAAGGTCTCTCAAAATATAATGTACAAGTCTTTTTTTTTTTTAAGTGTTACTATATTGAATATTATGACCTCATGGAAGATTTCCAGCCATACAACTCTGATTTATAGCTTGAGAATCAATGATTGTAGGTCAAGGGTTTTGGCCTGGGTTACCGTTTAGGTCTCTTCCTACCTGCTGTATGTGCTCCCTTTTTGCCTAACTTCCAAAGGGGAAATTAAATTACTGAATTTAAACATGACATTTTTCCAAAACAAGTATAGGGACTGCTGTAGCATTCCATCTCAATGCTGTTTTCACTGCACTCCAAAGATTTGGGTAGATTGAAGTTTCATTTAGTTCAAAACATTCCTTAGTTTCTTGTGAAAATTCTTCTTTCAATCAAATGTATTTAGAAATGTTCTCTTCCAGAATTTGGGGATTTTGTTCATTTATCTTTTTCTATATTCATGCTAGCTTTGTACTTCTAGAGTCTGTGAGAACATTGTGTGATTTCTCATCTTTCACATTCATTTAGATATGCTTTCTGGCCTAGAATATAGTCATGCATGGTAAATGTCCCATGCAAGCTTGAGAAAATATGTATTTTATTAGTGAAGTACCAATCAGATCCCACTGATCAGTGTTTCCCTTTAGTTTAGTTGTGTCCTTTCTGATTGTCTGCCTTTGTCAACTACAAAGAGAATGGTACTTAGACTGCAACTGTCACAATTGATTCTCTTGCTTCTCCACAAACTCCTGTCACTCTGTCCTCCTGTAATATGATAATCTGTTATCAGGACACTTGCTATGTCTTTGAGGAGAATTAAGTCTTTCATCAGTATACATTGTATATAGCCCTAAACATTTCCCCTGGTCTGATATCTATTCTACCTGAAAGCAATATTCACACGCTATCATTTTTATTCGTTAGAGTTATCCCTAACCTTTTACATTTAGTTTATTTAAGCCATTATATTTATAGTGGGTTTCTTCTAGATAAAAGATATAGGTGGCTCCTTTTGTTTGTTTGTTTGGTACACTCCCTTAACAGCCTTTAAACTGGTATATTTGAGTCATTGATGCTTCGCCTGTTTATTTATATAGTTAAACTAAAGCACATGAAGTTTTTTTGGTAATATATTACCTTGCTTCTGCTTTTATGTCTTCTATTATTTCTTTTCTGCTTTTTAAAAAAATATATTCTCGAGATGTAACAAGAATAAATTAATAAAAAAAAAAAAAAATATATTCTCATTTATTCTTTGAGATTTTCACATAAGAATACAGTGTATCTTGATCATTATCCACCCTTCAATCCCTCTATGAGGACACTCCCAACATATCTCCCTCCTAGCTTTATATCTGCTTTTATAAATGCTTTATTGATTTATATTTAACTCACTAGGTCCTATTGCATAAGCCTGGGGCCATCCACCAAGATATTAGCAACCTACAAATGACCATGTCTTCAAAGAAAAGTGGCTCTGCTTCCACCCATAAACATCAACTGCCAAGGTGTTTTTAACTAGCAACTAGGAACACATGAGCTCCTCCACCATCCATGCTAGAACTTTTAACTGGCTTGATATTGTGCAGGTCGTGTGTAGGTCAACACAGCTGAAATTGAGTCACATGTGAATCAGCCTCATCAATCCAGAAGACAGCATTTAACACCTCTCCTTCCCATCCTCTAGCTCCTATGTTCTGTCCTCCCCCTCTTCCATGATAGTCACTGAGCTTTGGGGGAATGTGGCAGGAGCAACCAACTTATGGCAACACACTCACATCTGTATGTTTTCATCATATTGAACAATTAGGAAGCTCTGCAGGAATTACTATTCACTGAAATAAGAACTTTCTTCAACCAAAACTGAGAACAACACAAATGTATGGACAAAACCAGAAAATTAGGAAGTAGTTTTCCAGCATGATCATTTAGAAATCAGTAATTTCTCCCTAATGGCCTATGATATCCTTAACCAGGGGGGTTGACTATGTTTACAGTATCAGAAATCAACTTCTTCTGGGGAGCAGCTTGCAAATCCAATCAAGAGAGCAGTTAGTTAACTCATAAAAAAGGCCTGCAGGTATTTCATCAATGGGCCTGAATTAGGAACTTCTAAATCTCTGTGAACCAAATAAATCTATTTTTTTTTTTATCAAATAAGAACCACATGAATATTAACTGACAACAGGGGCTTGTAATTAAAGAAATTCTAACCAACTATTATCATCTGTGTTTCTACAACAAATTTATGAGGAAGGGAAAAATTGGGAGTGAATTACTTGGAGCCATAAGTGGTCATTAAAGCAGCTGTTGATGTCCAAGCAGATGTTTAGTAGAGTGGAAAAGGTGCTGGAAGATATTGCCCCTGTGCAGAGTTGGAGAAGAATGAAATGAAAAACTCCCATGGCTAACATGCATCGGCTAGTCACTGTGAACTGAAGTAATCGCAGCACCTAGTGTCCACTCTGACAGTACTCACTCACCGCCATCCGAAGTGCTTGTATACTCCCCATACAATTCTTTTACATGTGATTGTATGAGAAGTATCATGGATCTCATTACCTGCTAAGATGGTTGTGTAATGTGCACAATGGGTAAATGATGCAAGAATCTGTCCCATTTGCAGAAATCCCTATTTTTTCCAGTAAACAGACAACACTTTGAGAGGCCCAGGTCACAAGACCCAAATATTAGTAGAAGAATGTTTTTATTAAAATTGTTTAAGGTTTCTTATTTAACAAACATGTGGGTGATCTTTGGATTTTTTATAAGGTATCTATATTTTTATTAAAGCAACCAGTGCATAACTGTCATTAAATACCTGCATCTCAGGAAAAAAATAGAATGCATTCAGAATCTCACATATTTGTATTGCATCATAGAAGACTTGGGAGCCTATCCAGAACCTGACGCAGTAGCATTTTAAGTAACATTTTCTACAGCCCAATATCTCCCTGCTGTCTACTTTCTGACATCAAACTCCTTCTTCTATCATATTTACTCAATAAGGAAAAAATTAAAAGGCCAAAATCACTTGACCCCAATCACCTAGCAAATCATAAAACCATAAACAGAATCAGACACAACAAACAAAGCATACAGTTCACAGAACCAGGTGAGAGTGACTTTCTATGACATAAAGGGAAGTGGAAAATCATCATGAAGGAAAGGTCAACAGTGTCCCTAACCATGGCAGCCAAAGCTGGCTCACTAATTAGACCATTTACTCTCCAGCACTGTGACGAGAGGCTGCTCACCACAGTTCTCAGACCTTTACACATCTTGTCTGATCTGATAAGATGGGTTAAAAAATGAAAGTCTGTTAATTAGCACTAATTGATTACATCTGACATGACTGTACTTTGAGCAGTCTGGAGGATGCCCTGTGGGGAAGTTAGGAAGGGTTGCTTATGCAGTAAACAGCAAAAAAAAAAAAAAAAAAAAAGGGGGGGGGGATTTCACAGCTTTAAAAAGCAGAGCTAATGCCCATAGACTATTGGGTGGGGATCTGACCCTTTTTTTATTTTTAATTTTAATTTTATTAATTTATTCAGATTACAACTCAATTGTTATCCCATTACTTGTATCCTCCCATTCCTCCCTCCCTCCCGCTTTCACCCTATTCCCCTCCCCTACATCTATGACCGAGGAGGACCTCCTCCCCATTATATGGTCATAGGCTATCACTCTTTAAATTGCCTCTGATGTAAGAGTTTCATTAAGCAAGATCCTAAACTCCTGAGAGAGTGCAATGTGAAGATGTGTCCTTTTTCTAAAAGAAACTACAAAAATTCTGAGACACTTGTGATTGCACGGTCCTTAATTATTAAATAATGCTGCTTCCTGGGAAAACAAGAGGCACATGCTACCTGCATATCAGTGGGTATTATATATTGCATTCCTAGACTGCAATACTTTCATTTTATGTTATTTTACTAATTATTCACTTTACATCCTGGTCATAGTCCCTTCCCTCCTCTTCTCCAAGTCCCACACTCAATACTTATTTTCTGTTTTCCCTATCCTCCCTCCCCTACTCCTCAGAGAAAAGGGAGCCCCATTCACCCACGCCAGCATATCAAGGACTGAGCACATCCTTCTCTCCTGCAGTCTGTTAAGGTAGCCCCTGCCAGGGGAAAGTGATTGAAAAACAGGCAGCAGAGTCCATGTGATAGTCAGCCCCCATTTCCCTGACTAGGAAACTCATATGAGCACAAAGCATTCCACTGGTTACATCTGTGTAAGGGGCATAGGTCTAGTCCATTCATGGTCCTTGGTTGGACTTCAGTCCCCACAGACATCTCTGGGTTCTGGCTAGTTGGATCTATTGGACTCTTCTTCTTCCTCCTTCTTCTTCTTTTTTCTTCTTCTGTCTTCTTCTCCTTCTCTTTGTAGATTTATTTTTTATGTATACATTATTCTGCTTGCATGTAGGGCAAAAGAGGGCACCAGATCTCATTATAGATGGTTATGGGTCACCATTTGGTTGCTGGAAATTGAACTCATGACCTTTGAAGAAGAGCCAGTGCTCTTAACCTCTGATCCATCTCTCCAGCCTCTCTATTGATCTTCTTGTGGGGCTTCTTTCCACTCTGAGTCTTTCCATCGTTCCCCTGACTCTTCCACAAGACACCCTCTGCTCCTCCCAATGTTTGGCTATGGGTCTCTGTATCTGTTTCCATCACGTGCTGGGTGGAACCACTCAGAGGAGAGCTATGATAGGCTCCCACCTGCAAGCATAATGGAATATCATTAATAGTGTCAAGGATTAGCTGTCTCTTATGAGGTGGGTCTCAGATTGCTCCAGGCATTGGTTGGACATTTCCTTCTCTCTGTTTTATTTTTGTCCCAGCACATCTTGCAGGCAGAGTAAATTTGGGGTAATGTTTTTGTTGCTGGCTTGGTGTTCCCCTCGTTCAATTAGGAGTCATGTCTTCTTAGAGGGTAGGTACTTCAGTCTCCATGACACCTGCTAGAGGGAGTCTCAGCTAGAGTGGCCCTTATATTCTCCCAGGAACCTACCCTGTTGTAGGTCTTCAGATTGTCACAGAGAAGCTCCTGTCCAAGCTCTCTCTGCAGGTCTTCTGTCCTACCACCCCCACTCTCCCTAAGTATGATACCAACCCTCATTTCTCTCTCTCTCTCTCTCTCTCTCTCTCTCTCTCTCTCTCTCTCTCTCTCTCTCTCTCACTCACTCACTCTTACCCTATTCTTTAACCATTTCTGCTGCCTATTCTCTTTCCACTTCTGGGGTCTGCCTTATTATTTATCTTCTTTGGGTCTGTGAATTGTAGTATTGTTATAATATACTTTATACCTAAAATGTACTTATATGTGATTACATACCATGTTTGTATATCTGGATCTGATTACTTCACTCAGGATGATCATTTTTATTTCTATAAATTTACCTGTTAATGTACCATGGTTCGGTTTAGTTTTGTTTTTTATCAATTATTCAGCTGGGGGACATCTGGGTTGTTTCCAGCTTCTGGATATTATGAATAAATCAGCTATAAACATTTGTTGAGCAAATGTCCTTGCTGTATATGCCCAGGAGTTGTATAAGTAGGTTTAAGGTAAAGCTATCCCCAATTCCCTGAGGAAAAAACAGATTGGTTTCCACTGGTTTTAAAAGTTTGCACTCCCACAAACAATGGATGAGTGTTTCCCTTTCTTCACATCCTTGATAGCATGTGCTGTCACTTGTATTTTGGATCTTACCCATTATGATGGGTGTAAGATGGAATCTCAGAGTTCTTTTGGTTTTCATTTCTCTAATGACTAGTGACAGTGAGCATTTCTTTAAGTGTTTCTTGGTCATTTGATATTCCTTTGTTGACAATACTTTGTTTAGTTTTGTACCTCAGTTTTAATTGGATTATTTTGTTTGGTGGTATTTAATTTCTTGAGTTCTTTATATATTTTGTATATAAGCAATTTGTCAGATGTAGGGTTAGTAAATATCTTTTTACAGCCTGCATGCTTTCATCTTGTTCTGTTGATAGTGTCTTGTCTTACAGAAGCTTTTCAGTTTCATGAGATCCAATTATTAATTGTTCATCTTAGAGCCTGTGCCTATGATCTCAAGGCTCTTCTTCAACTTATCTTCTAACAGACTTAGTGTGTGTGTGTGTGTGTGTGTGTGTTTAATTTTTTATTATTTTATTCTTGTTACATCTCAATGGTTATCCCATCCCTTGTATCCTCCCTTTCTTCCCTCCCTCCCATTTCCCCTTATTCCCCTCCCCTATGACTATTCCTGAGGGGGATTTCCTCCCTCTGTATATGCTCATAGGGTATCAAGTCTCTTCTTGGCAACCTGCTGTCCTTCTTCAGAGTGCCACCAGGTCTCCCCCTCCAGGGGACATGGTCAAATGTGAGGCACCAGAGTACATGAGAAAGTCATATCCCACTCTCCACTCAAGTGTGGAGAATGTTCTGACCTTTGGCTAGATCTGGGTAGGGGCTTAAAGTTTAGCGCCTGTATTGTCCTTGGCTGGTGCCTTAGTTTGAGCGGGACCCCTGGGCCCAAATCTGCCTATCATAATGTTCTACTTGTAGGTTTCTAAAACCCTCTGGATCCTTCTACTTTGCTATTCTCCCATGCTTCTCTCAGCTAGAGCCCCAATAGGATGTCCTCCCCTCTGTCCCAGTTTCCTGGTAAGTGAAGGCTTTCGTGGGACATGTCCCTTGGGCTAGTATGCCGATATAAGTGAGTATATACCATTTGATTCTTTCTGCTTCTGGGTTAACTCACTCATTATGATCATTTCTAGCTCAATCTATTTATCCACAAATTTCGGGATTCCTTGTTTTTAATAGCATAGTAGTATTCCATAGTGTATATGTACCACAGTTTCTTTATCCACTCTTCTACTGAGGGACACTTAGGCTGTTTCCATGTTCTGGCTATTATGAATAAGGCTGCTATGAACATGGTTGAGCAAATTTTCTTGTTGTGTGCTGGAGCATCTTCTGGGTATATTCCAAGGAGTGGAATAGCTGGGTCTTGAGGAAGCCCTATTCCCATTTTTCTGAGACAGCACCAGATAGATTTCCAAAGTGGCTGTACTAGTTTGCATTCCCACCAGCAATGAAGGAGTGTTCCTCTCTCCCCACATCCTCGCCAGCATGTGGTGTCACTTGAATTTTTGATCTCAGCCATTCTGATGGGTGTAAGATGGAATCTTTGAGTTTTTTTGATTTGCATTTTCCTGATGACTAAGGAGATTGAGCATTTCTTTAAGTGTTTCTCGGCCATTTGATATTCCTCTATTGAGAATTCTCTGTTTAGTTCCAAGCCCCATTTCTCAATTGTGTTATTTGGTTTGGTGGTGTTTAATTTCTTGAGTTCTTTATATATTTTGGATATTAGACATTTGTCAGATGTAGGGTTCCTGAAGATCTTTTCCCAGTCTGTAGGCTGTCACTTTGTTCTCTTGACAGTGTCTCCAGCCTTACAGAAGCTTCTCAGCCTCATGAGGTCCCATTTATTAATTGTTGACATGAAAGCCTGGGCTGTTGGTGTTCTGTTCAAGAAGTTGTCTCCTGTGCCAATATGTTCCAGGCTCTACCCCACTTTTTCTTCTAAATGACTTAGTGTCTCTGGTTTTATGTTGAGGTCTTTAATCCACTTGGATTTGAGTTTTGTGCAAGGTGACAAATGTGGGTCCAGTTTCATTTTTTTACACATAGACCTCCAGTTAGACCAGCACCATTTGTTGAAGATGCTATCCTTTTTCCATTGAATGGATTTGGCTTCTTTGTCAAAAATCAAGTGACCATATGTGTGTGGATTCATATCTGGGTCTTCGATTTGATTCCACTGATCAACCAGCCTGTTGCTGTGCCAGTACCATGCTGTTTTAATTACTATTGCTTTATAGTACAGATTGAGATCAGGTATGGAGATGCCTCTGGAGTACCTTTTATTGTACAAGATTGTTTTAGCTATTCTGGGTTTTTTGTTTTTCCATATGAAGTTCAGAATTGAACTTTCAATGTCTTTTAAAAAAGTGTATGTATTTTGATAGGGATTGCATTGAATCTGTAGATTGCTTTTGGTAGGATGGCCATTTTTACTATGTTAATTCTCCCGATCCATGAGCAAGGAAGATCATTCCATCTTCTCAGGTCATCTTCAATCTCTTTCTTCAGAGTTTTGAAATTTTTTTCAAACAAGTTCTTCACTTGCTTAGTTAGGGTAACTCCTAGATATTTTATATTGCTTGTGGTTAATGTGAAGGTTGTGGTTTTCCTAATTTCTTCCTCTGCCAGCTTGTCATTTGTGTATAGGAAGGCTACAGACTTTTTTGAGTTAATTTTGTATCCAGCTAATTTGCTGAAGATGTTTATCAGCTTTAGAAGTTCTCTGGTGGAATTTTGAGGGTCACTTATGTACACTATCATATCATCTGCAAATAGGGATAATTTGACTTCCTCCTTTCCCATTTGAATACTCTTGTTCTCCTTTTGTTGTCTTATTGCTCTGGCTAGAATTTCGAGTACTATATTGAAAAGATATGGAGAGAGTGGGCAGCCTTGCCTTGTTCCCGATTTTAGAGAAATTTCCTTGAGTGTCTCACCATTTACTTTGATTTTGGCTATTGGCTTGATGTATATAGGCTTTACTATGTTGAGGAAAGTGCCTTGTATCCCCGATCTCTCTAAAACTTTAAACATGAATGGGTGTTGGATTTTATCAAATGCTTTTTCTGCATCTAAAGAGATGATCATGTCGTTTTTTATTTTCAGTTTGTTTATATGGTGGAATACATTGATGGATTTCCATATATTAAACCATCCCTGCATGCCTGGAATGAAGCCTACTTGGTCATGATGAATGATATCTTTGATGTGTTCTTGTATTCGTTTTGCAAGTATTTTATTTAGTATTTTTGCATCTATGTTCATAAGAGAAATTGGTCTGAAATTCTCTTTCTTTGTTGAGTCTTTGTGAGGTTTAAGTATCAATGTGACTATGGCCTCATAGAATGAATTTGGTAATGTTCCATCCATTTCTATCTTTTGGAGTAGCTTGAAGAGTATCGGTATTAGCTCGCCCTTGAAGGTCTGGTAGAATTCTGCACTGAAACCATCTGGCCCTGGGCTTTTTTTGGTTGGGAGACCATCGATGATTGCTTCTATTTCTGTAGGGGAAATGGGACTATTTAGCTTGTTTATCTGTTATTCACTCAACTTTGGCAAGTGAAATTGATCAAGAAAATCATCCATTTCCCTTAGATTTTCAAATTTTGTGGCATATATGCCTTCAAAGTAGGATCCTATGATTCTTTGTATTTCTTCAGTGTCTGTTATTATATCTCCCTTTTGATTTCTGATTTTGTTGATTTCAATACTGTCTCTCTGCCTTTTAATTAGTTTGGCTAATGGTCTGTTTATCTTGTTGATTTTCTCAAAGAACCAGCTCTTGGTTTTGTTGATTCTTTGGACTGTTTTCTTAGTTTCTAATTTGTTAATTTCACCCCTGAGTTTGATTATTTCCAGACGTCTACTCCTTTCGGGTGTTTCTGCTTTTTTTCCCCTAGGGCTTCCAGTTGTGTCGTTAAGATGCTTATGTGCGATGTTTCCAATTTCTTTTTAAAGGCACTTAGTGCTATGAATTTTCCTCTTAGCACTGCTTTCAATGTATCCCACAAATTTGGATATGTTGTTCCTTCATTTTCATTGAATTTCAGAAACTCCTTGATTTCTTTATTTCTTCCCTGACCCAGGTGTCATTTAGCAGAGAGTTGTTTAGTTTCCACGTCCGTGTAGGCTTTTTGTTATTTCTGTTGTTGTTGAATTGCAGCCTAAGAGCATTGTGATCTGATAGGATAAATGGTATTATTTCAATACTCCTGTGTCTATTGAGGCTTGCTTTATGTCCTGCGATGTGATCAATTTTGGAGAAGGTTCTATGGGGTGCAGAGAAGAAGGTATATTCTTTTTTGTTTGGGTGAAAGGTTCCATAGATATCTGTTAGATCCATTTGGCCCATGGCATTGGTTAATGATGTTATTTCTTGGCTTAGTTTCTGTTTCAATGACTTATCCTTGGGTGAAAGTGGGGTGTTGAAGTCTCCCACTATTATTGTGTGGGGATCGATGTGTGGTTTAAGCCTTTTCAGCAGATCTTTTACAAATGTGGGTCCGTTGTATTGGGAGCATAGATGTTCAGAATTGTGATGTCATCTTGGTTGACTTTACCTTTGATGAATATGAACTGTCCTTCCTCATCCCTTTTGATTAATTTTGGTTGAAAGTCTATTTTGTTCGATATTAAAATGGCTACGCCTGCTTGCTTCTTGTGACCATTTGCTTGGAATATTTTTTTCCAACCTTTTACCCTGAGGTAATGCCTATCATTATGGGTGAGATGTGTTTCTTGAATGCAGAAGAATGTTGGTTCTTGTTTATGGACCCATTCAGTTAGTCTGTGTCTTTTAATTGAAGAATTGAGACCATTGATGTTGAGAGATATTAATGACCAGTGACTATTAAGAATCTTAATTTTGATGTTGTTTACAGTCGAGTGTTTATGTAATTGTGTTTTTGCCATGGGATAGTTATCTATTTCCTGGGTAGTTTTGGTTGTAGCTTGACCCTTTGGGATGGAGTTTTCCTTCTAGTACCTTCTGTAAAGCTGGATTTGTGGATAGGTACTGTTTGAATTTGTTTTTGTCATGGAATACTTTGTTTTCTCCATCAATGGTTATTGATAGTTTTGCTGGGTAAAGTAGTCTGGCCTGGCATCTGTGGTCACTTAGGGCTTGCAGGATCTCTGTCCAGGCCCTTCTGGCTTTTATGGTCTCTGCTGAGAAGTCGGGTGTAATTCTGATAGGTTTGCCATTAAATGTTATTTGGCCCTTTTTCCTTGCAGCTTTTAATATTTTTTCTTTGTTCTGTATGTTTTGTGTTTTAATTACTATGTGACAGGCAGTTTTCTTTTCTGGTCAATTCTATTTGGTGTTCTGTAGGCCTCTTGTATGTTTATAGGCATCTCTTTCTTTAGATTGGGGAAATTTTCTTCTATGATTTCATTGAGAATAGTTTCTGGGCCTTGGAGTCTGATATCTTCTCTTTCTTCAATGCCTATTATCCTTAGATTTCTTCCTTTCATGGTGTCGTTAATTTCTTGGATGTTTTGTGTCAGGAGGTTTCCAGATTTCGCATTTTCCTTAATGGTTGCTTCAAGATCTGTGATTGTATCTTCTAGACCTGAGATTCGTTCTTCCATTTATTGAATTCTGTTAGAAATGCTCACCTCTGTGTTGCTCGCCTCTTCTCTGAGGTCTCACGTTCTCGTTTTTCTTCTGTCTGTGTGTTTATCATTGAATCCATTTTCATTTTCAGATCTTGAACTGATTTTTTGATTTCTTTCATCTGATTTTTTGTATATTCCTGAGTTTCTTCCATTGCCTCTTTATAGATCTTCAGAGCTTGAACCATTTTATTTATTTATTTCATAAATGCACACAGGGTCCAGCCAGAATTTTTGGGCTGGGACTGCTCACCAAGCTCAGCTAGGGGCTTTTGGCCCAAAGTGTGTGCTGTGGTCAGTTATTGACTCAGGGCCCAAACTGTCCGCCAAGCTCAGCCAGGAATTCTGGATTCAAACTGCACACTGTGTCCCACCAGAGTCTTAGAGCCGGGACTGTGCCAAAAGCTCAGCTAGAGACTCTGGGCCCAATCTGTCTGCCAAGCACAGTTAGAGACTCTGGCCCCAAACTGCACGCTGAGCTCCACCTGAATCTCTGGGGCGGAATTGTGCACCGAGGTCAGCCAGGGACTCTGGACTCACACTGCGCGCTGAGTTCAGCCCGGGACTCCGGGCCTAAACTGCATGGATAGTCCAGCCAGAGTCTTAGGGCCACCAAGCCTGTGCACACAGCTTAGCTAGAGTCTCTGGGCCCAATCTTCCCGGCAAGTCCAGCTAGGGCCTCTGGGCTGAATCTGTGTGCTGACCTCAGCCTGCGTCAGTGCCCCAGAACTGCCTGCCGAGCTGAGCTAGTGTCCCGGGCAGAACTGCTTGCTGAGCCAAGCCAGCACCTCCGGTGGAGCTGAGCGCTCTGCCCCGCCTGCGTCACAGCAGGGGAGCTGTAGCTTCTCTGAGCTGGTGCCTCGGGCAAAATTGCTTGCTGAGCTGAGCCAGTGTCTCCACAGCACTGCACACTGAGCTGAACTCAAGACTCTGGGGCCGAACTGTACACCAAGTCCAGTCTGGGTTGCAAGGCACCACACGACCCAAATCCTGCCCAGAGTCCCCTCTCCCGCAGCAACTCCCACTGGCCACCACACCAATCGCCTCCACTGGAAGGCTCTGAGCTGCAAACCTCAGCCACCGCCACTGCTGAAGCTGGTGCCGCTGCTGCTGCTGCTGCCTCTGCTGCTGTTGCTCCGATCCGAGAAAATCCACTCTCCTCCCATGTGCAGGGGCACGCAGGTCCTCCACACCCTGATCCTTCCGAACCGTGGAGCACTCCCACTGCCGTGGTGTGGGGACCTCGGTGTTCCTGGCTCAGAAATCTGTGCAATTCCCTGAATTGTTCACTGGAGCCTCCAAACACAGTCCACACTGCTCGCCGCCATCTTGGATCCTCTCGTATTAGTTCTTCTTAAAGGTCTGGTAGAATTCTGCACTGATTCCATCTGGCCCTGGGCTTTTTTGGTTGGGAGACTGTTGATGACTGCCTCTATTTCCTTAGGAGACTTAGGACTATTTAATTTGTTTACCTGATCCTGATTCAATTTTGGTAATTGGTAGCAATCAAGAAAATTGTCCATTTCATTTATATTTTCAAACATTGTGGCATATAGGCTTTTGAAGTAAGACCTAATGATTCCTTGGATTTTGGCAGGGTCTGTTATTATGTCTTCCTTTTCGTTTCTGATATATTGATTTGAGCACTCTCCCTCTGCCCTTTAGTTAGTTTAGTTAAGGGTTTGTCTATGTTTTTGATTTTCTCAAAGTACCAGCTCTTGGTTTTGTTGACTCTTTGAATTGTCCTCTTTGTTTCTAATGTATTGATTTCAGCCCTGAGTTTGAGTATTTCTACTGGCTACTCTTCTTTGGTGTGCCTGCTTCTTTTTGTTCTAGAGCTTTCAGTTGTGCTGTTAAGTTGCTAGTATGGGATCTCCTCAATTTCTTTATAAAGGCACTTAGTTCTATGAACTTCCGTTTTAGCACTGCTTTCCATGTGCATACCATATTTGGGTATGTTGTGCCTTCATTTTCTTTGAATTCTAGGAAATATTTTATTTCTTTTTTATTTCTTCCCTTACCCAGAGGTCATTGAGTAGAGAGTTATTCAGTTTCCATGAGTCTTTAGAATTTCTTTTCTTTCTGTTGTTGTTAAGTTGTAGCTTTAATCCATGGTAGTATGATAAAATGCAAGGGATTATTTCTTTTTTTAATATTTTTTAATTGAAAAATAAAATCATTCATATTACATCTCAATTGCTATCCCATCCTGTGCATCCTCCTATTTCTGCCTCCCTCCCACTTTCACCCTATCCCCCTTCCCTATGACTAAGACTGATGGGGACCTCCTCCCCTTGAATATGATGCTAGGGTATCAAGTTTCTTCTTGGTAGTCTGCTATCCTTCCTCCAAGTGCCATCAGGCCTCCCATCAAGGGGACATGGACAAATAAGGGGCACCAGAGTTCATGTGGAAGTCAGTCGCAAGGGATTATTTCAATCTTCCTGTGTCTGTTGAGGTTTACTTTGTGACCAAGTACGTGGTCAATTTTTTAGATAGGCCCATGAGCTGCTGAGAAGAAGGTATATTCATTTGTGTTTGGGTGAAATGTTCTGAAGATATCAATTAGGTCCATTTGTTTAATGATGTGTATTAGTTTCATTATGTCTCCATTTAATTTCTATCTTGATCTGTGTATAGTGGAGAGTGGAGTCTTGAAGTCTCCCACTATTAACATGTGGGGTTTCATGTTTGATTTAAGCTTTAATAATGTTTCTTTTACAAATGTGGGTGCTCCAGCATTTGGGTCATAGATGTTCAGAATTGAGACATCCTCTTGGAATATTTTTCCTTTGATGAATATGAAGTTCCCTACTCCATCTCTTTTTATTAGTTTTCATTGAAAGTCTATTGTGTTAGATATTAGAGTGGATACTCCAGCTTGTTTTTTAGAACCGAATACCTTTTTCCAGCACTTTACTCTAAGCTAATTGTGTGTGTGTGTATGTGTGTGTGTGTGTGTGTGTGTGTGTGTGTGTGTGTGTGTGTGTTTTCATTCTTTTGGTTTTGTGAATGTGGGATTATTTATTTCCTTTGTTTTCCTGGGTAAAATTAGCCTCCTTCAGTTGGAATTTTCATTCTAGTATCTTCTGTCAGGCTGGATTTGTGGTTACATACTGTTTAAACTTTGGTTTTGTCATGGAATATCTTGCTTTCTCCATCTATGGTGATTGAAAATTTTGTTAAGTATAGTATTCTGGGTTGGCACCTGTGGTCTCATAGTATCCTCATGACATCCTTTCATTATCTCTATTGAGAAGTCATGTAATTCCGGTATTTTTGCCTTTAAATGTGATGTGCCCTTTTTCTCTTTCAGCTTTTAAGATTCTTTCTTTGTTCTGTATGTTTAGTGTTTTGATTATTATGTGGTATGAGGATTTTCTTTTCTGGTCCAATCTATTTGGAGTTCTGTAAGCTTCTTGTATATTTATGAACATTTCTTTCCTTAAGTTAGGGAAGTTTTATTTGATTTTGTTGAAAATTATTTATGGGCCTTGGATCTGGGAGTTGTCTTTTTCTTCTATTCCTATTATTCTTAGGTTTTGTCTTTTCATACTCTCTCAGATATCTCAGATGTTCTGTTCAGGAGAATTTTAAATCTAACATTTTCTTTGACTGTTGTATCAGTTTATGTAATCACATCCTCCACCCCTGAGATTCTCCGCCCATTTCTTGTATTCTGTTGCTGATGCTTGTATCTGTAGATCCTGTCCTTTTCACTAGGTTTTCCATTTCCAGATTTGTCTCAGATTGTGTTTTCTTCATTGTGTCTATCTTCATTTTTAGATCTTGAATCCTTTTATTCATTTCCTTCTCCTGTTTTATTGTAATTTCCTGTCTTTCACTAATTTCTTTAAGGAATATTTTTCCATTCTTTCATCTCTTTCTTTGTGCATTTTTGTTCTAATTTGAGGGATATATTTTCCTCCTTTAATGCCTCTATTATCTTCACAACCTCAGATTTGAAATTTTTCTCCTGTCAGTCAAATGTGATAGTATCTCCAGGGCTTGCCGTGATGATAGAACTGCTGGTTTCTGTTGGTATAGAATAGTCCTGGGAATTGTTGCTTGTGTTCTTAAGCTGACCTCTTTCCATTGTGATGTCTCTGGTGTTAGTAGGTTTAGTGATCTCTGCTGGTCAGAAAGTTTGACGTTAGCTATAGACAATGGGGCTTCAGTCCCATGCCCTACTCACTTCTGCTGTCATCACTGTCTCTGTTGGCTCCCTGTTTATGATGCAAGCAGCCCAGGGACCTCTGTTGAGTTCATCGTCTCTGTTGGCTCCCTGATTGTGAACCAGGTAATCCAGGCAGCTGGGGAGCAAGCATAAAGATACCCAAGCAGAGAGATGCTCCACTGGACCTGCTTGCTTTCAGGGGTTGGAAGACAATGTGCTACTTTGAAGTTTTTGTAGCCCACTGCTCCCTCTGAACACTGGAGGTCAGAATCTGTGTGCCTTTCAGACATGTGGAGGCTAGTCCTAAGAGCATGTGCCAGTGCCTGCAAGGACCCAGGAACTTTCTGTGGATTGGACTGGCGACCTGAGGTCAGATCTACTTGTGTTCCAGGTTATGGGGTCTCATCTGGGCTAGAAGCTCCAGACACTGGAGCTTTGCTGCCCTTAGCTCTCTCTAAGCCCCAGAAGTCAGGAGCTGAGTGCTTGTCAGGTGTAAGGCAGCTAGTCCTTGGAGCATGCACTCATGCTACTGGGACCCAAGGCCTTTCCGTGGATTAGCTGGGTGCCCTGAGGCCAGACCCTCCCATGCTCCACACAGTTTGCACCCCTCTCACTTGAGGGTCAACAACACTGGTGTTTCGTAGTTCTCAATTCAGTCCTTATGTCACTGTACAGTCACTGCTATCTTGCTGATCAAACAAGGTATGCATTCAGCCCCACCAACTTGGATCATCCCGCCTTCCCCCCATTCTTACATTCTCATAGCAGTAGTTTTGCCCCAGCATGGCATCACATGAGTGAATGAGATTTCTATATTCGGCAAGGTCTCCCTCTGCCATACAACAAGAAGGAACAGTAGTGAAGACATTTATACAGTCATCCTAGAGAAAACCAGTCTAGAGATAGTTTCTGTACCTACATTTAAAGAGCTTAAAACTCATCAGGAACCTATAATCTTGCTGTTGGCTTGTGACTAAACCCATGCACACTTACTTTCATCCCTAGAATCCTCTGTCCTTTAGTGGTGCTCTGGTCAAGCATTCCCTCAAAGATCCACGTGTTAAAGGTTAGTCCCCAGCTCAAGGTGCTACTCAAAGCAAATGCTAAACAAGGTGACTTCCCCTCAAAAGTAATGCTGGTCCCTTCTCTGCTTTCGCTTTTGTGTTTTCCTTTTCTTTTTTTTTTTTCTTTTTTTTTTTTATGTAACAACAAAAGATTTATTACCATTTGCAGATGAGATAGGCACACCGCCCCATACCTGAAAGGCTTTAAATGACTCTTTTTCAGATGGTACCATGGCACCAACTGTCTATTTTTTGCATCCATTTCTAGTAAAGACACCAACACTTCCCTCCACGTCAGTTCTCCACTGCTTCTGCTTTATTATACTTTACAAAGCAGCAGCTGTTTCAACTGTGTGCAAATGTTGTGGTCCACTCATACACTGCTTAGTCATCACCTTCCTCTTCTTCCTCCTCTTCCTCAAAGCTATCTTCAAATCCCTCACTGTCTTCCTGGTCGATGAAGCAGAGTGGCAAGAATTACAACAAAGTATACAGAGAAAAGAGAGAGCTCTTCTAGAAACCAAGTCAAAGATAACACACCCTGTGTATAGTCTTTACTTTCCTGAGGAAAAACAAGAGTGGTGGTGGCTTTATATTGCAGATAGAAAAGAACAGACATTAATATCCATGCCATATCATGTGTGTACACTGAAGGATACAGAAGAGGTAGAACTGAAGTTTCCTGCGCCAGGCAAGCCTGGAAATTATCAGTATACAGTGTTTCTGAGATCAGACTCCTATATGGGTTTGGATCAGATTAAACCACTGAAATTGGAAGTTCATGAAGCCAAGCCTGTCCCAGAAAACCACCCACAGTGGGATACAGCAATAGAAGGTGTTTTCCTTTTCTTTCAGCCATTTAGTGAGCATTTTTTCCTCCTCCACACACCCTCCGATCATTACACATCATTAGAAGCCCCCAAAGCACCAACCACAGAGAAACACTCAGATTTACTGCAAATGTAATTTTCTGCTCTGGCTCTTCACTGTGATATGGCATGTCTTTCTCTTGGGTATGATCCCACAGACTGGAAGAAGCAAGACCTCTAGCTACTTGCATAACCAGTCGCGAGAATGAGCTGTGACGGGCAACGCAACTTCCTAGCTCTGGGACCACATCTGTACATCCAGGCTGAGTGCCTCTGAGTTCACCTTGGACCAGATTTATTTCTAAACTTCTAGAACTGTGGACCTAGGCAAAAATCTTCTCCTTAAAGTAATTTCCAAGAGAACTTTTATAGAAACGAAAAGGTAACTAACAGAAGCAGCAAATGGAGAAATCATACTTAGCTATACAAAGGAATTTATTATTTAAATTATATTATAATCATCCATAACTGAATGCACTGTCTATCAATAAAATGAAGTGCTAAGATGAATAAATTATGGAAAATCCAATGGAAAGAATGTTTCATCTGTCAGAGGTTTTGATGAATAATTGTTTCTCACATGAAGAGACCCAGAAGATCAACTTGGAGAGAAAAGGGATTTCAAATTATTATCTATAATAATATATGCATTGTACATATCAACAGAAGAAAAATCTGAAAAGGACATTATGAATAAACCACTGGATAGAGATTTTCTTCTAAAGTTCAACATAATTTATTCTTACTTCTAAATTTAAGCAAGTTGCCAAATCTATTTCTGTTCTTCAGAAATGCATGCCAAATGCAAGAAGGATATACCACTTAAGACAGTAAAATAGAGGAGACCATGGGTCCGGAGAAGACTGGAAAGGTTATCTCAGCCACACAAGATAGTATAAAGGCAATTTTTACCTGAAATTCCTCTCAGTCTTGGTCATTCCATCTCTGTCTAATAACTCTCCTTCTCATACACATGGGTATCCACTACTCTTTCCATAAAGAAATTGATATATCCCCCAAAATAGATAGGGTATGATAAAAAATATTTCCCAGATAAGATATTAAAGAAGGCATAATTCTGTTTCATACTTGATAAGATACTCATTAAAGTAACAAAATACAAAAGAAACAAACACACCTTTCTTCCTTAGACACCAGAAAGCTATTGTATAAAGAAAACTAGCAAATGCCTGCTGCATGGCACGAAGCAATAAGTGAGAGGGGCAAAAAAAAAAAAAAAGGAAAAAAAAAAAGCCTTCCTAGAGAAGTGGCTCTGTAGGAGGCAACTGGTAGAGCTCTAAGTAAAGACTAAGCAGCACCTCTGGTGCATGGGAAATTCTGAAGGTAGGTGATCTGAACACACCGATGTGGGCCTGGAGCTGGCAGCCACACTTCTGATCACAATTCACTCTGACAACGTAGGTGGAAATGGTTAGGCAACATGTTTCTCCCACTCTGTGGAACTGTACCCAAAACACAGAACTAAAATGAAGAGTTAGAGCAGAAAATGACATTTACATTAAATCTATGCCTTCCCCTATCAAAAACCAATCTGAAGGAGAATCCTTTGGGTTCCATCTTTAAAAAAACAAAACAAAACAAAACAAAACAAAAAACATAGACTTTCTTTTCCAGAAATATTCATTTAAAATGGCTAGGAGTGAAATAAAAGAACATGTTGGAAAAATCAATACAGAGTTCTATATAGATTTTCCTTAAGAGAAACAAAAGGAAACATGACAAATTTCAAACAACAGATTCTTCTCCTTCCTGCAGAGCAGAATATGCTTGCAACCATCAGGCAAGCGTGAGGAGGAAGTGATCCAAGGGAGAGATGGATCAAACAGAAATAAAAAGGTACAGTTAGCAAAATGTAAGCTGCACTATGGACAAGGAATATGGAATTAGATTCCCAGAAGCTGAATTAAGGAAGTAGAGCACACATAAAAGAAATTGCCCTAAACCATCAAGTAGGGGATAAAAAAAGTTTAACTTCTGAAAGTGAACACACAGAACTGCACCACACAAACGGAACAAGGAAGCCACAGAAGCCATCCATACAACTGAGACAGAAAGAAGATGACAGAAAATAATAGTCAAGTAACAACAGTCTTGCTTTCTTAATCCAGGACCATCTAATACATCTTCTTGCAAGGAATGAGTCCCCTGCCCAGCTCCAAGTACACCTAGCTCCCAGGGCACTGTAGAGCATCTTCTTTGCAACGCTAGGCACATGAGCAATGGCACTTTCCCAGGCAGAGCAACCCAATACTCTGGCTTCTCAATTCATGCCATGTTGGCCTTTTCAGACTCACAAATCTTTACTATCACATACCTTTCTATTCCCAATGATCCCTAGTCCTATGTTCATGTCTACCAGCATGCTTGGGCAGCTTCAGAGACCAAACCCTGCTTTATTGGGCTGTTTACTTCATGTCTCTCGCCTAAGGACAGGGCATCTTGTTTTATTCTGTAATAATACTTCTGCAGTGAGCATAATTTTGTCTTTAAAGCAGCATTAGATAATGTCTGGAGACAAGCATAATTCAATGTGAGAAGCAAGAAGGGGGGCACTTCTGTTCAGGATACAGAGGCCAGAAATTCTGAAATGTCATCATGATGAAGCACACTGTATGTACATCACTGAATCCCCGTGGAATCTCAAGCAACCAAATCTTCACTCTATGTGTATATGTATGTGTGTGTGTGTGTGTGTGTGTGTGTGTGTGTGTGTGTGTATACACCTGTGTCTGTGTGGGTATCTGTGTATATCTGTGTGTGTAACTGTGTATATGTGTATCTGTGTGTATGTGTTTTCATCTGTGTGTGTATCTGTGTGTATGTGTCTCTGTGTGTCTGTGTGTATGCAAGTGTATCTGTGTGTTTTTCTGTGGGTATGTCTGTGTTCATGTGTGCTCATCTGTGTGTGTGTATGTGTATCTGTGTGTATGTGTGTTCATCTGTGTCTGTCTGTGTGTGTATGTGTGTGTTTCCTTTAGAGCAAGGAGGAGTATATGGGAAAGGCTGAAAGGAGGAAATACAAGGGGAAATGTAATTATATTATAATCTCAAAAAGAAAAAGGGGTAAATTAGAAAAATTCAAGTATTAAGAAGAAAGCTGAATAAAGGAAACAGTTAAACACGTAAATTTGAAAATGGCAAATAAATATTCTTAACGTGTTCAATACCTACTGGTAATAATTCTGCCAGGCTCCTATGCTATTTTCCCACACATGTAAAAGCCTTTATGACAATTGAAATAATAATTATTCTCAGTTTCATAGACTACAAGGAAAAGGAAATGGGCACTCTCAAGTTCTTGCAATGGGAGTGTAACTTAGTGAAAACTGCCTGGAGGTCAACTAGGCAACACAGGAGAACACTTCAAAAATAGTACATACTTTGATGAAGGGGTTTTATTTCTAGCAATTTGTCCTAAGGAATCAAACACAGATGATTAAAAAGATGCATGTGCAATGCTTTTCTTCACAGCATAATTTGTAATAGTGAAAAATTGGAACAATCTAAATAGCTGCCAATAAGAAATTGGTTTTTTAAAATATGAAACACATAAACTATGATGAAATCCAAGAGAGTGATTAGCAGACTTGCAAGAACACAAAATAAAATTGGGAAACAGATCAGAGAGAAAAAAAGACTCTAAATAATATGCAGAATTGCCTAAATGCGAAATGTGAAATATATGAAAATATAAGTAATTTTATATAAAGGAAATAAGTACAGAGAAATGGCTGAGATTAAAAATAAAGCAGTAACAATGCAGTTACACTAAAGCAACACTGAAAACAAAACAAACATAACAGACAGTCCCTACCAGGTGTCAGAACATGACAGACTCAGAAACAGAATAGATGAGATGGTCCTCAAGAGTAATCTCATGCCATCCAAGAAGAGACTTGATACCCTATGAGCATATACAGGAGGAGGAAGTCCCCCTCAGTCACAGTCATAGGGGAGGGGAGTAAGGGGGAAATGGGAAGGAGGGAGGAATGGGAGGATACAAGGGATGGCATAACAATTTAGATGTAATATGAATAAATTAATAAAATATATAAAAACGCAAAAAAAGAGAATAATCTCATGGGCCAACAAACATGATGCAGATACTATAGATAGACACAGATGTGCATAACAGCTTCACCCTAGGCACATATGCCAACAGACTTTAATAGAGAGATGGTGGATGATTTAAGATGTACTGCGAAAGTTTGTGTGGGTAGGAATGTACTTATGAGTACACAGGTGTGAGTCTATGTGTATTTGAAGGCATACAAGTGGGCAGAGGCTGGCATGTGTAAGCCAGAGGTGTCATCAACAAGCCATTTTCCACCACCAGGGGGTTCAGTATACACCACACCAGGCTTTTTATATTTGTTCAAGGAAGTCAAACTCAGGTCTTTATGCTTATGTGGCAAGTTCATTACAGCCTGAGTCATTTCTCCAGCCATGAGAAAATATATTTATTCAGAAAAGAACAAATAAAGAAATCTACGTTTAATATCACTTATAACATGAACCCTAGCTAACTTAAAGACTTGACTGTTAAAGTATATTTCTAAGTAAGTAAAGTTCAGAAAAACAAAAAGGTTTTCTGAAATAAACAAGAAAACATAAATGTTCAGAAGTGTCCCACATAACCAGAACTGTGATAGAACTGAGTATCCAAAACTTAGTAGATTTTCCATTCATTCGTTAACAACCTCATAGGAAGGTATTTGATATGTAGATAATTTTACATGCGGAACACATGAGATTTGCTCATATGTAAGAGCTCTATAGATCAAGATTTCAGAACATTCACCTAGCATAATTAAAGCTTCACACCATTAAACAGACTCTACAGAAAATTTTCAGATTGGTAAGGGATATTTATATTGTCCCAAATGGAAGAGGTTAACATCTGAAATAGATGTTATAATATTGTAAATATTGTAATAATGTAATAATGTAAATATGGTGATGATGAAGAAAATTTATTCTAATTTAAATAGTTTTTTTTAAATGTGAAAAATCATTCATGGACAACAAACCTGTAAGTCAAGCTAAATGGAACCAGAGTCTCCAGTTGAACACACCAGGCAGCCAGTCACACCCAAGAATTCTACAACTGTAGATTTAACCCACAAGAGATAAAAAAACGGCTGTTAGCAATTTCCATCCACCTATACCAAGTCAAAGCCCTGTGTTGATACCATGTGCCCCGCATAAATATAGTATAGCCATTTTTTATACAGCATTCACATTGCATTATAAAGTTTTGTAAAAATGCATTGAACAGGATGGAAGAAAATGTGCATGACAAATACCATGCCAATTTATACAAAGGATTTTATCTACAGGTAGGAGGAGAGAGACTTGTCCAGAAGCAAGGCCCCTGAGGATGCCAGAACTGTGATCAGAAAAGCACAAAATATGACAATCTGTATGAGACAACACCAAAATTATAATTACAAAGTGCAGGCAGCTGGCTGGTGCTGGTGTCATGAGGAATGAAGAAGTAGAAGCAAAGGTATTTGCACTGCTTTGACAAAGTGAGCAGGTGCAAACATTCCAGGGAACACTTTGAAAGTATTGAATACTATTGTGTAAATTTCCTGAAGATATTCTTGCATAGGTAGGTAAAGAAATATTTACATAAAACCAGACAAAGGAGTTAGCAAATTGCCAAATACATTTTCGAAAGTGGTACCCAAAATTTTTAAGATACTTTAAGGTAAAATGATGAAGCATCCAAATAAAGACAAGCAAAAAGATACACCTGCAGCAACAGCCATTTCAAACAACAGATAATTTAAGAGAAAGTACATTTCTAGACATAAGTGTCTATATATAATGAAAAAAGATTCACAATGTGCTTAGAGAAATGTTTGTGCACGTTTATATGGAGTGATATATCATCAAAATATAGAACAGAAATGACAGAACTACAAGAAGAAGTTGACAAACTGACCTAGGAGGAAAGATTTCAACACACTTCTTTTTTTTAGTATTTCATAAATCAAGCAAGCAAACTAACAGAAAGGAAGGAGGTCTAAGGAAGATTAGAAAACATTAACAACTTTCTCTAACATGTATATTTATGACAATGTATCCAGAAGTTAAAGAAGACATTATCTTCAAAGATACATGCAATATTTATATAAATATGAACAGCATCAGGATATAAATCAAATAACCTCAGAGTATTTAATAGAAGGAAAAGTAAAAGTGAAGTGGGAAGAAAAGTTTAAATATCCAAAATATTACATATTAGAATTGGATGTTTTATAATATTTAATATACAACCTGGACAACATATAAATTTGATAATAATAATAAATATATAATTTATGTTATACAAATTTAAATTTTGTAGTATGTTTTTGATGGCATGATTTAGGTTATTTAATACTATGGAATATATTGTAGGACATCAGTGAAAGCAAATATTTTTGTAGTTGAAGTACTAGCAACAATGATGCAGAATTTGTTGGCACAAATAAACAGAATTATGGATGGAACAAACTCCGAAGGCTGCAACGCTGAAGATATGGGGAACAGGGAAACGACATGTCTGCTTTTCTGAGTTTTTGCTTATCTCTGTAGACATGTGGATTCCTGACACAAGCTTGGTGAAATTCTGAGGGCTCAAATCTTAAATCGGGTTGAGAAAGTCAGCAACTAAGGAGCTATTAGGAACGCCAAAGCCAATGGGTCATGGTGTGTTTGATTGCACATAGTGTTGGGGGGAAAAAACACAATCACTAAGATCCTGTTTGGGGTCAACACCACAACCAGTCACGCAGCCACTCCAGACTGTTTAATAACCCTAGGCTGCCAGATTCCAGAGGGTTCCTGATGAAGATGCCTCATGGCATGTCTGTGGTTTGTGGCTGGAGACACCTTACAACCCTGATGGAGAAGGTATGCCTGGAAGCCAGCACCTGATCTTCCTGTCTCTGTTTCATTGATATTCTGTTACTGAGCCCACACTTTGCTCTTTGCTAGAGTAGAGCATATTTGTGACTGTGGCTGCAGGGGAAGCTTTGCTGTTACGCCCTCCAAGGACCCACCTATCTCAGGGGGTGGTCTTGGCACCTGTGAGCTGATTATATACCATTTCCTGACAAGAAATATGAAGACTTAGATGGAGTAAGTTCTTAGACTTGATAGCTGAGAAAAACTAAGTTGTAAAGAATGAAACAGATAACCTGAATAATCAGGCTACATAAAATGTTGAAAATTTGTATATCCTACAAAGTAAAATGTTACAACAATTAGTTTTGTGAGTGAATTTACGAGAGCTTCCAATGGAGGATGAATTCAGAAACTAGTCAAGTAAGAATATTCCACATTACATCTTCTGGATATGGTGTACGACAGACAGAGCCAAGTGGTGTTTCCAAATCTATTGAGTAATAGCTTGAGTTTCCAGAGTAATTTCGCTAACTTGCATAGTTTTCTCATTGTCTAGGCAACCATTATTTATTTGGTACCTTCTCTGTGCCAGACACTTCTGTGTACTGGGCATCTAATCAGGAATGATCCCTTCACTGTGGCTTTGGATCAGTGGGTTCCAGGCAGTGGCCACATGTGGGATAGCCATGGAAAACTCAGAAAAGCTACCCCAGATAAGGGGACTTATGAAGCAGTAGGCATTGCCACCAAGGGAAACAACAACAGCATTAACAAAAACATTAGGAGGAGAAGTTTGGAAGGTGTGGGCTTTCATATGTTTCCTAAATAAAATGAATATTTATTAGAGGTTCTCAAGCTCATGAATATCATGACCGAGCCTGCCTCACAGCAGGATTGTACGGAAGCTGAGTTTGGGAAGTTCTGTAAAGGGAATAAGGATAGAGGTACAGAACGCAGGCCATTATGTGGAGCGGATGGCAGCAGAGCAGACTGCAGATAGATGTCAGATTTGAAGATATTTTTGCAGTGAGGCTGACTCAATTTGCTGAGGACTCACATTTATAGGAGTTACGGTAAAGAGTGCCTGCTCACTCCCAGGTCCTTCAGAGGAGTACATGGAGTTGGTTTTAAGTAACATGGCGCTGAGTGGAGCAGTTTAGGGAAAGTGGTCTGAAATTGGTTTGAGCTGTTTAAGATGATTCTGAAATATCCAAGTGGAAATTTGAGTTAGATGTTAGATGCAGAATACTTAGAGGTTAAGATGTAAACAGAAACCAGCTAATTTAGTCCGATTTAAAAAAAAAAAATAAAGAAAACCAAGTGGATACAAGTATAACAGAGTGTCAAGAGTGTGGCAATGGACTTTAAAACTTTGTCTTCTTTATTTTATTGCATCTTCTCATAGGTTTAGATACACAGAAAAATGAAATGAGCACATAACAAGTTATATATAATGAGATGGAAGGTAGGTACTGTTTTAAATTGATTAAAATTGCTGTGCTTTACTGTCAGCTTATATCTAGAAAACAAAATTATTCATACCTTTGAATAATTCATTTCACCTCTCAGAAGAGCCTTGTGTTTTGTAGAACAATTACACAGACCACATCCTCATTTAAGCATTGTACATATTAGCCAAAACCCACGAATGTCAAAAAATAAAGGAGTGGTTAAGCAAATCAATGGCATTTGCTCAATAGGACTAAAAAAGGTTCTTGTAAATACTGTGCCATATAAAGAAAAGTGCATTTAACGGGAAATTATTAAAAAAAACTGATAAAATATAAATTATTGGCCTGATTATTACCACTACATTAAAAAAAAAAAAAAACAAAGGAAGAGGATCCAAGTAAGAAATTGGTGTTTAGTGAAATGTTAAGACACCATGGATGAGATGTGGAGCGTCAACCTCAACCTCATTTTCTCTTTTCCCAACTACACAGCTGAGACAATCTGTGATTTTCAAAATAAAAATGTAGTTTTCGTTTAGAAACGGCCGAACTCAAGGTCTCAAGGAAGATGAGGACTAACAAAGTGTGACATGGTTATACCTCATTGTACAGCAGTGCAATGGGCAATGAGCCCAAGAAACTACATTACGCCTCTGTCAGTCTAAAGCAGTGGTTCTCAATCTGTGGCTCACATCCCCTTGTGGGTCACCTAAGATCATCCTTCATGTCAGATGTTAACATTGCAATTCCTAACAAAGGAAAATTAGAATTATGAAGTAGCAGTGGAAACAGTTTCATGGTTTGGGGGGGGGGGGCTCATTACAACATGAGGAACTGTATTTAAAGGCTCATGGCATTAGGAAGGTTGAGAACCACGGGTCTGAAGGCTTGACTCCTGCTTTGTAATTCTCCAAAGGCAAGAATGGCCCTACGCTGCTGAAACTCTAACACCTACCATGAGCTCATATACCATGAGCACCGGCCTTGGAGTCAGACTGCAGCAACTGCTCAGAGACATCCGCAGAGAAAATGAACCAATTTCATACCTAATGTTCTCAAAGCTTTTACAATCTCAAAAGTGAATCTTTATTGACAGCATGCCTCTTTTTTTTTTTAACAACTGAAAATACTAAGTGTATGGGGCACATTTAAGCAGAAACACAAGAGCTCCTGCATGGCTTCAAATCTGTCAGTAGGGAAATAACTAGTTCTTATAAAAACCCACATTGTCAACTGCTACTGAGTGAAGAGTCACGTATGCACTTAAGAGTGTGACTAAGAACCAAGAACAAAGAGATAATAATGAATTCCTTTCCTACAAGCAAGGTTGCCAGAATCAATTTTTCTAGATCAGCATGTGATCAGCATAGTGAATTCCCTTAGCATGCATAGCACAGCTCTCTTTTCCCAATACGTCTTTTCTTTCTTCCCCAAGTTTCTGCAAATGAAAGACTAATACAATGGAAAGTCAAAAAACTAAGTGACTTAGTCAAGAAGACTCATGTTGGATATTTAAATATATGAAAGATAAAAAGTTTTGTGTACTGAAGATACCCTATGAGCATATCCAGGGGGAGGAGTTCCCCCTCAGTCACAGTCACGGGGGAGGGGAGTAGGGGGGAAATGGGAGGGAGGGAGGAATAGGAGGATACAAGGGATGGGATAACAACTGAGATGTAATATGAAATAAATCAATAAAATATATTTTAAAAAAGACAACAGGTATGTAGGCATGATGTTGCATTCCCAGTGAAATAACTGGGGTATAATTAAAAGCTATTACCAAAATTAAAGTGGCTAGTGGCACTGAGAAAAATAAGAGCCACCACAGCTGAGTAGTTTATTTTCTCTGAATGGAGACCAGCTCCAGTCAACCCTTGCTGAGAGGTTAGGTTCCAAACACCAGGAGATACTGGAGACCAAATCCAAGGATTATTATTCCCAACAGAACTGAGTCATCTACACCTTTCTCAACCACTTTTTTAAGTCATGTGGAGTACCACATACATCTTGTCTACTGAGCACTGGGTGCTGTGCATGACAGACACCGGCCTTCTGCTTCAGTTCCAGGCTGAGCATGTGATTACATCTTCCCCATAGCAGAGAATGCCATAGCGAGAGAAACAGCCTCCTAGGAGCTCAATGCATCAGTTCCAGGTGAGTCCTGCTTCCAGCCTCTGACCCTACTCCTATGTGAAATCAGCAATTAGGTGCTGCAAACTATAGCAGGCCTAGAGTAATACACTTTTAGAAGGGCTGAAGTTTCCAAACCGAAGTTGTCTTAATCTCATCTAAAGTGGGAGGCGCTGGGGAACATTGCTATAACTAATCCAAGTTGGCTCTAAGAGAGTCAACGGTACTTGGGAGTGAACAAACTAGGTCCAACTCTGTCAAAAGCAAATACAGCTGTCCAAATTCCAATTTGCCATATCTCCTCCCTGAGTCAAACATTTGCTTTATAGCTATGCTTATATTCCTTCTGAGACTTCTGGCTTGCATTTTAATTTATTCCTTGTCTCTTCTTTTTTTTAATTTTATTAATTTATTCAGATTACAACTCAATTGTTATCTCATCACTTGTGTAGGTGATGTTGTTTAAGAGTTGACTTAGACCCAAATTGAAGACGAGAAAATTCAAACCCAAAGAAAAGAAATGCACATGCAAAAAATTTCTGGAGAAAGATTCCAGAAAGGTACACACTGTGAAGGATCTCCTTCACGGGGCACATGCAGCTGAGAGCACAGCAAAGAAACCAGGCAGAGAAGGGCTGCACAGGAAGATGTTGGATGGGTCTGCATATGCCAGGCAATGAAAGCAAAAGTTTCCACACATGTGCACTGGAGAGGATAAGAGGACATGGAGCTGGAGGTGGAAAGAGAGAAGCAATAAAAAGCAGGCAGCCTCGGAGGTAAACATTCAACCTGAGCTTATTATAAAGCAAACTGCATTAGGTACAAAGTGCATTTCTCCCTCTCCTCTGAAGCATGCTCCTGCTGGCGTTTCTCTTGGGCTTTCAAATTTTTAACTATAACTAGATATCTTCACTACATTTTCTTTAATCCGTTTTTTTCACAGTTCTTTGCGGATCCTACATCCCCAAGAACAACAAGAATGTTTCCCCATGTTTAAACAGAGAAGCACACACAGCCTTCCCCCACCACACACACACACATATACCGATGCAAAGTTCAAAGAATGTGCTGCTACAGTGAGATTTTCAGCTGTGCTGGGGAAATGAGAATTTCCACAGGAAAGTGATGCAGAATTGCAGCACATTGCCCGTGGATGCCCAGGTGGTGTGAGGGATGATATCCCAGGTATGGCTTCTCTACACGTTAGTTCATCTCATCTATGGCAAACTTGCCCATGCTTGGGCCAAGTTTGGCAGCTTATATCTGGAAGCTAAAGCAGAAGGATCTCCATGACTTCAAGGTCAAGCTGTGCTACACCGTGAGTTCTAGACCACCTTAGGCCACAAGGTAAGACCTGTGTCAACCTTGCTTACTCCCAAGGTGACTCTAACCTAGCCAACAAAGGACACTCCACAAATATATATATATATGGCAAACCCTAATTCCCCAAACTTACACTCAACTCACTGTTACCTTTGCACAATAGGGCATACTCCAGCCAAGTCAATACGAGTACAGTTGTTTCCTCTTGCCTGTGGAGGATGTGCCCCACAACAACAAGAATGATGACACCTAGCTCAGAAGGACTTATCCATCCCTTGCTAAAGTCTTGCCTGTGGTCAGATTTGGGGGAAAGTCACTGATTTTAGTTCTCACCCACCAGGTGAGAAAGCTCCACTGAATAGTTCTGAACCAAAGGTCACACAGAATGACCCTGATTAAAATCAGTGAATCTCGAAACCAAACAAAAAGGCATGAATCTGGAAAAGAGACTTGTAATGAGGAAGAGGAAATTGACAAAGGTGGGAAGTAAGAGTGTTAAGAACATATTGTATATGTGTATGGAAATGAAAAGCAAGAATATTCAGAGTGCATTATACACATGTGTGAAAATTTTCAAAGAACAAACTTAACTTTCAAAAACTAGTTAATAATTGTGTTTTCTTCCTTCTCCACTTCAAAGAGTCAGGGTTAGTGCTAACCTAGTTGCTGTGGCTTCTCTTTGATGCATCAGATTTACCAGAATTACTATTGCTTCTATTGATTTAGGAGAGTTATTGGTCTCTTCAAGTTTTCCACTTATGGTTGATTTATTCTCAGTAGGCTTTATGTCCCTAAGAATTGATTCATTTCAAGTGTGTTGGGGTATGATTGTTCATAATAGCCCTTCATGTTTCTGAGGCATCTGCTTTAATACATGATTTTATATTTTTGGATTTTTTTTCTGATTTCAGTGGTTATCTAGGATGCTAACACCCAGGTGTACTTCTTCTCAGATTTTAGTGTACATTCAACACCACCTACCAAGGTGAATTTCCTAGTATCTCCAAGAAAGATCTTACCAAGTTTCTAGCCCAGAGTTTGGTGTTCCATGAGTAGCTTTGGGATAAATCACCCATTCAACAAATAAGAGACTGAATATGCTTAATATTAGTCTTTCGCATTTTCTGTAAGACACTAAACAATATGCTGTTTTGTGGACAAATGACCTGGGAATTATCCTTAGAATTCTATTTTATTTTATTTTATTTTTTTTTTTTTTTTTTTTTTTTTTTGTTTTGTTTTTTTTTTTTTTATTATTTGTTATTATTATTATTATTATTTTTTTTTTTTTTTTTTTTTTTTTTATTAATTTATTCTTGTTACATCTCAATGTTTATCCCATCCCTTGTATCCTCCCATTCCTCCCCCCCCCATTTTCCCATTATTCCCCTCCCCTATGACTGTTCCTGAGGGGGATTACGTCCCCCTATATATTCTCATAGGGTATCAAGTCTCTTCTTGTCTACTTGCTGTCCTTCCTCTGAGTGCCACCAGGTCTCCCCCTCCAGGGGACATGGTCAAATGTGAGGCACCAGAGTATGTGAGAAAGTCGTATCACACTCTCCACTCAACTGTGGAGAATATTCTGACCATTGGCTAGATCTGGGAAGGGGTTTAAAGTTTACCTCCTGTATTGTCCTTGGCTGGTGCCTTAGTTTGAGCGGGACCCCTGGGCCCAAATCTGCCTATCATATTGTTCTACTTGTAGATTTCTAGGACCCTCTGGATCCTTTTATTTTGCTGTTCTCCCATGCGTCTCTCATTTAGAGTCCCAATAGGATGCCTTCCCCTCTGTCCCAGTTTCCTGGTAAGTGAAGGCTTTCGTGGGACATGCCCCTTGGGCTAGTATGCAGATATAAGTGAGTATATACCATTTGATTCTTTCTGCTTCTGGGTTAACTCACTCATTATGATCATTTCTAGCTCAATCCATTTATCCACAAATTTCGGGAATTCCTTGTTTTTAATAGCTGAGTAGTATTCCATAGTGTATATGTACCACAGTTTCTTTATCCACTCTTCTACTGAGGGACACTTAGGCTGTTTCCATGTTCTGGCTATTATGAATAAGGCTGCTATGAACATGGTTGAGCAAATTTTCTTGTTGTGTGCTGGAGCATCTTCTGGGTATATTCCAAGGAGTGGAATAGCTGGGTCTTGAGGAAGCCCTATTCCCATTTTTCTGAGATAGCACCAGATAGATTTCCAAAGTGGCTGTACTAGTTTGCATTCCCACCAGCAATGAAGGAGTGTTCCTCTCTCCCCACATCCTCGCCAGCATGTGGTGTCGCTTGAATTTTGATCTTAGCCATTCTGATGGGTGTAAGATGGAATCTCAGAGTTGTTTTGATTTGCATTTCCCTGATGACTAAGGAGGTTGAGCATTTCTTTAAGTGTTTCTCAGCCATTTGATACTCCTCTGTTGAGAATTCTCTGTTTAGTTCCAAGCCCCATTTCTCAATTGGGTTATTCGGTTTGGTGGTGTTTAATTTCTTGAGTTCTTTATATATTTTGGATATTAGACCTTTGTCAGATGTAGGGTTGGTGAAGATTTTTTCCCAGTCTGTAGGCTGTCGCTTTGTTCTCTTGACAGTGTCTCCTGCCTTACAGAAGCTTCTCAGCCTCATGAGGTCCCATTTATTAATGGTTGACATTAAGGCCTGGGCCGTTGGTGTTCTGTTCAGGAAGTTGTCTCCTGTGCCAATATGTTCCAGGCTCTTTCCCACTTTTTCTTCTAAGTGAGTTAGTGTCTCTGGTTTTATGTTGAGGTCTTTAATCCACTTGGATTTGAGTTTTGTGCAAGGTGACAAATATGGGTCCAGTTTCATTTTTTTACACATAGACCTCCAGTTAGACCAGCACCATTTGTTGAAGATGCTATCCTTTTTCCATTGAATGGATTTGGCTTCTTTGTCAAAAATCAAGTGACCATATGTGTGTGGATTCATATCTGGGTCTTCGATTCGATTCCACTGATCAACCAGCCTGTTGCTGTGCCAGTACCATGCTGTTTTAAGTACTATTGCTTTATAGTACAGTTTGAGATCAGGTATGGAGATTCCTCCGGAGCATCTTTTATTGTACAAGATTGTTTTAGCTATTCTGGGTTTTTTGTTTTTCCATATGAAGTTCAGAATTGAACTTTCAATGTCTTTAAAAAATTGTGTAGTTATTTTGATAGGGATTGCATTGAATCTATAGATTGCTTTTGGTAGGATGGCCATTTTTACTATGTTAATTCTCCCGATCCATGAGCAAGGAAGATCACGCCATCTTCTCAGGTCATCTTCAATCTCTTTCTTCAGAGTTTTGAAATTTTTTTCATACAAGTCCTTCACTTGCTTAGTTAGGGTAACTCCTAGATATTTTATATTGCTTGTGGCTAATGTGAAGGGTGTGGTTTTCCTAATTTCTTCCTCTGCAAGCTTGTCATTTGTGTATAGGAAGGCTACAGACTTTTTTGAGTTAATTTTGTATCCAGCCAATTTGCTGAAGGTGTTTATCAGCTTTAGGAGTTCTCTGGTGGAGTTTTGAGGGTCACTTATGTACACTATCATATCATCTGCAAAGAGGGATAATTTGACTTCCTCCTTTCCCATTTGGATCCCCTTGATCTCCTTTTGTTGTCTTATTGCTCTGGCTAGAACTTCGAGTACTATATTGAAGAGATATGGAGAGAGTGGGCAGCCTTGCCTTGTTCCCGATTTGAGAGGAATTTCCTTGAGTATCTCACCATTTACTTTGATTTTGGCTATTGGCTTGCTGTATATAGCCTTTATTATGTTGAGGAAAGTGCCTTGTATCCCCGATCTCTCTAAAACTTTAAACATGAATGGGTGTTGAATTTTATCAAATGCTTTCTCTGCATCCAAGGAGATAATCATGTGGTTTTTTATTTTCAGTTTGTTTATATGATGGATTACATTGATGGATTTCCGTATATTAAACCATCCCTGCATGCCTGGAATGAAGCCTACTTGGTCATGATGAATGATATCTTTGATGTGCTCCTGTATTCGTTTTGCAAGTATTTTATTTAGTATTTTTGCATCTATGTTCATAAGAGAAATTGGTCTGAAATTCTCTTTCTTTGTTGAGTCTTTGTGAGGTTTAGGTATCAATGAGACTATGGCCTCATAGAATGAATTTGGTAATTTTCCATCCATTTCTATCTTTTGGAGTAGCTTGAAGAGTATCGGTATTAGCTCGCCCTTAAAGGTCTGGTAGAATTCTGCACTGAAACCATCTGGCCCTGGGCTTTTTTTGGTTGGGAGACCATCGATGATTGCTTCTATTTCTGTCGGGGAAATGGGACTATTTAACTTGTTTATCTGTTCTTCACTCAACTTTGGCAAGTGAACTTGATCAAGAAAATCGTCCATTTCCCTTAGATTTTCAAATTTTGTGGCGTATATGCCTTCAAAGTAGGATCTTATGATTCTTTGAATTTCTTCAGTGTCTGTTGTTATGTCTCCCTTTTCATTTCTGATTTTGTTGATTTCAATACTGTCTCTCTGCCTTTTAGTTAGTTTGGCTAATGGTCTGTCTATCTTGTTGATTTTCTCAAAGAACCAGCTTTTGGTTTTGTTGATTCTTTGGACTGTTTTCTTAGTTTCTAATTTGTTAATTTCAGCCCTGAGTTTGATAATTTCCAGGCGTCTACTCCTCTTGGGTGTTTCTGCTTCTTTTTTTTCTAGGGCTTCCAGTTGTGTTGTTAAGATGCTTATGTGCGATGTTTCCAATTTCTTTTTAAAGGCACTTAGTGCTATGAATTTTCCTCTTAGCACTGCTTTCAATGTATCCCACAAATTTGGGTATGTTGTTTCTTCATTTTCATTGAATTTCAGAAACTCCTTGATTTCTTTCTTTATTTCTTCCCTGACCCAGGTGTCATTTAGCAGAGAGTTGTTTAGTTTCCACAAACGTGTAGGCTTTTTGTTATTTCTGTTGTTGTTGAATTGCAGCCTAAGAGCATGGTGATCTGATAGGATACAAGGTATTATTTCAATCCTCTTGTATCTGTTGAGGCTTGCTTTGTGACCTACGATGTGATCAATTTTGGAGAAGGTTCCATGGGGTGCAGAGAAGAAGGTGTATTCTTTCTTGTTTGGGTGAAAGGTTCTATAGATATCTGTTAGATCCATTTGACCCATGGCATTGGTTAATGATGTTATTTCTCGGCTTAGTTTCTGTTTCAATGACTTATCCTTCAGTGAGAGTGGGGTGTTGAAGTCTCCCACTATTATTGTGTGGGGATCGATGTGTGGTTTAAGCTTTTTTAGGAGATCTTTTACATATGTGGGTGCCCTTGTATTGGGAGCATAGATGTTCAGAATTGTGATGTCATCTTGGTTGACTTTACCTTTGATAAGTATGAAGTGTCCTTCCTCATCCCTTTTGATTAATTTTGGTTGAAAGTCTATTTTGTTCGATACTAAAATGGCTACACCTGCTTGCTTCTTGTGACCATTTGCTTGGAATATTTTTTTCCAACCTTTTACCCTGAGGTAATGCCTTTCATTATGGGTGAGATGTGTTTCTTGGATGCAGAAGAATGTTGGGTCTTGTTTATGTACCCATTCGGTTAGTCTGTGTCTTTTTATTGGAGAATTGAGGCCATTGATGTTGAGAGATATTAATGACCAGTGACTGTTAAGAGTCTTAATTTTGATGTTGTTTCCAGTCGAGCGTTTGTGTAGTTGTGTTTTTGCCATGGGATAGTTATCTATTTCCTGGGTAGTTTTGGTTGTAGCTTGACCCTTTGGGATGGAGTTTTCCTTCTAGTACCTTCTGTAAAGCTGGGTTTGTGGATAGGTACTGTTTGAATTTGTTTTTGTCATGGAATATTTTGTTTTCTCCATCAATGGTTATTGATAATTTTGCTGGGTAAAGTAGTCTGGCCTGGCATCTGTGTTCTCTTAGGGTTTGCAGGATCTCTGTCCAGGACCTTCTGGCTTTTATGGTCTCTGCTGAGAAGTCAGGTGTAATTCTGATAGGTTTACCATTAAATGTTATTTGGCCCTTTTCCCTTGCAGCTTTTAATATTTTTTCTTTGTTCTGCATGTTTTGTGTTTTGATTATTATGTGGCGGGCAGTTTTTCTTTTCTGGTCAATTCTATTTGGTGTTCTGTAGGCCTCTTGTATGTTTATAGGCATCTCTTTCTTTAGATTGGGGAAATTTTCTTCTATGATTTTGTTGAGAATAGTTTCTGGGCCCTGGAGTCTGATGTCTTCTCTTTCTTCAATGCCTATTATCCGCAAATTTCTTCTTTTCATGGTGTCCTTAATTTCTTGGATGTTTTGTGTCAGGAGTTTTCCAGATTTGGCATTTTCTTTAATGGTTGATTCAATATCTGTGATTGTATCTTCTAGCCCTGAGATTCGTTCTTCCATCTCTTGGATTCTGTTAGAAAAGCTCACCTCTGTGTTGCTCGCCTTCTTCTCTGAGGTCTCACGTTCTCGTTTTTCTTCTGTCTGTGTGTTTATCATTGAATCCATTTTCATTTTCAGATCTTGAACTGATTTTTTGATTTCTTTCATCTGATTTTTTGTATATTCCTGAGTTTCTTCCATTGCCTCTTTATAGGTCTTCAGAGCTTGAACCGTTTTAGCTATTTCTTTCATCTGGTTGTTTGCATTTTCCTGCAATTTTTCCAGTTCCACTCTATGTGCTTCTTTTATGTCTCTCACCTGTTTGTCTGCGTCTTCCTGCATTTGATTACGAATTTTATTTGTTTCCTCCATTATCATCCTCATTACTAAGGATTTGAGGTCATTTTCTTGTATTTCCGTTGCATTTGAGTTCTCTGGGTGGTTTTCTTTGGGATAGCTGGAAACTGGAGACGCCATGTTGTTTTGGGGTTTTTTGCGTATGCTTTTTCGTTGTCCTTTAGACATCTTGCCGTCTTTGTTTTTGTTGGATAGCTTCCAGAGTTGAATGGAGGGTGTCTGATGATAGATTCACTTGTTTTCTTACGATTTCCCTAGGCTGCGAGCTCAAAGCTTCACTGGTGTGGATGTTAGGAGGTTAGCCCTGTTGTTCTGGTCTCTCACAGCCAGTGATCCTCAGTCCCTCTCTGCTGTGGATCCTGCAATTGTTCTGGGTCTCTGAATGAGCGTTGGGTCAGGCCAAGGTATCCACAGCCTTCTGTGTTCCCTGCCAAGTCCAGCCAGGAGCACTGGGACCGAACCACGGGTAGAACTCAGCTAGATTCTCAGGGCCAGAACCGTCTGCCAAGCTCAGCTAGGGATTTTGGGCCCAAAATGCACACAGGGCCCAGCCAGAATTTTTGGGCTGGGACTACGCACCAAGCTCCACTAGGGCCTTTTGGCCCAAAGTGCGTGCTGTGGTCAGTTATTGACTCAGGGCCCGAACTGACCACCAATCTCAGCCAGGAATTCTGGATTCAAACTGTACACTGTGTCCAACCAGAGTCTTAGAGCTGGTGGAACCGAGAGCTCTGTCCAGCCTGTGCCACAGCAGGAGAACTGCGGCTGCTCTGAGTTAGCGCCAGTAGTGGAACAAGTGCTCCACCCGGACTGTGTCACCGCAGGGGAGCTGCCGCTGAGCTGAGGTGGTGCCTAGGATGGAACCGCGCACGTCACCAAGCCTGCGCCACAGCAGGAGAACTGCGGCTGCTCTGAGTTAGCGCCAGTGGTGGGACAAGTGCTCCGCCCAGACTGTGTCCCCGCAGGGGAGCTGCCGCTGAGCTGAGGTGGTGCCTAGGATGGAACCGAGCACGTCACCAAGCCTGCGCCACAGCAGGAGAACTGTGGCTGCTCTGAGCTAGTGCCAGTGTTGGAACAAGTGCTCCGCCCGGACTGTGTCCCCGCAGGGGAGCTGCCGCTGAGCTGAGGTGGTGCCTAGGATGGAACCGAACACGTCACCAAGCCTGCGCCACAGCAGGAGAACTGCGGCTGCTCTGAGTTAGCGCCAGTGGTGGAACAAGTGCTCCGCCCGGACTGTGTCCCCGCAGGGGAGCTGCCGCTGAGCTGAGGTGGTGCCTAGGATGGAACCGCGCACGTCACCAAGCCTGCGCCACAGCAGGAGAACTGTGGCTGCTCTGAGCTAGCGCCAGTGTTGGAACAAGTGCTCCGCCCGGACTGTGTCCCCGCAGGGGAGCTGCCGCTGAGCTGAGGTGGTGCCTAGGATGGAACCGAGCACGTCACCAAGCCTGCGCCACAGCAGGAGAACTGCGGCTGCTCTGAGTTAGCGCCTGTGGTGAAACCAAGTGCTCCGCCCAGACTGTGTCACCGCAGGGGAGCTGCCGCTGAGCTGAGGTGGTGCCTAGTGTGGAGCAGCGTGCTCAACTACGCCTGCGCCACAGCAGGGGAGCTATGGCCACGCTGAGTTAGTGCCTCAGGCAGAATTGTTTGCTGGGCCGGGCCAATACCCGGGACTCTGGGGCCGAACTGTCCGCCGAGTCCAATCTGGGTCCAAAGGCTCCACGCGACCCAAATCCTGCCCCGAGTCCCCTCTCCCGCAGCAATTCCCACCAGCCACCACACCAATCGCCTCCACCGGAAGGCTATGAGCTGCAAACCTCAGCCGCCGCTGCTGGTGCCGCTGGTGCTGCCGCCTCTGCCGCTGCCGCTCCGATCAGAGAAAAACCACACTCCTCCCGTGTGCAGGGGCACGCAGGTCCTCCGCACCCTGGTCCCTCCGAACCGCGGAGCACTCCCGCTGCCGTGATGTTCGGACCTCGGTGTTCCTGGCTCAGAAATCTGTGCAATTCCCTGAATTGTTCACTGGAGCCTCCAAACGCGGTCCACACTGCTCGCCGCCATCTTGGATCCCCCTAGAATTCTATTTTAAATGCACATTGTAGGTGACTCTGTGTTTCTAAGACTCCAACTAGTAATCCACCAAGGCCAAGACCTCAGAATTCTGTAGTGACTTAATTAATTGGTGTAATTTGATAAATTAGTTGAGTAGTTGCAACTAATACATTCAGGGGAGTTATTGCCCTATTAGGACACGGAGATAAATCACGGAACTTGACTTCCCCAAAACACTTAGAAAATTTAAGCAACCTCCCGGTGAGTTCCAAAGCCTTTGCTGTTGGACCAACCTCTGTAATGGGGCTCTAGGCAGTAAAGACCTGCTGTGCTCCTAAGTTTACATCCAGCTCCATGGCTAACTCAGTGCCCAGACAGCCAAAGAGAGAAAAACATTTGTGTTTGGCAAGGCATTGCCTGAAAGCTTTGATTTGCTTTCTCACTTACAGAAATGTAATATATCTGTAGAGTGCAAATATCATATGGTTCATAGGATACGATATTTGTTGTATGCATGTGCACATAAACATGCATTTGTATATGCATACTATATGATTGTATACATATACATATCAAAAACAAGATCAGCAGATTGGCCAAAATATCAAACTGTTCTGTTTGAAGAATAGCCAGTGCTTTTGACACTAACAGAATTCCCAATGTAATCTTTAAAATGGCTGAAAACAGTTAAGATCTCTTATAAATAAAATCTGTATTGATTCCTGTCTATGCAAGGAACCACACAATTCTAATATTCAGTTAATAGTAAAAGCACAGAAGTGACACAAGAGTATTAGAAATTGACCTAACTCAAAATAAAATCTAAGCTATATTAGACTGCTTCAAATATTTAAGGTATCACTTTCTTTTCCTTGGTGAGACAGGTCATGCAAGGAAGGTATCTGTTTTTTAAGAATTCAGTTTATAATTCAGCATATAAGTATTGTTCCCAACTACACTTGATGATGATCCAAAACAACAACATGATTGACATCGGGACTAAGGGAGTTGGAGGAAGTAATCAAGAAAGAAATACAAGGAACAGCAGAGAGAGAGAGAGAGCAGGAGATAGAAGAAAGAACGGGGGTGGCAAGAAGAACTCACATTTTTTCAGTCTCAATAAAATACTGGCAAATAAAAGAATGGTGATACCATCAAGACAAAAGATTTTATACAAAGTAAACGTGCTTTTGTATTTGAATGCAGCTCAATATGATGCTGGTTCACAAGAAAGCAGGGAACGGAGTTGATGTATTTTTATCTTTAAGATGTACTTTAATTCTTTCAATTAATTGACGTGAATGATAGCTGTGGATAGCTAATGAGCTGCAGATGTCCTACTGCTGCAGAACGGCAAGCAGGCAAACATGGCTTATCAGCCCTACCCAGAAAAGATAGGAGTTTATCTCCCTGGCTTTTCTCGTAAACTCTGCTGTCTTTTTGAAATATCTTTGGCTCCATCTTCAGAGAAATAATGTGTGTGCAGCCTTGAGAGAGAGAGAGGCAGATCTGAAAGGGGAAAAGCCTGTTTATCAAAGCCCTCTACGCCCAGCCTTCCTCTTCAGGACAGACTGGAGCAGCCTGGACAGTCCGATTCCCAAAGAGACTTTATTTCCTAAGCATGGCTTTAAATGTCATAATAATTCTTGTGAGCTAACAATATATTTGCATCTAAGATAAATGCATAAGTTCTTTAGAAAAATCTTCTATAGTGGGGGATATTGTTGAACATTGTACATTCTACCAGAGATTACTAGAATGCTTTAGAAGTGGTAGAAAACAGCAAAGGTGGCTATAGTCGCTAGATAGAAAGTTGAGGTATCCTAGAGTGGCCATTAATTATCTTGGAAGGCCAAATCTGAAAGTGAAGGAGTCCACTTCAAGTTAGAACTATCAAACATTCTCCCTGTAGCCTACAGGGTCCTGAGGATGAATTAGCCTGCTGAACGGCTGCTGTAATCCAGATAACAAGTAGCAGCAAGGATGGCCAGGCTGGCTCACACACGAGTTTCGGCTGTCAGCCGGTATTTTGTACAGGTGTCACCTCGGAGAGAATCTGACTGACATCATGGCAGGTTGCTACATCCAGCCAGGCCTGCAAATTGTATGGGCTTCTCTCTCCAAGGTTCTCAGGTTTTGAAACAAGGAGTACAGTAATGTTCAAGGTCAAAGGAACAAAGAGAACGCGAGTCTTGATTTCTCTCTTCCCTCCATGAGGCCCCACATTGAAGCAGATTTCTTTAAACTGTTATACTCACAATTACAGGGTAGCATGGCTTTTAGTGGTACCTCGTATAACAGTGCAGGAAATTTTTTATAGGGTATCTTTAAAAAGTCATCCCCACGATGATTCAGCAGCCACTCACAAGCAAGAATGAAAGTGCCTGGATGCCTTACTATTTGCAATAACCAAAATTCAAATCTAAGTGAAACAATACTTAGTCAGGTTTTTCCATTAAAAAAATTTAATTGAAGTTCCTTAAGTGTTTGGCAATGTCCAGGATGTAATGGAGCGAGTTCAGATTTAGCAGGCTATTAATTGAGCTCTTAATAAGGATTCAAATAAAAAAATGAATCAATTGCTTCTGTATATCAGCCCCCACATACAGCCCTTACATAAGAGTAGGCAGGGAGGAAAGCCTAAAAGTCTATCTTTGGCATCTTATCTCTCAGTTTATGAGGAATATCTTTTAAAGGATAGTCAGGAGTTCTCAGAGATAGCACAGGAGATTAGCTTTGTATTTAATTCTTCAGCTGGATCCTTATTCTCAGAGAATGTCACCACTGCCAATGCCAATCACTGAACATAAAAAGAAAGAATTATTCACAAGATGTTTAGGTCACTTTTAGCTCTGATTTTTTTTCCTCTAAAGCTGCCTTGAAAACATTCTCATTTTCTTTTAAAAAAAAAAAAAATGTCTTTGCAGTCACAAAAGGCTGTAGTGCATCCCTGCCTCTGGCTGTTGTGAAGGAAGACTCAAATTCTAGCAAACTGCTGTTTTCATCTGGTCTTTGGACAGTGAGGCCACACAGAAATGCTCATAGCATCTTGGGGAAGAATGAGACATGTCCCCAACTTTAGAAGATAAATTTAGCCTATTGCCTGAATAAGTCTGGATAAGGCCACTCACATCCCCAGAGAAAAGACAGACCCAGTGTCAACCGAATCTTCTTGAATTAAGATGACAGAACAAATGCCATGCCTCTCTAGTGAAACCAAGCCACAACTCACATCTGATTCCTCCGCCTTTCCCCAAGATAAACAATAATGACGCCTGACAATTTAAGACCACAGCTGGGGTCGGAAGGAAGAGTCAATTAAATTTCACAGTAGCATACTTCAGGTTTATTTATGGAATTTAGTTTTCCTGAAATAACTTACCTTCTTTTGCAGTTGAATTCTTACTAAAATTACTGCCAGTTGGTATAGCAAATCAAAGGCCCCATGTCCATATGAAGAGCTACAGGTAATCAATGGCTGCGAAGAAAAGGAAAATCAGCCTTCTCCAGGGATAAGTCCCTTGAGGGTTATACAATCCAAAGTTCTCAACCCTTCAATGCATGCACATAACCACAATATTACATAGACTCAGTGGGAGATATATATATATATATATATATATATATATATATATATATATATTCCTGTATATGTATATATGTGTGTGCATATATGCATATATATGTGTGTGAGAGAGTGTGTTATGCCAGCCCTAGCATGACTGACTGTATACCTTAGAACTGTAAGCCAAGATAAATCTTGTGTCCCTGAGTTTGCTTCTTGGCAGATATTGGACCACACAAAAGGGCAACTAATTTGGAGTCTGATCTATGCATTTTACATTTAGGTTGAGTACACACCTATTGGATGCCAGTAGCACCACCCTATATGTGCTAAACTGACAGTGTTTCCAGTGTTTCATTGTTTTAGTGCTATTGTGAAAAAAACTAAATGAACAGAGGTTCTGAAGAACTACACCGTACAGGCTCTAACACAATTGATATCCTGGACTCATCTTTGAAAAATCATCAGAGAACTCTAAACATCATCACCCTCTGCTATTTTTTTTTTTTTTTGACCATGATGTCCATCCTTTACCATAATGCATTTTCCCATTAAGACACTAGTTGACAGAAAACATACAAAGAAATAGACCCCAAGTCTTACTCACAGGTCCTCAAGTCAGCAGTCTGAATCACCAATGGGTGTGCAGCTCCAGAGCCAAAGCTGTATCATTCCATTTTACTGACTACCTTAGTAGCCGTGGATTAGCATTTTCATGCATTAGCATTCACTTTCCCATTTCAATAACATTGAACCAGGTATTTTGCCTCTGCTCCCTGCTGAAAAAGTCATGCTGATCACCATAGTGTGGGCCAATCCTCACTGTTACATCCTAAAACCCAGCAGCCCTCCAGGAAGAGAGGTCTGCCTTCTGTTGACTTGTGGCCCTTGAAAGCACTGAACTGTCTGCGGCTCATCAAGATGCACTCACCACACTAATTAGAAACAGCAGCTCAGCCTGCTACCATCTGTGTGGCTAACTAGGTAATGTGAGATGGGCAAAGAACTCAGGCCAGGAATGGGCTTATTAGAGGGCATTAACGTATGTGCCTGCAGCTGTGTTTCTGCTTTAGCTGGACATGGCCTCAGCCAGTGTTTCTTTCTTTATAGGTAGGACATCCAGGGCCACACAGAATCCTATCAGCCCTAAAGCTGAGCACATACACAGGAAGCCCTGCCATTATATTTCAAATAGCTTCCACAAATCCTTATCCCCATCCCACAAATGTTATTTAGCAAATATAGACCTTTCTTGCTCAGAGTGGCTCCTGGGCCAACCACCTTGGTATTTCCCTGGAGCTCATTAGCAATAAAGACTCCCAAGGCCCACTCAAAAGACTGGATCTGAACCTACACTGTAAGGAAAACATCAGTTGGTTCATTATCATGCTTAAGCTAGAGCCGTGCCAGTTGGACTAAGAAACACAGATTGCATCGTCATTCATTATGAGATGTAGTAGTCTTAATATAACTCCCAGTGTAAGAAGTTGTTATATGGTTAACTATGTTCCAACCCTTCTAAAAACTCACATTACAAAGTACTAAAACTTAGTATTTCAGCTATGACCTCCTTTGAAACCAGAGTCAATGCAGACATAATAAATTAATGTGAGGCACCACTAGAGCAGGGTGAATCCCTAATCAAAGAAGCTCAGGAAATGTGCTCATAGAATAGAACACAGAGGAAGGACATCATATGAACATGAAGGTGAGGTTTGGGGAGATGATGCCACAAGGCAAGGGACACTGTTAATTAGCAGCAAGCCCCCAAGACCTAGGGAGCCAAGAAACAAGATCTCTAATGCTTCAGGAGGAGCCTTTCTTGACCATGCCTTAGCCTTCGACTTTCAACCTTTGGCACTGTGATATATAGATAGACCTCTGTTCTATCAGCCTATGGCACTTTCTTAAAGCAGGCACCCTGTAAATATTGATTTCAGGGGTCTGATTAGGTCAACACTTACAGCATCTTCTTAGAAGTGCAGTTACTTTATAAATTTAAGAAAAGGAACATGAAAATCTGCCTACCAATATCATAGAAAAGGGAAAAGAGAATTCGAGAACTTTCCTTCTGTTGTATTCTAACAGATGGATTCTCTCTCTGTCTCTGTCTCTGTCTCTCTGTCTCTCTCTCTCTCTCTGTCTCTCTGTCTCTCTCTCTCTCTCTCTCTCTCTCTCTCTCTCTCTCTCTCTCTCTCTCTCTCTGCATTCTAAAATAGTTTTACTGAGTAAAAGGAAATTACAATAAACAATTTTCAGTGTCAGAATACATATTAACAAGGCAAGAAAAGTTGAGAGTAGATGAGAGTAGTTCGTTGTGATTAATAGTCACAGCATTTTGATTGTAATGGAAATCTCACAGCCATATGAACTCAGTAGATCTTAACAAATTATACATTTAATATATGTTTGTATGTTATGTGTGAATTACATCCTAACAAAAATATGTAAAGCATAATTTTAAATTTTAATGAATGATATCATTGGCCATATTAAACAACGTAAAGCTCTTACGATAACATATGTATGCATTATTCTTATTTCTGTAAATTTGGTCAAACATCCTTTATGTGGGTAATTGATTATATAAGGGCTACATTTACCCTTATTCGATAGACTGCAGTGTTGTGTGGGCAATGTCGACCATCGTACACCCCAGGATTACACTGGAATAATGAGCAGTAGGATGTCCCTTAAATGCAGCTCTCTACACTGATCTCTTTGTCACCTTTATTTATATCATTACACATATATATGTTTTCAGAACAAAAGAACCAGACACTGACATTGGATCAGACCTGACAGGTTTCACGCCTCTCAGCACGCTGGATGCTAGCATCCTGCATCCTTCATGTTCCAGCACCAAGTGCTTCAGTTGCTCTTCCTCATCAGAACAAGAGAGCTCCCAGGACACCTTTGAAGAAAGCTTCCAATTGCAATTGGTCCAGCATTTCAAACTGTCCCACACAGGACTCTGAATAAGCCTGCAATTTCTCAACATTTAGAAACTAGACCACAAGTGCTATTCTTAGCTTGTTTACCTATTTCCCCAATTTCATTTGGACCCCTAAAAATGTGTTATTTTTCTCAAATCAGCCAGAAGAAACTTTAAGAGAAAAATGCCCCATTTCCTCTAAAGGGGAGTCAGGTAGGTTTTTGGTTGCTTTCTTGGACTATAGATGGTTATTTTCAATGTTAGTTGGTTATGAGTTATTATTGGTCTTATTTAGAGAGAAAATGAAGTTGGACTCAGGGATGTCTCTCTTTTCCTTTATCTTACATTCTTAGGTTTGGACATAGGGGTTGAAAAGGAAGAAGGAGGAATATAGAAATATATAGGGAAGATAGAACAAAAGAGCAGATTAGTAAATCTACTCCTCAACCCAATGCCTCAATTGTCACTCACAAGGTGATTTTTAACTCAGTGGTATAGAATTTTATAAATAGATGCAAAATAAGTTTAATTTTAGATAGAGTGGTATAGAATTCAAACATAAGATCATTCTTCACACACTATATATATATTTCTACTCTAATATGAGGTATTGTACCCATACAACTCAATTATAATACAAGGTTTACTTCCAACACTTTGAAAGTGCTATTGCAGATGGATTCTTGAACTGAGAGTATCAGATGGTTTCCCTAGGGGATACTTCATGGCTGTTCTGTAACAAGTCATTACCTTCTGAGACCTTTTTCTGTTTGTTTTGTCTACACCTTCCAGAGTCTCACAAAAGTGTATTTCCTCTAAGCAGAGTCATGGATGGAGTGATACTTACAAGAAGAATAGAACTCAAAGTTGTCATTTCAATTGTACGCAAAGTGCAGAACCAAGTTATTTTGACACAGCACAGCATGCTTAGGGAACTTAGAATGTCCCTCTTGGATCAGGGATCCTTGCTCACTCTCTCATGGCAGCTTTGGACATAACCTGTTATTTATGTGCTTTTAAAAATAAAAAGTAACTTTCCATTTAAAGCATAGCTGTGACATGCCAGCATTGGAAACTTTAAATACATGAAAATAAATTCTTACAGCAAATCTCACACAGGTGATATCTTATACCCAGAAGATCAACAAAGATAAGCGAATTGCCTGGGGTCCCTGAACAAATATTGAAACCTCTTTGCTCAGTTTTCCTTTCTCTCCTCTGTATGCCTAAGAACTGTCTTAACATTTATACATTCAAGTCCTGACACCATTTTTGTACAGAGAAGGCTTCCAATAAAACACAGATCAGTGAAAATCAGAGGGTAATAGAATAGAAAGACACCCAGTGGGTAATATGACAGCCAGCAGCAATTGCAGCTTTCAAGACTATTGTTTAGGGCACTTTAGCCAGTGACAGTGGAGCTTCTACAGAACAGGCAGAGGAGGTGCTGCAGAGTTTGTAGCACTCAGCCATCCAAGACAGGGCCTGCCTTCTACCAGCCATACGCACAAGGGTACCATGAGTAAAATGCAAAGTATATTGTTCAAAGGTACCTAATACTCATCTGCATTCATTGCCTCCAGCATGGGTACATCCTATGATTCTTAAGAGTATCCAATCATGTCTTGGCATTTTTTTTTAATTTTTATTTTTTTATTAATTTATTATTGTTACATCTCAATGTTTATCCCATCCCTTGTATCCTCCCATTCCTCCCCCCCCCCCATTTTCCCATTATTCCCCTCCCCTATGACTGTTCCTGAGGGGGATTACGTCCCCCTATATATTCTTATAGGGTATCAAGTCTCTTCTTGGCTACTTGCTGTCCTTCCTCTGAGTGCCACCAGGTCTCCCACTCCAGGGGACATGGTCAAATGTGAGGCACCAGAGTACATGAGAAAGTCATATCCCACTCTCCACTCAACTGTGGAGAATATTCTGACCATTGGCTAGATCTGGGAAGGGGCTTAAAGTTTACCTCCTGTATTGTCCTTGGCTGGTGCCTTAGTTTGAGCGGGACCCCTGGGCCCAAATCTGCCTATCATATTGTTCTACTTGTAGATTTCTAGGACCCTCTGGATCCTTTTATTTTGCTGTTCTCCCATGCGTCTCTCATTTAGAGTCCCAATAGGATGCCTTCCCCTCTGTCCCAGTTTCCTGGTAAGTGAAGGCTTTTGTGGGACATGCCCCTGGGGCTAGTATGCAGATATAAGTGAGTATATACCATTTGAGTCTTTCTGCTTCTGGGTTAACTCACTCATTATGATCATTTCTAGCTCAAGCAGCCTTATTCATAATAGCCAGAACATGGAAACAGCCTAAGTGTCCCTCAGTAGAAGAGTGGATAAAGAAACTGTGGTACATATACACTATGGAATACTACTCAGCTATTAAAAACAAGGAATTCCCGAAATTTGTGGATAAATGTCTTGGCATTTAAATTGATGGTTAAGACCCACATTGTCCCTTTCATACAGAGACCCTCCAGAACAGCTGACCCTGTTTCTCTAGTGTTCTTCCAGGGAAGCTTGCCTATAGGACAAGACTCTAAGAAAGTCCCAGGTCATGCAAAATGACTCCTGGACAAGCTGTCCTCGCAAGGCTGTCTGCTATACATGCCAACATCTCCTACTCTAGCTATCCCCTCTATGAAAAAGACTTTAAAACCTGCCCATCATGGGCAGGGCCCAGGGGTCCTGCTCAAACTATGGCACCAGCCAAGGACAATACATGCAGTAAACTTCAAACCCCTACCCAGATCTAGCCAATGGACAGGACATTCTCCACAGTTGAGTGGAGAGTGGGGTATGACTTTCACACATACTCTGGTGTCTCATATTTGACCACGTCCCCTGGATGGGGAGGCCTGGAGGTACTCAGAGGAAGGATAGCAGGCTACCAAGAAGAGACTTGATACCCTATGAGCATATACAGGGAGAGGAGGTCCCCCTCAGGAACAGTCATAGGGGAGGGGAGTAAGGGGAAAATGGGAGGGAGGGAGGAACGAGAGGATACAAGGAATGGGATAACAATTGAGATGTAATATGAATAAATTAATAAAATATATTTTTAAAAACTTGCCCATCATAAAGCTAACTTTAGACTGGCTCTTGTACCCAGATATCTCAAAGACCCAACTCCCTAACCACCTAGCTCATTGAATTGTGATGCCTGGCTTCATTAAGCTCAGCCACAGGGTATGCTTACACGCTTTTCTTTTCTGCCTATTGTTTCAGATGACCTAACAGTTGCCTTAAGATGTGATACATTCCATAACTAAAATGTACAAAAGGAAGAATGACTTATTACCATGCATATAAATTATTCTGAGTTCAATTTCCTGCCATCAGCCTCTGTTGTAATAGGTCCAGAACATTGTTATACTTTTTTCCTAGTTTGCAGTCTAAAACTGGTCCTAGGAGGGAGCATGTACTGGTTTGGGGAGCCTTTGATATGATGTCCAGTAGGTAGAAACTGACTCTGAGGCCTTGATAGAAGAAACACTAGACATTTAGCTGCTGAGAAAAAAAAATACAATTGGTGATAAACTTAAATCCAACCAACTTGAGAACAGATTTAAATCCAGTCAAAACCGTGTGCACCTTTGAACAGTAGAAAGTGATGAATTCTTTTACATGCCTGGATCTCTGAGCATCTGGGCACTTGAGCCCTAAAACGTCTCCAACCGTTGTCACTGTGCTCCTGCCTTTTACATCAGAACTCAATATTTTAAAACACTCCCCCTTTTAAGAATTTTTTCAATGTCTGTGTAAGATTGTCCTATTTTTATATTCAGTTACATTTTTTATGAAATTTTTTTCCTAGCACAGAGACATAAACTATTGTGGCAGAAAGATACTTTTTTTTTTTTTTTTTTTTGAGAAAAATGGGGGAAAAGCGTGAGTCAAAAATCCTGTTGAATGTTTGGGGTCTTTTATCTATGGTGCTTTAAAGGGATTTTCTTCATAGGATGTATTTAAGTTTGTCAGCAGGGTTATTCTCATAACATTGGGTATCACAGGGTTTTCTGGGTAGTCAGTAACGTCAGTGGTGCCAAAATTGGTGTCCTGAGGAACATCCCCATGTGATCAACTGTTCCAAGCAGGCTTTCTCCAAGTCAGTGAAGTCTGCTTGGCTTGTCATATTTAGACTCTCTCCCCAGGCAAGATGCTGCTTGTTCCTTGTTTTGGTTCTCCCCTTCTGAGCCACAGTGTCCTAAACTGGCTCAGAGACGTGTCTCTATGGACAAGTGCCTGGTTCCCCTTCATTTTCAGCTGGGTACAAACTGCTGATTCTTTTCCCTAATAGGGTGGGATCTCACTGTCTTCTTCATCTGCTTGCTAGACCATAAGAGGCATAAGGCCTTCCACTGCCCATATTTACCTTTCTTGCAGCATTTTCTTCTTTTCCCCACATTTTCATCCTCAGAATGTAGAATGCTTTCTATTATTGGTGGATTTTACTTTTTTATTGTAAATTTCAAATTCTTTTAAATTTCAGGTATGATATAACCTAAAAGACACCTCCTCATTTTCTAACTTGACAGATGACACTAAATGTTCCAACAAAGTGCCTAGGTTGTCTGCAGAGTAGGAGCTCTTTTTTTTTTTTTTTTAATTTATTCTTGTTACATCTCAATGGTTATCCCATCCCTTGTATCCTCCCATTCCCTCCCTCCCATTTTCCCCTTATTCCCCTCCCCTATGACTGTTCCTGAGGGGGATTTCCTCCCCCTGTATATGCTCATAGGGTATCAAGTCTCTTCTTGGTAACCTGCTATCCTTCCTCTGAGTGCCACCAGGTCTCCCCCTCCAGGGGACATGGTCAAATATGAGCACCAGAGTTCTTGTGAATGTCATACCCCACTCTCCACTCAACTGTGGAGGATGTTCTCAAGGGTATCCAAATGGGAAAGCAGAGTAGGAGCTCTTGATGGGAGGCCCCCAACTTGAGTTCAACTTTGAAGTTGTCTATACTGACTGGAGGCATTTGCATAGAGATTTATGCCAAAACTCCTATCAATGACCTCTGGAACCTGTGAAACAATCCAAGCAAAATTCAGTTTTGTAGATCATACAAATCTCTAATATACTCTATATACTACACAAACGGAAGCCCTCAAAGTTACACACACCAAGAGATTGTTATATATGTGAAGCTCTGGGTATGTATCAAATATAGCTTTCTATAACTTAAAAGTGTATGACAGAAGGTTTATTCTACAGGGAGTGGTGGGAGCACATGAGGGGAGTTAAAAGGTGGAGTAAGAGCATTGTAGATGATGTAATTATGACTTACCCACAAATGAAATTCTCATACAAAAATAAAAAGGTTATGTGTATAAACAACATCAGGTAAATCTTACATTAATCTAGTTTCTAAATTCGTCTTTAGAAAATATTCATTCCTGTGACAGTCAGTTGCAGTCATTAAACAATACCCAAGTGATGAGTTTGAAGCTTAGAATTTCATATGAACTATCTCCCTCTGAGAAAACAGCTTACAAACACGGTGCACTTTCTGCAACCAGAACTCTTAACCATATCGTGTAATTAAGATTTAAACTTATATTTCGACACTGTTGTTTACAAGTCTAGAGACCGAGACCAGTGATTAATGCTTTGAGTTAATAGCTTGGAGGACAGAGGCATCTGTCAACTTTTAACAACAGCTTTCTAGTCGAAAATGCTTTACCTGGGGACAATCACTAATGAATGTCACATTCGTGCCTGTGCCTTTGTCCACCTGAACTGTGTAGCTGCCTATGGGTCTGACATTTAAAGTCAGCTCTGCCCCTATTTTTTTTCTGCCCCTATTTTTTAAAAATTGAAGGAAAGAAAAAGAAAAGAAAAACTTCCAGGAAAGGAAAGGGATATAAGTCTGATCATAAATTTTATATGTAATTGATAACATTTATCTTATTTTGTCTATTTCCAACAAATTAACTCATCAAATAGATCTCTCCAATTCAACATCAAGTAACCCACTAGTAAGTTCACCAAGTCTCTCAAACAACATATACATAAGCCCAACTTGCTGTAAGACAGCAGGAAGCACCTGAAAATCTGGTGCTTAAGAATGTGAGGTGTCTGATCTCTAAGTGATACACTCTAATTCTTGGTAAAATGCACTCCCACCCCACCACATGCTCCTCCTGCTATGACTTTAGAGCAGCTTTGAGGGAGTGTCACACTTGCTTTTTAGACCGGAATCCCTGATGGTGGAAAGTAATGACATGTGTACCAGGCCCTCGGGTGTGACCGAATGGCTGAAAGTTAGCAGTCCCCAATGAGGCAGAACTAAGTCCCAAACTGCTCTTCACAGCCAGCATGGTATGCTTGAGTAAATGTGAATACATTTTGAGTTACATTTGCCTCATCAATGAAATGGGGGTGGAGTGAGGGTATTATAAGATACTAGACTTCTGGAGGGACTAACTCAGGCACTGAATGTACTCTCTCTCTCTCTCTCTCTCTCTCTCTCTCTCTCTCTGGAATTTTCTACATTCTCAGTGATTGTCAGGTCATTACTTCCCTGGGGCATCTAATCCTCACTTAACACAAGTCCTGTCCTTCACATCATCTGCTTCCCAAAGGAGTATGGGTACACTACTGAGGAATACTTCCATTTTTACACATAAATGAGTAAAGCCAGAGCTTCTGCAAATCCCCAGCCAGAGCAAGGGAGCATGCACCTCTGAGGCATTCCATTGCCTATGGGAAACAGAACCACAGCCCATCTTCGTCTCCAAGGGACATTACGTTCTTTAATTTTAGACTGACTAGCAACATAGCGTACCTGGGTGTGTTCCAAAGAAAAACACTTGCCTACATACACAAGCATAGTCTGGACACCATTTTAAAAGGGAAAAGCAAACATATTAAATTATTTCCACCTTACTGCATACCCATAATTTAGATAGTTATAGGAGCTGAGTAAGATCCACTGCTATATTTCATAGGTACTTAAATGATTACGTTTGTTTCTTTACACCATTCTGAACAATTTTCTGAAGAGTTTGAAATAGCAGTGGACAGACTGTTTTACCAATGTCCAGTGCTAAACACAGGGCCAAACTGTAAATCAGCATCCTACTTTCCTCATAGTAAAGCTCTGATAATAGTTTTTTTTAATTAACTTCAATGAAACAATTATTTCATTGAGGAAACTAGATTATATTCTGGCCTAAGTTTGTGCTCTTGCAGACAGGTGAGTCAACATTTAGCTCAAGCTAAATGTCTGTACCTTACAAAATGCCTTCCTCCTCACCAATTAACTCAAATACTCCAGGATAACTCACAATGCTGGTGCGATCATGGCCATTTTTCTCCTTGCCCTACATGACTGTATAAATATGAACACTGAAACATCAGCAAACATTTCCAACAATCAGTAGCACCATGGAGTATTCAGAAACTTACTGAGCACAGACTCTAGGACTCCAGCCACTTACATCCAGTAGGGTTGTATTGGAGGTGCAGCAATTTCTATCCATACCAAGGACACCAAATAATCTCCATACTAGTAATCGTGATAAATACTGCCCTACCAGGTTATGCTGTAAGAGCAAAGGGACCACTTACAACTCATTTAAAGAGGTATTCTCTCTGTTATATGCAGAACAGCAGAGAACATCCTTAATGAACACAAAGATGCCCATGCCAAGGACAGAGTGAATATCATCAGCAACTTCAGAATTCTAGAAGGGAAATAGAGTAAATATTATATTATTTCCTTTTTTGTTAAGCACAGCTCTCACTGAAAGGAGATGTTACAACTCACTTCACTATGAGACTCTTTTCTGTAATGATGAATCATCCTGCTTAATTTTTCTATGAGCAATTGCTTCCCATTAGAACATTTTATAAAACCTGTTTAATTTCATAAAACTGATATTTTCTTGTAAAGACTTCCGAATAAATTAGCTAATGTTTCAGCTAGTGCATTAAGAATAATGTGGGAGCGGGGTGCCATGGCATATTCCTGAGAAAAAGGAAGGAAGGAAGGAAGGAGAGAAAGAATGTGATTCTTACCAAGATCCTTTCTTACCAGGATAAGACTCTCCATATGGCATTTCCTGAAGAGAGATAATTTACTGGATAAAAAAATGTGTGTGTAGCTCTAATTTTCTTCTTTTCCTAATAATTAAATTATTTTATTTTTTCACAAAAAAAATCAAATGCTACTTCTTATTCCATTTAATAATAAAAAGAAAAAGGGAAGAAGACAAATCCTTTCACTAATAGACCCCAGTACCTTTTTCAGGCTTTCAGCACCCCAGGACCAAACTCAAAGAGTAGTAAGTGGCTCAGTAGCAATCTGCTCCTTATGGATCCTGAATTGGATGGTAGAGGCAGAGACTAGAAAACAAGACTCAAGACTGTGTTTCCTATATAACACTCCTAGGGCAATCTATCAATGTCCTTCCAAAGTAGGAAAAAAATTACAGTTCAATTTCACATTAAAATCCTTCAAGGGAACTGATTAAATGACAAGAAATACTGCCTACTATGCTCTATTGTAGCCAGTATGCTATGTGCTTTTCATAAAGGCTATGAAATTGGGGCTGGGAGATGGCTCAAAGGTTAACAGCACTGGCTGCTCTTTCAGGGGTCATGAGTTCAATTGCCAGCAATCACATGGTGGCTCACAACCATCTATAATGGGATCTGATGGCCCTCTTCTGGTGTGAAGGTGTGCATGGAGGCAGAGCACTGTATATGTAATAATATATATCTTCTTTTAAAACTTTTGAAATTATTTTAAAGATGAGCATGTTCAGGGTACATAGGGTTGGTTTTCACAAGTTAATTGGTAATTATGCCAAAGTTTAATTCTAGGCTCTTTGCCTCTTCTAGGATCTTTCCCGTTTGCCAGTGTTGCCTTTACAGTCCTGAGATGAAGCAATTAAGCCAGTCCTCAACAGAAGAGCAGGAACAGTCTACAAAAAGAGCCCATACAACAGGCGCTTACTGAAAACAAGAGTGTACAGCCAACAGCCAAGAAGGTCATCCGCTAGACGGTCATCTCAGAAGCCTCTTCCATGTTCTTCTAGAGCTTGGTCCAAGTGAAGGCACAGCTTGGAGTGGCTTAAAGCACAAGGAGGGTGGCATTATCATGCATTATGTATATTAGATCTTAAAAGGAAAAAAATATAATCAAACACTGCTGGAATCTAGCAAGCATAGAACCAGGGGTCGTGAACTGTCCTGGGAGTTACTTAGTTTTAAAAGAACATGGAAAGAGCTCACAGTTCTAAACACTAATCAGTTACTGAAACAGGTTTTTACAATTGTGGAGTCCTCCATCTCTCTGAGTGGGGAAGTCTCTCCTTTCCTGAAGTCAGGAGCAATTACTAACTACACAGTTATGATTCTGTTCCAGGACTGTGGCAGGCTTCACATATGAAAAGTCCATTTTAAAATCTTTTATCAGGCCTCCTGCCAGACTACTCTCCTCAAACATTAAAAGAAAGAAGACTGAATTGGGGGATGCTTTGAAGCAGGAAAAGCAGGCAGTGAACAGCAAAGTAAGAGACAATTCCTGGCTTGGCTTCCTTCGAAACAAGAACTCTTTTACATGACTCCTTTTTAAACCAAAAATAATACTTCCTTTCCTCTCCTCCTTTCAATAAAGGCAATAAATATTCATAGAGAATTAGGAAGCCTAGGGAAACGGAAAATGGCAGAGGTTCACATTTGTACCACTTTGATCTGTAACAGATATGCTTTATTACTTATTCTTTGTGGGCTCTTATCTTTTAAAGAAGTATGTGTATGTATTCCTCTGTTTGGGGAGTAACAAAAATGGAGACAAGAAGGTGTCCTTTGTGGAAAAGAGATGGAGACAAGGTTTTAAAAGAAGCAGTGCTTGGGATAATTCTTAGAAGCAAGCAGTTGGAGGGCAAGCAGCGGCCTGTCTCTGGAAGGGCGTTGTGTCATTTCATGATAAAATAACTCCTGTATCACTTCCAGTACCCATTTCTCTTGGACAGAAGAGAGTCTCCACACCTTGTACCCTGATGAACTTTTAGCTGAGTCCAAGTGGAGGAAACTGGTGCATTATGGGAGCATAGTTACACAGAGGAGACGGGAAAGTCAGTAGAAAAGAATCAAGGGAAAACCAGAAGGCCATTTGAGGAAACAGCCTCCAAGGCCCAGCGATTTGGGGAAAGAACCAAGGCTCCTTTCTCTCTGCAAGAAGATGCTCAACACAGCTCTCTAAAGATATGAATAAAAGGATGTCGTTGGAATGGTATAGATTCCAAAAAGTCAAGCAACCAAGCATAACTGAGTTTGTGGAGCCTTTCAAAGCTTCAGAAATCTGTCTCCTCTAAATAGGTTCTGCATTACTAAGCTACACACCTCTCTCCCCAAAAAACCTTTGTTTTATAGCAGCATGATGTGAATCTTGGCTATAACCTTAGAAGATTTCATTGTCTTCTCTGCCCTTCACTTCCTCCTGGCAAAATGAGATTCCATAGTCTACTTACACCGTGCTTGAGTAAGTCTGTAAGTTAAAGGTCCCAGTTCAATGATTGGCCCACAGTTGGAAATTCAAAAACATGAATTCCCATACGTATCAGTAAAAAATGTGCAGGGTTGTTCTAACACCCATTTGCCTCCCACCATGCTCTCATAACCATTATTTCTCACACTGTAGATTCGTGTTGTACAATGTCTAGGTTTATGTCTTTCCTTCTTTAGAGTAGATGTTAGGTGGTAATATTGTAATTTACTGCTTTACTGCAAAGATATACTAGGGAAAGACAGTTGACATGAAACTTCAGGACATATCAGACACTCCCTGGGCTGTTTCTGTTCACTTTCATATTCCACATTTCTGTGATGATACACAGACAAGCTGCAACAAGTTTAAGGGAATCATAGTGTAAGAGGAAGTTCCATTTTTGCTACCTGTGAAGAATCACAGTATTTGTCCTGAGAGATCAACTACAATGGTGCTGCTGGGGACCCTACTGTCACTGTCTTAAAGGTGTTGATTTTACAATATCCACTGTTGATTAATTTTCTTTGGAGGTCACAATAACTCTGTCCTTTCAGAGTATATTGTGGTTACATAGAAAGATTCTGAAAGAAACGTTCCAACCCACGGGCCCAAAGAGCTACAGTCTGTGTCTTCCTGAATCTAAAACTCAAGTGCTATAAGAGCTAGAGAGATTTGGAATTGAAAGTTCATGACTAGAAATCCACTGGAGTTCCATGAAGGAACTTGAGATGTTCCAATTGTTGCTTGCCTGTGAAAGAAACTGCAAATGGGATAAAATAAGTAGCAATTTGGTTTTTAGTCATATTGTCTTTGACTTTTGATGAATAAGTCAGACCAATGTATAAGTCTTATGTAGGAGAAAGGGTGTTTGATTCTTAAGAGGAAATTACACAAACCTAGAATACAAATAATTGTAAAATGAGGATTTATTAGATCGTTTCGCACGGATAAAGGTGGATTGTCCATATGGCAGTGTACAGGCTGGGCAGCTGGAGCAATACGTGCTAAGTCCAAGAAACTAGGAGTCTTGGAAGAAAGGGAACTGATAATGCAACCAGCCCAAGCTCGTGTTCAAAGACTAAAGAGTCTGCAGCCTGATATCCATGGCCAATGACAACAGAAAAAATACTTTAAATAATATCAAAGAAGTGTCTACTGTGCCTATATGATCTTTCTTTCATGTTTTGCTTCATCCTATTGGATAGCACCAATGGCATAGCAGGAGGTCTTCCCTACCTAATTCACCAACCCACAACCACAATTTGCTGACCACACCTACATGATGCTTCCAAAAGTGTCCTTTGTTGGTTGCAGGATTAATTCCTTTTCTTCTCAGACTTCCATTTTCCTGGACTGAACATCTACTACTCCCCCAGTTCTGCAGCCTGTACACTGGATTACAGGAGAACCCAGCATTTTACCACATGAGTCAAGCTGACAGGAAGGATGGCAGTTTATATGTGTGACTTACCAACTGTGGACCAATCATTGAACATAGTCCCTGGTGCCCTTGGTTTACAGACTTACTTAACCACAGTGTGAAGTCATATTTACTAGGAAAAAGTGAAGAGTGGATAAGACAACAAATTCCCCTAAGGTTACAGCCTAGATTCACAATATCCAATCAACTTGGCAAATATGAATACTCACCATTTCAGTGTGAGCTATATTATGCCTCAGGCTGGGCACAAGAGAACATATTTATACTCAGAGCAAAAATGGGACTCAGAGATGGCCAAGCACAGGCCACGTTACTAGAGTAGATGCCAAGATATCATCATAGATATATGAAAACAGAGGCAAACTTCATATTCTCTGATTTTAGAGCATTACTCAGGCCATACTGCAACACGTATATGATCATATAATATTTTTACCTATTACTGTCATGTATCACTAAAGTATGGGGACATGTTCTAGGAAATCCATTGTTAGGTAAGCTCCCCATCCTAAAAACCTAATAAAGTATACTTACACAAATCTCTGTGATTTAGCCTACTATATATAGGCTAGAGGGTACAGCCACTATCAAATGGGCATCCCAGTGTCAAGTAAAACATCATTGTGCAACCTACTATTGTACTCCCACCCCACTGCCATCAGGAATCATATATCAGAAAGCCATGGTTGATGTTTGAAGGTGAAGATGTCTTGCTCTTAGAACTTAGGGCCAAAAGGGACATTTTGACATATGTAAGCCTAACCCTCAAAAGTACACCTCTCACTTTGAGAGGCAGGGGGTGGGGGGATTTCCCCTGAGATTCCACATTGTTTTTATAGGCAATCCCACCTTACACTTGAGAACAGGCTGTCACACAAACAGGGCTACAGACAGCATGTAACAGGTCCAGTTATTCGGTTATAAGTGAAAGGATAAATGGTGTGTCTTAGTTTCCTTTCTTGTTGGGATAAAAAATCTCTGAGAAAAAAGAGCACCTTAAAGATGGAAAGCTTTAGCTCACAGTTTTAGATATAGATCACTAAGACAGGCAAGTCCAGACCGTAGGAGCTTCAACCAGCTGGCCATATCATGTCCACAATTGGAAGCAGAGGAATGAATGCACACTGTTGCTCAGCTTGCTTCCTCCATCTGAATAGTTAAGGACTCCAAGCCTTCAGAAGAGTTCTAGCCACAGTCAAGCCTTCCCATACCAATGAGTAGAAATTATCCTCTGCGGACATGCCCAGAGGCCCATTTCCCCAGTGATTTTCCATTCTGACAAGCTGACAATTAACACTAATTATCTCAATCAGTAATTCATTTTCTTCTAATTACCAAGGCTTGATATAGCTCTTTCCTATCTGTAAGTTCCATGCATTCTGGATGGTTCTTTGTGTAGAGTCCTCTGAACATTCTAAAAGGCACACCAAATCCATCCAAAGGAAATGAGACCAAGTTTTCCTTCTATACCTGTCTGAAATACTTTGTGCATTATCAATATTTTAAAAGTTTTTAAAAATATCTCCACAAGTGCCACACTAAGGAAGATAGAACGAGCCCGTGAATCTCCTCTGGCCTGGTATTCCTACATCATTGCTCGATTGAGAAAGTTTAGGAATCCCCATCTTTGCCTCTGGTCCCCAAAACTTTCCTCTGCTCTCCGTGGGCATTCTGTCTTCCAAACACAAGAGCATACAAAGGGAAATGGAGGAAGGCAGAGCCAAAGACCACTGTGCCACAAGCTGCTGCTCTCTCTTTAACAATGGCACCCAAGCCCACCGCCTGGGCCTCACCCTGTTATCAGGCCTCTGGGCAGAAGGCAAAGGCCATTTCTTACATCATGCGGTGTTTGCATAGTACCGATTGCCCCTGAGCCATGGCATGTGTCCAGTGCTTTGTCCTGGCTCTCATACGGCACAATGAATACATCATGCCATTAGCCCCAGCTTAAAGCCTATTTCACTAGCATCATCCGTTTAGGGCTTAATGGTGTTTACTGAGGCTTTCGCGGAGTTCTTTGTGAAATGTGGCCTGCTGGAATCAGCCTAGCAACTGAAGCTAACAGACTGGGAGACTAACAGTGCCAGTGCAAAACCACTGGCTTGCAGTATCTCTGGGCATCACGGGGGTGGTGTGCTCTGAAAAATCAAAAGGCTCTAAGAAAAGAAAATAAGTGGTTAGCCACCAAGCAGACAATGGGAATAGCAAGCAGCGTGCTGGGAGCCTCGTGCTTCTTAGCAGCCTTCAGGGAGAGGGAGGGAAAGGGAAGGTGATGTGGCCATTTGTCAGCTCATGCTGTGGGAGTTGGTGTCAGGACAGACACATTAGTACTTGGTAATAGCCTCCCCAGGAGGACTTAGCATGACTCAAAGATGCCTAGGAGGGACTGCTGGGTGTAACCAACATGCTCAACTTCAGTGATCATGGAAACCACCCCCTTCTGATCTCCTGTCTAATCCCACGGTCTCACCCAGGCCTTTCAGCCACCGAGTACTGGCCTCTCCCAAGTTGTCCTCGGCAAACACATTTGTGCATGAGGATCCCAGACAGTTACATTTACTTAAGTAGGAATTTAAAGTGATTGTTCTTCTTGCCCAACAGTTGCTTTCTGTTTTCTGGTAACTTCTCTAAAGGCAGAACAGAAGAGCAGCTTCCCGATAAGTGGTGACTTCACAAAGAAGCCCATGTCTAGGCACAAAGGCCACACTGTAACCTTGCATATATCAATGCTAGAAAAGCGTGTTCCATGATTCGTCTGCATGCCTGGATCCTCTTGGGAGGTCAGTAGGAGCCTGCTAGTGATTCAGACACCGTGAACGTTTTCAGACTACTCATGCTGCGATTCAACTCTTTTCTGCTCTTTTCCTTGTCCTGCCGAGTTTTAAGACAAATACTGCATCTTGCAAGTAAAGATAAGGATAGTTCTCACTAGCTCAAGATGATGCTTGGTTTTCAAAGTCCTCATGGTAAAAATTGCCCAGGGGCAAGAAAAGTGCTGCTAGAGCAGTTTCTGTGTACATAGACTAGATCATCCTTGTCTTCCTGTTGCTTTAAACACCACCCCCAAACTCCACTCCCATCCCAGAATAAAGGGGCACGCCTGAGAGGAGGCTGGCACATGGTCCCTGAGTCGTCAGATTCACCATCGTCACCCTATAAAAGATGACTTTCATTCCCTGGCTGTGCCGTCTGGTTTCCCTGCCTGGGTCCTTTGTTAAGCTTCCTGGTGTTTAGTTGTTGTTAAAGTTGGATCTGCGGTGCCCACTGCTGACGGAGCTTTCTGTATTTGTCCAGAGAGCAGAGCCAGGCAGTTCAGAGTGAGCTCGGGCACTCTGAGTGCGCCTTGGTTTCTGTTTCGGCTCCTAGCTGAAGCACAGACTGGGAAAGTGAGAGCAGCATGACCTTCCCAACCCTTGCCCATCCTTCTCTCTCACCTTGCATCACTATTAAGTATTGGAGGCACAATTCTCTTTTCTGTTCTTGCTCATACAGGCTGTGCCTGCTTCTCCCACACCCAGAACTCCTCGTTTTGTCTGGCAGAACTCTTAATACTGAGAGGTCAGAATCAATTCTGACTCTGGGAAAGTGGGAAAACCATGAGAATTTCAGGTAAGAGCATCTATCTATTCCATCCCTTGCTTGGGTCCATGGTAAAGTGACCAGCAGGAAGTGAGACGAGGCCGCACTGCCACCTAGAGGCCAAACTCCCTAAAAACAGGCTCCCTGGTGAACAGGGTCCAGCTGATTGTGAGAAGCTTCAACCCAGGACCCTGGAGACTGGCCAGGGCTGAACTCCTGGTCTTAAGATTCAGAACAGCCATGAAGGGAAGAGTCAAAACTTGTGTGTGAAATACAAGTCACCACACAGCACAGCATAGGGAGAAACTGAGGGGGACGACTAGGGCCCTTTAGCTGGTCTAGAAAGGGTTCCTTGCATTAGTGCTATTTGAGTGTTCAAGAATGATTAAGGGTTAGGGATCATACTCTGTAGCCTGACTTACTACAAGTAAACAAAGACGATTAAAATTATCTATGGCTTTATATTCTTCTGCAGTGTTTGAAAGTGCTGCAATGGAGGCCTTCTATAAAGCGCAGGCATAGAATAGTTTATATGATGAATGAAGCCCTTAGCTGCCTTAAACCCAGAGAAGCTCACCATCCATCAGTGGAGCTGATCCCCCATGCACAACAGGAGCTTGTGGATTCCCCTGTTCTCCTTCAGAAGTGTTGGTCCAGAAGTGGGAAGGGGGCAGTTTGGCAGCGCTTTCCTATATCCTAGTCCAATGCCCTATACCCTGTCTACCCACCACCCACCCCCAACCCCACATAATGCAACCAGTTTTCTGTGACCCAGTCAAATCAACAACATTGGCTTTGTCTGCGGATCAATGCTTTGAGCTTTGTTGAAGTGGCAGTGCATCCCTGACCCATTTGGCGCTCCTAGGATGGCTGAAGGGTGAGATGGGACCATCTGTAGGCTGCTCACTCACATCCCAGAGGTCATTATGAATATTGCCAATTAAGTCAGCCAAGGCTATTGCTGGGAACAGCAATCCATGATCTCTTCTGTGGCCTGTGTGTCCTCAAAAAATCAAAACAGGATATCTAGCTTCCAATGTTAAATATCTCAAGATACAGAGAAATCATAGGTAGAGACAGACAGACAGGCAGGCAGGCAGGCAGGCAGACACTCAAAAAGAAGGAGGTACTACACATCCCTTAGCAGGTGTGCAAACACACATACAGAGAAAGGGGGGAATGTATGGACACATGTGTAAACACAGAGAGATGGGGAAAGAGGGACTTGGGTGTGACTGACACAAGAAGAAGACAAAGACAGAAAAACAAGAACACAAACCAGACTAAATGCAAACCCCCCATGAGCCAAACTCGGGGAACATTTCTGAGTTTCAAGCCTACTCAGGCACAAAGGATAATCAATCCTTAGTCTTGAGGAGCTGAGGCTCCAGTGTTATAGAGAACGTTGGGTCACTGTTCAGGCAGTAAACTGTCTCGTTCATTTTTCACTTTAGAATCTGCTAACCTGCACTTCCAGTTCACTCAGGCATTTGAGTTTTATTCCTTCTCAAGCCTCTGATGGGGTTGAAGACCAGATAGTTTAGTCTTACAATCAAGTTTAGTTGGCTAGGGCTTAAATCTTTTTAGATCAAAATAGATTATTTATGTTAATAGAGATGAGATATGATAGATGTTGACTCTCATTCAGAAATTTAGACCCAACAAGGTAGGAAAGATGTTTATTTCAAGCTTGACAAATATAAACAGCCAAATCACTATGAATGTAACATTCATATAACTCAGGATTATCTCATGGTTCTTCCTGCTGTTTGTAGTTTATCTTATTCATGTGTAATAATACAAATGTATATGTTAAAAAGAAACAGAATATATATATACATAGATAGATAGATAGATAGATAGATACATAGATAGATAGATAGATAGTCTTGAAGATAGCTCTTCACCCAAATTGGGTGTTAGTTGTTTAAGTAAATACTACTTTGATTGGCTTTTTAAATAAATATTTATTTTTATTATTAAAAAAAAGAAAGTTTTGAAAGAGCATATGACCCCAAAATATATTGCCTTCCTGCTTTCAGAAAGCACCATTTGCATAGTCTGCCATCTGACTGATCAATTCCCACTATAAGTGCTAAGTGGATTATAGAAGTATGCAGTGGAAAGAGTATAAAAAAGGATTTTTCTCTGCTAGAGAGAACAAAGAAAAAGTAATAACTATTTGGTAAAGAAAAAAATCCATAGTTCTATTTCAGTGCTTTTTTACAGAAACAACCCACTCTGATTGTCTATTAGCTGATTCTACACTGTGCTTAATTCAGGCTGAATCTTACATTCAACTTCCTTTTCTGAGTTCTTCCAAATCTAACTCATTGCCTCCTAGGTCTAATACCCTATGAGAATAGATGCAGAGAGCTGTCTGAATGATTTCTGGAAAAACTAGCTTCTAAATTATATGAGACTCAGACTCCTTACAATCTCTTGAGTATACCAGATCTACTGTTTTACAGCAGTATTTGAATTTACTGAGCCAGTTCTGGTTATGATTCCCCTCAATTAATATCCTCAGGCTCAGAGAGGCAGTAGAGACTTTAGTGTGATCCCTAGGAGCCCAAGCTACATTGTAAGGACCTAACACCAATTCCACCCAGTCCTCTACGTCCTCTGCCTCCAATTTTGCAACAATCAGCCAGCAAGCACCGGGTTAATTTAAAAAATTAAAATGCTCTCAATTTTCTTTTCCATTGATGTCACGTAACACAAAATTAAAAATAGTCATGGAAATAAGCAATGGACTTTAAATCTCACTTCTGCTCTGCAGCCGTGACCACCCATAGAAGTCATTGGTAATGAACAAACGAAGACGCTTTTCTTGTCCTTTTTGCTCCATGGTCAGTATTTTAACAGCAAATCTTTCATGCCCCTTCCTACAAGTGTTGGAAGCACTTTTCTTTCTTTCTTTTTTTTTTTTTTTTAATGGCTGCTTGGAATACCACTGTATGGATAATGTACCAGTCAGTCATGTGGGCTGGGCAATATGTTTATTGTTATTACCTAGATCTACAGCCACGAAGGACAACTTTCCCATGTTGGGGGTGGCTTTGCTTTGAGCGGTGGTACATTTCCAGTTTGTCGGTGTGACTTTAGTGAGCGGTGAGGCAAGAGGCAAATCTATACAGATGTGCCGCTCCACTCCTGCTGCCTCGCGTGTGTTTCTGCGGCTGCGGCTGCGCTGTTTCTGCTGCCATGGCTGCTGATGGGAACCCCACTCTGATTTTCGGGGTTGTGGAAAACCTGTCTGAGAACCCCAGCCCTTCAAAGCTCTCAAATATATTTTAAGTGGCCGGGGAGCTGTCAATCTTGGGGTGGCCTGTTTGCAAAGAAGTCTTGTTACATATACTAATTCAGCCTTTATGGGGAGGGGTTTTGAGTGCCAGAGATCTGTTTCCAGACATGAGGAAGACTCTGGACTAAGAACCACAGGATGCACGGGACTGTCTGTTTCCTTCCCTAAAAAGGCATGGGAAGGTACGGAGTATATTTTCTTGGTCTGGCGCTATATAAGCTGCAGTCCTGAAGTTTACAGTCCATGTGTTAGGAAAGGAAGAAACTAGCTTTTCATTAAGTTTTCTGTGGTACAAGTTATCTCTTACCCATCCTGAGTTTGAAACCAGAGGCAGTATGTGATTCATAATGAAGTGACTCTGTACTGCACCTTCCTGAGGTAGGCGTTATCAAGAGTTCGCCCACTTTGCCATTCTCGTTGACAATTGACTCTGAAGTAGAGCTTAGATACACATTCCAAGATATTGTCTGCAGCCACCCAATTATAAGTTGCTTTGAGCACTAGCAAGCTCACAAAAGCTGTTGGTTTGTTGAGCACAGATTTTACAACCATGCATTTGAACCTATAGCCTAGCTACCTTCTTTCATTCACGTGAAGCCCACCGCCCCCACGGAATCTAAATAGGTACATCCCTCAGGTAAGCCATGAAGGATGATTAATAAGAGGAGTTCATCTGCTCCTTTTCTATGCTTTCCAGGCCTCTTCAGTTAGCTGGAGCCTTCAGTGTATCTGGGAATGAACTGAGCTATACAAGGCTTTAATACAAATGAGTGGCCTTGGCCTGAGCTATGAGCCGTTGATGCAAACGAGTGGCCTTGGCAAGTTATACACATGAAGAACACAGTGATCTCTTGGTTCCTAATGTAGAGACAACTGAACTTACCTGTCAAAGCTGCTCTAAGATTTGAGATGATGGAAGTGAAGGGGCTGGCTCCATGGCTGCCATAACAACAGCAGGAAATATGTCTCAGGTTTTTTTTTTTTTTTTCTCTCATCCTTATCCCTAGCAACTGCCAGCATGCTTCAAGTCCCGCCTCAGTCTCAGAAATGCCTCCCTGTTGCCAAGCGGAAGTGCCAATGACCAGAGAGGACTCTGTGCTCAGCATAAAGAAATATGTCTGAAGCAAAAAAAGCTACACAAGCTGAACTTGAGTAGCTCGTGTCCCACCTCCAAAGCAGACTGCTTCCTAGCACATTCTTGCTCACACTGTGGGAAGCAGTGGAGGGCCTGCTGACATTTGAAAGGTCCAGGGAACAGTTTTCTAAGCTGCCTGGCCAAGCAGAAACTATGTTTTATTATTTGACAGAAAGCACTGACATTCTACTTCATTTTAGGGGAAACCCTGGCCACATTACACATTAGCTCAGACCAGTTTCGCAAAACACAGCTAGGGTAGGGGGTTGACTGTAGGACCTCCAGCGGGCAAGTTAATTACGCCTATATTTATACTCAAGTTGAACCCAATTTCCTCACGCTGCTGGAAAGTTTGCTTTCTGAGTAAGGCCTTCCCCTGTTTTCTAGAGAATAAATCACAAATATCATGTTATAGCATTAACGTCTTGGAAGCTGCATTGGCTCAAAACCTAGGGGAGAGGGTTAGAAGTGAAATCTGAGCTTCCTGTGGCCTCTGAGGCCTGGTACCCATGATGCTAGGAGGTACACAGGTGTTACATGTGACTCCATCCACAAGGTCCCGAGGACCCTGCAACAGAGAAGAATGAGTTCCCAGCTGCTACCTTCTCTCCTTGAGCCAACAGTACACATTCTACTCACACCTGCACGTCTGCCTTCCCTTTTCTTTCTTCCATGATATTTTTCTTAGCTGCAGTGATCTTCAATCTTAAACTCAGATTCATTAAAAAGTCCCCCAGACAAATGGACCTCCAATTTGAAGAGGCTTCCCTAAGTGGGTTTCTCTTATGTTATTTCCACCCTAACTCTTTAGGGGTCTTCGACTCTGACCCTGCACTTTGAGTGGCTTTAGATTTGAACTGCCCTAGAGAGAATGTCAGCAATGTGGTATAGGCAGAGGACTTTCCCTTCAGGTCAACAAACTGTGATTATCCCAACCCTACGCCTACTCCCTATCTAGCTAAGGTAGCCATGCACCTCTCCTGCCCATTCATTCCAGCAGCTGTCCATTCAAGGGTGTCCAGGCAGTGACACTGCAGACAATGGAAGAGTCACTCACACCAAACTTCTGTGTGAAGCAAACAGGGAATATCAGTAGCAAAAAAAATGTCTTTTCTCTGCATGGAAAAATGGCTCAGCACTTAAGGACACTGTCTGCTCTTCCAGAGGACTGAAATTCAATTCCTAGCACCCACATGGGGGCCCCAACAGTCTGTGCCTTAAGTCTCAGGGGATTTAGAACCCTCTTCTGGCCTTTATGGGAACCAGGCAGGCATATTGTGCATAAACCCACATGCAGGCAACTCCTCCATATACATAAAATAAGTTGTTTTTTAATTAAGTCTTCCCTTTATTTGGAGGGCTCTTGTGTGTTGTTCTGTCTCTCAGGCTCTGTGTTGTTCTCTTTCCACAAGGCCTACCATTCATCTACAGCAATCATTCTCAAAGTCACACAGGGGAAGCACATGAAGACATTTTGGGCAGGCTAGCTCCTCATCAGAGATTTTGACCTTGGTGGACACAGGAATTTGTATTTATACTAACTTCCAAATTGATTGCATAGTGGCTGGTCCCGGAGGCCAGGCTTCAAGAACTAGTCAAAGCTTTCAGCTTTATTAGAAATCATCTAAGAAGATAAACATCAAAAAATGACCCTGCCAAACACAAACAATTACATTAGAACTTCTGAGGGGGCACCTAGAGGGCACAGTAATATGTTTTAAGATACTTGGGAGACTCTGCCCTGTAACCAGTGGGGACGCAATAGAACACTAGCAGTAACACAGCACACAGTTATCGACCTGACCCATTGACTCCCACAAAAAATCTCCATCTTCAAAAGCCATTGGTTTACCTTTGTGCTACAGTAAGGCAGGAGGCCTGAAGAGAGGTCAGGGCTCAGGGGGAGACAATTAGGTGACTTGGCTCCTGGCCCCACCTCACTCTGCACAGTCAGACAGCATAAGTAAAGGGCTCACTGTGCCTCTAGCTTCTCAAGCAAGTGTTTCAGCTCTAACAGGCCCATACCATGTGTGCACATGTGCGTGCACACAGGCGTGTGCGTGCACACACACACACACACACACACACACACACACATTCCTGCTGCTCCACCAAGAGGCTAAGGGAACAGAGGAAAGGATTGATCACTAGAAACTAGAAGGCCTAGGAGAGCCTCAGACACCCACCCTTGGCCCCAGACCACAGAAGGGTACATGGAAGAAGAAGCTGGGAAGTCCTGAAGTCCAGAGAGCTGAGTATTCAGCACCATTTCTCACACTTCTGTTCCCCTGCCTTAGAGAAGCAACGTGATGCTCTATAGCTCGTGTCTCTGCCTTAGGCCGGCAAAAGCCGGGGCAGATTATACTTCGTACTTTTAAAACTTGTGTCTTCTTGTGTCTCTTTTTACATCTCATGCCAGTACTTTTGATTAGGTTCTCAAGCAAATGCATTTGTGTAAGTAGACAAGGCTATATGCTTTGTAGTCTGCATTCCTTTGAGTCTGAAATTTAATAAAATGTGGGACTAGAACATGATTAAAATGCTATCATTACATTTTATGATTAATAACAAGTGCATCTTCGGGACCAATGTTTGTGGTAGACGAATTTCAAGGGCTATGAACAGATTTTTTTCCAGAGAGGAAATATGTGGAAAACAGGAGACCAGTCTCCATCAATGTGGGAAAGAAACGTCATTGAGAAGATAGCTACTAATGGTATAAGAACAGATCTCAGTCCTTGCTACAGGTGTAGACTTTTGGGGCCCTCCGAAGCCTTCCTGATTGAGAAGTTCAGACAGCTGCTGCCATGCACTCTGCTTCTGTACTTAGTGCTAACTGCCCCCCAATACCCACCCCTTCTTCCCGAGACCCAGCACCATTAGGCCTATGCTGCTGTTACCACTTAGTCTTCCCAGTCGTCCCCCAGATGCTCCGGCATTCATCTCCCTCAGGGACTGCACCTAGCTTATGCAATCTTAACAGAAATTATTGTCTGTCCCCATGATGGCACAAATCTCATGGGAAGTCCTTCGCCTCTCGTTGCCTCCTATGTTCTTTTTCTGTTCTTCCCATAATCCTCACATTTCCTTAAACGGTGTCAGTAGAGATGACAGTGTGGTTTTTCATTTCCTAACAGATATAATTAGCTTCACCGTGAACAGCAGGCTAAATTTTGATTCATTTTTAAAAGGTTTTTGAAGCAAGGTTTCTTTTGTAGCCCTGACCAAGCTGGCCACAAACTCACAGAGATCCACCTGACTCTGCCTCCCCAAGTGCTGGGATTACAGGTGTGCACCACTGTGCCTGAATTTGATTCAGTTCTTACCTGGGCCAAAAGGAGTATTCCTTTTCATAAGAGTATTTATACGTTTATATTATATATATATTTGTATATATACTGTATATATATACATATATACATACATACATACATACATACATACATACACAGTCCTATAAAGAGTACAGCTACAGAGAAAAAACATGATTTGAAAACTTGTGTACCTTCTGATCTGTTAAATACCATCTTGTCTGAAGTACATATGACTGCAAGAGCCTGAAGAAGAACAAAACAATGAGCTCATTGGCAGGGCACACCAGCCTAGCAAGAGACCAACATCAGGCTGGACTAGGCCAAGGTTAAGATATAGAGAGAGACAAGAAATATATTCAAGGTCAGAACTGTCATCTACTCAATGTGAAATTGAGAGGTGACTGGTGATAGAAATGGAGAGTGAGGCCACAGAGGTACCTGGCAGAAAGTTATGGCAAAGAAGTAGCAGTAGGAGGTGTTATTGGTGGGAATGTCAGCTAGTGCCTATTTTTGAAATTAGTGTGATGGTTCCTCAAAATGAAAAATTATGCAACTATCTTCATAAAAGTATGCCAGATTCCTTGATGTAAATATCCAGGAATAACTCTAAGTCTCACATACACACACACACACACACACACACACACACACACACACACACACACACCACTAAATCTAGCAATGCTTCCCACAAGAACTACAGGCTATGCAGTAACAAGTATAAGACATATTCTTTTAGAATAGTTGGTCAAGGCAGTCCAGGTGACTCCCAAAACAATAGACTGGCTGTTGCCCTTGGTTTTCTTTCACAGGTTGTAGATAAGTCCTTATTGCTGAAGACACCACATACTTCGGACACTGAACCTGTATTATTCTAACTGCGTCTAACCTGAAAGCCTCCTACCTGTGGTCTAGCTTGAAGGGTACCAGAAAATACCCAGCTAAAGATATTCATAAAAGTTCGGTAAGTGGCACTTATATGGTAGTGGCAACCAACAGCTATCTAAGAGAGCATAAGCCCCACTCAACAGGAAGCAAACCTAGCCAACACCCTAGGACCAGTGAAACCATGGACCTCTGAGGAGGATCTGCTTTGCAAAAGCCATATAATTTCTAACTAAATTTTAAATCCCACTCTTATACCCATAGATAAGCTACCCAAAGTAGTTACCACCCCTCATCAGAGAAGTTTATAGAAAATAGAGATCAATCCCCCCCCCAAATAAAACCACAAGAAAGCACAACTGTAAACAATGAAGAGATCCTGATGAAGTGTTTTTTGCATTTTGATTTTTTAGGTACTTAACACTGAAAGGTGTTCAAAGGTTTTAAATGTGTGTATCTAACTATTTTTCCAGGGTTGTTTTTTTCCACCGAAGGCTACATATGAAAGATTCATTTTCAAGGTTATATTCTTAAGATATATTCATATATCTTTCTCCCTGTGAATCATTTTCCAGGAAACCATGAACATGGGCATTTGGCAGAGACAGTCTATGCTGTTACCCAATAATCTTGTCTACAGCAGGGAAAAGTAGTAGCAAAAGGGTAAGACTGTTATGAGCGCTACAGTTTGTGTCCATTTGTTCCCAAAGGCTAGAATGTTAAAGGCGTGGTCCCAGTGTGGTGCTATTCAAGATGATGGAATACCTAAGAGATGGTACCCTAGAGCAAAAGATAAGCATTTATGTTTTAATTAATTAATTTATTTATTCGCTTTATACCCTAATCGTAGCCTCCTCTCCTCCCAGGCCCACCCTCCCTGCCTCTTCCCCATCGCCCCTTCCTCTCTTCCTCAGAAAAGGGGAGCCTCCCCTATTCACCCACCCTCCCTCATCAATTCACATCAGGACCGAGCACATCCTCTTACGCTGTGGCCTGTTGAGGCAGTCCCACCAGAGAGGAGTAATTAAAAAGCAGGCAACCGAGTCCGTGTCAGAGACAGCCCCTCTTCCATTTACTATGGGACACACATAAGCCTGAGCTTCCCATCTGCTGCCATCTGTGTCAGGGATCTAGATCTAGTCTCTTCATGGTCCCTGGTTGGTGCTTCAGTCTCCACAAGTCTTTCTGGGCCCTGGTTAGTTGGCTCTTTTGGTCTTCTTATAGAGCTCCTCTCACCCCCAGGTCCTCTATCCATCCGTCCCCCCCCTACTTTTCCATAAAATTCCATACGCTTTGCCCAATATTTAGCTATGAGTCTTTGCATCTGTTTGGAGCCATTGTTGGGTGTAGCCTCAGTGCAAGTGGTTGAAGAGAGGGAACAAGGTAGGAGAGGGAACCTTGTGGAAAGCAGAGGCAGGAGGGCAGAGGGCCTGCAGAGAGAAAAGAAACCATGGGAGGAGGCATCTCTGTGACAAGCTGCATATATAGAACCGGGTATGCTTCTGGGAGGATATGAGGGTGACTCTAGCTGAGATTCCTGGTACAAGGAATCTCTGAAGAGACTGAGGAGGACACCCTCTAAGTAGACAGAGAGTCACAGTGGAAGGAGAAGAACACCAACCCACCCACAAAAACTTCAACACAAAATTTACTCTGCCTACAAGATGTGCATGGATAAAGACAGAGCAGAGATTGAGGTACTGTCAAACCAGTGCCTGGTCCAACCTGAGAGCCTATTATGAGCTTCATGCTGGCAGTTGTCCTCACTAAGGACAGACAGGTGCCACACCTACCATTAACAATGAACTTTTTTCTGGACATCATTTCTTTCTTCTTGTTCTAATGTTCAGTGTCCAAAGCAGGAAAATGCCACCACCCCACACATTAAACAATAGCTTTTACAAAACACTATATTCATTTAAGGCCATGTTAATTTAAATATGTAACAGACAGACAGAAAGACACACACACACTACAATTTAGCAAGGATAACACATTGGAATGTGTAATATTTTACTTTATCTAGTCCTTATGCTATTAGTGCACAATTTAAATACAATCTTGAAGTATTTTAATATTCCAGCAGCTCTATCTTCTTTATGAGTTAAGAGGCAATGTGTACCTTGAATGGGTGAAGGGAAACATTGTGGATAAATTCCTAAATCTAAATGCAGTGCCTCCTTACACTAGCCACTATCTATTGCTTTGTCTCATCTTAGCTCCCTCTCCTCCACCTGCCCCCCTCTCTCACACACATACACATACACACACACACACACACACACACACACACACACACACAAACACACACACCTCTTCTTTCCTATCTTCTCACATTTCTCTCTTTTCCTTCTCTCTTCTTTTTCTTACCTCTCTCTTTTTCTTTTACTCTGTCTCCTTACCTCCCTCCCTCCCTCTTTCCCTTCTTCTGTCCATCCCTCCCTACTTTCTAACTTTAACTTAGGTTGCACTGCTTACCATGCTAACACTACCTTGCTCAGACTCCCAGCCCCTTTCATTAATGCTCATCATTAGGCATCTTTTTATTTGCTTATGCTCATTATGTGCATGCTAAACAAAAAACACCTGTCAATCACACACAACAGAACAAGCCAAAGAGAGACATTTGTTGTTCATTATGGTACCGTGGGCAAATTTTAACTCAAAGACAAAAGCAGATGGACACTTTAATTGGTAAAGCTGAAAGCACACCTTTTGTTAAGTTCACTTCATAGCAAGTAATTATCTGACAGTAGATTGGGCTAAGTACTAGGTGTATCCTCCATATTTTTTAACAGACTACATTTGTACTTCTTCATGTCTTGTGTCATTACTATGAAACTTCTTATATAAATACTTATGATATATTTTTCTCCAAAACCAATTGGTCATATGAGAATTAAGGGTTATGATAATATTTGTCCTGAAAGAAGTTGCAAGAAATAGAGCTCTGACTTGGAAAGTTGGGCTTCCAACAATTATCTGTGATTTGAGGGCAGAAAAAAATGGAGCCAGTCTCTGTCCAATATACTTCCTAACCTACTCAAACACATTTTAACTGCCTTATTAGACCCATTTAGATTACCAAGCCATAGCCTGCCTCAGTCTACAGTGTTACTGCTGGATGGCTCTGTTGAGAGTTTGGTTGGTGATCTATGGGACACTCCTAAGCATCAGCATTTCCTGAAACTTTGCAGGGATTCCCAGACATGCCCACAATTCTCTGCGTTCATCATGCATCACATGATTCATTTAACATTATGTGGCCTAGGGGTTTGATATAAAGTCAGAGAATCATATCTGGTGATCATTTCCATGCTAGTGTTTTCCCAAGGTGGAATGGGCAATTGCACGGTAAGAGAAAGAGGGCATGAGGAACCTAGCCAAACTGGAATTATAGAATATTTACTCTTAAGATATTAACTGTTCAGAAATTAATCCACTAGTCAATCATTTTCATAAATGGACTAATGTCCTCAAAAAAAAAAAAAAAAAAAGACCACCAACAATCTCTTAAATGTTCCAGCCCTCTCTCTACTCTCCAACTACCCCAAACACCCACTGTGAGTATGTCAGACAAGACAGGCAAATACTGTACACAATCCTTACTTCAGAATTCATCCTTCAACTGATAGTTGTGCTGAGGGAACATCTTTGTAGCATTGTCTGGAAGGTTCCTACAATACCTTCATAGAACGTAGCATAATTTAAGAAAAATGGAGAAGCAGTAAGAAGCTTATTATGAAATACTTTTTGATGGCCTGATACTTTAGTTTCCCTCAGAATGGATCATCTTAATCCAGATGCAGAAAGAAAGGTAGGATGATCTTTCTCAGACAAGAATATTTTCTTTTATTGAAATATGCTTTTTCACACACACAATATGCTGATTACATTTTCCCTCTCTCTAATCCCAGCTTTTCTCTCCCATCTGGATCCAACCTCTTTCTGTCTCTACTTTGAAAATAAATGAGCATTTAATGGATAATAATAAAACACAATACTACTAAACAAAAGCAAACAAATCATAATAGAACAAAGCAAACAAACAGAAAGAAAAGAACCCAAGGCATAAAAAACTATATTAGCACAGACTCAAAGAAGTTTTCATATTTAGGAATAGCATAAAAGCACAAAAGCAGAAGTCATGATATATATTCAAATGTTCTTTGGGACTCCTATTCTACAGGGTTGCATGAGCCCTGAGGGTAGGAATTTGATGGAGACATCCTATTTGGGACTGAATGTTTCCAGGTCTCTCGTTCCTTGAATATTGTCTGGCTATAGTTCCCTATATTTGTTCCCATCTGCTGCAGGAGAAAGCCTCTCCAGTGATGCCTGAGCTAGGCACTGATCTATGATTATAGCAGAGTCATTAGAAATCATTTTATTGCTATTTTACTTGCATAAACACTAGTGTTTGGTTTTATCCTAGTTCCCTGACTCTGTGATCTCAGGTTCTTGGTCCCTCAAGCAGTGTTGTGTCTGTGTTACATATCACAGAGTAAGCCTTAAGTAAAATCAGACATTGGTTGGTTACTCCTACATGCTTTGTGCCACCATTCCACTGGCACATTTTGTAGGCAGGAAGCTATTGTAGATCAAAGGGTTTGTAGCTGGTTGTTGTGTACATTTATCCATTGGTAGTATGCACAGTAACATAACTTCACCAAGAACAGTAGCCAGTGGGGGTGATGACTCCAGGTAAGTGCCAGCCAGCTCAAAGTCTCCATGTTCAGTAAGTTGTATAGGTGTTATTTTCAGCAATAAGACTTTGCCTTTTAAAAAAAAAAAAAAAAGACTTTGCCTTTAGTTTGTGGATAGCAACCTATAGCCTTTAAACAGATTGAGTTGTTTGGGAGTTCACATAGAGTCCATTTGTTCAACAACTCAATTAGATGCAAGCCATTCCCAGTTCAAGAACTAAAGCTTTTGTAATGAGACATATCTGGTTGGAGCTCTGTCCTCCACATTATTTGGCAATTGTATTTAAATCACCTTCATATATGTATATAATTTTGGAAGCTTCTTCTGCATTTAGTTTCCATGAGGTCCCTCAAAAATAACCCTTAATTTTAGCTTTCCCTCTCCATATTCCCTCCTTCACCCACCTCTTCCACCCCACGCCCCTTTTGATCCTCCCCTTATAATCCTCTCACCCCAATCCATCCATAAATATCTATTCAATTTCTCCTTCCTAAGGATAACTATATCTCCGCTAGTCTCTTACTCTAAACCTAATCTCTATAGTTCTTTGGATTATAGTTTGCTTATCATTGATTTAACAGCTAATTTACACATATAAGTTTAACACATACCATATATGTCTTCCTAAGTCTGGTTTGTCTAACTTATGGACTTTTTTTCTAGTTTCTTCTATTTGCCTGAGAATTTCATTACTATTTCTTTTTTAAAAGGCGATTAATATTCTATTGTGTAGGTGTACCACATTTTCTTTATTCATTCTTCTATTGAGAGACATCTAAGTTGCTTCCAATTTCTAGCTACTGTTAATAGAGTGGCAGTAAACATGGTTGAGCAAGTGTCTCTACTGTAGGATGAAGAGTATTTGGGTATATGCCCAACAGTGGTATAGCTGAAACTTGAGATACATTGATTCCCATCTTCCTAAGAAACTACCATACTGATTTACATAGTAGGAATATGAATTTTCACTTGCACCAGCAATGGATAAGTATTCATCTTATTCTACATCCTCACCAGAATGAGCTGTCATTTGTTTGATTTATCTTGGCCATTCTGATGGTGTAAAATGAAATCTCAAAGTAATTTTGATTTTCGTTTCCCTGATGACCAAGTATGAGGAACATTTCTTTAAGTGCTCCTTAATAATTTGGGGTTCACATTTTGATAAATCTGTTTAGGTCTGTACCAAAATTTTAATTGGGTTATTATTTTTCTTGATTCCCAGTTTTTTGAGCTCTCTATATAGTCCATATACCAGCCCTCTATTAGTCGTGTAGTTGATAATTTTTCCCATTATGTAGGCTGCCACATTGTCCAAATGACAGTGTCCTTTTCCCATGCAGAAACTATTCAGCTTTATGATGTCCAATTTATCACTCAGTGATCTTAGTGGCTCTATAATGGTGTTCTGTTCAGAAAAGCTTTTCCAAGGCCATTCCCCACTTTCCCATCCATCAAGTTCCTTATATCAGGTCTTATATTGAGGTCTTTGATCCATCTGGACTTGAATTTTGTGCAGAGTCATAAGTATGGATCTACTTTGCTCTACGTGTAGCCATCCAGTTTGACCAGCACCATTTGTTGAAGATGTTTGTCTTTTTAGTGAGTGTTTCTGGCTTCTTTATCAAAAATCAAATGTCCGCAGGTGTGTGTATTTATGACCAGGACTTCAGTTTGACTCCCTTGATCATTGTCTGGTTTTGTGCCCATACCCTGCTCTTTTTATTACTACACCTCTGTAGTTCAACTTCAAATTGGTGATGGTGATCCCTCAGCATTTATTTTATTATTGAAGATACTTTTAGTGATCTTGAGGGGTTTTTTTGTTTGTTTGTTTCCATAAAAAATTATCTTTTCAAGATCTGTGAAGAATTGTATTGGAATTGTAATGGAGTGTTGCACAGAGTCTGTAGATTGAATTTGGTAGGATGACCTACTGATCTATAAGCTTGGGAGATTTATCTATCTTCTGCTATCTTCTTCAATTTCCTTCTTCAGTATCCAAGTTATTATCATATAAGCCCTTCACTTGCTTTGTTAGAATTATTCCAAGATATTCTATATTATTCATATCATTTTGAGGTTGTTGTGAAGTCTACAGTTTCTCTGACTCCTTTCTCAGTCCATTTATCACATAGAAAGGTTACTTATTGTTCTGAGCCATGCTACTTTGCTTAAAATGTTTACCAGCTGCAGGAGTTTCAGCTGAATTTTTAAGGATTAGTTATGTATACTATAATATCATCCACTAGTAAAGATACTTCTAGTTTGTATCTCCTTAATCTCATTCAGTTGTCTTATTGTTCTATCTAATGTCAAATCTTGTATTAATAGGTATGAAGAGAGTGGACAACCTTGTCTTGTCCTGGTATTGGTGAAATTACTTTGAATTTCTCTCCAATTAATTTGATATTGTTTCTAGGCTTTCTGTAAAGGGTCTTTATTAGTTGATGTATGGCCCTTGTATACTTAATCTTTCCAGAATTTATATCATGAAAAGTCTGGATTTTGACATAAGCATTTTCTTCATCTAAACCTTTAATCCCAGCACTTGGAGGCAGAGGCATGCAGATCGCTGTGATTTTAAGGCTAGCCTGGCCTACAACGTGTGTCTAGGACAGCCAAGGATACACAGGGAGAGAGAGAGAGAGAGAGAGAGAGAGAGAGAGAGAGAGAGAGAGAGAGAGAGAGAGAGAGAGAGAGAGCACTATGCCATAATCTGCATACATTGCTCTCCTCTGACTATAGATACAGTGTGGTCAGTTGCTATGAGCTCTTGATGACTGATTTCCCAACCAGGAGGGATTATACTCCCAAATTGTAAGCCAAAGTAAACCCTTCTTTAAGTTACATTTGTTAGGGTCTTTTATTGATGCAGCAGTAAATGTAACTATGACACTACATTCCGTGTGAATCTTTGTTATTTCAGTAATCCTTCCTGTAAATGCCTTCAAAGACACTAACAGGGACATCTCACTAACGTCTTCAGTGATTTTAAATCCAGCCAAATTGGTGATGAATATCAATTATCACAGCATGTACCAAAAATGTTTATTATATAAATAAAATTATGGGTTATTATTTGAAAGGGTCTAGAAAATTTTTAGAATGTTTTTGAATTAATATTATATCTCTTACATATTACCTTACATACATTAGTACACAAAGGCAAAAACTAGACTCTCATCCTCATGTCAGAGGAAAGCTCTAGGAGATTCATGTCTTAGCACTTCATACGTTGAGAAGAGTAGGAGATATGGGTCATCCTGTCATCATCACAGAGAACTTGGGAATGAATGTAGAGATGACAATATGAGTCATACACCATTTCTTATGGAAAGGAAGAAAAATGGAAATGGAAAAGACAGAGGAAAAAAAGGGAGACATGACATGGAGAAGAAGGGAGAGAGAAAGTGAGTGAGTCTCATATAACACCAAGAATTTTCAAAGCACTTTCTCAGGGGAAAAGAAAGAGCTTTTGTATTGAGCTTTGTGTTCCCAGAAGCAATCAATTGTTTTTCTTCCCGGGGGTAAGCAGGAGGGGGAACAGTACCCAGTAAATTTACTTAGAACAAAACATTTGTTAAAGGTTATCACAGGAAAGGAGCAACGTTCATGCCCAGGGTTTTAGAAGGTTCCCACCAACATGGGCTGCAGTTTGCTGGTGGGATGTGGCTGCTGGCTGTGGTTGCATTTGGCAGGCAATGGCAGCTAAGTCAAATTAAAGACAGTCATCTAACAATTGATGTCACATAATGGCACCAGCAGCCAGCAATGGAATTAGCAGGAAGCATCTCTCTGTGCAGGCACTGCCCACTCCCTTGTGGCTGGCATAATTGGCACTTTCCAAGAAATACCTGCCAGTGGCCTTCCCTATCTCTGTAGGCCACCTGGCATTTTACTGGAATGCTACTGACACATCAGTGTCCCCCCAAAAGACACCTAAGTTGCAAAAGATAAGAGATAGCCAGAAAGCTGATGATCTATTGTTCTCTCCCTCAGGATTAGCAGGATGGGATATTGTTTTCAAGGAAAGGTAGGAGATCTATACAAGAAACACCTTGTGATCTTACAAGAATGCCTTTATTCAGCGGGACAGCACATAGAGGCCTCTAATTCTTACTTTTAAGTTGCCGGCCTAGCATCCTGACCACCACACCCTGATGTTCTTCTCCATACCAATATTTCTATCATCTGAGATACTTTAAGAAAGCATGCTCTACATGGGCTGGACTTAGGCCCCTCTACTCATATATAGCAGATGTGCAGTTTTTTCTTCATATGGATTCCCCTAACAATTAGAGAGGAGGCAGTCTCTAATTCTGTTGCCTGCCTTTGTATCCCTTTCACATATCTGGGTTGCCTTGTCTGGCCTCAGTGGCAGAGGATTCACTTAGTCCTACTATGACTTGTTCTACCAGAGTGGGCTGGTACCCATGGGGACCCTCCACTTCTCTGAGGATAAGGGAGTCGGGAAAGGGGGGAGGAAGTGTGATGATGGGACTGAGAGAAGGGGCCTGTAGTCCGACTTTAAAGTGAATTTAAAAACAGAAATATATATATTGGTTTTTTGAGACAAGGTTTCTCTGTGTAGCCTTGACTCTCCTGGACTCACTTTGTAGACCAGGCTGGCCTCAGATTCACAGTGACCTGCCTACCTCTGCCTCTCAGGTGATGGAAATAAAGGTGTGTGCCACCAAAAGCTCTCTATGTTGATTATAGATGTTCTGGGGCCTAAAGGTTCCACTCAGTGGTGGAGTTCATGAAAGACAGAGGTCATACAATGGGCCCTTAAGTAAATTGTAAGCACCAAATAATAAGAAAGGAAGGAAGGGAGGGGAAGGAGGGAGGAAAAGAAAAAAATGTTAAGAAAGTTTCACTACTTTATTTTCTAAACACTGGATCTCTTATTTCCATCATGCAATTTTAAAGTAATAAATGATTTAAAAGGAAACAATGTTAAGTTGTTCCACATTTTCTGATCAAAATGGATGGCCATTTCTGCTTTTGACCACAGGACCCTCTAGCTCATTAGATGACATCTTGTATGTCTTCCTTCGAGATTTCCTTGTGACATCAGAAATTTTTAGAGGGTGCCTTAACAGAATTGTTAACGAGAGTCAATTACAAATGGATCTAATTATGAAAGTGTGGCTGCAGAATAGGAAAATCTTCAGCCAGCAGCCACAGTGTGTTATGCCGTGAAGCAAAGAAGAAAAGCTAACTGAAGCCAGGACCCAGAGTCTTGGCCTAGAGATAGGCAGTGACTTTGGAAGTATGTGTCAGGCCAATGAACCCTCTTTGGCCTCCTGAGAACCTGGAGGTCTGTTTTGAGTGTTTCTTCAACTCTATTTAACTTTTAATTGACAAACAAGAAGCATACGTGCCTGCCACGATGCTTGCTCACACTGTGGAATGATTAAGGCTGTGTGATCAATGTATTTATTACCTCCATATTTACCATTCAAATACTTAGCATTTCTTTATTGGGAAAAATATTTAAAATCTACTTGCTTAGTAATTCTAAAGTTCTAGGTGCATTAGCCAAACCTCCAGGCTGTGCTATGAAGTAGTCCTCTTGGACTTCCTCCCCTACTCTTTGACCCCAATGTCTCATCACCTCACTTTTCTGTGCACCAGCCTCGTACCATACCACGTGCCTCTAGTCACTATTATTCTCTCTGTTTCTTATACTCCTTTTTTTTTTTTTATTTCTACAACTAAATGAATGCATGTATAGATATTTGCTTTGTTTGTCATTTTATGTATGGTTTGACTATATGCTGAAAGTAAAAAGTAAGTGCTTAGGTCACCCAGTATACAAGAATCAACTCAAAATGGACTTATGTACCTAAACATAGAACTGAAATTATAAGGCCACTCTATGAAAGAAATGAACATTACTTTTTGGCATTGATTTCTTGGCTATGAGGCAAAAAAAAACAAAAAAAAAACAAAAACAAAACAAAAAAAAAAAAAAAAAACCAGCAAATATATACAAATAGGATCACAGCAAACTAAGAAGTATTTACACAACAAAGGAAACAATTACAAATGAAAAGACAACCTACAGAACAAGAATATTTCACACTCACACGTTTGATAAAGGACCCAACAGAAAAAAGGAAAAAGAAAAAAAAGATAATTAAAAAGTATAATAAAGCTGGGCAAAGAAACCAAATCAATATCAGCTCACAGCTGCTAGAATGAATATTATCAAAAAGGTTTTTAAAAAAGTGAAAGTGTAAAAAAGAGAGAGGGACCCTTTTCCACTATTGATAAAACTTTAAACTCATTGTAAAATTCCTCAAAAACTAAAGTAGAATTTTTTCAATATCATCCAACAATCTATTTTCTTGTATTTACTCAAATTAAATGAAATCAGCAAATTCCTCCATGTTGACTGAAGCATTTCTCACTGCTCCTGTGGCCCATCAACAGGGAAATGTTGATGTGTACCCGCAGAGTGATACTTCTCAGCTCAAGAAGAAGTCTATCATTTGCAGTGCCATAGGAAGTGTCATTTGAAATCACCCAAAAGGTTGGCTCATAAGCATATAAGGCAAGAACTGTATGGTGAGTGATCTACTGAAGTACCCTGGATTCTGAAGCACCAGACCTTGTCCTACCCATGCAGCTTGCTTTACCAATCGTGTTTGCAGCCATCACTCTTTCTATCTACAAGGTCAACCCTTGAAACCATGTCTACTTATTCTAGAAGTTTTGAGAAACATGCCTTCCTACCACCTCAGTCACCAGTTGCTTATAACCATATGTTTGCATGTTCCTCCAGTTCCTGTCATTGTCATGTCACCAAGTGGGACCAAAGTGAGTCTGAACCCCCTAGCAGGGAGATAGACTGCCCTTCCCAGAAGCACATGGGTCTGAATTCAGCTAAACATAGGTAGCCTTTTCTCTGAATTAGAAAGTGTGACAAAGCTTTGAGATCAGATCACATTTGGCAATGTCTTTTATAGAGACAGTAGTGGCCAAGTGACAGGATCCAAACGGACAGGTTTGTTTTTCTTAGGAGTATATTGGGGGCTCTGAAGACTATTGGATACTGTAGTGGATCCAGAGCTGAAGATGAAGAAAGAGGGGAGGGGGGCAGCTGTGACACCTGATAGTGAAATTATCTGTGACATATTGACCTCACATCTTTAGGACAAACAGACAAAAGAAGAATATCTTGGCTTTATAATAAGTCTGTCTACTTTTAGTTGTTTGATGAACCTAAATACTGATTTCCACCAGCAGCATATAAGGGTTCACCACATCTGCTGTCATGTTTGTTTTAAAGATTTTTAAATTTTTATTTGTGGTGTTCATGCATTTGCGCATGTATGTATGTCTGTGTGTGTGTTTTCAAGTGTCCACAGAGGCTACAAGACAGACACAGGACTCCATGGAGTTTGAGTGACATGTATCTGTGAACCACCTAATGTGAGCTTGGATCTGAACTCTGGTCCTCTGATAGAGCAAGAAGTGTTCTTAACTTCTGAGCCATCTCTTCAATCCTCTCACTTGTCTTTTTAACAATTACAATTTTTACTGGAGTTAGATATAATCTCAATGTAGTTTTTATTTTAATTTCTCTAATAGCTAAGATATTGACATTTATAATATGTTCATTGGCCATTTACACTCCATCTTTGGGGAACTATCTACTCATTTCCTAATCTAATTCTTATGTTTTGTGAACGTTATTGATAGTAGTACTTAATTTGTTTCTGTATTCTAGATATTATTATATCATCAGTATAGCTAGTAAAAACTTTTCTCCCATTTCATGTAATTGCTATACATAAACTTTGTAATGTCATGAAGTCTCACTTGTCAACTTTTGGTCAATTTCCTGAGTGACTGAAATCCTACTTGGAAAGAGTTTGCAGAAAGTGATAGTTTCAAATGATTTGACTACCACCTTCATCATTTCACATCTAATATTATGGTTTTCTATCTATTTGGAGTTGATTTTCACACAGTGTAAGAAATGGAGATCTAGATTCCTTCTTCTACATGTAAATAACCACTTTTACCAGCACCGTTTGTTGAAGAGGCTTTCTTTTCTCCAATGTACATTTTGTGCACCTTTGCCAAACATCAATTTGTTTTTACTGTGTTATTTTTACATCTGAGTTTTCCATTCTGTTCCATTGAGCTATATGCCTGTTTTGTGCTAATTCCATGGATTCTCATTATGGTTCGCCATTACAACTTAAAATGAGATATAGTGATGACCCCAGCATTATTCATCTTGCTCAGTATTTCTTTACCTTAGGTCTTCTGTGCTTCCATATGAATTTTAAGAATGTTTTTGTCCATTTCTGTGGAAAAATGACAGTGGAAATATGATGGGAATTGAACTGAATCTGTAGTTTGCCTTTGGTTGTATATTCGTCTTCATAATACTTCCAATCCACAAAGCTTGTGGTTCTTTCTATTTTCTAGTGGCTTCTATTTCTTCAGAGTTTTAGTTTTTCATTATTAGAGATCTTTCACTTTCTTAGTTTGCTTTATTCCTAGAACTTGGGTAACAAGGCTGCGGTGCTTGGAATGAGAATGGGCCCCAGAGGTCAGGTACTTTAATGCATGATTCTCAGTTGGTGGAGCTGTTTAGGAAGAATTAAGAAATGTGGAACTGAAGGAGCTTGTCAGAAGAGATGGGCATGAGGTTTCCTAATACATCCCAGTCAACATCTCTGCTCCACATCTGTGCTTGTGGATCAGATGTAAGCTCTCACCTACAGACAGCACCTTACCCACATTCCTGCTGCCATGATCCCTACTATGATTGTTAGGGACTCACCCTCTGACACTGTAAGACCCAATAAACTCTTATAAGTTGCCTTTGTCCTGGTATTTTGTCAGAGAAATGGAATAGTAACTAAGACATGTATTATATTGAATAGGATAATTTTTCAAACTGTTTTGGCATGGCAGCCTGGCAGTTACTGGTCCCCAGTTATTCCTGTGACATCTGGCCACTAGCACTATGAAGTCCTCCTACTTCACTACTCCAGAATTATGGCTTTTATGTAATACAGACTTTCCTAAACTTTCAAAACTATTCTCTTTCCCATGAGACAAACTAGCTCTTTTTCAAACAGCATCTCCATTCCACTGTTGGTGTTCATTCCTCACTGGCCACTCTTGCATGCTATTGCTCAGAAGAACCACACACTCTTACTGACTTCTAAGTTCTCACAGCCTCAACTCCCACCAGCACAAACTGATTGTGCAGTCTCTAGAAGAGAAACTCCAAGTATTCAAGTTTAGACAAACTGTTATACACTGGTGTCCCAAATCTTACCTTTCTTGGAAAACCAAGAATTCTACTCAATAATCACTGGCCAAAATCAACTGACCAATAGACACATGAGGTTAGCTTCCTAAATTGACCTAGAAAGATTAAATGAAAACAATAATAAAGTGGACCATACTACAATAGAAGAGGAGGGATAAATACTCCTTTTTGGTACCAAACAAAGATAAAGCTCCATCTAATATGCTTCTGGCTTAGAAAAAGAGATTCAGGACAAATATGGGCATCTTTCCTACAGCTTCCTGGTGGAAAAAGAATATTCTTCTTGTTTACAGAGCTCACCTGTTAGATATATCACATGATGGACTGGTGTAGTTTCTTCACAGAACTATTCCACAGCCTTAATAATTTGTCCTCTCCCTTAAAATGTTGCAAACTCCTCCAAGTTTCCATTACATATGCCTATACTACGTCTAAGTTACTAAAGAAAAGACATAGAAATTTAACAAGGGAAGATTGGAAATAGTAAATGGAAATGTCTACCTAGGTTCTTTCATTATAAAATAATTTTATTACATTTTTTTTTTCAGAAGGAATAATCTCAAACTTCCAGGCCAGATTGTCTCTGGCCTCCCTTCCTGCCCTGACTCTCTACTCTCCCAAATTTCTTTGGGAATATGTCATTGCTGGGATGATGAGCGGGTACAAGGGTGATGGGGGGAGGGAGAGACATCCAGGGAAAGGGACACATGCCTATTGTGGACTGTCTGTTTCTCTCATTCCCAAGTTTAATGAAAACCACTTTGTGTTAGCCGGCCTGCTGAGGCCTCAGAAAATAAGCACATGGCTGAAACTGAATGAGTGCAGCAAGAGATGAGAGTGCTCCTCAGTGCCACACAAACCCTCAGGCCTATTCATAGATTTGTCTATTAAGAGCTCATTAACTCCAAAGGACAAACTTCATCACTGCATGTGTTCACATTGGTTTGCAAAGGAATTGGGTTGCTGCTCTGTGATGGCATCTGGCCTTAGCTTTCCTCTCGGTTGTATGTATGCATTTCCTTTTCCCTGTTTCATATTTACTGACTCCCGCTCTTTAACATAAGCATAGACAACATACCCTTTTCCTTTTTGTCAGAGATCCCCCATGGTCACATTGCAAGTGCTCCAATCTCTGTCTTTGTTTTATTACTGGCATTCGCTTCAAGGCTTTTGTGAGACCTTTTGACATTTCTCCCTCAAGTTTGTCACCTACCATACACAGTAGAGGCCTTCTGAAAGCATTGGGGAGCGCTGATCACAGGTAAGGACTCAGCCCTCTGGTGTGTATATGCTTGGGAGCAATGACAATTCCTGAAAAGTAGCCAGCCTTTCCAAGGTTGGCATTTACTACTAAGTTCTGGAGTTATTAAACGTGGTTATATACTTTTCCATGTCTACATGTGACTTTTCTGCCTGTTTTCGCTCACGGTAGATGAAAGTTCTTTTTCCAGAATCATGAATAGTGTGACACAGATGGGTCTCTGTCTGGTTTTGGAAGTATAACATGGAGCTGAGTTGTAGCTCACTCTCATGTATGCCTCTGCTGTGTATGATCAATTTTCCAGTTCCTCATTAAGGCCAGAAGCAGGAGTGTCTGTTGTGCCCCTACCCCATGAAGAGAGGTCAGGCAGCACATGCTGTGGGGAAATTTTTCAGAGCCCACTTGAAGCAATACTCATAAAAAAAAAAAAAAAAAAAAAAGATGAACTTTGCAGAAATGTTGAAGGCAGAGGCAAATAGCTTCCTCCACATTTCATCACTTTCACTTACTACATACTATGATAAGCATGGATATCACAAGTAACACCCTGGTTTAAGAAAAAAATACACAAAACACAAGCTGTAATGCTGCTTTGTGCATATGCTTTTCTGAACTGTGTTTTAGCTGTCTACTTCTGCTACCCAAAATTCTCTCAGAAACAACAAAGCAACCCACTGTGAACCAAAGACCCCTTCTATACAGAATTAGCCAAGACTGCTATTTGTCAGATTTTAGAATGTCAGATCTAAACTACATGGGTCCTTTGTGCCTTAATTATCTTGGTAAGTGGACAATCCCTGGTTTCACTTCAATTGGCTCAAGGAAGCTTGGCTGGCATCATTTTCCCACTATCCTGGAAGCTCATAAACAAACCTAGAATAGTCTGTCTTCCTTGGCATAAGCTTTGCTCTGTTAGTCATTTCCTGGATACAGACAACAAGGCTATCTGCCAAGTTTCAACAACAACCCAAGCTGTATGCCGCTTGGCTTACCCAAACTGGCAAACATGCACTCAGATATCCAAGAACTTCATCAAAAGGGATACAGCCTCAGAGTGGAAGAATTGTAGTCCTGGCAGAGACCATAGGTTCTCTTGCATTCTACTGCTATAGAGGGTCTTTGAGCTAGATGGAAGGGTAGACCATACATAAAATAATTAGTATTCAATCCTGCTAACTAACCCATAAATGTCTGTAGCATTCCATATACATGAAAAGACCTGGACTGTATTCCCAGCTGTGATATAGGCAGGCATCCCCCATAGCTTGCCAGTCTCTCCTACTAGCCTTCCTGGTGACTCTTGCTAGCTGTCCTGATTCTAATTTTACTAGGGTGGAGATGATAACAGTGCTAGACACAGTCAGCCACCACTAGAGAGGAAATATAAAACAAAATGTAGTCAATGTAGCCATTTATATACCCAGAAAAGAGTGGCTGTTATCAAAAGAGCAAATGTTAACTCATAAGAATTAAACAATCATGGAAACATGGTACATGTCAATGCATAAGAAAATTGAGAGATTTTCCATACTGACCCTATAGTGAAAAGAGCAGGACCTCTAATTTGGTAATGATAGTAGAAACAAAAGGTAGTGCATGATATTTTTTAAAAGTAGCAAGTGCTCTTTAAAAGTGGTATTTTTTAAAATGTCCTAATTGGTGAATACTGCTTTCTTTGTGAACAGTCTTGAGTCTATTCTAGAACAAAGTTGGAAGTACAAATTTACAAATTATTTAAAAAGTGAAGATTACAAGATTCCCTAGGAGAAGTGAAAATAGTCTTTCTGACTAACTGATAGCCATATTGACAAATTATTCATTTTACTTTGGAAGAATTGGAAATAACATGTCTGAGAAAGGCACCTACAGGAAGACAGGAAGAAAAGAATCTACAGTTAATTTTCTACATGGTAGAGAGGTACAGGTTAAGGCTTTCCATTCAAGGGTTGCTCAGGAAGAGATCTGGAATCCTACACCTGAAGGCATGGGTAGGGTCTGGGCATGGCATCTTAACTCTTGGGTATGGTTATCAAAATCAGCCTACCAGGACTTCTGAGTTTACCATCAATCTCCTTTGTTTACTACCATGTTTATTTTCAATATTAGGCAGCTCAGCCTGGTTCCTTTTCATGCCTAGGTTGTGTCCACCTGTTATTCATCTTTCTGTGTTGGTAATAAAAGACTTCAGAAATCAATCTAATAGGAATAAAGATTTATTTTGACTCATGGTTTCAGAAATTCTAGTCCCTAGTGGGATGGTCTCTGTTTTGGGTCTGTTGATAACATAATGTCATGTTGTGGAGCACATTTGGGGAGTAAAATTTGTTTTTGTTTGAACATGAGATATCTTTCAATAAGCTCTTGTGAATCCTTGCTCCTCATCTGGTGATGCTATTTGGGGTCATTGTGAAAAATGTCTGAGGCAGGGCATTCATGGCAGAAGTGAATTACTAGAGAAAGAACTTTGAAGTTGATGCCTGGTTCCTGCATTCTCCCTGCAGGTCTGAAGTATGAAAACAGTCCCTGCCACATGCTTCTACTGCCACGAACTTGACTGAAACTCTCTGAAATCATAAATCATAATAATTCTTTTAGCTAAGCCTGAGAGTGCATGCATGGAATCTAGCACTTGTGGGACAGACTCTGGAGAATCCCTGCAAGTTCTAGGGCAGCCTAGGGTACATAACAAATTCCAGCACTCCCCCAGGACTACACAGTGGGACTGTCTCGAAAATGAAATTCTTTCCTCCTTTAGGTTGTTTTCATTAGGTATTGTGGTTCAACTGAAACAAAGCAAATATCTAATGCAGTTTCTCATGCAATAATGGAGAGAGAATGTGAAAAAGGGAAAGAAAGATGAGAGTTCCAATCTACCCTTCAAAGGCTTACCCCATCTTCCTCCAATGTCCTTTGGCTTCCATCACCTCCCATTAGTGCACAGGACAGGCTGGACATGAAAACTTCAAAACATGAACTCTGGCAAGGTATCCCAGGATTAGATAACCTCTACCTGGCCAAAGCCCATAAATGGAAGATGGTACCTCATGACTAAGTTGGGATGATGCATACTGTCCTCTTTTACATACTCTCTCAGCATTTTCTGAAGGAGCAATAGAGAATCTTGGACCTTTCAATTTGACTTGAAGCATTTTCTGAAGGAGCAATAGAGAATCTTGGACCTTTCAATTTGACTTGAAGCATTTTCTTGATGATCTTCCTCAAGTTTGGTTTCCAGAGTGTTTAAACTGAATATTGTCAGAAAAGTGTAGGTACAAATCTTTGGCTCTGTAAAACATGTCTACTCACTAGTCTACAAGCCCAGAGAAAACTGATTTTTTCCTTTACAGCCATGCCTGAGACACAGTGGACTCCTAGTAAAGATGCACCAGGGAAGAGAATGACCAACTCCAAAATTGGCCAGAGTGACCACTTTAGAAGATAGGGGATGTAAAATTTGTGCTATACCCTTTTTGGAACCCAAACAATGGGTCACCTAGCAGATGCCTACCCCCTATGTGTTCTTCACTAAAAAGTTTCAAAATTCAGTACTTGGAGAGGGCCACATATTAAACTTAAAGGGAGACGAAAAAGAAAATTTGCATGTGTGGGAGTATGCACATAGTGTAGTATGGAAAAAAAAGGGAGGAAGTCTTCCTAAGAGGAACGAGCTGAACACCAGCCTTTGTGTGGTTCTGTTGCTGTGCCATCTGGAGAGCGTGAAGTAGAAGGAAGTATAGGAGTCATGAGCAGGGGAGAAATGGGAGAAGCAAGTAACTTGAGCAGCTAATATAATATTTCATATTTAAAATCTTTGTGTTTCTACAAACAGTTTCTAGAACCAAGGCTGCGAAGGGGAGAGAAATGTTTCATGTGCCAAGGCCCAAAAGATTCTGTGCCCCATCTATAAGTTACCCAGGCCATGTTAAAAGGGCCTCATCTTCTATAATAACCACAGTCTGAGCAACAATAATAGTCACACAGTTCCATTTGACATTAGCCAGATCTTGGTCTGAATTCTGACTGAATCACTTTCTATGGCAGCTGCCCAACCCACAGGCGAAGAAGAAGACAGAGACTGCCTGAAATGCACATTCCAGTGCTTATGGATTTATGACCTGGGCAAGTTGCTTAACTATATTGCATCCGTTTTGTTGACAGTGAAATGGAGATAATGGTCCATTCCTCACTGCACTTTATGAGGATCGAGTCAATACTCATAAAGTGGTTTGGGGCACATAGAAAACATCCAGTCAGAGTGAGCACTTGTTAGCAGCTATGTGACTAAAGCTCCTAAGCTTTGCATCCCTTGTTTCCCACAGTTGTAAAATGGTGGCTTCAACTCTGATAAACTTACCAAGATCTATTGCCCCTTACTGAGCCCCATTTAGGTCTACCGAGAACACCATGCAGCTTCATGATACTCTCCTCCTATTTGGGAACAATGATCCAGTACAGGCACCATGAGTTTAACTAACATCCCAATGTATGCAAGGTTATATATAATTTCTTCCTACCTGAGCACGCATTAGCTTTTCAGTAGGGGCTGCAGAGTCTCTCTCATGCCAAAGCAAAAGATGCACATGTTAAAACAATTTAAAGTCAAACTTGAATTCTTTCATGTTTCAATTTTCTCATTTTGTAAAAATACAAGTAAATAGCTATGGAGCTTTTCTTGTATTGACTATATAAATAAGGAAGATAATGTATATGATAACAAGGTGACACACCAGCCAGCACACTGTCCACAGTGACAGATTGTATTTCCATTACCAACTTCATAATGCAGGATAATTTAAATGCCTTTCCCATCACATCCTACTAAACTGTGACCCTTTAGACAACAAAGCCTGTGCTCTCATTTTTACATACATTATATTACCTAGCTTCCGGTAGCAACTGCATAAAATTGTTACAATCCCATTAAATTGTACTGTGTACTTAGATTATTTGTCCTAAAGATTCTCAACCCAATTGTACACTGAAATAATTTTGGACAGCTTAGAAAAGAAGTGACCCTCACGACAATAATTATACAAGAAGAAGAAGAAGAAGAAGAAGAAGAAGAAGAAGAAGAAGAAGAAGAAGAAGAAGAAGAAGAAATTATACCCTCCAGGGGAAGTTTTCAAGTGCCAAATAATGTTGAAAGTCCCCAGAAAAATCTACAGGGGAGTTTAAGTTTGTGGTTCCCTCCCTGCTCATTCTACAGGGGAGTTTAAGTTTGTGGTTCCCTCCCTGCTCATTCATCTGTAACCATCTCTTTGGAACCTAGTCCTTGCTGACAATTAAACTAGGTGGGTGGCATGATGTACTTCTTTTAAAATACTTTCTAAATTACGAATAAGTCATTTTCTAGTGTGAGCCCTGAAACAGAGTCGTGTGCACTATAATCACACCAGATAAAGGAAATGCAAAGTTAACTGAAAGAACTATTTCCACTGAATAGAGATGAAACAAAACAAAACAAACAACACTCCCCTTTGTAAATTCACCTGTTATGTCTTCAGGGCTTAATCAGTATCATTATTATGATGATATAGATACAAATTCTGTTTATAAAATCAACATTATCTATTACATAAATCTGTATATCATTACATCAGATATCTGTATGCTCTAATAGAGATGTTAATTGAATGACTTTCCTAATATGGACAGCACAAGTTAGACTTGATGGATTTAAAGAAGAAAAGAAGACATAAAGTTAGGTGGTTAGAGAAGGCGATGGATCTAAGAGTGAGGACGGAGATGGATATGATCAAAATGCATTCAATAAAATTTTCAGATAACTAATAAAAATTTAAATGATTATAACAACTTTTTAGTAAAAAGAAACTTCAGAGCACCCTCTCCAGTTGGCAGAACAGAAGTAGTGGTTTCCTCCTTGCTTGTGATGTGAGTCGTTTACCTTAGGGCTTCTCCAACTCACCTTGAACCCCAGAGCTCTTACAGACAGGGTTCTGCCCAGTAGTCAGTTTGTGATTGCAAACAAAAAGACTCGTGATGGATTTTTCTTTTGCAATAATATTCTGTTAATTACTTTGTTTTGCATTAATTGCTAAAGATTTGGGCTATTCCACAAAATCTCTAGAGGTATTCTTATGTTCAAATTACTTTGAATCCTCTTTTTAGAGAATCTTGAGGGATAATAATTGCATGGTACTGGCACTGTTCCACAATCCCTTCATGGCAAAGTGACTATCTCTGTGTCTTTGATCATCTGATTTAGGCATATGGAAAGAAAAATGAAGATCTGTACAGATATTTGTCAAGCAATGCCATTTGTGCTTTGCACACTATCTAAATCTCACTCTTTAATCACATAGCTTTGGTGTTCACCTTCCAGTTTACCAATGTACAAAAATAACACTCTGTTACCACGCAGTCAGAAGACCTCATGCAAGTCGCCTGAGGAAAGACTGAACAAATTCTGCCTTTATACACGACCTGTTGGATTTTCTGTTTAGAGTCCTTTCCTTTCTCAGTCTGTACAGCATGATTGTTAAGGGTCTTGGAATCACAACCCGGCAATCATTCAAATGTGAACCCCAAGTTTCAGCCACTTCCTATCATACATGTATACTCACTAGCCTAATAACTAATTTTACACAGAAAACTGATCTGCCTAGAGCACTCAAAGACAAAGAGGATGAAGCAGGAATGGATTCTGCCCACTAGAATCTATAGATCTATAGACCTATAAACTGTTAAAGGAAAGAAACTTTACACTTAATTAGAATCAGCATGCCAGTGTCTCGATTCAAGATGAGGAGCAGCTGAGAACATTCCCCTCTTTGTGTCATGTGGTGGAGTTGATAGATAATCTTCTGAGTGTAGCTTTGGGGGTCAAGTTTAAGATACTGAGTGTTGAAAATTGGTCTGATGTATTTTGATGGGAATTATTGGAGGCTGTCTCTGTGACTCACCTGTACATTGCCTAAGGTTTGCCCTCCTGGGCAGGGCAAATGGGATAGGCATGGTTAAGTTTGCCAGGCTTGGAGAGACACAGAGAATCTTGGGAGGAAGAGAGGCTGGAGGAGAAGACAGGAAAAAGGAAGGCTGCCATGGGTTAGGTGGAGGAGAAGCAACATGACCAGCATGGATGGAGGATTTGGTCCAGATGAAGAGCATTAGCAAGTATATGGGATTGTGAATGGGAGGTAGCTTGATAAAAATTATTAAAACCACATGACATGGAATTGGTGCAGGTATTGGAATTGGGACAAGTATTCCATACCTGCCCCACTATAAGAAGTAGTTTAGGGGATTAATATCTGCCCTGCCCCAGGTTAACTAAGGCTATTTTAAAATATAACAGGTGTCTGTGTCTTGATTGATTGCTAGTGGGTTAGAAAATACTGCCATATTAATAATTATGGGCCTAATAATAAGCATTACTAGGCTATGCTGGTAACTTAACTATAACAACTGAGGTGGGGCTGACTAGGATCAGAACACGGAGGCAAAGACAAAAATGTCCACATGATCCAGACAGGATGATCAGAACCTGACTATATGGATGATCTAATTAAAAGCCATACCTAGAGGATCCAAGATGGTGGCGAGCAGTGTGGACCGCGTTTGGAGGCTCCAGTGAACAATTCAGGGAATTGCACAGATTTCTGAGCCAGGAACACCGAGGTCCGAACATCACGGCAGCGGGAGTGCTCCACGGTTCGGAGGGACCAGGGTGCAGAGGACCTGCGTGCTGCACACGGGAGGAGCGTGGTTTTTCTCTGATCGGAGCGGCAGCGGCAGAGGCAGCAGCACCAGCGGCACCAGCGGCACCAGCAGCGGCGGCTGAGGTTTGCAGCTCATAGCCTTCCGGTGGAGGCGATTGGTGTGGTGGCTGGTGGGAATTGCTGCGGGAGAGGGGACTCGGGGCAGGATTTGGGTCGCGTGGAGCCTTTGGACCCAGACTGGACTCGGCGGACAGTTCAGCCCCAGAGTCCCGGGTACTGGCCCGGCCCAGCAAGCAATTCTGCCTGAGGCACTAACTCAGCGTGGCCACAGCTCCCCTGCTGTGGCGCAGGCTTGGTTGAGCTTGCAGCTCCACACTAGACACTACCTCAGCTCAGCGGCAGCTCCCCTGCGGTGACACAGTCTGGGCGGAGCACTTGGTTTCACCACAGGCACTAACTCAGAGCAGCCGCAGTTCTCCTGCTGTGGCGCAGGCTTGGTGACGTGCTCAGCTCCTTCCTAGGCACCACCTCAGCTCAGCGGCAGCTCCCCTTCAGTGACACAGTCTGGGCGGAGCACTTGTTCCGCCACTGGCGCTAACTCAGAGCAGCCGCAGTTCTCCTGCTGTGGCGCAGGCTTGGTGACGTGCTCAGCTCCTTCCTAGGCACCACCTCAGCTCAGCGGCAGCTCCCCTTCAGTGACACAGTCTGGGCGGAGCACTTGTTCCGCCACTGGCGCTAACTCAGAGCAGCCGCAGTTCTCCTGCTGTGGCGCAGGCTTGGTGACGTGCTCAGCTCCTTCCTAGGCACCACCTCAGCTCAGCGGCAGCTCCCCTGCGGTGACACAGTCTGGGCGGAGCACTTGGTTTCACCACTGGCGCTAACTCAGAGCAGCCGCAGTTCTCCTGCTGTGGCGCAGGCTTGGTGATGTGCTCAGTTCCATCCTAGGCACCACCTCAGCTCAGCGGCAGCTCCCCTGCGGTGACACAGTCTGGGCGGAGAGCACTTGGTTTCACCACAGGCACTAACTCAGAGCAGCCGCAGTTCTCCTGCTGTGGCGCAGGCTTGGTGACGTGCTCAGCTCCTTCCTAGGCACCACCTCAGCTCAGCGGCAGCTCCCCTTCAGTGACACAGTCTGGGCGGAGCACTTGTTCCGCCACTGGCGCTAACTCAGAGCAGCCGCAGTTCTCCTGCTGTGGCGCAGGCTTGGTGACGTGCTCAGTTCCATCCTAGGCACCACCTCAGCTCAGCGGCAGCTCCCCTTCAGTGACACAGTCTGGGCGGAGCACTTGTTCCACCACTGGCGCTAACTCAGAGCAGCCGCAGTTCTCCTGCTGTGGCGCAGGCTGGACAGAGCACTCGGTTCCACCAGCTCTAAGACTCTGGTTGGACACAGTGTGCAGTTTGAATCCAGAATTCCTGGCTGAGATTGGTGGTCAGTTCGGGCCCTGAGTCAATAACTGACCACAGCATGCACTTTGGGCCAAAAGGCCCTAGCGGAGCTTGGTGCGTAGTCCCAGCCCAAAAATTCTGGCTGGACCCTGTGTGCATTTTGGGCCCAAAATCCCTAGCTGAGCTTGGCAGACGGTTCAGGCCCTGAGAATCTAGCTGAGTTCTGCCCGTGGTTCGGTCCCAGTGCTCCTGGATGGACTTCGCAGGGAACACAGAAGGCTGTGGATACCTTGGCCTGACCCAACGCTCATTCAGAGACCCAGAACAATTGCAGGATCCACAGCAAAGGGGGGCTGAGGATCACTGGCTGTGAGAGACCAGAACAACAGGGCTAACCTCCTAACATCCACACCAGTGGAGCTTTGAGCTTGCAGCTTAGGGAAATCATGAGAAAAACAAGTGAATCTATCATCAGACACCCTCCATCCAACTCTGGAAGCTACCCAACAAAAACAAAGACGGCAAGATGTCTAAAGGACAACGAAAAAGCATACGCAAAAAAACCCCAAAACAACATGGCGTCTCCAGTTTCCAGCTATCCCAAAGAAAACAACCCAGAGAACTCAAATACAACGGAAATACAAGAAAATGACCTCAAATCCTTAGTAATGAGGATGATAATGGAGGAAACAAATAAAATTCGTAATCAAATGCAGGAAGACGCAGACAAACAGGTGAGAGACATAAAGAGAAGCACATAGAGTGGAACTGGAAAAATTGCAGGAAAATGCAAACAACCAGATGAAAGAAATAAAAATGGTTCAAGCTCTGAAGACCTATAAAGAGGCAATGGAAGAAACTCAGGAATATACAAAAAATCAGATGAAAGAAATCAAAAAATCAGTTCAAGATCTGAAAATAAAAATGGATTCAATGATAAACACACAGACAGAAGAAAAACGAGAACGTGAGACCTCAGAGAAGAAGGCGAGCAACACAGAGGTGAGCTTTTCTAACAGAATCCAAGAGATGGAAGAACAAATCTCAGGGCTAGAAGATACAATCACAGATATTGAATCAACCATTAAAGAAAATGCCAAATCTGAAAAACTCCTGACACAAAACATCCAAGAAACTAAGGACACCATGAAAAGAAGAAATCTGAGGATAATAGGCATTGAAGAAAGAGAAGACATCAGACTCCAGGGCCCAGAAACTATTCTCAACAAAATCATAGAAGAAAATTTCCCCAATCTAAAGAAAGAGATGCCTATAAACATACAAGAGGCCTACAGAACACCAAATAGAATTGACCAGAAAAGAAAAACTGCCCCGCCACATCATAATCAAAACACAAAACATGCAGAACAAAGAAAAAATATTAAAAGCTGCAAGGGAAAAGGGCCAAATAACATTTAATGGTAAACCTATCAGAATTACACCCGACTTCTCAGCAGAGACCATAAAAGCCAGAAGGGCCTGGACAGAGATCCTGCAAACCCTAAGAGAACACAGGTGCCAGGCCAGACTACTTTACCCAGCAAAATTATCAATAACCATTGATGGAGAAAACAAAGTATTCCATGACAAAAACAAATTCAAACAGTACCTATCCACAAATCCAGCTTTACAGAAGGTACTAGAAGGAAAACTCCATCTCAAAGGGTCAAGCTACAACCAAAACTATACAGGAAATAGATAACTATCCCATGGCAAAAACACAACTACACAAACGCTCGACTGGAAACAACATCAAAATTAAGACTCTTAACGGTCACTGGTCATTAATATCTCTCAACATCAATGGCCTCAATTCTCCAATAAAAAGACACAGACTAACTGAATGGGTACATAAACAAGATCCAACATTCTTCTGCATCCAAGAAACACATCTCACCCATAATGAAAGGCATTACCTCAGGGTAAAAGGTTGGAAAAAAATATTCCAAGCAAATGGTCACAAGAAGCAAGCAGGCGTAGCCATTTTAGTATCGAACAAAATAGACTTTCAACCAAAATTAATCAAAAGGGATGAGGAAGGACACTTCATACTCATCAAAGGTAAAGTCAACCAAGATGACATCACAATTCTGAACATCTATGCTCCCAATACAAGGGCACCCACATTTGTAAAAGATCTGCTGAAAAGGCTTAAACCACACATCGATCCCCACACAATAATAGTGGGAGACTTCAACACCCCACTCTCACTGAAGGATAAGTCATTGAAACAGAAACTAAGCCAAGAAATAACATCATTAACCAATGCCATGGGTCAAATGGATCTAACAGATATCTATAGAACCTTTCACCCAAACAAGAAAGAATACACCTTCTTCTCTGCACCCCATGGAACCTTCTCCAAAATTGATCACATCGTAGGTCACAAAGCAAGCCTCAATAGATACAAGAGGATTGAAATAATACCTTGTATCCTATCAGATCACCATGCTCTTAGGCTGCAATTCAACAACAACAGAAATAACAAAAAGCCTACACGTTTGTGGAAACTAAACAACTCTCTGCTAAATGACACCTGGGTAGGGTAGGGAAGAAAAAAAGAAAGAAATCAAGGAGTTTCTGAAATTCAATGAATGAAGAAGAAGAAACAACATACCCAAATTTGTGGGATACATTGAAAGCAGTGCTAAGAGGAAAATTCATAGCACTAAGTGCCTTTAAAAAGAAATTGGAAACATCGCACATAAGCATCTTAACAACACAACTGGAAGCCCTACAAAAAAAAGAAGCAGAAACACCCAAGAGGAGTAGATGCCTGGAAATAATCAAACTCAGGGCTGAAATTAACAAATTAGAAACTAAGAAACAGTCCAAAGAATCAACAAAACCAAAAGCTGGTTCTTTGAGAAAATCAACAAGATAGACAGACCATTAGGCAAACTAACTAAAAGGCAGAGAGACAGTATTGAAATCAACAAAATCAGAAATGAAAAGGGAGACATAACAACAGACACTGAAGAAATTCAAAGAATCATAAGATCCTACTTCTAAGGCATATACGCCACAAAATTTGAAAATCTAAGGGAAAAGGACGATTTCTTGATCAATTTCACTTGCCAAAGTTGAATGAAGAACAGATAAACAAGCTAAATAGTCCCATTTCCCCTACAGAAATAGAAGCAATCATCGATGGTCTCCCAACCAAAAAAAGCCCAGGGCCAGATGGTTTCAGTGCAGAATTCTACCAGACCTTCAAGGGCGAGCTAATACCGATACTCTTCAAGCTACTCCGAAAGATAGAAATGGATGGAAAATTACCAAATTCATTCTATGAGGCCATAGTCTCATTGATACCTAAACCTCACAAAGACTCAACAAAGAAAGAGAATTTCAGAACAATTTCTCTTATGAACATAGATGCAAAATTACTAAATAAAATACTTGCAAAACGAATACAGGAGCACATCAAAGATATCATTCATCATGACCAAGTAGGCTTCATTCCAGGCATGCAGGGATGGTTTAATATACAGAAATCCATCAATGTAATCCACCATATAAACAAACTGAAAATAAAGAACCACATGATCATCTTTTTGGATGCAGAGAAAGCATTTGATAAAATTCAACACCCATTCATGTTTAAAGTTTTAGAGAGATCGGGGATACAAGGCACTTTCCTCAACATAATAAAGGCTATATACAGCAAGCCAATAGCCAAATCAAAGTAAATGGTGATATACTCAAGGAAATTCCTCTCAAATCGGGAACAAGGCAAGGCTGCCCACTCTCTCCATATCTCTTCAATATAGTACTCGAAATTCTAGCCAGAGCAATAAGACAACAAAAGGAGATCAAGGATATCCAAATGGGAAATGAGGAAGTCAAATTATCCCTCTTTGCAGATGATATGATAGTGTACATAAGTGACCCTCAAAACTCCACCAGAGAACTCCTAAAGCTGATAAACACCTTCAGCAAATTGGCTGGATACAAAATCAACTCAAAAAAGTCTGTAGCCTTCCTATACACAAATGACAAGCTTGCAGAGGAAGAAATTAGGAAAACCACACCCTTCACATTAGCCACAAGCAATATAAAATATCTAGGAGTTACCCTAACTAAGCAAGTGAAGGACTTGTATAAAAAAATTTTCAAAACTCTGAAGAAAGAGATTGAAGATGACCTGAGAAGATGGCATGATCTTCCTTGCTCATGGATCGGGAGAATTAACATAGTAAAAATGGCCATCCTACCAAAAGCAATCTACAGATTCAATGCAATCCCTATCAAATAACTACACAATTTTTTAAAGACATTGAAAGTTCAATTCTGAACTTCATATGGAAAAACAAAAAACCCAGAATAGCTAAAACAATCTTGTACAATAAATGGTGCTCCGGAGGAATCTCCATACCTGATCAAATTGTACTATAAAGCAATAGTAATTAAAACAGCATGGTACTGGCACAGCAACAGGCTGGTTGATCAGTGGAATCGAATCGAAGACCCAGATATGAATCCACACACATATGGTCACTTGATTTTTGACAAGAAGCCAAATCCATTCAATGGAAAAAGGATAGCATCTTCAACAAATGGTGCTGGTCTAACTGGAGGTCTATGTGTAAAAAAATGAAACTGGACCCATATTTGTCACCTTGCACAAAACTCAAATCCAAGTGGATTAAAGACCTCACATAAAACCAGAGACACTAAGCCACTTAGAAGAAAAAGTGGGAAAGAGCCTGGAACATATTGGCACAGGAGACAACTTCCTGAACAGAACACCAACGGCCCAGGCCTTAATGTCAACCATGAATAAATGGGACCTCATGAGGCTGAGAAGCTTCTGTAAGGCAGGAGACACTGTCAAGAGAACAAAGCGACAGCCTACAGACTGGGAAAAATCTTCACCAACCCTACATCTGACAAAGGTCTAATATCCAAAAATATAAAGAACTCAAGAAATTAAACACCACCAAACCGAATAACCCAATTGAGAAATGGGGCTTGGAACTAAACAGAGAATTCTCAACAGAGGAGTATCAAATGGCTGAAAAACACTTAAAGAAATGCTCAACCTCCTTAGTCATCAGGGAAATGCAAATCAAAACAACTTTGAGATTCCATCTTACACCCATCAGAATGGCTAAGATCAAAAATTCAAGCGACACCACATGCTGGCGAGGATGTGGGGAGAGAGGAACACTCCTTCGTTGCTGGTGGGAATGCAAACTAGTACAGCCACTTTGGAAATCTATCTGGTGCTATCTCAGAAAAATGGGAATAGGGCTTCCTCAAGACCCAGCTATTCCACTCCTTGGAATATACCCAGAAGATGCTCCAGCACACAACAAGAAAATTTGCTCAACCATGTTCATAGCAGCCTTATTCATAATAGCCAGAACATGGAAACAGCCTAAGTGTCCCTCAGTAGAAGAGTGGATAAAGAAACTGTGGTACATATACACTATGGAATACTCAGCTATTAAAAACAAGGAATTCCCGAAATTTGTGGATAAATGGATTGAGCTAGAAATGATCATAATGAGTGAGTTAACCCAGAAGCAGAAAGAATCAAATGGTATATACTCACTTATATCTGCATACTAGCCCAAGGGGCATGTCCCACAAAAGCCTTCACTTACCAGGAAACTGGGACAGAGGGGAAGGCATCCTATTGGGACTCTAAATGAGAGACGCATGGGAGAACAGCAAAATAAAAGGATCCAGAGGGTCCTAGAAATCTACAAGTAGAACAATATGATAGGCAGATTTGGGTCCAGGGGTCCCACTCAAACTAAGGCACCAGCCAAGGACAATACAGGAGATAAACTTTAAACCCCTTCCCAGATCTAGCCAATGGTCAGAATATTCTCCACAGTTGAGTGGAGAGTGTGATACGACTTTCTCACGTACTCTGGTGCCTCACATTTGACCATGTGCCCTGGAGGGTGAGACCTGGTGGCACTCAGAGGAAGGACAGCAAGTAGCCAAGAAGAGACTTGATACCCTATGAGAATATATAGGGGGACGTAATCCCCCTCAGGAACAGTCATAGGGGAGGGGAATAATGGGAAAATGGGGGGGGGGGAGGAATGGGAGGATACAAGGGATGGGATAAACATTGAGATGTAACAAGAATAAATTAATAAAAAAAAAATAATGTAAAAAAAAAAAAAAAGCCATACCTAATGTGGGATTTGGGGTTCTGTGTTGCTAAAAACAAGAGTCCATAGAAGGAATTTTGGTAGCCATAATATAATTTATAAGAATCTATCAAAGGTCAAGATGTCAATATAAAGAGAACTCTAAGAACAGACAGAACAGTGTAAAGGCCAGGAGGTGTGGCAGATATGTAGGGAAAACTCAAAAACAAAATGGAGACTATCAGGAGGTGCCCTCATCATACCACCTAGCAGAAGCATATTGCTTCCATCTCCTTTCATTACTTCTGTCAGTGGAAAGCTGTTGGGTCAAACACTGCAAGGATGGAGCCAGTGGCTATTCAGTACTCTTATTTAAAATAATACATACAGAAAGGAGACATTGGGGGGAGGGGAAATCAGTGACTAGGCCTCATTCAAATCCTCACAATGTTCACCACCATGCAGGTACATTCCCAGTATTACTCTGGGCATTTGGCTTTTGTTCGTTTCTTTGGTTTGTTGGTTGTCTGTGAGTTTCCATGTTTTTTGGTGTTGGGGATGTTTGCCTTGGGTTATGGTCAAGCAACATGGAATTTGGAACTACTAGCATTGTTGGGAAGCAAATACACTTCGTGGCTTACAACAAATGAGGGAATGAAAAACCTACTTTAAGTGAAAAAAAAATAGATTTATGTGTGCATATAGTTGACTGGGGAAATGGCTCAATTGAGAAAGCACTTGTCTTGCAGGACAGAAGACTTAAATTCAAGACCCAAAACACATAGTTCGTTTTGTTTTGTTTTGTTTTGTTGTAAGGTGTATTTAAGGAGTGGCTGTAGATTCTGCTGTGAATCCATCTGCCCTGGACTTGCTTAGTTTGGAGGCTTTTATTATTTTAAATGTCTTCATTTGTCATGAGTTTATTTAGGTTGTTGACTTCCTGGTTTAATTTTGCTAGTTTAGCCGATTTAGAAATTCATCCGTTTCTTTTATGTTTTCCAACCTAATAGAAAACATGTATTTAAATTATTACCTTGTAAGGTTCTGAAAATGGTGGCACATACCTTTAATCACAACACTCTAGAGGCAGAGGCAGGTGGATCGCTGTGAGTTTGAGGCCATCCTGGTCTACAAAGTGTGTCCAGGACAGTAAAGGCTACACAGAGAAACCCTTTCTCGAAAACCCAAAAAAACAAAACAAAACAAAAAACAAACAAACAAACAAAAACAACAATATTCTGAAAATCTTTTGTGTCAATTGCACTCATTTCTGGTTCTGATTCTGTTGATTTGCAGTGTGTGTGTGTGTGTGTGTGTGTGTGTGTGTGTGTGTGTGTGTGTGTGTATAAAATGGAGAAAGAAGAGGTATATTGGGTGATTTAGAGGGAAGACAAGAGAGGGGGATATGATGTGATTGTATAATAGAAAAATCTGTAAGAAGGCTGCTTGTAATAGTGCAAGCTTATAATTCCAGTGCTGGGAAGGCAAGAGACAGGTTCATCTCTGAGGCTCAGAGGCCAGCCAAATTAGGTTAGTTGGTGAGCTTTTCAAGAGACCTTAATCTCAAGAGAAAAAGAAAATAAAAGAAAAGAAAAAGAAGGAGGAAGAGGAAAACAAAGAGGAGAGTCAAAAGATGGTTCAGTGGGTAAAGGGTCTTGCCACACAAGCCAGCTGACATGAATTCAATCCCTAGAATCCACATAAAGGTATAAGGACATAATTGATTGCACAAAGTTATCCTCTGAATTCCACACTTGCACCAGGGCACATATGCCGCAGCATGTATAACCACATACCCAGCATGAACTCAGACATACAATATTAGTAACAATAAATAATAATCAAAAAAATTAAGTGTATGGCTCCTGAGGAATCATAATTGAAGTTGTACTATAGCCTACGTACATGCAGATGCACACCCTCACACATTTACATACAATACCTACATGTGCATACTCTCACACATGCACATGCACACACCCCCATGTAAACATGCACACCCTCACACATGTCCAGGCACACACACACAAGTGCACATTCAACACCTACACTTACATACTCTCACACATGTGCCTGCATACACCCACACATACAGATGCACGCTCTCACATGTAGACACGCACATCCTTACAGGCATGTATAAGTACAATCTAAATAATTTTAGTGCCTCTCATTTGCAAAACAATAGTTACTGGTTTGCCATAATTTTAGCTCAGTATCAAAAAGCATTATTACTTATGTAGTATTATTACAGACATGATTAAGTTCTGCTTTATAACAACGCAAGAGTGGAGAAATTTGAACTGGTCTCATTTTCAGTTTGGTTTTACTGCAGTGTGTGTTTACTGATTGTTCAAAAGTAATCTGACTTTTGAGATCTGAATTACAATTAAGATAGTAGCCAGAATAATTTGGAAAAGAATCCTTTGCCCAGACTTCTCACATCATTATCTAACAGGACTTCCAAAGTGCAAGCATTTTCCCCAGAGAATTTTGAAAAATAAAATACTAAAGACACCCTCACTAAAAAGTGAAGCCCCGGCTGGGTGCAGTGGCATATGCCTGTAATCCTGTAATCCCACCACTCCAGGAGGCAAAGGCAGGCAGATCTCTGTTTAGAGGCCAGCCTGGTCTACAAAGCAAGTCCAGGACAGCCAAGACTTCACAGGGAAACCCTGTCTCCAAAACAAAAACAAAACAAACAAACAAACAAAAATGTGAAACCCTACCTCTATTGGGTTAATCTTGCCTTTATGGAGAATGCTAAGCATGTAAAATCTACCATCGTTGGTATTTTAATAATCTGGGAGGGAAATTTTGATTATGATGTTCAGATCCTCATATCAGCAAAAGAAAAGGCCAGTATCCTGGACAAAAAAAAAAAAAAAAAAAAAAAAGAATGGCTGTTTAGTTCAAAGGAAATTACCTTTGGAACTGCTAGTAAAATTACATCAAGCTCAACTTTAGAATTGATCCAAGAATGTATGGCAGAATCCAAGAATGAGACATACTGTTAAGGAACACTCCAGGGTCTTGGTAACTAGGCTATGTGAGTAAGAAGCTTGGACTCCTAATCTACAGACTCTTCCTGCATTATATAACAGGGAAGTAAATTAGGAGAGAGAGAGAGTTGAGACCAGGAAGAAAATTGGTAGGAATCATGGTGAACTATCGCGGTAGTGATAATCCATGTGTATATAAAATCTACCACCTGGGAAGGCACCTGTGGCCTCATGTCTGACTAGCTACAAATGAGTCTTACATAATTCCTGCTCCATCTTGTCCATGAAAGAGTAGGGCAAGGACCAAGGAAAAGAGGCTATTTTAAATCCCAGTTCTCAGTTCAACCAGGGACTATCCCTCTCCAGACTCAGCAGATGGTGGACCAGACAGCTTTGTCTGATGACATAATTAGTTTTCAGCACCTCATTATCACCTCACAATGGAATCTGGAATAAAAGCTTGAAGGCAGGATTTTAAAGGGCTTATTTGAATGTGGGTAAAGTGAGTTCCTTATGTTAATTCTCTCTCATCAGAAATGGGTTTGTCTACTCAGGAGGCATTGGAATAAAAAGAAGAGTAAGGAGAAAACTGTGAATAAAGGCTCATGTCTCTCCCATCAAAACATTGTTCAAACCATGATGTGCATTCCTGATGAGACATTGTAAAGCTCGACATTTTGAAATACAAAGAAACTGAGTAAAAAGAAGACATGAATTCTAGTTTTATGTCTTAAGCTAATTATAGGGGTAGAGGCAAAGAGAAAGTTCTATTCCCTCATCAACAAAACAAAAAAACATGAGAAACACTTTCACCTTTTAAGCCTAAAACTTTAATTTTAGTAACACTTAGATGAGGTCCACTCTACAGCCCCTATGACACATTTAGAAAAAATGTAATTTTTCAGATAAAGTAATTTTGAAAATTGCTAAGCATTAGGAAGCATTATTTTTAAACAGCATAAATTCCGTGGCAAGGCCATCTGTCTCCAGCAACAGTATGCCACCCACCCTGTCTCCAAATGCACTGGCTGAGATCAACAGTGCCCGGGCCAGATCAACAGAAAGTTGAGGCCAATGGAAGCTAAGTGACAGCCAAGCTTAAGCTCTGCAGGGCAGCAGCATCAAGGAGGAGTGTAGGTATCTAGGGGGTTCCCAGAACAGTGAGTTGAGCCTGTTAAGCCTGTGAGAACCTGGCACAGATGCTGTATTCTCTGCTTTCAATATGTGACTCTCACAGAGTGTTTGACACATGTGCCATAAAAACATAATACAAAGTACTGCTGCACAATGGTGAAAATGAATCCAAGATAGAGAGTCTTTCCCTGCTGACGTCAAAACTTTTTCTGACATGGTAGGAAATCCAGTAACATTTTTGTACAGCCAGTGTCTCTCCATGCACTCTATCAACACTCTAGAATGCTCTACCCCAATAAGGTAGCCACATGATTCTATCTAAACTTACACTAAATAATGCTAGATAGAAGTTAACACTCAGTTATTCCATATTGCAAGCCACATTTCACAAATGTCCAAAATGTGTCTAATGATGCAAATCCTATTGCTCCACAGAGTTCCACACTGGTGGTCCCCAGCTCCATGAAAATTCCCTTTTGGTATGATTTATAGTATACAAAAAAATATACAACCATTTTAATTTATTGCTATTATAGAAGATGAGCAAATCATTGGGACTAGGATGAAATGATTCAACCTATATCATAGCTTAACAATTTTTTTCAAATATCCTTATAGGATGCTAAGGAAAATTTAACCAGGAAAACTCCAAGATGAACTAACATTGAAAATATCATTTATATTTAAAAGGACTATCTAGTAAGTTAAATGAACTTTTTCTTATCCAACATTATTTCACTAATGTTTTTATTTGTGAGTTTACTAAAATAATGTGATATTATTGAAATAAAATAATTAAAATACCAACTTTACTCACATTTTATGCATTAAACATCTCCATCTTATTTATAGCTCTACTCAAAAGTTTATCGCTTTATGATATTGCAAAATTGACACATATCAGTGTCAGTTTTAAGACTCGTGTAATTTTAATTTTCAATCTTTCCAAGACTAATACAGTAGAATATTGCCTTGGATCAGGTAGTGTCTGGGACTGTCTTGTGATCACAAGGTGACACAGCTGGTTCTCGGCAGTGTGGTAGAATGCTAAGATAGGGGTGAGACAATTACCTCTTCCTTCCCAGCCAATACTTCTATGTCAAAAGACAATGTAACGAAAGGCATAAGAAATGGATATGTTTGAGTTTTACTCTGAATTAAGTCCCTCAGTGAGAGGACTCCAAAGACCAAGGAAGAACACTTATGTTTGTGCTATGCTGAAGCATAGGTGGCCATGTGAAACAGAACTGGTCAGAAAGAGGGCGATGCAACCCTGAAGCATGTGACCTCTCAACTGGGGCATTTATTCTTGGATTTGGGCAGGACTTTGTACAATATGATTCTTGTTTACTTTGTGGCCCAGTCTCAGACAGAAAGCTGAGGGAATTCAGAGTTGTGCTTTTACGTTTTCTAGTTATTTCTGTAGAAAAGAGGCTGTACTGCTTAAGACTTGATTTGGGGAGCATAAATTCAGTTTCTATGGCTTGTAGGAGCAATGGGAGTTGGAGGAAAAAGTCAAAGGAAAACATTGCTTCTGAAGCTTTCACTTGGTGGTGTTGCTTTCTGAGCCTCAACAGTACATAAATACAGCTTCAGTGTATAATAACTTAAATTTACAGTGTGTATATGGACATATATTCATATAAAGTCATGGAGCACTTGCACACACACACACACACACACACACACACACACACACACACACTTTTACTTATACAAGTAGGCCTTGAACTTGTGCCAAAACATCTGAAATGAAGAAAATTGGTAATCTGTAATGCCATTGTAAGTTTTTCTTTACTTAAAGTATTTGTTTCTTTAAGTAATTTTCTTATTTTTAAAACCATTTGAGAATCTTGATGGGCACTGCCTGCCAGAAAAAAAAACAAGTAGGCTCCCCACAGACTTCCTCCTCTCTCCTCCTCCTCCTCCCCCCAGTAGACCTACAACAGCACACCAGCTTCAGCCTTTCCTCAGCTTTGCCCACATCTCCTATAGATCTTACAAACCATCCCCTCCCTCAACTTCTTGCTTTGTCCCAGACTCCAACTCAGTTAGGCATGCCCTGCTAACCCAAGGGCCACTCTTCCAAGGCAACAAGTACACTGTAGGTACAGGAGGACCCACATCATTTCTACTTCTCATGAGATCCAATCGTATTCCCAGCTCTGTAGCAGGGAATATGCTGTGCTATCCCTTTCCTCTCTGACCCCATCTCCAAGGGATCACAAAGATCTTCTCCTCCAACCTTTTTTCTACCAATTCACCCCAGTATTCTAACCTCCGACACCAGCAGGTTCACAATCCTGTGAACACACCAGCTGAGCAGGCCAGAAAACAGGCAACACACAGCTATCACAGTCTCCAAAAAATGCAGTGAGGAAGCAGAAACCAAGGAACAGAATACCCGCCCAACAAAATTAAAGCATTTCCTAAAAAGGGGGCATACCTTTAAAAGTACAAGAAGCATACAAAATACCAAATATAGTAGACCAGAAAAAGTACTCTCACAATATAATAATCAAAACACTGTACAAAGAAAGAATATTAAAAGTTTAAAAGGAAAAAGACCAAGTAACACATAAAGACAGACATATTTGAATTACACTTGACTTCTCAAAGGAGACTCTGAAAGCCAAAAGAGATTGGAAAGATGTGCTGCATAATCTAAGAGACCAAAAGACCAAGTAACACATAAAGACAGACATATTTGAATTACACTTGACTTCTCAAAGGAGACTCTGAAAGCCAAAAGAGATTGGAAAGATGTGCTGCATAATCTAAGAGACTAAAAATGCCAGCCCAGACTGCTATACCTAGCAAATCTTTCAATCACCATATATGGAGAAAATGACAAATTCCATAATAAAGTCAAATTTCAACAATATCTATCTACAAATCAAGCTCTATAGAAGATGCTAGAAATAAAACTCCAATTTGAGAGGGTTAACCACCCCCATAAAAACACAGGAAATAATCTCACACCAGAAAAAAAACAAAAGAAGCAACACACACACACACACACCAAAACCACCACCACCACCACTAACAACAACAACAAAATAGCAGAAATCAACAATCATTGGTCATTGATATCTCTCAAACCGATGGTCTCAATTATTCAATAAAAAGATGCAGACTAACAAAATGGATGGGAACACAGGATTCATCCTTATTCTGTACCTAAGAAACATACCTCAACATCAACGAACGATATCACCTCAGGGTAAAAGATTGAAAGAAGTTGTTCCAAGCAAATTAACACAGAAAACAAGTTGGTATAGCCATTTTCATATATACACTATGGAATACTGCTCAGCTATTAAAAACAAGGAATTCCCGAAATTTGTGGATAAATGGATTGAGCTAGAAATGATCATAATGAGTGAGTTAACCCAGAAGCAGAAAGACTCAAATGGTATATACTCACTTATATCTGCATATTAGCCCAAGGGGCATGTCCCACCAAAGCCTTCACTTACCAGGAAACTGGGACAGAGGGGAGGACATCCTATTGGGACTCTACATGAGAGAAGCATGGGAGAATAGCAAAGTAGAAGGATCTAGAGGGTCCTAGAAACCTACAAGTAGAACATTATGATAGGCAGATTTGGGCCCAGGGGTCCCGCTCAAACTACGGCACCAGCCAAGGACAATACAGGCAGTAAACTTTAAACCCCTTCTCAGATTTAGCCAACAGTCAGAACATTCTCCACAGTTGAGTGGAGAGTGGGATATGACTTTCTCACGTACCATGTCCCCTGGAGGGGGAGACCTGGTGGCACTCAGAGAAAGGACAGCAGGTTGCCAAGAAGAGACTTGATACCCTATGAGCATATACAGGGGGAGGTAATCCCCCTCAGGAACAGTCATAGGGGAGGGGAATAATGGGAAAATGGGGAGGAGGGAAGAATGGGAAGATACAAGGGATGGAATAAACATTGAGATGTAACAAGAATAAATTAATAAAAAAATTTAAAAAAAATAGACTTTAAACCCAAACTAACAAAAAGAGATGGGGAAGGGTGCTTCATAGTCATCAAGGAAAAATTCCCCAACACAACATTTGAATTCTTAACATCTATGACCTAAACATTACTACAGCTTAAACCACACATTGACCTTCACACACTGATAATGAGAGGCTTCAGTATAACACTATCACCAATGGACATTGGTGATACCCAGACAAAACTAAACAGAGAAATACTGCAGCTAACTAAGTGATAAACCAAGTGGACCTAATAGACATTTACAGAACATTTCACCCAAAAGATAAAGAAAATACCTTCTTTTCAGCACCTCATGGAACTTTCCCCCAAAATTATCACTTAGTCCAATACAAAAGACATCTCAATAGATACAAAAAAAATTGAAATAACTCCCTGCAACCCATCAAACAACCACAGATTATAGCTGGATATCAACAACAACAAGAATGACAAAATCCTTACAAACTCATAGATACTGAAAAATTGTCTATATAATGAAAAGCGGGTCAACACAGAAGAAAAAAGTTAAAAACCTTTCGAGAATTCAATGAAAATGATTACACAGTATATCCAGGCTTATGGAACACAGTGAAAGCCATGCTAAAAAGGAAAGTTCATAGCACTAAGTGCCTAATTAAAAGAAATGAAAAGATCTTGCACTAGCAATAGCACTCCTGAAACCTCTAGAACAATGAGAAGTAAGCAAACCCAAGAGGAGTGTATGGTAAGAAATAATCAAATAGAATGTTGAAGTCAATAAAATAGAAACAAAGAGAACAATACAAAGAATCAATGAAACAAAGAGCTGGTTCTTCATGAATATCAAAAACACAGACAAATCTGTGTATCCAAACTAACTAAAGAGCAAAGAAAAAAATATGCAATTTAACAAAACAAAAACAAAAAGGGAACATAACAACAGAGACCAAGGAAATCCACTACATCATAAGTAAGAATATGCTTTAAATACCTTTACTACACCAAATTGGAAAATATAAAAGAAATGGATACGTTCTCAATTAAGTACCACTTGCCAAAGTTAAATCAAGATCAGATTTTAAAAATTACATATATATATATATATATATATATATACACATATATATATAAATATGGCCTAGTGTAATAGAAGCAATCATTAAAATCTCCCAAGCAAAATATCACAGCACCAGATGCTTTTAGAACAAAATTCTATAAATTTTCAAAGAAGGGTAAATGCCAGTACTCCTCAAATAATTCCACAAAAAAGAAAGAGCATTGGAAATACACCCAATTCATTTTACAAGACCACAGTTACCCTGATACCCAAAATATATCAAGACTCAACAAAGAAAGAAAATTATAGAACAATTTCCTTTATGAATATAAATGCAAAAAAATCTAATAAAATACTTTCAAACTGAATCTAAGAACACATACAAAAGATAGTCCACCATGACCAAGTAGGCTTCATCCCAGTGATGCCGGGATGACTCAAATATATAAAAATAAGTAAATGTATATACACTGACTGAAAGAAAAAGAAACCATATGAGCATTTCATCAGGTGCAGAAAAGGCCTATGTCAAAAGCCTACCACTCCTTCATAATAAAAGTCCTGGAAACAATGAACATACCTACACCTAATAAAGGCAATTTACAGCAAGCTCATAGCCAACATCAAATTCAACTGAGAGAAACTCAAAGCAATTCTACTAAAGTCAGGGACCGGACAGTCTTCTTAACTCTGTCCATATGTACTCAGTATAGCACTTGAAGTTTTGGTTAGAATAATAAGATAACTGAAGGAGATGAAGGGTATACAAACTGGAAATGAAAAAGTTAAAATATTGTTATTTGCATATGATACAATAGTATATATGACTAAACCTAAAATTTCTACCAGGGAACTCCTACAGCTGATAAACACCTTCAGCAAAGTAGCTGATACAAGATTGATAAAAATAAATAAATGAATAAATGAGTAAATAAATAAAGTAGGCCTCTTGTATACAAATGAAAAACAGAAAGAAATTATGGAAACAACACCTTTCACAATAGTCTCAAATAATATAAAATACCTTGGGGTAAGTGGTTCTGTCCCCCACACACACACCCCACCCAGGCAACAGGGCCCTCAGGAGCCCAGGACTTACAGCAGTCATCTGACCCATGATGATTCCTAAAAAGAAAGTACAAAGACAATCTAAAAACAAACAGAACATAGGCACAGAGAGACCACACTCGACTCCCTGGGGACTGCATAATGGCCACCTGCCCTGTAACTGGGCTCCATCAAACAGCAGCAACCCATATGTAGTCACCAAAATCAGAGGCAGACAGGAACCTTCCACCTCCACCTGATGGAGGTTCAGAGAGTCCTTGGAACCCCCAGGCTGGGAGAAGGAAGTTGGTACATCCACCAGTCCTCCACTGGCTTCCAGATTGTGTCCAGACACCAAATTCAGACACAGAGGAACAAAGACAAGACATTTTTTCCTCAATTCTTTCACTATCTCCACCACCACCACTTTCACCTCCCAACTTCCTGTGCTCTTTTTATTTTATTAGTTTTAAAGATTTATTTATTTTTTATTTATACAGTGTTCACCTGCATGTACACCTGCCAAACAGAAGAGGGCACCAGATCTCATTATAGATGGTTGTGAGTCACTATGTGATTGCTGGGAATTGAACTCAAGACCTTTGGAAGAGCAGACAATGTTCTTAACCTCTGAGCCATCTCTCCAGCCCCTCTTTTTATTTTTTTAAACCCATGATGTCCACTTAATGTTGCCTGTCTATGGGGGAGGGTGTGGGAGCATCTACTGAGCATAATACCCTTCCCAAGACCATATCCCTGAAGAAAACTCACTTTTATCTCCTCAGAAGCTATCAATTTCCAAAAGTCCTTTAGATAGAAGTGGGACTTTTTGAGTTCCCACTTGTTCATGCTGAAATTTTGGCTGTCATAATACTGTGCGAGTTTTATGAATAAATTCAAAGCCATACATGTGTGTAACATTCCTGCCATGTAGAACATAGTGGAGTTTTGTCAACTTGAAACAAGTCTGCACAAATCTGGGACAAAGAAATCTCAATTGATAAATTGAAGCTATCAGATTGGTCTATAGGCCTGCCTGTGGGCCAGTTTCTTGATTTCCAGTTAATGTAATAGAGATGAGCCTATTGTGGGTAATGTCATTTCTGGGAAGGTGGTCATTATTGGTATAAAAATGCTAGCTGAACAAGCCAGGGAAAATGGCCAGCAGGCAACATTCCTCTAGGGACTCTACTTCAGCTTCTCTTTCCAAGTTCCAGCTTGATTGATTTCCTACCCTGACTGTCCTCAACAACAGACTGTGACATGGTAATGTAAGTAGAATAAACCATTCCTCTTTCAAGATGCTTTTGGTCATGGTGTTTTTCACAGCAACCAAAAGCACACAAGACCATGTGGCAAATACTATTTCCCTGAAGGCAACCATTACTCCTGGCCACTACAATCTTTCTGCCCCTTCTTCTGCCATAATCACTGACATTACAATGTACTGATGAAGTGTAATATTGCTGTCCTATTTAGAGATGATCAATCTGAAGTCTCTTATTATCTGCATGCTAACCAGTGCCTATAACTATTGTGAAAAGAAGGTGTTCTGATGACAGTCAAAGTACGCACCAATATAAACATATAAAAATAAGAACTTAGGGGGAAGTTTAGGACTATGTCCATGTAGTATAAAGACAGTATTAGGTTCTCCTCTAGGGCCTATGACCAAGTATACCACAGGATTTTTGCTTGAGTCATGATTTCCATTTTATGAAGCAAGTTTTACATCCAATCAGGAAATAGTTGATTGCCCTCATAATATTTCTGCAACTATTGCATCAGTGGTTATATCTTGTAGGGTCACCATCAATGTAACTCAAAGGGTTTAAATCAGGGTAAGATTGTTGAATAATTTTCACATGTGATAGCATAAATGAAACATTTAAATGTTTTGAAAACCAACCAGTCCAGATGAAACTTCTATATAGTACCAACCAGGATGATTTCTCCATGTCCTATGGCTCAAGTAGTGTCGTAAACAATAAGGTCTCACAATAAAATTCTGTAGGTTAAACAAGAGCAATAGTAATACTTTGTAATGTTTATACTGTCTATGGAACCCAACTGCCAACAAAGACACAACCCATACTGTGCACTTGGATCTTTATCTGAAAGCCTTTGGAATCTGAAAGAGGCAGTATCTTTCCATTACAAGGGTAATTCCATTTGAACCACTTTTACATGTGTATATGTAAATATTTTAGGAATCTTCTATAGTATTAGCTTTTCATGTAGCATCTCCAAAGATCTTTAGTGTTAGTTATCCTCCAGAAGCACTAAAACAGCATTATATTGTTTTTTCTTTTGCCTCTTACTCCTTCATTGGGGAATTTTTAACAGCACAACAGTGTGCACTTTAGTAGCCACTGCAATGTGCATGAATTGTTGGCCATGTCTGCTACTTTCTATATTTGTTCTTTTACAGTAAAAACATACTTTTTGAGTATTCTTATTAAAGTTAATTTATTATTTATTCACTTTACATCTTGGTGTTAGGCCCAACCCACATAAACTCCCAGTTCAACCATCTTTCTCTCTCTCTCTCTCTCCAATCTCCCTCTCCTATTCCACAGAAAAGAGGAGGCTCCTGCTTAAAAATAAGTCCAATTTTCTGACTTGATTTCTCTGGTATCTAAACAAGGTCCACACCACTCACTACCATCTTAGAATCTGCTTGGTATATTTCAAGGAGTGAAATAGTTGGGTCTTAAGAAGGCACTATTCCCAATTTTCCAAAAAAGCACCAGATAGATTTCCAAAGCGGTTGTACAAGTTTGCATTCCCACCAATGAAGGAGTATTCCTCTTTCTCCACATCTTTGACAACATATGATGTCACTTGAGTTTTTGGTCTTAGACATTCTGATGAGTGTAACGTGGAATCTCAGAGTTGTTTTGATTTGCATTTTTCTGATGACTAAAGAGATTGAGCATTTCTTTAAATGTTTCTCATCCATTTGATATTCCTCTGTTGGGAATTCTCTGTTTCGTTCCAAGCCCCATTTCTCAATTGGGTTATTTGGTTTTGTGGTGTTTAATTTCTTGAGTTCTTTATATATTTTGGATATTGTACCTTGCCAGATGTAGGGTTGGTGAAGATCTTTTCCTAGTCTGTAGGCTGTTGCTTTGCTCTGTTGACAGTATGTTCTGCCTTACAGAAGCTTCTCAACCTCATGAGGTCCCATTTAATTGTTGACCTTAAGGCCTGGCCTGTTGGTGTTCTGTTCAGAATGATGTCTCTTGTGCCAATGTGTTCCAGGCTCTTCCCCCACTTTTTCTTCTAACAGATTTAGTTTCTCTGGTTTTATGTTGAAGTATTTAATCCACTTGGACTTAAGTTTGGTATATGGTGACAAATATGGATCTAATTGTATTTTTCTACATGTATACATCCAGTTAGACCAGCACCATTTATTGAAGATGCTATCCTTTTTCCATTGAATAGATTTTGCTTCTTTGTCAAAAATCAAGTGACTATGTGTGTGTGAATTCATTTCTAGGTCTTCAATTCAATTCCATTGACCAAGCAGCCTAATTACTGTTGCTCTATGGTACAGTTTGAGATCAGGTATGGAGATTGCTCTGGAGGATTTTTTATTATATAGCATTGTTTTTGCTATTCTGGGTTTTTGGTTTTTCCATATGATGTTGAGAATTAATTTTTCAATGTCTTGAAAATTTGTGTAGGTAATTTGATAAGGATTGCATTGAATCTGTAAATTGTTTTTGGTAATATGGCCATTTTTACTATGTTAATTCTCCTGATCCATGAACAAGCGAGATCTTTCCACCTTCTAATGTCATCTTCAATCCCTTTCTTCAGACATATGAAGTTTTTTTCAAACAGGCGTTCATTTGCTTGGTTAGAGTTTTCCTAATTTCTTCCTCTGCATGATTGTCATTTGTATATAGGAAGGCTAATGATTTTTTTGAGTTAGCTTTGCATCCAGCCATATTGCTGAAGATGTTTACCATCTGCAGGAATTCTCTGGTGGAATTTTTGAGGTCACTTATGTACACTATCATATGATCTGCAAATAGGGATAACTTGACTTCCTCCTTTCCCATTTGGATCCCCTTGATCTCCTTTTGTTGTCTTATTGCTCTGGCTAGAACTTCAAGAATTATATTGAAGAGATATAGAAAAAGTAGGCAACCTTGTCTGGTCCCCGATTTTAGAGGAATTTCCTTGAGTATCTCTCCATTTAATTTGATGTTGGCTATTGGTTTGCTGTATATAGCCTTTATTATGGTTACGTATGCGCCTTGTATCCCCTATCTCTCCAAAACTTTAAACGTGAATGGGTGTTGAATTTTGTCAAATGCTTTTTCTGCATCTAAGGAGATGATCATGTGGGGTTTTTTCTTTCAGTTTGTTTACATGGTGGATTACACATATATGATGGATTTCTGTATATTAAACCATCCCTGCATGCCTGTAATGAAGCCTACCTGGTCATTGTGAATGATATCTTTGATACGTTCTTGTGTTCAGTTTGTGAGTATTTTATTGAGTATTTTTGCATCTATGTTCATAAGAGAAACTGGTCTGAAATTCTCTTTTTTTTCTTGGGTCTTTGTGAGGTTTAGGTATCAAAGTGACTGTGGCTTCATAGAATGAATTTGGTAATGTTCCATCCATTTCTATTTTGGAATAGCTTGAAGAGTATCGCTATTAGGTCTTCTTTGAAGTTCTGGTAGAATTCTGTGCTGAAACAATCTGGCCCTGGGTTGTTTTTCTTCTTCTTCTTCTTTTCTTCTTCTTCTTCTTCTTCTTCTTCTTCTTTTCTTCTTCTTCTTCTTCTTCTTCTTCTTCTTCTTCTTCTTCTTCTTCTTCTTCTTCTTCTTCTATTTGATTGCTTCTATTTCTGTTGGAGAAAAAGGACTATTTTATTTGTTTTCTGATCTTGATTCCATTTTGGCAAGTGGAATTGATCAAGGAAATTCTCCATTTCACTTAGATTTTCAAATGTTGTGGAATATATGCCTTTAAAGTAGGATCTTATGATTCTTTGTATTTCTTCAGTGTCTGTTATATCTCCTTTTTCATTTTTGATTTTGTTGATTTGGATAGTGTCTCTCTGACTTTTAGTTAGTTTGGCTAACAGTTTGTCTATCTTGTTGATTTTCTCAAAGAACCAGCTCTTGGTTTTGTTGATTCTTTGAATGGTTCCCTTTGTTTCTAATTTATTGATTTCAGCTGAGTTTGACTATATCCAGAGATCTACTCCTCTTGGGTGTTTCTACTTTTTTCTAGGGCTTCCAGATATGTTGTTAAGTGGCTTATGTGGGATGTTTCTGAATTCTTTATAAAGCACTTAGTGCTATGAATTTTCCTCTTAGCACTGCTTTCAATGTGTCCCACAGATTTGTGTATATTGTTCTTTCGTTTTCACTGAATTTTCAGAAGTTCTTAATTTCTTTATTTCTTTATTTCTTCCATGGCTCAGGTGTTCTTAAGTACAGAATTGTTTAGTCTCCATGTGTATGTAGGCTTTTTGATATTTCTGTTGTTGTTGAAGCCCAGCTTTAGACCATGTGATGTGATAGGATACAAGGCATTTTTTTCAATCTCCCTGAATCTGTTGATGCTTGCTTTGTGACCTACTGTCTGATTTTGGAGAAGGTTCCATGGGTGCTGAGAGGAAGTTATAATCCTTTGCGTTTAGGTGAATGGTTCTGTACATATCTGTTAGATCCATTTGATTCATGACGTTGGTTAGTGTCCTTACTTCTCACTTTAGTTTTTGTTTTGTTGACCTATCCTTTCATGAAAGTGGGTGTTGAAGTCTCTAACTATTAATGTGTGGGGATCAATGTATGTTTTAAGCTTTGTTAATAATTCTTTTACAAATGTGGGTGCCTTGTATTGTGAGCATGGATGTTTATAATTGTGATGTCATTGTGGTTGACTTTATCTTTGATGAGTATGAAGTGATCATCTTCATCTCTTTTTATTAATTTTGGTTGATAGCCAGTCTACTTTATTAGATATTAAAAATAACTACACCAGCTTGCTTCTTGTGTCTGTTTGCTTAGAATACCTCTTTCCAGCCTTTTAACCTGAGGTAATGTCTATCCTTGTGGCTGAGATGTGTTTCTTGCATGCAAAAGAATGTTGGATCTTGTTTACATCCATTCAGTTAGTCTGTACCTTTTTATTGGAGATTTGAGACCATTGATGTTAAGGAATATTAATGACCAGTGACTCTTAAGTCCCTTGATTTTGATGTTGGTTCCAGTAGAGTGTTTGTGTGTTTATGCTTTTTGCAACAGTGTAGTTATCTATTTCTCATGTAGTTTTAGTTGTAGCTTGTCACTTTGGTTTGGACATTTCCTTCTAGTAACTTCTATAAGGCCAGATTTGTGGATAGGTACTGTTTGAATTTGTTTTTGTCATGGAATACCTTGTTTTCTCCATCAATGGTTATTGATGGTTTTGCTGGGTATAGTAGTCTGGCCTGGCATCTGGAGTCTGATATGGCTTGCAGGACCTCTGTCCAGGCCCTTCTGGCTTTTATGTTTTCTGATGAGAAGTCAGGTGTAATTCTGATATGTTTGCCATTATATGTTGCTTGGCGTTTTTCTCTTGCCACTTTTAATATTTTCTCTTTATTTTGTATATTTTGGGTTTTATTATTTGGGGGAAGAGTTTCTTTTCTGGTGTATTCTATTTGGTGTTCTGTAGGCCTCTTGTAGGTTTATATGCATTTTCTTCTTTAAATCGGGAAATTTTCTTCTATGATTTTGTTCAAGGTATTTTCTGGACCTTAGAGCTGGGTGTCTTCTCTTTTCTTAATGCCTACTATTCTCAGGTTTTTTTTTTTTTCATAGTGTTCTTGATTTCTTGGATGTTTTGTGTCAGGAATTTTTCAGATTTAGCATTTTCTTTGATGGTTACTTTGAGTTCTATGACTGTATCTTCTAGTCCCAAGATTCATTCCTCCATTTCTTGGATTCTGTTAGAGAAGCTCACCCCTATGTTGCTTGCTTTCTTCTCTAAGTTCTCTCATTCTCTCTCTCTTTTTTTTTTTCTTGGTCTGTGCCTTTAATCATTGTTTTCATTTCCTTCTCTCCCTAGGTCTGATCTCCACCCTCATATCTCTCTGTGTTTTCTCTCCTACGATTTTCCCTCTCTTTAACTACTACTTTTGTCTATTTTTTTTTTTTTTTTTTTTTTTTTTTTTTTTTTTTTTTTTTACTTTTGTCTATTTTATTTCTTCTTATGAATGAGATTTAAACATTGTCCCTTGAATCTTACCTGTTTCTTATCTTCTTTGAGTCTGTGCATTGTAGTATGTTTATCCTGTACTATGTGACTAAAATCATCTTATAAGTAAGAACATACAATGAGTGTCATTTTGAGTCTGGATTACCTAACTCTGAATGATTTTTTTCTAGTTCCATCCATTTTCCTGCAAATGTCATGGTTTCTTTGTTTTTGATATCTCAGTAGATTCCATTATATAAATATACCACAGTTTCTTTGTCCATTCTTTGGATGAGGGACATCTAGATTGTTTTCAGATTCTTGCTATTATGAGTAAGGCTGCTATGAACATAGTTGAGGAAATGTCCTTGTTGTACGCTAAAGCATCTTTCAGGTATTGCCCAGGAGTGGAATAGCTAAATTTTGAGGTAGCACTATTACAAATTTTCTGAGAAAGCACCAGATTGACTTCCAAAATGGTTGTACAAGTTTACACCTCTGCCAGCAATGGAGGAGTGTTCCTCTTTCTCCAATCTTTGCCAGCATGTGCAATCACTTGAGTTTTTTTTTTTTCACTTGAGTTTTTTATCTCAGCCATTCAGATAGGTGTAAAATGGAATCTAAGAGTCATTTTGATTTGCATTTCCCTGATGATTAAGGACATTAACCATTTCTTTAAGGGATTTTTGGCCATTTGAAATTCCTCTGTTGAGAATTTTCTGTTTAGCTCTCTACCACATTTCTTAATTGGGGTATTTTATTTGTTGGTGTTTAATGTTGTGAGTTCTTTATATATCTTGGATATTATCCCCTTGTCAGATGTAGGGTTGATGAATATCTTTTCTCAATCTGAAGACAGTTGTTTTGTTTTACTGACAGTGTCTATGGCCTTACAGAAGCATTTGAATTTCAAGAAGTCTCATATATTAATTGTTGATCTTACAGTCTGAGCTGCTGGTATTCTGTTCAGTAAGTTGTCTTCTATGACAATGAGTATAAGGCTCTTCCCCTTCTCGCCTAGCAGATTTAGTACATCTTGTGTTATGTTGAGGTCTCTGGTCTATTTGGACTTAAGTTTTGTTCAGGGTGAAAAATATTGATATATTTAAATTTTCTGCCTGTAGACATTCAGTTAGACCAGTACCATTTGTTGAAGATGCTTTTTTCCATTGTATGGTTTTTAGTTCCTTTATCAAAAATCAATTTTCCATAGGTGTGTCATATTATTTTTAGGTCTTTGGTTTAATTCCATTCATCAAGCAGTCTATTTCCTTGCCAGTACCATGGAGTGTTTGTTACTATTGCTATGTAGTATAGCTTGAAGTCAGGATGGAGATACCTCTAGAAGTTCTTTTATTGTATGTGATTGTTTTAGCTAATCTGGGGTTTTGTTTTTGTGTTTATTTGTTTGTTTGTTTGTGGTTTAGAATTGTTCTTTCAAGGTCTATAAAGAAGTATAATGGTATTTTTAAAGGAATTGCATGGAATCTGTATATTGCTTTTGGTAAGATGGCCATTTTTACTGTGTTGATCCTCCTGATCCATGAGCATGGGACATCTTTCCATTTTCTGGTATCTGCTTCAATTTCTTTCTTCAGAGACTTGAAGTTTTTTCATACAAGTCTTTCGCTTGCTTGGTTTAGCAAAGAGATTTTATATAATTGTGGCTATTATGAAGGGTATACTTTCCCTAATTTCTTTTCATCCAATTTGTTATTTGTATAAAGGAGATTTACTTATTAGTTGAATTAATCTTGTATCCATCCACTTTGCTGAAAGTGTTTATCAACTCTGGTGTAATTTCTGGAGTCACTTATATATACTATCATATCACTTTTGAATAATGATACATTGACTTCCTCCTTTCCAATTTGTATCCTCATAATCTCCTTTAGTTGTCTTTTTGCTCTAGGTAGAACTTAAAGTACTATATTGAAGAGATATGATGAGAATGAGCATCCTTGTCTTGTCTCTGATTTTAGTCGAATTGATTTGAGTTTCTCTCTATTTTATTTGATGTTAGCTATTAGCTTGCTGTATATATCCTCTATTATGTTTAGGTATGGACCTGTTTCCCTGATCTCTTTAGGATTTTTAAAATGAAGCAGTGTTGTATTTTGTCAAAGGCTTTTTTGGCATCTAATGAGATGCACATGTGATTTTTTTTCTTAAAGTTTGTTAATATGATGGAATACATTGATGGATTTTTTGTATGTTGATCCATCCCTGCATCCCTTGGATAAAGCCTACTTGATAATGGTGGACAATATATTTGATTTGTTCTTGGATTAAGTCTTTGAGTATTTTATTGATTTTTTTGTGCCAGTTTTCATGAGTAAAATTGATCTGAAATTCCCTCTGTTGGGTCTTTGTGTTTGTGTATTTGGGTGACTGTAACTTCAAATAATGAGTTTTGTAATGTCCTTTTTGTGTCTATATTATGGAATAGTTTGAGGAGTAGTAGTATTAACTCTTCTTTGAGTGTCTGGTAGAATTCTGGGATAAAACCATCTGTCCATGGGATTTATTTGGTTGGAAGACTTGATTACTACTTCTATTTCTTTAGGGGTTACAGGACTGTTTAAACTATCAACTCAATCTTGATTTAACTTGGTAAGTAAAACCTATCAAGAAAACAATCCATTTCTTTTAGATTTTCCAATTTTGTGGAATACATCCTTTGGAATTAAGACCTAATAATTATTTACATTTCCTCAGTGTCTGTTGTTATGTCCCCTCTTTTCATTTCTAATTTTGTTAATTTTAATACTCTCCCTCTGCCTTTTAGTTAGTTTGGCTACAGGTTTCTCTATCTTATTATTTTTATCAAATAACAAGCTCTTGGTTTCATTGATTCTTTGTATTGTTCTCTTTGTTTATAATGTATTGCTTTCAGCTCTGAGCTTGAAGATTTCATATCCTCTACTCCTTGGGGGTGTGTTTGCTTCTTTTTTTCTGGAGGTTTCATGTGTGCTGTTAAGTTGTTAGTATGGGATCTCTCCAATATCTTTATGAAGGTGCTTAGTGCTATGAACTTTGCTCTTAGCATTGCCCTCATTGTGTCCCATAAGTTTAGGTATGTTGCAGTTTCATTTTCATTGAATTATAAAACATCTTTAACTTCTTTTTTTTTAATTTTTTCCCTGATCCAATGGTCATTAAAAAGGGAGTTATTCAGTTTCTATGAGTTTGCAGGCTTTTTGTTGTTTCTGCTGTTGTTGACTTCCAGCTTTAATCCATAGTAGTCTGATAGGATACAAGGTATTATTTCAATCTTCTTGTATCTGTTGAGGTTTGCTTTGTGACAAAGTATATGGTCAATTTTGTAGAAGGTTCTGTGAGGTGCTGAGAAAAAAGTGTATACTTTTGTGTTTTGGTGAAAAGTTCTGTGGAAGTCTCTTAGATCCATTTGTTTCATGACCTCTGTCAGCTTTATTATTTCTCTATTTAGTTTCTGTCTTGATGATTTATCCATTGGTAAAAGTGTGGTGTTGAAATCTCCCACTATTAATGTGTGAACATTGATATGTGATTTAAGCTTTAGTAATGTTTCTTTTATGAATTTGGGTGCCCTTGTGTTTCAGGCATCAATGTTCAGAATTTATATGTCATCTTGGTGTATTATTTCTTTGATGGGTATGAAAAGTCCTTTCCCATCTCTTTTGATTAGTTTTAGTTGGAAGTCTATTTTATTCAATACTAGAATGGCTATTCCATCTTGGGTTTTTGTTTGTTTGTTTGTTTTCTTTTGTTTGGTTTGATTTTTTGGTCCATTTGCTTGGATAACCTTTTTTCCAGCCCTTTACTCTGAGGTAATGTCTATCTTTGTTGTTGATGTGTGTTTCTGTATGCACCAGAATGAAGGGTCCTGTTTTCACATCCATTCTGTTAACCTATGCCTTTTTATTGGGGAGTTGAGGCCTCTGATATAGAGAGATATTAATGCCCAGTAGTTATTAATTCTTGTTATTTTGATGTTGGTCATGGTAGAGTATATAAGTGTGCTTCCTTGCTTCGAGTTTTGCAGATGTGGGGTTATTCATTTCCTGTGTTTTCCTTGGTGTAGTTAGCTTTCTCGGGTTGGAGTTTTCCTTCATGTATCTTCTATAGGGCTGGATTAGAGGCTAGGAACTGTTTAAACTTGATTTGGTCATGGTATATATTGTTTTCTCCACCTATAGTGATTAAAAGTTTTGCGGATTATAGTAATCTAGGTTGACGTCCATGGTCTCTTTGTGCCTGCATCACATCCATCCAGGTCCTTCTGGCTTTCATAGTCTTCTGAGGAGTCAGGTGTTATTCTGATAACTTTGCCTTTATTTGTGACATGGCCTTTTTCCCTTTGTAGCTTTTAATATCTTTCTTTCTTCTGTACATTTAGTGTCTTGATTATTGTGTGGCTGGAGGATTTTCTTTTCTGGTCGAATCTATTTGGAGTTCTATACGGTTCTTGTATGTTTATAGGCATCTTTTTCTTAAGGTTGTGAAAGTTTTCTTCTATGATTTTGTTGAAAATATTTTGGGGGTCTTGAAGCTGGTAGTCTTCTCCTTCTTCTATTCCTATATTCTTAGGTTTGGTCTCTTTATAGTGTCCCAGATTCCTTGGACCTTTTTTGTCAGGGACTAGTTTCATATTTTTCTTTGACTGATGTATCTATTACTTTAATCGTATCTTCTACACTTGAGATTTTCTCTTCAATCTCTTGTACTGTATTGGTGATGTTTGTGTCTAGAGTTCCTGCTCTCTTCCTTAGATTTTCCATCTCTAGTATTTCTTCAGACTGTGTTTTCCTTATTGCTTCTAATTCCACTTTTAGTTCTTGATCATTTTCATTAATTTCTTTCTCCCATATGATTTATCTTCCTGTAATTCTTTAAAGGATTTATTCAATTCCTTTATCTGTTTGATTGTATTTTCCTGTATTTCTTTTAGGGATTTAAGACATCTATTGTTTTCATAATATCAAGTTTAAAATCACTTTCTTGGGCTTCAGGTGTTTTAGTATCTCTATGGCTTGATATGGTGGAACAGCTGATTTCAAGTGGTGACATATGGCCCTAAATTTTGTTACTTGTGTACTTAGTTGACCTCTGGCCATCTGGTTGTCTCTGGTGATAGAAGTCCTGGTGGTCTCTGATGTCCAGGCAGCTCAGGAGGGGGTGTAGCGTGATCTACTGGTTTTGTCCCAGATGAGACTGGCAGGTTCAGAGTCAGCAGGGAAAGGTCTATAAAAACTGAATGTGGTTCAGGCCTCCCAGTGGCCTCCTCTGGATGGCTGATAATAGGGGCTGGGTCCTGCCTATTGCACCCAGTGCTGCAGAATCTCGTGTGACTCCTGGACCCAGGAGAAACCCATAGGGGGCCTGAACCTGGGAGTCCCCTGCTCCCCAGGTGTCCCTTCCCATCCTGGAAATATCCTGTGTTTTGGACTCAGCCGTTAGGTTACTCACTATAAACACAGTCTCTGTTCTTCTGCCACTCAGATATAGTACCCTCTGGCCACTACCATCTTGGACTCAAGAATCATTTTTTGAATATTCTTGAAATAGAGTTTTCCTTTATCCTTGTACATGCCATCACAAAGAGCTCCCTGATACAGATGTGTTTTCTTTATTGAATTTCTTTCATTCATTCCTCTGCCTAATGCTAGTGCTTCTCCAATTTTCTCCTTAACAGAAGCATCCATGTATGCCAGCAAAGGGTTGGTTTAAAACAATCATGTGGTGATTGGAACCCATGAGAGAAAATCTCTGTCTTTTCTGTACACCTTACTCCAGGAAAAAAATAAGGTCAGCTGCTACTCTATGCTTCGTTAAGCACAGAACCAAAGTGAATGGAGACAGACATGTTTCAATGACAGAAAACTGCAAAATACAGAAAGGTTCTCATCCCTTGAATTCAGAGTAGCAGTAGATTCATCTCTGCTTCAGGGTCTTTTCTAACAAAGAACCTGACATATCTGAAGAATTCTGTTATATCTTATTAAGTTCTCTTGAAACTAATCCTAATTTGGCAATTATTTCAGACAAATAATTTTTGGAAACTGGCAAATATTTTAACTGAGGTAAACTTGCCTCAAACCATCCAATTTGCAGTAGCACAGAAAGGTAGTTGTGAGGTTCCACTATAATTAATAGCCACACTGCTAAGTGAATTATACAATATTAAAATATCACCAAGGGGGCAGCGTTGGAGATAAATGTCCTCATCTAAGTTGGACAAGCGCTTCTGAGAGAAACACATTATAAAGTCCTTTCATTAAAAAAATTACATTTCCAGGGCCTAATATTGTCAGAAAGACAAATAATCTGCCTCAGTAAGAAATATAGATTTAGAGGATTGTATTAAAGGGCCTAGCACAGTAGCTGTACATCATTGTCAAGCAGGAGGAAGGAGTCAAGCCTTATAATTTGCATACCTGGATTAACTGTGAGTATGTTAACAGAAGAGGTATCCTTGCATATTGCTAAATCTGAGGTGGCAGGAGCTACCTGCCTGACATGTGGTTTGAGGATGCCTGAAAGTAGAGGTGCTACTTTAAGAAGACAAGAGATCAGTACTTGACGCCATTAAGTGATAGGCGGCTACATTCAGATCCAAAGGGAAACTTTAAATGCTGCACGCAGAGACACAAAGGAGTACCTGTGTGTCAGGAAGTAGAAGGACTGGGAAGAAGATAGAGACAGTAGCCTTGATGTCATTACAACAGAAAAGAAGGAAGGAATGGGGGAGAGTAACAAGACTTAGAGTAAACTTCTTTGAGTAACTCCAGTGGGTTCTACAACATTTTTAGCTGTCTGGAACCTGAACTTGGGTGATTGGGCAAGACAGACAATGATGTGAATTGAATGGCTAATCCTATGGCAGGAGGTGGGGTATGGACTCTAGTTTGATTAAGCTTCATCCACTCGGCATGCTTTCATATATATATACCATAAGCTGGCAATTTAAACACCATACATTTTTTTCATAATTCTGGAAACTGGGAAGTTTGAAATCAAGGTGCCTAGGGATGCTGAGAATTTACATTCTAAGGACCGTAAGCTCTCTAATTGTGCCTTCACATATTGAGGAGCAGAGAGAGCAGCATGACTTCTCTTCTTAGGGCCACTAATACATCTCCACAACCAACTCACTTCTTACATGCTCCACCTCTTAACATCATCATGGATTAAGCTTTCTAAAAATAAATCTAGTGCACACACATTTGATCCCATAACTGTTGTCCATCACTTACAATGCATTTTCATGAGTGTGTTACATACTAGTTATAGGAAGTGACTAATCTTAGGAAAGCCAGTTTCTTCCTGGTCATCAGTATCTTGGACAACAAAGCTTCATGATACAAAAATAAGACATTGCTAATGCACTCTGAATTAATGAACATTGCCAGTGCTTTATATGTATGAATTCTGGGTGTCACTGAGGACCTCCTATTTGCTGGTATCACATTTATCCTTGAGTGTTAACTTAATGGGATTTAGAGACATCCAAGAACACTTCTCAGTGTATCCATCCATGAGTATGCTTCTGATGAAAGTTAAATAAGAAATGTTCTGATCTAATCAATGGTATAATCCACTGGTGAATTTAAAATATGCACCAACTATAGGAAAGTAATGAAACTGTAGGTGAAAGGAGCCTAGCTGGAGGAAAATAAGACCTTGTCATATAGCTTTGAATGGTATACCTTGGTGCTGGCCCCATTTTGTTCCCCTTTGCTGTTTTTGTTTTTTGTTTTTTGGTTTTTTTTTTTTTTTTTGGAAGCCATGAAGAAAATAGACTTCTCCTGCCAATAGCCATACTACTAAGACATGCTATCTTACCACAGGAATGGAATGAACTAACTGTGAAGTGAAACTATAAACCATTGCAAATTCTTCCTTCTATTTTTCTGTATTTGTCAAGTCAAGAAAAAGATACCAACATAGATAATGATGAGGGCCCCCATCCTTCTCAGACACACAGGCATTGCAAAGTACCCTGAAACTTCATGCATAGTACCTGTCTGACACAAGTGTTCTCATTAAAGATTCTAGAAACAGAAATGCCTGACATCTGATGCCATCACTTATCCTCATTCTCCAACCCATGGTATTTGTAATCTATCAAGAGTAATCTTTTGTGTGAACTCTGGAGAGCTGTAAATAGAAACATATCTCTCTCGCCCTTTCCTCAAATCATTCTCAAGGTTCTATTATCTATGACTGCAAAACTGGTTCAGTGATCAGAAGTGCTTACTCCTCTAATAGAGGAACTCGGTGAGATTCTCAACAGCCACAAGGTGGCTATAACCCTCTTTTCCTCTAGCTCAGGAGATCCAATGATGTCTTCTGTCCTCCAAATGTTCATTCTGGCACACACATATAAACAAATATTGTTTAAATTAAATTATTATGATAACATAATATGCTCATGAGGTGGCTAAGTTTCATATACACAATCCTGAGGAATCCCTCCACTTTAAAAGACCAATGTTCATGTGAAAACTTGAAGGTCAGAGAAGGATATTGTTCTAAATCATTCAGAGTCAGGAAAAGACTCTGCTTCCCAGGCAGAGTTGATCAAGGACTCTAACTCCACCTGCCTGAATATCTCAGCCACAGAGATCCAGACTCCACCAAAGGCCCAGTTGAAAACCTGTCCTCTTGTGCTGCACACAGGCAGGAGAGCAGTTCAGTCTTCCTGCTGACAGTTTTCACCCCGCATGGCTCTGAAGTTCAGAAAGAGAACTCTTCCCTGATCTGTAAAACAACTGAACTTCCTTATGCATACCCCAGGAGAATCTCAAGAAGACCAGTCATGTAGAATACCCCTTGCCTTGAAGCATGCAGTTTCTTGTCCATTATCCAGCCTAAGGGGGAAATTGAAAACAAAAACCAAAAAGAATTATTCTGTCACTTTGAACCCACTGCTTCCCAGAGGCTGTGCCATAATCAGAAGGCACAAGCAAACCAAAATCATTCAAAAGCTCATTCACCTGAAGGAAAAGCAGAATGCTGCAGGTCAAAGGACATAGTGACCATGCTGAGGTCACGAGATTCACAGAACATTTCTGTGGGGCCAGTCTGTATATGCAGTGATATTTTTAAGGGAATACTACAATTTCTATTTACCTGGCGTGAGCTGCATTTTGGACATTTGGAGTTTGTAGATGAGCCCTGGGAGACTCAGACCTCGAAAATCAAATTGAGTTATGTGTGGAAATTAGTGTGGAGTACAAGCCAGCAACTAGAGGCTGTGCACAGGCCATCTTCCAACACAAGGTGTTTAAACAACACCTGTGTGTGCTCTGTAGCAGTGACACACAGACACTGTAAAAGAAGAAAGACTGTTATCCCGTTCAGCACCCAGGGCTGGACAGCGACAGCAAACACAGCTGTCCAACACATCACTCTTTACAGCAAGCCTTGGAAACACAGTTGTTTGATGGTACAAAAGTCATTCCTTGAAATTGCCAAAGTCACAAAACTGAATGGGATTTGTGTTAGCTCAGTGTACATAGGATTATATATGGATATAATGCTTTGACATTTTCAAATTTAAGCTTGAGATGTTCCAATACTTAGTCTCCTGGTGTCCTCTAGAAACTGTCTCCATTAAGATCCATTCGAATCCTGAGAATTTCTTTATTCTACATATCAAACATCTTCCAACACCTCTCCCTATAAGTTTTCATTCTTAGTTAATGAGTTCTGGACAGAATTGGCTTAAGGGGTTTATCACTATCTCCACCAATCAGCCAACATACAGATTGTTGAGCGGGGTGGGGCTGGGCATGTAGGCACTCGAAAGATTGACCCCTGGACAGACCTGTATGAGGCCTGGTTCTCTACTTATTCTTATGCTGTAGCCTCAAAGAGGAACTCCCCATCCATCAGCAGTGATCTTATAAGAGAACAGTCAGACCCAGCAAAGATGGGCCTGTAGGGAAACTATTTCTCCAAGTTCTTCAGAACAGAATGTACACCATGGTGTTTTCTAAACTGCTGCTTTGATCCTAGTCTTTATCAAATCCATTTATAGTATTGTTCCTTTGACCCAATGAAGAGACAATTTGAGTGTGTTAAGTCCACCATGCTAGTTTGGGATATTTTTCTAACTTTTCACACTATTTGGATTAAAGGAATAAGAAAGATTCAGCAAAATAATTCACTCAGGTTCAGTAGATTGCTTCCAAAATTTTGCCACCTGCAACAATTCTAAGCTACCTGAGGACCACTCACCATGTCTCACTGTCTAGGATGCTTTAGAGGAGCTCAGTGCCACTCTCCCCATGATGTGTTATCATAACCGTGAATGTTGGCCAGCTTTCTGTGACTATAAGAAGTACTAAAATAATCAATTTATTAAAAATGGGGTTTATTCCTGCTTACAGTATTGGAGGCTTCCAATACTTCTGATGATTAACAATCACCAATATTTGGGACCTATTGTGACTTAGCACCTCATAGCAGGCAACATAGAAGAGCAGATTAGGAAGCTAAGTAAAGTGGGGAGTGGGCTTCGGGATGTCAAAAGTCCCTTTTAGGACACAACATTAATGACCAAAATTCCTCCCATTAGGCCTAACTCTCAATAATACCCACCTAGGAACCAAGCCTACAAAACATGGGGTTTGGAGGACATTTATCATCCATACTGAAGCATGTGGGCAAGTCAGACTCAGTGAGGCAAAATCTCTTCCAAGTAAGAAACTCAATGTCAAAAAATAAATAAATAAATAAAAATAAATAAATAAATAAGAAACTCAATGTTTTTGGCGCACCTGAATAGGTGGCCATGAGAAGAACTGACTGTAGTCTGCATTCCTGCTATTCACTGGAATGTCATGCTTCTGCCACTCCACAGTGTAACTGCATTAAAACATGAGCTTTCCACTTAGCAATGGGATATGCAGAAGAGAGGCTGTCCCAGAGGACCTGATTATGACATCTCTTTTCTCTTCAAGACTTACTGGGTGTTAATTAATGAACACAATGATACACGGGTCACTATTTGCTCATTCATAATTTACTTCATGAAGATATTAGCCTAATAGTTTTCAAATATTGAATTCTAACTTCAGTGTTTATTACCCCATTAAAACTCAATGGTTGTAGAAAATTTAGAAGGTATAGGCAGAGAAATAAACAAGAAAACTCTTCCTTTATGTGAGGAAAGGCATGCTCAGGGATTAAACACCTGGCCTCCATCTTAAACAGACAAAGTGAAAGTGACAAAAAACCCTAATTAGAGATGAACATTGGACAAGATGATAAAAAATAAGGGAGGACACGGAAGTATTATAAAATGCCTAACCCCAAGCCATACTATGGACTTCCAACTTGCATTTCCCCTCCAGTACAAATGGGATAGGTCAGCTTTGTTGTAGAAAATAAAAATGGGCTAATAAAATTTATTATTAAAGCCCACAATTATTGTGGCAGTTATTATTAACCTACTACCAATAAATAAAAAATACAGATACCTGTTGTGTTTAAATAAGCCTTGTTTCACGTGGGGCAGGGAAGATATTACCTTCTAATCTACCTTGTTACCTCGCAGGCCCACATCCTATGCCCTTTGATTTAATCACTCCCATCTGGACTACTTTCAACTTAGTGTCCCCATAAATACTTGCACACACTTTCCATCTGGGCCACTCCTCTCCACACCATGTTGACCAACATGATTTTTTACCGATCATGTGGTGGCTTTCCTTCTTTCTCATACACCTGTCTCTCCATCTTTCTCTTTCCCATGACTCTTCTCTCCTCCAAGCCTGCAAACTTTGGCCATACCTGCCTTACTTTTGCCCAGCTCAGATGTGTAGGCATATTCAGCCAATTAGGGATAATGTGGAGGCAAAGATTATAAATGTCACTTTGGGGTATGTGAGTGTCTGCTCATTAAAGACAGTAAGCAGGTCTCAGGGGGGCAAAATAATTAATAATCAAACACAAAGCACCAGACTCCCTTTTGTCTAATTAAAAAGGCTATATTTAAACTATGTACACTAAGAATAATTACTAAACAATTATAAAAACCAATAGGTAAGACTAATATACATAATGTATAGTTTATATGTATTTGGCAACCTCGAAGAAAATGCTATTTACCCTATATTGGTGAGTCTAAGTTTTGTGCATAAATTATTCTCTTTCATAATTTGTGGGTGATCAGCCCTAGCACTTCTAGATGCTGTGAGGATCCTTGTAGCAGAGATGAATGGGAGTGGTGCAAAAATCAACTCTCAAGTCAGACATTTGGTGCAAGCTGACAGGCAGAGTTCTCGGTAGCTGCTAGCAGACATACAAGCATACAAACAGCACATGACAGAACACAAACCACAGTTCTTTATTCAGTTTTATAGAAGTAAGGTCAGTTAATACACATGATAGTTGTATAAAACCTACAGAATTTCAACCTCATCTCAATTTCAGAGGACAGAAGTAAGTCCCATGCCTATGCCCCACTAACCCCAAAAACAAGCACATCATTTTATGTCTTATTAACTTCAGTGTTTGAACTCTTCAGCCAGTTTTGTTTTTAGCCAAGGGCACAGCCTTTGTGGTTTCTTTTCAACTAAACATTAGTACTCCAAGGCTATTTTTTGTATAGACATACTAGACATCACCTCAACTTGTGGTGAATCCTTCAAGCTCAGCTTGATGCCTAGCTAGGCATATTTTATAGATTCCTTGAACACAGCAAAATGTAGCTGCATCCTTAACTGCTTCAGCTCTAATACGTTCTTTAATAAACCTAATCTTTTCTTCTTTGGTATGACAATTCCAAGGTCTGCTATCTGTGGCACCTAATCTTTCCATAAAAGCCAAATCATTAACCCAAGCTACTTTGCTCACCATTCCACTCACGGTTTATTCCTTCTTCAGAATCCACCCATGCCTGTTCTTTAACGTTCCAAGTCATAGGCATTTTTTCTTTTTGCCTAATCAAAAGTTCAACCCTGGGGATTTCTTTCCTCAATGCCTTATACTTTTCATATGCCAGTTGTAAATCATAAACCATTGGAAAACATAGTAAGGAACAATTTTTCCTTTTTCCCAAATTAATGTCTCTTCAACATCAGACACCTCATCTGAGACATGAGAATAACATTTATTACTTGAGTAAGCAGCTTCCAAAATAAAAATAAATATGACAAAGGAAGTTTGCTGCCTGGACAGTCACCCAAAATCTCCATAACATTGGAACATCATCTTCAACCTCTGGCCCAGTATAGCTAGCAGACATGTTTGTGAAGAAGAAACTATTGAGGATTTGCTTACTCTACTTGGCCAAGCTTGGCAGTCAAGTTGGCTTGCATCCAAGCTTTCCTATATTAGGCAGAATGGTGTCTGTGGTAGAAACCATGTCATTTTCTTTGCCCTGGTGACTATCTTGCCACATAGAAGCAACTCAGTATGGTGGTTTCCTGATGCTCATACCTTCTTTGAAGTAGGCTGGGTGCCACCAAAAGTTGACCTCTCATTGTCAAAGAATCCTTAAAATAGTAAAAAAAAAAAAAAAAAAAAAAGTATCTTTAAATGTCATATTCTCTAAGTCTCTGAAGTTTTTGAAGACTTTTATTTATCTATAGGATCATATCTATCTATCTTAAATCTGAACAAGCAATGTTGCTTGTGTTAAGCTATTTACTATCTGTTTAACTTAGAATGTATATTTCTGTGATACTCTAGACCAATAACTGGCATGGCAATGAGTCTGAGTAGGTAACCATTCAATTGTTTTGTTAACTATCCTAAATAGCTTGCAATAGCAGCTTTAAAAATACTGGAAGTAAACCTTGCATTTGTAAATGAATTGTGTAGGTCCTCTCTCCAAAGTAGAAACATATATGTATGTAGAGCAAAAGTGACCATAAATCTGTATCAATATACAATATTCCATAACAATGTGAACAAAATAACAATTAAAGCTCCAAGTTGAAATGTAGATTCAATAATCTACATTGTGTCTTATTATTTCTATATATTTTCTATATTCCCCCTTCTTTCTTTTAAACCCTTCATCTCACCTAAGAAAGAAAAAGAATAGAGAAAAGGAAAACAGAGAAATGCCTAAGTGTAAGTTTTTATACCTTGCTTTCTTTCTGACTAAGACCATTAATAAAATAACCAATTCTCTGAGATGATAGCAAACATCCATATCCCATTAGAACAATCAAAAACCTACCTGCTGCACCTTAAGGAAAATGTGATGCTGTTATCCTTATGGTTGACTTTTGCTGATTTGGGGGCATAGAAATCCTTCTTAGGGACCAAATAAACTTGGGAAAATGGTTAAACAAGCTAACAATAACATTTGTGGCCCAGTCTCTATATGTTGAGAAATTTTGGATTTTTTGGATTAAGTGAAGAATTGGACCAATTGAGATCAGTAGTTTTCTTTGAAGCTGCCTTGGAAACAGGCTTTGATGGAGCATCAATTAAAGCAGTTTGAGGCTGGAATATGCAGGATGCTAAAATATTGCTCTGAAAATGCATAATTTCTTTTTTTTTTTTTAGGCATATAATTTTACCATTTATTAAAGATAAAATTGCATACTAATGAGATAAGCATGCCTGTTTACTTTACATAAGTATTACATCTTGGGTGAATGTTTGTTACTTGAGGGCACACATCGTCAATGTTTTTCAGAGCTGATTGACATTTGTTTTTATAATCATCAAGGCTTGAGACCTATATATTTTACATAAATATATATTACAAATCCTGGGAAATATATTGAGGGTCATTTCATAAATCACTAGCAAACCCTATCTTAATCTCAAGCCAAAATTCACCTCTTTTTTTTGTTGTTGTTTGTTTTTTGTTTTTCTTTTTTTTTTTTCCTTTTTTTTTTTAATTAATTTATTCTTGTTACATCTCAATGTTTATCCCATCCCTTGTATCCTCCCATTCCTCCCTCCCCCCATTTTCCCATTATTCCCCTCCCCTATGACTGTTCCTGAGGGGGATTACGTCCCCCTATATATTCTCATAGGGTATCAAGTCTCTTCTTGGCTACTTGCTGTCCTTCCTCTGAGTGCCACCAGGTCTCCCCCTCCAGGGGACATGGTCAAATGTGAGGCACCAGAGTACGTGAGAAAGTCGTATCACACTCTCCACTCAACTGTGGAGAATATTCTGACCATTGGCTAGATCTGGGAAGGGGTTTAAAGTTTACCTCCTGTATTGTCCTTGGCTGGTGCCTTAGTTTGAGTGGGACCCCTGGACCCAAATCTGCCTATCATATTGTTCTACTTGTAGATTTCTAGGACCCTCTGGATCCTTTTATTTTGCTGTTCTCCCATGCGTCTCTCATTTAGAGTCCCAATAGGATGCCTTCCCCTCTGTCCCAGTTTCCTGGTAAGTGAAGGCTTTTGTGGGACATGCCCCTTGGGCTAGTATGCAGATATAAGTGAGTATATGCCATTTGATTCTTTCTGCTTCTGGGTTAACACACTCATCATGATCATTTCTAGCTCAATCCATTTATCCACAAATTTCGGGAATTCCTTGTTTTTAATAGCTGAGTAGTATTCCATAGTGTATATGTACCACAGTTTCTTTATCCACTCTTCTACTGAGGGACACTTAGGCTGTTTCCATGTTCTGGCTATTATGAATAAGGCTGCTATGAACATGGTTGAGCAAATTTTCTTGTTGTGTGCTGGAGCATCTTCTGGGTATATTCCAAGGAGTGGAATAGCTGGGTCTTGAGGAAGCCCTATTCCCATTTTTCTGAGATAGCACCAGATAGATTTCCAAAGTGGCTGTACTAGTTTGGAAAATGCATAATTTCTAACAAGCATTATAAATTATACAATTCTAAAATTATAAATGCATGACATGTGCAAGATTCACAGACCAATTAAGGATGGTTTTCTGCTCTTTGTATGAGCAGAAGAAAGGACTTTATCTTTCTTTAAATCAGTTTGGTTCATAAACCAAAGTGTAAAACATTTAAACTATGCCATTTAAAAGCAAGGCATGATAAGTTTTGAGGATATTGTAGCCAAAGATTTATTGTCCATATATCTGCTATCTGAATATCCTCCTCCAAGCCCATGAGCCCTGTTGCACCAGGACAAGCTGCCATCTGTCCCCTACAAAAACATTTTACGTCTATAGGGATAAACTTGTTGCCCAGAGCAAGAGCAAAAAAAGTGTTATTTTTAAGTCAACTTTATTTAAACTCCTTTTTACCTTTAGTGCCCAAGCACACCCTAGAAACATAACACCTGTTTAGAGGTTTCAGCCTGAGTTTCCTACGCTTGCTGTAGCTATCTTCTCACAGGCTCTTCCTGCATGTGGAATGGGAAGGTTTGCCTTTCAAAGATAGGAACTGTAACCTTTGTGCCTGGGGACCTAACATAGGCTGAGATGTACTTACTTCGCCTCCTATATTGTCCCCGTGTCTCTCTGGGCCAGGCTAAGCCGCCACCTGTCCCCCTGAGAGAGTCTCACTTCTATAAAGATAGGATGGATGCCTAGAGCAGCATGGCATCTCATCTCAGTCAGCTCTCATTAGCTCTTGGCTGTGGAAGCTATGAAACTTGCATGTTCATCTTCCAGCTTAACTTTGGGTTCTTACACTGACCTTTTTAGGTCAAAATGCCTTTTGGCACCAGTTCTCCCATGGGAGCCCCACTTCCTAAGAAGACTGTCTGGCTTATCAGAGAAACATGACATTTTACCTTCTATCCCATATACACACAAATGCAGAATTGCATGTTACCTTGGAGAGTCCATGTATGCATAGAAAAAAAGAACCAATCATCAATAGAATGAAGATGGACCTGGCTGACTCATCCTCTTTTTACATAAACCAAAGATCGGTATGGATCCATCTTCCAGATCAGTAATGATATAATTATCTGTTATTAAGAAAAAATGTACATAGTAACTTTAAGGGAAAATGTGTCATTTTGAATCATAGACTGTCTTTTATAAGCAGTTTTATCTTATCAGCAGAAAGCCCCACCCTGACTTCATTGAGTAGACCGGGCTGGTCTAGATCTGCCTGTCTTTGTCTCCTCTGTGTTGGCATTAAGAACATATGTCATCACTGTCCTGTCAAATATTTCATCTCAATTCCAAATTGTTGTAATTCTACCAAGCAAAGAAACAAGAAAATTCTAAGTTTGGGGCCAGTTGTGCCATCTCATATTGCAACAGAGAAGTCCTGTCCACCATTCATTGGAATTTAATTGTTGACAAAATGTATCAATGGGCCCTTTCCAGAAATAGCTGACAAACATCTTGCAGCCAGAGGGCTCTGAGTTCCACCTTCTATCAAGTTCCTATTTTCTATTGGGGAGAGCACCTTTCCTTCCTCTACTTTTATTCTTGGCAATTTAGCATTCCATTTCTTAGTTCTCTCCCTTAAGTCTACTCTACTGTGAACTTTAGAGAGCGCACAGAAAACCGTGTTCATCACTGAATGCACTGCAACCAGCTCTATGACAACAAGGACGAAAAGGAAGCCATAAAAGATCCAAGCACCCTCAGCCATGTTGGTTTTTTTTTTTTTTTTTTTTTTTTTTCATTTCACCCAGAGCTCTAGGCCTAGCTTTCTCTAGCATGCTTTTTATCCTCTTGTACCCTCAGGCTCTGGTTCAAGAGGAGACCATAGCAGCCTCTATTCCCTATCTTCTACTAGGTTTGTTGCAAGGCAGCTTCTCTTCAAGGAGCTGTGCCTTTGAAATTTATTAGGCTTTGGTTCCCTCCACTTTGGACAAGAAACCACCTTTCACCCAGAATTTCTCAAGCTCTAAACTTAGAATCAAGGCCCACGTTGGACACCAAATGCTGTAGAAAATAAAAATGGACTAATAATGTTTATTATTAAAGCTTGCAACTATTGTGGTGGTTAACCTGCTACAGATCAATGAAAGACACAGACACCTGTTGTACTTAAGGAAGCCTTGTTTCACCTGGGGCTGACAGACAAACATTTGTTTCATGGCTGGAGAAAGTTCAATGGTTAAAAGCACCGGTTGCTATTCCAGAGGACTGAGGTTTGATTCCCAGCACCCAACCAATGGCTGACAACCATTTGTAACTCCAGTTGTAGGAGCTCTGAAACACATGTGCACCAGACACAAAATTTAATGCAACAATGGCTTATATGAAGGTAAACACCCATACACATACCATAACATTTATATTTAAATTTTAAGTACAATTTCAGATATTGTTTCTTTTAGTCTCTTTGTCTCTCAGTCTTCTTTCCTATATTTTGGTCTTTTTTGGACAGTCATTTCTTTCCCTGTGTGATGGTGTGAACTCAGCTAGCATCAGAATCACTACTACATGAGGAATTAGATAAAAGATCATCTACTGAAAAAAGAGACCCATAGGCCACATTCCTTGGGAGAGGAAGTGATAAGATAACCTAAAGATAACCAAGTTTGAAGCAGGCTAACAGTCTGAATTGGGGCTTTGCAACCAGCCTAAACTAATATTGTCTTACTAACTACAGCCTTAAATGGCAGCCATGATGTGAGAATGAAATGTTTCAAGGCAAAAGCTCACAGAAAAAAAGAAATGCTCAAAGTGTGAAGACCCCATATAGTTCTAACCCTGAGGTTCAAGCTCCTCTGGGTGGCCTTGGACTTTGTGAACATCATGTCATTGAATTCATTCCTGTTCTATGCCACACAGCCAGAACCAAAAACAAAAGCCCAACAGATTCTGATCTCTTTTGAGGTCTTTCTTGGGTTTCTTTTTTCTGCCCTACTTCAAATATTGCTTTTGCCTGGAGCTCTCTGCAGGACACTCTCCTCTCATTTTAGATACTCTCCCTTGGTAATCTCGTTGCTTCTCAGGCTTCATCTAGCTCTAATTTGTATGGTAATACATTCTAAATAAATACAAAACTCCAGACTTATCTCCTGAACTCTCCAACTGAAAGCATGGCGGCTTTGCACCCACCTCCATTTAGATGTATTCTCTACCAAAGGCCTGCTCCTCCTCAGCAAGCTCCATCACCCAAGCATTTACCTAATTAAAGATGAAAGCCTGGATTCCTTGTTCCTTCCCACTCCTTCATCTCCCACACAAAATCAATTATCAAAATCCTTGGGAGTATTTTATGTCTTTGACCTTCTTAAGCCATACTAGTTCAGTCTTTCATATTTTCTCCATTTGACTCCAACAACATACTTTATATTCCTTGCTCTTTTCTAAAGTTTAGACCAAATGATGTTCTTACTAAATTACAAATCTGCACTTAAACTCTATTAAAAATCCTCTTGTGGATCCAGAGACTTCACAATAAGATTTAATATCTTCGGTTTGCGTGACATGACCAATTTTGATAATCTATGTGGTCTCACCTTCACTGTCCCTCCCTTCTACCCTGTAATCTACTTCAGCACACTGGCAGAGAATTGTCTTGGTTACCTACTCTAATGGTCCCCTCCTGGGCTCTGGCTAAGCTCCCTTCATCTTTCATGATTTGATTCTTCTCTCCTCACATCCTCATTGGCTTCCTCTGTAGCAAATGTGGCTTGCCCACAGATACGCAGTAAGCAGTTGATAGAACACCATAAAATTAAAAATATTCTGTCCTGAGAAAGGAACTGTTAATTGATTGAAAAGGCAGCCTACAGAGGATCTTTGTCAGCTATATGTTAACACAGCGTTAGTATCCAGAATATGCAATGAACTTAGAATATACAAAGAAGAAGAAAGGGCTACCAAGTTGAACAGAGAGTTCTCAAAAGAAAAAATAAAAATGACTGAGTATTTTAAATGAGAAATTAAAGTTAAAACTGGTTATAAAGTTTAGCTTAGCCCAATAAAAATGACTAAGACTTTTTTTTTAAAGGGGGCTGACAAAGAATGGAAAAGAGGCAATCTTGTGCAATATGGTAGAATTCAAGGTGTTGTACCACTGTTGAAATCTTGTAGAGGTCCCTCAAAATGATAAATACCATATAACCCATGTATACCACTCCTGAGCATATACCCAAAAGACTCTACTTCCTATTACAGAGAAAAAAGGAACATCCATGTTTATCACTGACTTACTCCCAATAGCTAGGACATGAAAACAGCCTAGATGTCCATCAACTGGTGAATGCATAGTGAAAACATATACCTATGCTCAAATGAATATCATGCATCTATAAGGAATATCACAATTATGAAGTTTTCAGGTAAGTGGATTGAACTAGAACACATCATAGGGTGTGAGGTAACCCAGGCTGAGAAAGACGAATCTTGCATCTTCTCACTCAGGTGTGGATCCTAGCATAAAGTCTTTGTATTTTGTACTTGTATTTTATATTTTTAACACAGAGTACCTATAGAAAACAGTAAGGTAGAAAAGGATCTGTTGGTAAGGAAGGGAAAGAAAGACCTTAAGTGGGGTCTGAGTTGGGGGACAGTGGAATGAGGAATGCTACAAAGGCAAAATGGGAAGAAATGGGGTAAGAAGTTTAAGTTAGAAGGGAAATGAGATGGCAGGGCAGAAGGAGGGTGGTGGGAAAAGCCATATAGAAACCTATTTTACAAGCCATACATATGTTCCTAACATAGCTGTTGGAGAGATATGGTAGTCAGTGGCCGCAGGTTTCTCATTGTGTTTTCCATAGGCTTTTGCTGTGCTTTGTTCTGTTATGCTTTGTTTTGTTTTTTTTAAGGTACAAAATATGAGAAAAGAGTTTTTTTAAGATGTTAGATTTTGCTGAGGGCCTCTTTCTTTACCTGTTAAAATGATCATATGATTTTTGTCTTCATGTACTTGTATAACCGATTATGTTTATTGATTTGGATAGGTAAAGTCATGGCGGGTGACCTCTTTGATATGGCTGCATTCAGTTACAAGCAGTGTGTTGATAATTTTTCATCAGTGTTCATCATGAATACTGGTCTGCAGTTCCACTTTGTGTCTTTGTCATATAGGCATGCCTCCTTCAGGACACGTTGCTGCCACCTACAGCTACCTGGAAGGAAGCTGGCTTAGGCTCCAGCTATCCTAGCACTGCCACAGAGCTCACTGTCACTGTTCCCTTATACCATGTATCTAATACCAAATGAGTTATTGGGACTTCTAAAGTCAGAAAGGAAGAGGCATCTAACTTCTGTGTGTCCTTGACGTTCTACACAGTGATTTTCCTCAAAGGTTGAAAAGTAGACAGGCTTTGTAACTAGCAACTTGAGAGACCACTACCATATATAGCATCTGGGCAAGGAGGAGGTGGTGATGACTATACTGGGAATGTTGTGGAGATAAATGAGAGTTTGCTTATATCTGGGTTCCAGCAGCCTGTGGTAGGCAGTGGCTTCAAGTTTCAAGTTGTGTTTTCCATAGCTTTTTGCTGTGTTTTGTGTTTTCTGTTGTTAAGGTATAGACATTAGTCAGTGGACAATAAGCAGCTTCCTCTAATGGCTTTGACCTCAGCCTGTCTGACGTGACAGAGCTTAGACTAAAGGCTTATCTTGAAGCAAACCACAGGCTTTTGAGCCACACTGGCCTGAGAACTATTTTGCCTTTTTTCTAATATTTTTAGCAAGGACTGTAGGAGGGAGCTTGAAACAGCTTTGGGCTCCTTTTAGAAGGGCTGTAGAGATTCAGAAATTGAGGTTCTCTACCTAGTTGTCCACAGTGGCACTCTATATGTAAACGCCCCAAAACTTCATTATCTCCACCTCATTTCACACATCTCACAGCTGGACTGAGGAGAAAGCAAGATCTTAAGTAATATCATCCTTGACTGGTTCTCATATCCTTACGATACAAATGCCCACAAGAGACTTAGTGTTCATATTGTTTGTTAAAGTAAACAAACTGTAAGCCTGATGCCTCTGTTTTGATTTCAGGGACTCAGACAGAAGTGCAATCAGAGAGCAATGATATATACAACCCAGGAACAGACAACTATAACGTTTGGCTTTATATTTACACAAGAATGCTACTCTTCCAGGACAAAGTTGCTCAGCCAGAGAAGGGCGAAAGGTATTCTCTGAAGAGAACGTAGCTCACATTTTCTGTAGGAGTTTCTATTTTCTCAGGAAATCAATGAAACCTTGTTAAACTGAAAACTAGATGATGCGACTTGTGTAAGAAAAGCAGCAGCTTCAGACTACATTAGACAGTTTTCATCACTGTAAAAAAAATACTCAAGAAACTTAAATTGAATGAAGAAAGATTTATTTAAGCTCAGAGTTTTAGAGATTTCAGTCCATGGTTGGCAAAGATCCTTCATACCCTGTGACAACACAGTGCATCATGGTGGTCAGACACATGACAAAGGAAGTTACTCTGCTTGTGGAAAACGTGGAGCAGAAGGTGAAGAGTACAACCAGGGTTCCAATATCACTTTCAATGGAATGCCCCAACTAACTCAACTTTGTATTACTGAGCACCATCCCTTAAAGTATATATTCTTCCCAATTGCATCACAAGACTGAAAACCAAGCTTCTAACATAGTACTTTTAATGGCCATCTAAGGTCCAAGTAATGGCGCAGACCAAAGAATTCTTGAGAAATTAGAGTGGTCCCTCAGGAGAAGAGCTATGAATTTCAAGGCAGCCCTCTGATATCTAGAAAAAGGGCACTTGAACCCAGCCTTAACCAATGCATAGCCTTTGAACACACACACACGCGTGCGCGCACACACACACACACACACACACACACACACACACACACACATACACACACATACACACACCCTAGATGTAGTTGCTCTGACAGTCACATCAAAAGTTCAGAGTGTGGGGGAGCTGCCTCTCCACTTCATGAAAGCCCAGGATATTTTCCTGATTTAAATTGGGAATGTTTTGACTAGCCCTTGAAATTTCAGATTCTGTGTTTCTCACTTTGGTGGCCCACAAGGCCAAATCTAGAAAACAAACAAACAAATAAAATCGAAGCCCAAAAGTAAAATAAGAGCTCAAAAGAACAGCAGTGCTGCAATGGAACAACAGATAGTCTATATGAGTGCTGGTGATTGGCATCTGAGACTCTGAACCAATGAGCTGAGGAACAGAGCCTGGAGAGGAACAGCATAGTTCCCTGGGCAGGGAATAACTCCATGCAGCCTAAATGATGGACAGAAACACTACTAGACATCAAGACTGTCTGTGTGGACCAGCCCTGTGTTTGACAAAGAATGATCCTGTGAAAACAGAAGCAGAACATGTGAAATCTGCATTTTGTGTGCACTCCAGAGAAACAGACCCAATGCAGAATACATGCCTACTACAGGGGAGTTATTGGATTATCTTACACTACAGGAGACAGGATAATTCGACAAGCCCTATCTGCTGAAGAACCCCATCCAGCTCAAACTAAGAAGCCGGAAGAACCTGATACCAAAGTGGAAGAGGGGAAATTGCAAATAGAAAATTTAAGAGGGGGAAAGAAAGGCATAAAAGTAAAGTACAGAAAGGGGTCAGAGGTCAACCAAAACAATGTATATATGAAAAACATAAGGAAATCTGATACTTCATTAGATAACCAAAATAAAAATTTAACAACAAAAAGGAAGAGTTTGACTGCAAGTAATCTGTGTGGTTCTAGAAAAATGCAGGTTATTGAGTGAAAAGTCTAGTGGACTCTGTTAAACAAAAACAAAAACACCTGAATATCCATGCAAGATGAGTACACTGACACAGTAGTGGCAAGTGTGTTTTGGGGGTAATCAGCCACTTTCTAATTTCAGTGAATATTCTCTGGGAGGGAATTCATGTTGGTAATGCAAACCCAATCAAAAGCTTGTGGCCCCTACTGCCAAAGTCACTGATGTTGTTTTGTGAAGTAGACATAATTCTTTTGTGTTTACGTCTATAGAGTAGTGCTACTATTGGCTTTCATCAGAGAAGCTTCTTTTTGCAGTAATCATTAGTGAGAGTAGAGATTCATAACTGTTCAAAGTATTGAGAATAAATACCTGTTAAATACCTAGCCATGAATCTACATCATGCTGTTCAAAGCTCAAGAACATTGCTGAAGGGTGAGAGAGAGTGCGTGTGAGGGAAGCAGCAGTGTGAAACACTGACTTCAGATCATGACATGGTTCTTGTACTCTTGAGCTCACAGCAGCTGTTGTTACCTAAACAAGACTGCCACAGCCTGGACTTGTTAACATCCTATTGCAGAAGTTGGAAAGACTAGTAGAGCCCCATCCTCTCTGAGGGTTTATAAAGGTAAAGGTTGATGGGAGAAGGAGGAAGAGTTTCTTCACTGTATACCCACTGGTAAGGTGCTCATGTTCCTACAAACATCTATGTGAGTTGTCTTTCTGTTGCTGTCATAAAATCCCTGGCAAAAGCAACTTAAGAGAGAAGGGGACTTTTTGAATCATCGCTCCTGAGAGTGAGCAAACTTGGCAACATGCAGGTAAGGCAAATGTAGAAAGCTGCCTGATGACAGTTTCATCCACACACAGGAAGTGGGGAAAGGGGGAGATGGAGCCAGACAACAAGAAGTGGGATAAGACTAAAAGCCATCAAAGTCCATGCTTAATGGCGTACTTCCCGCTGCCATCCCCTATCTCCTAACAGTTCCATACCCTCCCCAAATGGTGCCACCAACTGGGGACCAAGTATTCACAAGTATTTGAACAAGACATTTCTCATTCAAACCGTAGTGTTCTGCCCCTAAATCTCATAGGCTTGTGAAAAAAGTTGTTTTGTCCAAATCAAAAATCCCCATAGTCTTGAGCAATCACAGCACTGTTCAAAGGCCCAATTATTCTTCTGAGATACAAGGCAATCTCTTAACTGTGTCTCCCCCATAAAATAAAATAAATAAAACGTATACTTCCAACATACAAAGGCATACTTCCATTCCAAAAGAGAGAACTGGGAGCAAAGTGAGAAAATATTGAACCAAAGCAAGATCAAAACCCAGCAGTAAATACAAAGTCTTTTATATTTGTGTCCTGTGTCTGAGACTTTAGTCTAAAAGGGTTTAGATGGCTCCACCACTTCAGCTTTGCTGCGAAAGCACACACTTCTAACTTGCACTGGTTCTTCTCTTTTGATGCAGTTCTCCTTGGCATATGTCTCAGGGATATGGCCCCTGTGTCATCTAGTGATCGCCACAATGCAGGCTTTCCCACCATAGCTTCACATAATGGCCTCTTGGGCTCTTCCAGCAGGGTCTCCAACCTTCTCATCTGTTTCTTGGTCTCAGCATCTCTCTGCAGAGGGAGAATCCATGACTCTCTCAATATTTCATCTCTCTGGTCTCCAAAACTAGTACCAAGGGGATTACACTGCCTAGTTCTGCTACCAGCTTGGGATACAGCCAGCCCTGCTTGGACTACAGTAGTAGCAGCTTCTCTATGCTGAAACTGGTGGGAAACAGATTCACGTGTTTGCTTTCAAAGAGAAGGAAATGCCCTTGGGTTTTTCATTTCAAAAAAAAATGGGAACTTTAGCTAGGTGGTGTCCTGTCCTGGGGTACCTTCCCTCTTCTATTGCAGAGCTCTCTTTAATAGCATCAGTCTCCTTCACAAGCGCAGCCTCTTTGCCAGCATATGATGACTTCGGTCTTAAGCTGCTTCGTGTTCCTTTCCTCTCGAAACTACATATTTTAACTTTTTCTTTCTGTCCCACTCATTGCTCTTTTTCATTGTAAGCATGCATAAGAATAATTGATAACAACCATGCCAAAGACTCAGTGCGATGCTGTCCTGAAATTTCCTTCGCCAGTAAAATCAGTCCATTAAATTTTAATTCAACCCCACATAAGTTCTCAAGAAACTGGCAAAGGGTAGCCAGATTATTTGCCAAAATATCACATTAATCACCCAATTTCCCAATTTCTAATAGGCCCTTATCTACAGAGGAAAGCTCGCTGGCCACTGCTCTCTCAGCATCCTTATCTTCCAAGTCTCCACTCAAATTGTTCTTTAAGCTCTGTTTCCAACACACACTGGGTTTTTCCTTTCCAGAGATCCAAACTCTTCCACAAAATAGTTCAAACCACAAAAAAACACATTGTGAAGCTTATCACAGTATATTTGTCAGAGTTCTCTACAGGAACAGGACAAATAGGATGCACACACACACACACACACACACACACACACACACACACACACACATAGAAGTCTACAAAAAGATGGGTAGGTGGATGAAAGGAGAAGGAGAATTAAGAGGTGTGTGATTACTCTATTCAATTCGATGTCTTTCTAAATGACCAAGCAACAGTGTAAAGCAAGTAATTGAATATATGAAAGAATGCACTGGGAATCTATGTTTGGAAGGCATGATGTTTTTTCTGAATAGGCCTATGTATACATATACACAGCATACACATATATGAGTATATACATACATATGGACTTATTAAGTCAACTTTAAGATAGAAACAGTGGCAGAATCATACTTGTGAGCTGAGAACCCAATAGCTATTGCTGGGTTCCTCAGCAGTCAGAGTAGTACATGATGGCTGTCTCTCATGAGGAGGGGTCCTTCATATCTGTGCTTGCTCAGGCCACAATGCTGGATATTCCATTCTGGTGTAAGAAGCCAAGAAGTTTCCTGTACCCACTGGTCTCTAGTCTACAATAAAAGCTTAGGAATTCTGCTTCTGATCACAGTGAAGCAGCAGCAGCAGCAGCAAAAGGGTAAATTAAATCAGTGGCAAGACAAAGGCCAAGTAAGAAAAAGATATGAGATCTTTCTTTGGCTATAGTCTTTTTATCTAACCTGTTACCAGAAGGTGCTGCCCACAGTTGAGGTGGGCCTTCCCACATCATTTAAAACAATCAGGATACTTCATCAGCTGAGGCTTCCCACTTAGATGATTCTAACATGCGGTAAGTTGACATTAAAAGTAACCATTTGGTAAGAAGAGACTTGATACTCTATGAGCATATACAGGGAGAGGAGGTCCCCCTCAGTCACAGTTATAGGGGAAGGAAGTAAGGGGAAAATGGGAGGCAGGGAGGAATTGGAGGATACAAGGAATCGGATAACAACTGAGATGTAATATGAATAAATTAATAAAATATATTTTTAAAAAGTAACCATTACACACAGCAATACACCAGTTTTCTGGAACCAATTTCTATTCTAATTGTCGTTCTGTTTCAGTGATCAAAATCAACTTAGGGAGAATAGAGTTTATTTGAGCTTAGGCCTCCATAGGAATAGAAGGCATCATGGTGAAGGCATATTAACAAAAATAGCATGGTAGCAGAAGCAAGAAGCCTGCTGATCACATAGTTACTCACACACCCCACACACAGGAAGCACCGAGAAAAAAAAGGAAGTGAGTCAAGGCTGTAAACTCCCAAGGCCCACCTCCAGTGACATACTTCCTCAAGCAAGGCTCTAGAGTCCTGAAGGTTTCAAGATCTTGCCAAAGAATGCCACCAACTGGGTACATGAGTCTATGGAGGATCGTTCACATTCTTCCACAACACAAAACCTCAGTCATGATTCTATAAATAACCCTAAGGAAAAGCACACAAGAAAGAAAGCAAAGGAAAGGAAAAGCTACTTGGGTAAAGGGAAGGGATTAGTAGGAGTGAAAAGAAGACAAATAGGATAACAAGACACGGGATAAATATTAAAACACATTATCTATGTGTATGAAAATGTCATACGACATTCATATGGTTACTTTACATTTAATTAATTTGTGAATAAAAACATTTAAATAACAGTAATACAATGAGAGATTGACAAGATAGCTCAACAGGTAAGGGAGCTTGGTGCCATGCCTGGTGACCTAACTATAACTGAATTCAATCTTTAGGACCCACTTGGTAGAAGAAGAAAGTCAATTCTTACAAGCTGTCCTCTGACACCACACACCAAAACCACACACACACACACACACACACACACACACACACACACACACACACCTAAATGTATGTAGTTTAAAACACACCTTAAAGAAGTAGAAGGCATCAGCAGTCCTGCTTTTATTCTGAAGGTCAACAAAACTCCATAGATAGATTTTGGTGTTGAGTCCAAGTTGAAACATCTAACAATTGGGAGTCTGATGTCAGTAGATAACAGTGGTAGTATCCTAATTCAGAAACAAAGGTGCTTTCTGGCATTAACACTAAGTCTGATTTCTTTTTCAAGCAGCCACCTGCCCAGTGGAATGTGCTATCTGCAATGAAGGAAACCTTTCCCTCCCCAGATTCTGTTTCACATATCAATCCTTTCTGGAAAGACCCACAGAAGCACAAGTATGCTCCCCGTCCTAGACAGTTCTTCACTTTGTTGGGTTGACACCCAAAAGCAACCACCACACTGTCATATTTTAATTATTAGACAAGGAGTCCTTTAGACACTAATAAACATAACAGGGGAGGTGGAATTTCCAAAGTCATTGAAAAGGGAAGTAAAGCTAAAGAATTCCAGAATCTGTGGAGTTGGAAGGACTTTGGATAAGCATAGAACAGCCCTGGAAATTTCAAGGGGGAAATTTAGGAATACCCTGCTGTTCCTACCAGGCTACCCACACATAGAATGTAGAAAATAGATGCTCACATACCTCCAAAGGAAAGTCAGGGAAGAAAGGTCTTCAGACATGATCTGCTTTTCAAAAGTACAAGTAGGAGAAGCCTACTGTGCTGGTGACAACAGAGGAAGGTTTTTTATATATAAATATAATGTACGTTGCGAATACTAAAGCAGAGGACATGAAAAATGAGAAGGAAGCCCTGAAATAGATGAGGGAAGAGGACAAAGAGGCTCAAATGACAAAGAAAATTGTACTTGGTAATACTCCAGAGATTCCAGTGCTAAAGGACCTGTACATAACAGGGAAGTACAAAAAAATCCATTCCCAAAACAATAGCACCAGGATCAACCAAGGGCTTATCAGCATGGACTCCTTCAATTAGCATGTTAAATAAACTTGTCTGCACTTTCAGTTTATTGAACTTTAAATGATCATGGGTTTAAGAATTCAAAGAGCCATGGCTTTACTTTCTGGTCTCATGGACAGCTTCCCCAGAACGTCTCCTTTCTACATGTTAATACTTATTCTTGCTATGAAGGATGCACCTATTTAGTGCAGTTAACCTGATATATGGGTAGAAATAATGTTTCTTCAGATCTTTATCCTAGAAATGAGGATATCCAACATACAATGAATCAAACAGTTTTATAGGTTGTTGTTTATTAACTTCTCATCCCAATCTAACTTTCAGAATGACCTACTAAAATAAGCCCTGGTAGAAGGAGTGCAATATATACCACTCCTTGCTGAGCCTCTCAATGGGATTCCAGTGCTCACTGTTCACACACTCAACCCCACAACACCTGCACATGAAACACAGGAGTCTGTCTACTTTGCAGGTTAAAAAAAACCTCAATCTTATTGACCCAAATTATGCTGCTGATGGTCGTCTCTTGAACTCCTGACTTTTTTGTCTATACATTTGTAAGAGACACTGCCAAACTCTTCCAGCAGTATTATAAGAACTAATAATAAGGTTGTTTTCATTTGCAATACAGTTAAAGCACTTGAGTGGGTTATAAAAGACATTAACGTCAGAGAACAAAGTTAGAGTTTTCAATGTATTGTCACCTGGCAACACTGCGTGAGTTTCTCATCTCTTATTTGCCTCTGCACTAGTGTGGACGAAAATGATGCTTTTAGAAATCAAAGTCAGCTTCCCTATTTCTCCCACAAGGACATTTTCATATTCTCTGCGAAAGTAATGAGATTTTCTGCAGGTCTGCTTATTTGCAAACTATGCCTTTCCAACCCATTACTGGTATAAGTGTCTCTTTTCATTCATAGACAAACAATAAAGCTATATGGCATTTTTTAGGCAGGCATTTCATTGAAATGAAAAACAAATGCATTCAGAAAGCCCTCGTGCAAGAGGCTCATCTTAAGACCATCCAAGATTGTGTATACCCTCTAGGGGTTTATGTGGCATGGAAAATCACTGAGACAAAATAACCATTGCCAAAAACTGTCTGCATTTTTCCTGCACTCTGTCTGCCAATAACACCATCTCGGCCTGCTTTCAGCTGTAGAATCTCACTATGCATATTGTGGCCTCTTTGGTCATTATTTTTCTATGATTCAGTCCTAATCCTCAACCTATATAATTACTTATTGAACAGTGCTTACAGGATAAGTGTGTGAAATCTCTCAGTCACTATCAAATCACTCCTTATTTCACACTTTAGTAAGAATGCCACCAATTCTTAATTGTTCTTGAATGGAATAAGAAACAAAAATAAAAGACAAGCAATTATCTGCATAGGTGGGATTCTGTGGGAGCATGAGATTATCTCTTCATCTGTCATTCTGAACTATAAATAATTTTATTTTTGAAATTCAACTAGTTTCTCTCCACAGGAGCTAATACTATGCATGGCACAGAGTTGACTCTCAGGTAGGAGCTTGTGCTAACAAACAAAATGGGTATGATCAATATAACAGAGATCTTCCTGCCTCTAATTTAACATGATGAGCCTGATTCAAGGTATGTAAGACAAAGCCAACAGATATTCATTGCCTTGAGTTGGATGCATATCCAGCCCAGGCTTCATGCTTTAAATGCATTAATCCCTCCTCACCAAGCAAATATCAGGGTCCAACCATGTAGTTACAAATGCATCTGTCTTATAGTCAACTCTTCATTTCAGAAGAATTCCTTAATGATTCAAGTAATATTTGGTCATTATCTAGTCTCAGCCAGACAAGATGCTAATCTTCTGATTAGAACAGATTTTTCAGCTCCATAGACCTTGGCTTTTGAGACATAGAATAAGATTATTAGGTTAAACTCTTGTGATTCATTTCGCTCTTAATTATAGTAATCACAATAACATATAAGGTATTTCCACAAACCTCCTTGGGTACATATATATAGTGCAACTATATATCCTGTAGTGTTAGTGAAAGAACTAAGTCTGTGCTTTTACTTCTACTTGACCATCCCATCAGCTGAGTGTGTGGTAGTGGCTTCTCCTGAGTCACATGTGAAAAGGGAGATTTCCTCTCTTCCTACTATTCTGGCATCTGGGTAACACTTTCTAAAAGGACACCATGCCTTACATCTGTTGTCAATCCTTTTCCAATTAATTATGCAAATGGAAAATCAAAAGAAGAAACTGTTGGGGATAGGTTTGCTTGAGGTGATACTGCAACAGAAGAGAAGGGGGCCTATGAAGAAGCCATCCATGCTCCCTGCAACTCTCCGGCAAAGTCACTGCATTTACTCTACCTTTCTTTCTCCTTTCTTCTTTTTTCTTAATCCTCACTCTCACCCCCTACCTCCCCTCTTTGTTTCCTATGCTTGGCTTTATTCTCTAGATAGATTCTTCCCATGAGTTGTCTAAAACAGCTGCTAATGGCCACAGTGAGTCACGATTTCAGCTTTCCAACCTTATTTAATGATGATACAATATCTATATACATTTATATAACAAATATAGACTGAACGGCCTTGTTTTGGGTGCTTGAGCTATGCCAGTGGAGGATAAAGGAATTTCTGAAGTAAAGTAGATTAAAGCCTGCTTTGTACACCACGGTGAAAAAGAGAGAGAAAGAGAAAGAGAGAGAGAGAGAGAGAGAGAGAGAGAGAGAGAGAGATGGGATAATAATGAATAGACCGTATTTCAAAAAGGGGAAGAGAGGAAGAGCATTGGAATCTACAAAAGGGGTGATGGGACAGCTGGAAAGCTAGAAAAAAGAATAAGCTTCAAAAGCTCTTGGCAAGAGAAACAGAAATGAAACCTCAGCCAAAGAATAATCCAGGCAGCCTTGGTGAAAAAAAGATTGGCAATCCTACCAACAGTGAATGCTCATGGTTCTAAAAAAAATTGTTGGGAGTTTTGGTGAGACAATGATGAGACCAGTATGATTGGACCAGCAGTAGAGATGAAATCTTTTCACTCCCCAAGTCTCAATGGGCTGTGGCCAGGGGTCATCTTGAGAGGAAGTCAATTGTTTAAGGCTAAGATAAAGGAGGAGACAAGAACAAAGAAAAATCACAAGTCAGGAAACCAAGAGTCAACTTGATACTGTACCAAGGTGACACACAGCTGTGAACTGTAAGTTTTGCAGAGGGAGATAGCCAAACAATACGCTGAAGAATTCAGGTGCAGGAATCATGGTTTCTATAGTGATGTGTTTGAGGGAAAGTAGCCTCACCCTCAATGGCTAGGAGTTTATCTCATCAGCCAAGACTAACTGCAGAGTTGGATATCTCCAAGCCTGAGCCTGGCAGATGTGTCAGCCTCTGGAACCAATTATGGGTTGTGAGGTCTCCTGCCCTGAGGACTCAGAAATCTGAAGCTTCAAAGGACTACTGGATAGCTTCAACCAACCTATCCCTCCAACACAGTTTACCACCCACCGAAAGGGTATTGAAAAGATGGTGATTAGTGGGACAATACATATTCAGTGCAGTGTTCCCTTCCCCCATTCCCAATGTACTAGGTAGGGAAACTCCCTGCCTAGATCAATAACCATTCCTGTAAGGTCATGAGTGCAGCTGATTGGCTGTCTCTAAGAAACAGTTTCCTGGAGTACCATTTCTAGCTCTTACACACTTTCCGTGCCCTTTTTCATAATGATGGCTGAGCCTTAGAAGGAGAGGGTGTGGTATGTATGTGCCACTTATGACAGAGCATTTTATTGTCTTTTCTTTTCTGCTCCCTCACCAGTTGTGACCATCTGTGTTAATCACCATCTACTGAAAATAACATCTTCTCTTATGAGGGTTGAGCTATGCCAATGCAGGACAAAGGAATTTCTGGGGGAAAGTGGTAGATTATGTAAATTTCTAGGCATAAAGATGTCATTAAGAATCAGTCTAATACTGTCTGTGTGCGTTGAGCAAAATAACAGTAGTAGGTTTCCCCCTAGGGTCTGTCCTCTCCCTAGCCACTAGGTTTGCTGGTACAGTTTGAGAATTACTGTAACTGTCTATTTATCATGGCTAGGCTAGTTTCATTCTAGAGATGCTGGGCTGACTCAACATATGCAAATCAATACATGTAATACGTCATTTAAGCGGATGAAGGACAGAAATCACATGATCATCCTATCAGCTCTAGAAAGGCATTTGTTAGATTTTAACATTGCTTCGTGATTAAAAACATGGCTGGGAGTGGGAATATGGGGTTAGAGAGGTGACTCCAAGGATGAAGTACTTACTACACAAGTGTAGGGACCAGGCTTCTGATCTCCGTGACACCTACCAAAAAAATGGTCAGGAATGTCAGCTCGCCTGTCACCTCAGCACTCATTAGTGTGCTGAGAAAAGGGGTATATGGCACTGGCTGGCTTGCTAGGTCAGCTAAGTTGGCATGCTCCAGGTTCAATTGGAAATTCTGCCTCAGTAAGTTAAGAGAAATTAAGAAAGACACTCAACTTCAACCTCTGGCCCCCACATTAACATGTATTCAGATACATATATATGTACTTCCATATACATGTAACCGAACATGCATAGATATCTATGAAAAACGTTGGGAATTATACACAACAAACCATTAGTCAAAATTATACTAAATTGGGAAAAGCTCAAATTATTTTCATTAAAATCAGGAACAAGATTGCCAATTAACTCAACATAGTACTGAAAAAAACTTTGAGCAATATGGCAAGAGAAGCAAGAAAAGGGAGACAGACAACAAAAAGAGGAGGCTGAAATATCTGAATTTGTAGGTGGCGTGTTTCTAGGCATTGCAGAGCTGACAGAGTCACTTTAAAGCTGATAAGCAGTTTTAACTAAATGGCAAGATACATGATTAAAATACAAAAATCAGTTTCCACATACCAGTAATAAACATTCTGAAGAAGATTTTGGGAAATAAGCCCATTTACAACTGTACACAAAACTGCCGAAAGAAAGAAGAAAGAAAGAAAGAAAGAAAGAAAGAAAGAAAGAAAGAAAGAAAGAAAGAAAGAAAGAAAGAAAGAAAGAAAGAAAGAAAGAAAGAAAGAAAGAAAGAAAGAAAGAAGAAAGGAATTCAATGCAGGAAGTGAAAGATTTCTATACTGAAAACATTACAGTACTCAAGAGAGAATGTGAAGATGACACTAACAGATGGAAAGTCCTCTCACATTCATGGATTAGAAGAAACAATAGTTTAAAAAATGAAACAAAACAAACAAACAAAAAACCCCAACTCAGATTCTTCCAAGCTAAAATATGGATTTAGTCTCCTGGGAAATTAGAATTGGATGAATTCTTGAGTTTTGTGATGTGAAGTCTAGATCAATCAGCAGAGACAGCTAGGATGTGTGTCTGGCCCATATACAATACTGCACACTACTGACTCAAGGCTGTAACACTGTAGCTCTACATTATGTCTCAAAGAGGTACCTGTTTCAGGAAAGTGAGAAAAAACACTCCCCTTAGATAGTATGTGTATATTTTGAATATCAAATAAGTTATTTATTTATGTATGCATATTTTAAATTAATAAGCCAATTCTATATCAGTTGTTTATGTGGATGTTTATAGCACACTAATATTACTTAGTCAGCTAGGATGAAATGGCTACCACTAGCTAACTTAGCATGTTCATTGATTAATTCTAATCAATATTGAGCCAAATCTTCAAGCTAATAAAGCTTGTAATGGATGGCAATATTATTCAAAACAAATTAGATAGAAATAAAATGTATATGTACAGAAAACCTCTAAGTTCATGATACGATTATCCAAAATAAATTAACAAATGCACAAATAAAAAGTAGAAATAAAGTAAGAAAAATTACGAATTTTCTCTTAGAGATTAAAACAAAATGCAGAAGTATATTTGCTTTCCAATGCTCTATAACAAATTAAAAATATCTTAGGTGCTTAATATTGCCACTCTTCCATTTATATACACAAGCTAAAATTCAAATTATTTACTTAATTTTAGCAACATTAAATTACTGTAACAAACTCTCCATACTTGGTTTTTGTATTTTTAAAAATAAATTAGATTTTGTTTTTTGAACACACAAAAAGATAACTGTCTTACTAAAAGCAGTATACAGATTCAATGCAATCCCCATTAAAAATCATCTTAGAAACTATATGTATGTGTATTCGATGTTATATAGGATAAATTAAAATTTATTTTAAAGCAAAAAGGATTACAGACAGCCCAAGGAATCCTAAACATATCAGAATACCTGATTTCAAGTTATATTACAGAGCCGTAGTAAAACCAGCATTGTATTAGTACAAAACAGACACTATAGGTCAATAGACCAGAACAGAAGATTCATATATAAACACATATATAAACATCATGATTTTTAACAAAGTTGCTCTAAATATACACTGGAAAGAAGGCAGCTTTTTAACAAATGGTACTGTGAAACATGGGTATCTACAAGTAAAAAAAAGTAAGTAAATAGAGCTTAATCTTAACCTCTCATCATGCACAAAAACCAACCCAAGGAACTCAACATAAGAGCAGAAATGCTGAAACTTCTAGAGGAAAAAGTACAGAGTACACTGCAAGGTGCAAAACAGGTTTAAAAAAAACCTTTCTGAATAGGACTGTAGCTGCTCAAGTAATAAGGCCAACAATCAACAAATGAACCTTATGAGGTAAAAAAAAGCTGCTGTATAACAAAAATATAGGGTCAAGAGGTAGCTTGAGGAGTGGGTGAAAATGGGTGCCAGCTATAAAACTGACAAGGGTTAATATCTAGACTATACAACAAACTCAGTTAACAACCTGACCAAAGGAACACAAAAACAAGCTGTAGAACTGAACAGAGTTCTCATCAACAACCAAAATCACCAACAGAAATACAAATAAACAATAAATATTTTTAAATGCAAATGGAAACTACTTTGAGATTCCGGCTTGTGCCAGTGACAATGGCTGCCATCTAGAAAACAAATGATAACAAATGCTGCTTTGAGGTAGGAAAAAGGAAAGCCTTTATTCATTATTGGTGGGAGTAAACTCTTAGGGCCTGTCCTAATTTGCTTTCTACTGCTATGATAAAACACCACAGCCCAATGCAAACTGGAGAGGAAAGGGCATATTTAGCTTACACATCTGTTCACACACTTTATTGAGGGAAGCCAAAGCAGGAATCTAAGCCAGCTGAGACCTGGAATGGAAGTGAAGTAGAGCCCATGAAAGAATGGAGCATACTGGCTTGCTCCCAATAGCTTTCTCGGTTTTCTTTCTTTCACAAACATGCTGTCTTTCACAACCCAGGACCATCTGCCCATGAGTGGCACTATAGACAGTGAGATAAGCCCTTCCACATGCATCATGAATCAAGTAATGCCCACTGGCATCTTCTCAAGTGACATTTTCTCTTTCCAGATGACCCAAGATGTGGCAAATTGACAAAGACATAGCCAAGACAGTGCCTGATAAATACTTCAGGCTGATAAGGCTTATTGTTTAGAAAGCAGAGAAGAAAAAGTTATTTTTACAATGCCAAGAAGTCTAGTGGTGGTGATGATGATGATATTGATGATGATGATGATGGTGACAACAATGATTTTTCAGCTGTCTCTAGGCATCCAGTCAAATTTATTTATAAAAGCTTGCACAATGGTATAGACTTTTGTATATTGATGCAAAATAAGTGTGAATCTGATACATTGGCATAGAATTCAAATCTAAGATTATTCTTCACACACATTATATATATATGTACACATATACATATATATATATTTCTATTCTAATATGAGATATTATACCCATCCAACTCAATTATAATACAAGGTTTGCTTCCAATACTTTGAAAGTGGGGCTGCAGCCTATTTAGGACAGTTAACTAATACAAGCTAAGTGTTAGTTGAACAATTCATGGTCATGTCAAATACTAGTCTAATTTTATCACAAGAATGTATATTCTAGGTCTAACAGATAGATATGATTCTATAGATACATAAGGTAAAATAGTTACATAAGGTCTTCAAAAGCCTCGGAGACCTACAGAATATAGCATTTAAAGATGTTTTTATTATTCTAAAGATTCCCTGACAAGACAACTCCTAGCAACACCCAGCCTACCTCAAAGAAGATGATGAGCATCATCAAAGAAGTTACTTATGGAGTTTGCTTAAAGTATGGCTAACAAGCCACTGGGCAAAACATCCTTGTTTCTGTCACAGACAGACTTCTGCCTAAAAATGAGCAAGCTTAGATGCAGGTAGAGTCAATGGCCGAACTCTGCCAAGACAGGGTAATCAAGTCCTCAATAGTTCCTGCCTCACAAATATTACTGTCAAATATATTGGGCCAGAAGGCTGAAGATAATGCTCTAGTGTTATAGAGAGTGTTGGGTGACTATTCAGGCAATAAACTGTGTCAGTCATTTTTTTTTTTTTTTTTTTCATTTCAGAAGCTGCTATCCTGTACTTCCAGTTTACTCAGGTAATTAAATTTTATTCCTTATTAAGTCTCTGATGGGGTTGAAGACTAGATAGTTTAGTCTTACAATTAAACTTAGTAGGTTAGGGGTTAAGATGTTTTTATAGCAAGAGAGATGTTTTAAGTTAATAGAGATGAGATATTATAGATACCAATTTTCATTCAGAATATTAGACCCAAAAAGATAGGAAAGATGTTTACTTCAAGTTTGCCAAATACAAATAGCCAGTTTTGCCTTATCATGGTTTGGAGTCAGAGCACCATTGTAGATATAGACATTTTTTCTGGGTTTTTGTTTACAATTCTATTTTGATAATGGTACCTTCCAGAATTATAGACATTAGTCCATAAGGGTCAAGGCTCTTGGTAGACACGATAATAAATTTTCCATGTACAATGAAAAAAAACAAATCACTATGAATATAACATTTATATAATTCCTGATTGTCTTGTGGCTCTTCCTGATGTATGCAGTTTATTTTATTCATGTGTAATAATATAAATGTATACGCTAAAAAAGAAACATAATAAAAATATGTTAGCTTAATACCTCTTTAAAACTTGCACAAAATAACTGAGGAATTCAGTACATTGGCTCTACCACAATTAATTTAGTTCGCCATATTTGTTTGCACCACTAACCATTTCTTTACCACCCACTGTCCTATACCTATTTATTTCTCATTGATCACGAAGCGTTGCATCAACTGAGACTCTGGAAATGTTGGAGGCTGGTCTGATGTATTTTGATGCTAATTAATAAAAAGCCATCACACCTGGGCAGGGCAAATGAGATAGGCATGGCTAAGGTTCCCGGGCTTGGAGACAGAGAATCCTGGGAGAAGAAGAGAGCGTGGAGGAGAAGAGGGATGGGAGGGCAAGAGAGGAGAAAGAAAGCTGACATGGGTTAGATGGAAGAGAAGCACATGGCCAGCGTGGATGGAGATTTGGCCCAGATGAATAAGCAAGTGTTTGGGACTATGGATGGGAGGTAGCTTGACAGAAATTACTAGAAGCATATGGCATGGCATTGGGGCAGGTATGACATACCTTCCCCACTATGGGAAGTAGTTTAGGGGAATAATATCTGCCCTGCCCCAGGCTAACTAAGGCTACTTTAAAATACAACATGCATCTGTGTCTTGATTGATAGCTAGCGGGTTAGAAAATACTGATGTAATAATTATGGGCCTAATGATAAACATTATTAGGCTTTATTGGTAATCAACAACAACACTGAAAATCTGACATCTAACTGCACTCATTTAACTCACAATGTTTATACCAAGCACCTACCATGCACTACAGCACTGTTAGACATGAACCATCAAACCCACTCGGAGAGTCTCAGTAACCAAAGCAAACACAGACACATATTAATTCCTGTGATGAACATGATGCCCTTTGAAATATATTTTAATAATTTCAACACTCTCTGAGGTAAGAATATTATGTCTTTTATTGTAGATGAAGAAACAGCTTTGCAGGGTTAAACTGTTTATTTTAATTCAAAACCTATTGAGTAGGTTGGCACGGCAGTACATCCCCCTGTAATCTCATTACTTGGAAGGCTGAGACAAAAGGTTCAATTATAAGTCAAGCTGGGCTTCATAGGAGACCTATAAATAAACCAAAACAATAAACAACAACTTATAAGTGTTAAAGCTTATCATATTCAATTCCTGACTAACATTAACACCCATGTACTCACTGTTCCACACACAAATAGGAAAAATGCTTCCTCCCACCTCTCTTAGGTCATAATGACTTTCTTGTACCTGTGTTCATACTTTTATTTAATGAATTCAGGCCTTGTGCAAGCAGATTTATTGTGGTGTGCATCTCTGTGTAAGTAACGGCTTAAGTGCATTACTAGGAGAGCTCATGGGGGTACACACACAGACTTTAGAGCTCTAAAGACTTAGGTTAAAAATCCATTTCAGTCCCTAGGTAGATCTAGTTCCTTCAACTATGAGGCAAAGGTAAAGAAAGGCAAACAAACAAAACTTCTATTGTATTTTGCCAATAAATAAATTTAACAGTTGACATCAAAGTTTTCTATGAGGTTAATATTTTAATTTCTGTATTTAAGGTGGTTTTCATAAAAAAGATCCTAATGAAGCAAGTAAGATATATACATATATGTGTATATATATATATGTGTGTGTGTGTGTATATATGTGTGTGTGCGTGTATATGCATATATCTTACTTGCTTCATTTTATATATATAAGCTATATCTATTTCAAGTTTTATATATATGAATATATATATAACTTTTACAAAGGGTGATAAATATTAAGACAAAAGAAATGGCCTTTATACTTTTTTTAAAGGCAGTAACCTGTAGAAAGGTTCACAGGAAACAGATAGGGCTGGAGAAATGGCTCAGCAGTTGATAGTATTTGTTGTTTTTCTAGAGGATCCAAGTCCAGTCCCAGACTCACAATGGCCTATAACTCCAACTCCAAAAATACAATTCCCTCTTCCAAAGTCTGTATGCAGTATCACGAGCACACATATAACTTACACATACACACACACACACACAAAGGTATTAAAATGAATCTTTTAAAAGGCTTTGTATAGAGGCTAATCTAACGAGAAATACGAGCAATACCTATTATGCAAACCTCTCTCAATGCCAACCTTCTCTTACCAATGATAATGGTTGTTTACTGTCTCCAATATGGTAGAGAAAAAAGAGTTTCTTGGCTGTCCATTGAAGGTGACTGAAGGCTCTTTTGTGCTGCTTTTTAACAACACTCAACACAAAACAGCCATAAAGCTAACATGACACCAGCCTGGTCTCTTCAATGCTAATGTTATTGATTAAGTATTAGGACTGCAAGGGTCATGTGGGAGACATCTAACAAAGGGTGGGTGCCGAAGCAACCCTGCTGTCATCCATGGAATCCCACAAGTTTTGACATTGCTGGAAAAGAGGGAAATTAAAGTTTTCCACAGGGTTTTCCATTATTCCTTTACCAAAGTAAATCCTAACTTCCTAATCGGACCATAACTCACATAACTTTCCCAACTGGTGCTAAGACAATGAGGCTGTGCTGTCATTGGCAGGGAGATCTTTTCCTCTTTTCTCGCTCTCATTCTTTTCTCCAGGCACAGTATGCTTTCATGACCTGATCCCCTCCTGCCCTTTTGTCATCTCAGCAGGCCACCCAGGTCTCAGCAGTACGATTCTGTTTTCAAAAGTTCCACTGCTCCTAGAAGCCTGTGTTCAAAGGAAAACCCTGTGCCCATGCTATCCAGGACAGCATTCACAATTACAGACCTTCAAAACAGCCTGAAGGGGAAAGCAGGCCTGCCTGGCACTTTTGACTTCACTCTCCCCTGCCTTTGAAGTGCAGTTGAAACAAAATAGTAGCAGCCCTCCACTACACGCAGGGCCTTTTCCTTGGGAGTCAAAACAGGTCCAGATCAGGTGGTATAGGGATGAATAAGCCTGTCAAATCACCACCATGGCACAACTGTGAGTAAGCATGCTATGTAGCAAGCAGTCACTTCACAGAGCTCATCCCTTCCACTCTATAGACACAAGACCATTGGCCACACCCATGCACCACCAAAAACTTGTGTTCACCAAACTCTGCCATAAAGAAAGTATGAAAAGCAACTCAGTTGTTTGGGGTTGGGGTGTTGTTTTGTTTTGTTTTGTTTTGTTTTGTTTATATTACATTAGTTCCCTAGGAGTCTACAAGGCCTTCTTAATTTTCTAGGCAGAAAAATGTCAGTGAATGATTTCTTCCCGTTTTAGCTCAGAGACCAAAGCAGCCCACCCAGCCTCTCAGTTAGTGTTGTCTGTCTCCATATTGCCACCTCAATCACTTAGATCTGCACTTCTTTTCTTAAGCATTTGTTTGACAAACTTTATTTTCATCCGATACAGCATATTGGAATCATTTCACCACAGTCAAATAATGTTACCTTCATTTTCTACAACAATTAATCTGTTTGCTGTGGTACTGGGTGCACTAGTTTTCATAGACACTTTAGATGGCAAGATGGAGGAGACAGAGTTTAAATAAAAGTAACACTAGTACATAAATAAGGAAAGGAACAATATTTTATCTGTCAAAAAGCCACCTTGCACATTTTCATGGTGAAGACTCTAAGAAGCTTTGCACAGAAGAAGTCTGTTTACTTAGTGATTTCTTGAATTTACTGAATAAAGATGCACCTTCTGTTTTAATAATATACTCAAAAGTAGCACCAACCCCGGCCAGTTAATAATAAAAAATTTACACTGGCTCCAGGGATGCCAGGTAAGACCCCATTCTATGTCCTACCCACCAAATCCCCTTAAAGTATACCCAAGAGCTGCAAACTGCACCCTATCACCACAACTCTGCCTCTTTCTCAGAGGCCATGCCAGGGAACCAAGGTAAGACATCGCCCTATACCCTATGCCTGCCAACTCCCCATAAAGGACACCCAACAGTTGTAAACTGCACTCCATCCCCTAGGCTCCATATTCTAGCCCACAGATTCAGTAGAAGACCTCTACTTTCCTGGAGGCCATATTAGTTATAGGGACCCCAGAGGCAACCTTAGCACCTAAAACCCCAGAGGTCATGCAGGCCTCTAGCTAGTGATCAGACCCCAAGGCCACTCAGGGGGAAAAAAACAAAAACAAAACAACAACAACAACAACAACAACAACAACAACAACAAAACAGAAAGATGATCAAAACTAAGGGGGAAAATACCCAAAACACACCCATTCAACAAAGATAAACTCAGAAATCAGCACCCAAACCTATAATAATCACAAACCAGAGTAAAGGTCTAGAAAAAGACTTTCCAAGCAAATAGACCCAAGAGGCAAGCTAGTGTAGCCATTCTCACACCAAACAAAATAGACTGTCAACCAAAATTAATCAAAAGAGATGGGAAAGGACGCTTTTTATTCATCAAAGGAAAAATCCACAAAGATAATGCCTCAATTCTGAATATCTATGCCTCAAATGCAAGGGTACTCACATTCTTAGTAGAAACATTACTAAAGCTTTAATCACACCTCAAATCCCACACATTAATCATGGGAGACTTCAACACCTAACCACAACAAGAACAACAACAAAAACAAACAAAAACAGCCCCATAGGGTTTTAGCACAAAATTCTAGCAGACTTTTCAAGAAAATCTAACACCAATACTCCTCATATTATTACCCAAAATGAAAACAGAAGAACATCAGCAAACTCACTCTGTGAGGCCAGTCACCTGTTACTGATACCACACAAAGACCCAACAAAGTTAGTTTCAGACCAATTTTTCTCAGAAACATTGTTGCAAAAAATACTCAGGAAAATGCTAATATGCCAAATCAAAAACACATAAAAATGTCATCCACCATAACCAAGTGGGTTTCATCCTAGAAAGTCAGGTATGGTTCAATATATAAAAATATATCAATATAATCCACAGTATAAACAAACTGAAAGGAAAAACACATGATCATTTTATGTGTTGAAAAAGACTTTAACAAAATCCAACACACCTTCATGATAAAAGTCTTGGAGAGATCAGAGATACAAAGCACATAACTAAACATAATTAAGACAATATACATCATGCCAATAGCCATCATCAAATTAAATGAGGAGAAACGTAAAGCAATTTCCCAAAAATCAGGGACAAAACAAGGCTGTCCCCTCTCTTAGTATCTAGCTAGAGCAATAAGACAGCTAAAGGAGATCAAGGAGAAAGGAAGAACTCAAAGTATTGCTATTCACAGATGATATGATAGTATAAATAAGTAATGCCCAAAATTCTACAAGGGAAATCTTACATCTGATAAACACCTTCAGTAAAGTAGCTATATACAAAATTAACTAAAAAATCAGTAGTCCTCCTATATGCAAACAACAAATGGGCTGAGAATGAATTCAAGGAAACAACACCCTTCACAATAGCCACAAATAATATAAAATATATGGAGTAACTCTAACCAAGCAAGTGAAAGTCCTGTATGACAAGAACTTCAAGTTTTTGAAGAAAGAAATTCAAGAACCTATCAGAAAATTCTCCCATGCTCAAGGATTGATAGGATTAAGATATTAAAAATAGTCTTCTTACCAAAAGCAATCTAGAGATTCAATACAATTCCCATCAAAACTGCAACACAACTCTTTATTAACCTTGAAAGACAAATGCTCAACTTCATACAGAAAAACAAATATCCTGTGATATCTAAAACAATCCTGAACAATAAAAGAACCTCTAGGAATATCACCATCCATGATTTCAAGCTGTGTTACAGCACAATAAAAACTGCTTGTAATTGTCATAGAAACAAACAGGCTGATCAATGGAATCAAGCTAAAGACCCACAAGTAAATCCAAACACATATGGACACATGATTTGTGACAAAAAAGCCAAAATTATTGAATGGAAAGAAGAAAGTATTTTCAACAAGTGGTGCTAGTCTAACTGGAGGTCTACATGTAGAAGAATGGAAATATATCCATATCTACCACTGTGCACAAAACTCAAGTCCATGTGGGTCAAAAATCTCAGCATAAAACCAGATATACTAAGTCTAATAGAAGAGAAAGTGAGGGAAAGTCTTGAGGGCCTGGTTACAGGAGACAACTTCCTGAACAGTACACCAACAGCTCAGGAACAATTAATAAATGGGACCTCATAAAACTGAAAACATCTGTAAGGAAAAGGAAAAAAAAAAGCAGCCTAGAGAATGGGAAAATATCTTCATCAACCCCAGGTCTGACACAAGACTGATATCTAAAATATATAAAGAATCAAGAAAATGGATGTCAACAAACTAAATAACCCAATTAAACAATGGGGTACATAGCTGAACAGAGAATTCCAAACAGGGGACTCTTTAATGGCCCAGGAGCACTTAAAGAACTGTTCAACATCCTTAACATCAGAGAACTGCAAATCAAAACAATTCTGAGATTCCATTTTACACACATCAGAATGGCTAAAATCAAAATGTCAAGTCACAACTCATGCTGGCGAGGTTGTGGAGCAAAGGGAACATTCCTCCATTGCTGGTGGGAGTGCAAGCTGGCACAATCACTTTGGACATTAATCTGGTGGTTTCAGAGAAAATTAGGAATAGTTTTACCTCAAGATCTAGCTATACAACTTTTGCACATATACCCAAAAGACGTTCCACCATACCACAAGTACACTTACTCAATTATGTTCCTGCAACTTTACTTGTAATAGCAAGAAAATGGAAACAACTTAGATGTCTCTCAAAACTAGAACAGATAAAGAAAATGTGACACATTTACATAATAGAATACTACTCAGCTACTAAAAACAATGACATTGTGAAATTCTCAGGCATATCAGTGGAACTAGAAAAGATCATCTTGAGTGAGGTAACCCAGACCCCGAAAGATAAACATGGTATGTACTCAATATAAATGAATATTAGACATAAAGGATAGGATAACCATGCTACTACAATCATCTATCCAAAGAAGCCAAGTAACAAGAGGTCTTGGGGGGGGGGGGCAGTACATGAATCTCACTCAGAAGTGGAAATAAAGTAGACATTGTCAGTGGATGAGGAGTGTGGGGAGACACTGGAGAGGGGTTATGGGTGTAGGAACATGGGAGAACAGAGGCTAAGAGTACTGGGATAGACAACTAGGATGGGGGCAGGCTATCTCTGATATAAGTAAAACCCTAGGGCAATGGGAAAATCCCAGGAATCTATGAGGGTGACCTAGCTAAGACTCGTAGCAATGGGGGACATGGAGCCTGAACTGGCCATCTCCTGTAACCAGGCAAGACCATCTCCTATAACCAGGCAAGACTTCCAATGGAAGTATTAGGAAACCAACCCAGCCACAAAGCCTTTGACCTACAATTTGTCCTTCCTCCAAGATGGACAGAGATAAAGAGGGAGTAGAAATTGAGGGAATGGCCAAAGAATGACTGGCCCAGCTTGAGACCCATGACATGAGAGGGAGCCCACCCCTGACACTGTTAATGATATTCTGTTCTACTTCCAGACAGGAGCTTATCATAACATCATCAGAGAGGCTTCGCCCAGAAACTGATGGAAAGAGCTGCACAGACCCACAGTCATTAGGTTGAGCTTGGGGAATCCTGTGGAAAAGGAAGAGGAAGGATTATAGAAGTCAGAGTGGTCAAGGACACCACAAGAAAACCTACAAAAATTAACTAACTTGGGACCATAGGGGATCATAGATACTGAACTGCCAGCCAGAGAGCATACTTGGGACACACCTAGGTTCTCTGTACATATTTATCAGTTATGAAACTTGATCTTCATGTGGGACTCCTAAGAACTGGAGCAGGGGCTGTCTCTGACTCTGTTGCCTATCTTTAGGACTCTTTATCCTAACTGGACTGCCTTGTCTAGCCTCATTAAGAAAAGATGCACCCAGCCTTACTGAAACTTAATATGCAAGGCTGGTTGATATCCATGTGAGGCCTCTCCTTTTCTGAGTAAAAAGGGAGGAGGAGTGGATGTGAGGAGGAGAGGTGTGAGGCGAAACTATGGGGTATAAGTTAATTAATTAAGTAAAATAAAAATATCAATATAGAAAATCACCTAACTCTTTCAGGGTGGTATCTTCAGCTGTTCTTACACGTGGGGCAACACCATCAGGATTTTCACGATAATGTCCTGGAAAGAAGCAGAACTTCTGAGGAGTCTTTTTAGCCTCACAGCTATTTGTAGAACTAAGGGGGTCCTCTAGAATCCCTGTCTTTCTTTCTTCTCTTCATTTTTCTCTTTCTAAAGCAAGGTCTCACTGGATATGCCTTCTGTTAACTTTTCCAGGAAATATACAGGCAATTGTCTATTCAAGACAGAAAATGATACAAGGAGGAAAAACAGGGAGTCCTTGAGTTGATGAAGACTTTCTTGACTTAAGGCCACTGTGGCTGTGGTCCAGGACAATCAGAAAACACCAAAGCCACCATGGTCCAGTGGATTCTTGGGTCCTTTGTCTCATGAGCTTAGAGAATGAATTTAAAAGAAGACAGGAGGGTAAGTTTTAGAAGGCATTTATTAGAGGTTCATACATGAGAGGTAACAGAAAAAACACAACCAGAGCTCCTGTGTTTCGGGAGAGAGTTCCACTCAGAGTGGGAGGTGAAATAAAGATTTACTAGGTTGAAATGTGTGTTCATGTGTCTCTTCATCCCAGGCATCTGGGCTGTAATTTCATTCAACCGCACATAGAGCTTGCAGGGTGTTGTGGTCATTTGGGTTCCCTTGGAAAAATAAAAGAAAGATAACAAGTAGCCAGAGCACAAACTAGTGCTCCTAAACACCTCTGGCATTCTTAACCTCTGGCTTTGACAGACTTGCTAATAGCACCAAAGATATTTCTTTCAAACTGCTGGCTTCTGGCCAATGACAAGGAGACAAGGGTCCCCACTCAAAAACTGCCTGACTGGTTTCCTTCTGTTCACATCAAGACGGCCCTGAAGAAAGACCAAGTACAATCCCTCCAAAAACTAACAGCAAACCAATGAGCATATTGGGCTTTCTTACAGAGCACAGGTAGGGGATTACCTACAGGAGTTTGAGGAGGGTGACCATAAAGCAGCTACATGATCCTGAAGTTTTACTATATAGCAGGTGGGGGATGACTTCATGGTACCTGAATCACAGGGTCGCATTTTAGGCAACCTTCTACTTCATAGCCACTCTAACACCTCCCAGGATCCTTTGCAGCTTTGAGGGGGAAATAGTTAGAATGAGGGCATAACTGGTACCCAGGCTATGTCTCCTTCTTTTAAATAGCATTTTCCTCTTAGTTTTCTCTTGGAAGCAAAACAAAGACAGAGACTTAGTTCGTCTTAGGAAATTACACAACTAACAGAATTCCCATCATGGGGAGTTATCCACTTTGAGAGCAAACCTTGGTGCTCTCACAGTGCTGGCCTCACCATACCATGTCTTTTGTTCTGCCTTGATGCATCCTCTTGAAGTCCATTCCTGACCACTATGTGCACAGCTGAGACCTACCTGCATCAAAGGGAAGGACTTGGCCTTGTTGCTGATTACTCACAGCTTGAAGAGTGCTAACTTGTTGCTTACTCCCTGAGAAGAAGAAAATACTTCTTGTGTCTGTTCACTCTCCCTTCCTGTCCTCTTGCCTCCAGCTATGGAGTGTCAGCTTTCCCTTTCACCTTCACCTCCACTTTTACATAGTTCTGCAATGAAAACCAACTTCAATGAGCAGACTAGTCCTTGCTGTGAGCTGAGCTCACAGGGACTGACAAGAGGAGAACACATCTCTGCAGTGTGCAGCTGTGGTAGTGTGCAATGTCTGCTGTGGCATTAGAACAAAACCTCAGCCCACTTTGAAAGAAACAAGAACCAGAGAGCTCAACTTGAGTATATTATGAATGGCCAAGGCTTCAGATTCTCAAACGTTTTCTCCTTGGCTGAATTCAACAACAATACCATGTCAAACCATGATTTCAGTTTTCCAACAACTTCTGCGTGTCAAAGGGTGGGCTCTGCATCTAATATATTCAGTGAGAGCCACATCCTGCTGGAGGAAGAAGGTGAGGCTTCTTCACACCAATGCATTAAGCAAAGACTGACACCACAATAGTCCACCTGGGCACAAATTATCAATAGTGAGGCTAAAACTAGAATAAAGTGTCAAAGTCACATCGATTAGAAATAGCCTCTGATAAGAAAAAAAAAATGCCATCATGACTTAATACTGTGATAAGCCAATTACTTGTCAATAATGAAAACCTAATTCCAGGTTTGTAAATCTAAATTGTAAATAAGTCTTTACACTAAAAATATCGAGGAAAAACACTAGCCAAACCTAAAATAAAATGAATAGACTTTATTTGGATGCATGAGATCATTTGTACAGATGACCAAAAAAAAAAAAGAAAAGCAGAAACAACTTGTCTACAGGAACAAGGAGATGTGAGGATGAAGAGAAAGAGCAGTGAATACAAAATGGGACTAGAATATTCTCAAAGCACGCTATGTACTTCTGTAATCAAAATTGATTCTGGAGCCTTTTAAGATCTGACCCTGGGTCCCTGCAACTCTAACAAGCTAGGCTCTCCCTACCCCTATCATCATCAACAGGCCAATTAAATAGACAAGTGTTAGTGAAAAGAAAGAAAGAAGATTTAGTTATTGTTCTCAGTGTGATTACAAAGAAAGAGGAACCCAGGACCCTTCCTGAAAGCCCATCTGTGGCTTTCTGCCCTGAGGTTCGTGTTTAGACGGCAAAAGGCATGCATAGTTAAGCAGTCCTGGTCCAGGTGTGGTCCTGCTTGTTGTCTAGGTAGGCCTCAATGTCCTGACTCTCCTGCAAAGTGGTCTGCCAAGACAGTGGGGTCGGCTACGTCCGCCTGGGAGAGTTTCCCCAGCATCAGACTCAAGTTTCAGCCATTTCCTTCTTAGTACGAACTCTGATTTCTTGGGAACCATCATTTCAACAGTCTGATAGTCAAAAAGAGAGCTCCGGTGTCTTTCACTATACCTCCATTCTTTCAAAAATAAGTAATGCAAGAGTTAATTATTAATTAATATGAAATGGGCCATGAGCTTCAAAATGTTCAGAGAGGAATAAACTATACAGGCTCAAAAAAATTTTTAACAGATAATGGATTCATTAGAAAACAGTGAGAAATGACCTCCTTGGGTAGAGACTAGATCAAAGGGAGCATCACCAATGTTGGGACAAACCATGCCAGGGGAGACATGAGGTCCTTACTTGAAACACACAGACAAAGCCAAACTGATACAAAGCCTAAAAGTAACTGATTTTTGTTCTGTTTTGTTTCTCAACATTTATTTGTGTGTGTGTGTGTGTGTGTGTGTGTGTGTGTGTGTGTGTGTGTGTATGTGTATACCAAAGTGAACATGTGGGAGTTAGGACAGCCTTCAGGACTTGAATTTTTTCCTTCCATCCTATGGGCTCTGGGAATCAAATTCAGTTCATCATACATGGCAGCAAATGCTTCTACCCCTTGATCCATAACACTAGCCCTGTACTTTCATTTTTAGAAATGTTAGCAATATAAAAACAAAAGCTAAGAGTTTCCCAGATTCCGGGAATGTAAAAAAACACAGCAACAGGTACAATGCATGTTCCAGGGCTGTGTCTTGGACCAGAAGTTAAATTACATAAAAGGTATTCTGGAACAACTAAGAAACTAGAATGTGAGTTATAATTTTATATGACTACTATGGTGGTGTTAAGATTTCTGAATATGATGGACATTATTATGGTGATGTTGAAAAGAAATGACCACAGAGCAGTCATTATCAACTGTCCTAATACTGTGACCTTTTAATACAGTTCCTCATGTTGTGGTGGCCTCCAACCATTTTCATTGCTAGTTCGTAAGTGTAATTCTACTACTGTTATGAATCACAATAGAAATATCTGATATGTGTAATATCTGATAGGTGACCCTCACAAAAGGGCCACAACTCATAGTTTGAGAATTGCTGCTATGAAAATGTCAGCAAGCATGAGGTGGCAGGCTAAGACTGAACTGGTTCTGTTGCAACTGTTTTCTTTCCTTCTTTCTCTCTTTCTTTCTTTCTTTGTTTCTTTCCTTCTCTCTTTCCTTCCTTTTTTCTTTTTCTTCTTTCTTTCTTTTAATTAATGTTGCTTTATTTTTCATTCATTAATTTATTTACTTTACATCCCCTCCCTTTTCTCCTCCCAGCTCCTTCTCCTCCCCTCCCCTCCCCCTACATCCTCCTCCCAGCTCCTTCTCCTCCCCTCCCCTCCCCCTACACTCTCCTCCCAGCTTCTTCTCCTCCCCTCCCCTCCCCCCACACCCTCTTCCCAGCTCCTTCTCCTCCCCTCCCCTCCCCCCCCCACCCTCCTCCCTTTCTCCTGAGAGAAAGGGAGACCTCCTATGGATATCAACCCTCCTTGGCATATCAAAGTGTAGTAGGATTGGGCGCATCATCTTCTATTGAGGCTGGACAAGGCAGCCCAGTTAGGGGACAGGGATCCAAAGGCAGGCAACAGAGTCAGATACAGCCCCTGCTCCTGCTATTAGAGGTCCCACATGAGGTCCAAGCTGTACATCTGTACATATGTGTAGAGAGCCTAGGTTCATCCCATGCTTGCCCTCTGCTTGGTCATTCAGTCTCTGTGAGGTTCTATGGTCGCAAGTTAGGTGGCTCTACAGGTTTTCTTGTGGTGTCCTTGACCCCTCTGGATCCCTTAATCCTTTTTTTCCTCTCTTGCACAAGATTCCCAGAGAGCCCTGTCTAATGTTTGGCTGTGGGTCTTTGTATCTGTTTTCATCAGATGCTGGGTGAATCTACTCAGATGACAGTTATGCTAGGCTCCTGTATGCAAGTATGGCAGAATATTATTAATAGTGTCAGGAGTGGGCTCTATCTCATGCTATATGACTCAAGTTGGGACAGTCATTGGTTTGCCATTCCCTTACTTTCTGCTCCCTCTTTATCCCAGCACCACACTTTTTTCCTGCAACTGTTTTCACAACAGCGCACTACCGCTTCCAGGAAAGCCCAAAGACACTGCTGGAAGAGTAAACCCACCTGTATGATATAGATTCACAGTCCTCCCCAACTCCTAGTTCTTTCTCAGAGCAGAGCCACACCCATGGCACTGTGCTGTGGGAGGCACCAGGGACTTCACACAATGACAGACAGTACTGATTTTCATCTGTGAGTCAGAAGAGAACTGCTCTCAGATTGAGAGATGTCCACTGAGGGAGAGAGTGTGATTTAAGTAAGAATGTTTGTCTCTGAGTTTACTTTCTGATGAGAACAAAAGGACATAACTTGCAGGATGGATCTGAAATGTACCTCACATCTATTAGCCACTCAGTAAATGGCAGTTAGTCTCAGAGAATTGGATTTGAAAGTCTCCGAGGTAATTTTCTCTCCCATTTACCCCTTCGGCCTATATTGGCTCATTTTGAACTTCATTCCCTTCATATTTAGAAAAGCTGTGTTTCATCTTCCATGTAATGCTCTAAAACAGTAAGGCCACCGACACCAGATTCTTGAGATCTCACTGCTACATGGGTCACAGGTGCCGATATGAGTCAAAACTTATTCTTAAGCAGGCTTTTTGGTTGTTTTTAATTTATAGACCACTCATGTGATGAATGTTTTGAAGAGACGGAAGTAGGCACAAAACCACATTTGTTCACAGAGCAATGCTGAACAAAGACAGAAAACAACTTAACCAGAGAAAGCAAATAAGCACATAGCTTCTTTCTTTAGCTATGGCTGAGATTCACAGTCCTCTTTCCCTCAGTAACAAACAAATGATCTGCTTGTACTTCAGTTTTTCTTGATCTGCATTTGGGGAGAGTTACTCATGTTTAATAGTCAGCTTGTGTCCACTGAATGTCCATCATTCTGTGTGCGGTTTTGAAATTGGTGGTTTCACATTTTGTTTAGTGCTGTTCTGCAGCCAGAGACAGGCTGGAACTGTTTTCACATGATGCTTATGAAGAAACTAGGATATTCCTATTGTGATTCATAACAGTAGTAGAATTACAGTTACGAACTAGCAATGAAAATGGTTGGAGGCCACCACAACATGAGGAACTGTATTAAAAGGTCACAGTATTAGGACAGTTGATAATGACTGCTCTGTGGTCATTTCTTTTCAGCTTCTGATAGATGGGCACCGTTGCCACTATATCTTCCAATTTGGAACGTCTGAGGGCTTCATCAGGAGCAATTCACTCCAAAGGTATCCTAAACACAGTCTGAACACCCTTCTTGAGGGCTGAGAAACTGGAAAGGTGAACCCATGGGAATTTTAATTCAAGATCCCAGCAGTGCACCACTGACCATTTCTCTGTCTCTAAGTGGAATTGAAGCTATGATACACTCAGGTACACAACAATGGCCAACTCAAGGCTTTGAGTTGGGGTAACACAAAGAATGAAAACTTCCCTTCTTGAAAACATTAATTAATTTCAACACACACACACACACACACACACACACACACACACACACACGACGTGTTTTTCAACATGGTCTCACTATAAATTTCAGGCTATTCTTAGGTTTAACGTGCCTCTCAAATGTTGGCATTACAGATAAGCACCACCATTCCAGTCTATTTTTCCTATTCTAATGTACAGTGTTTATCCACCATTAAAGTAAATTTCAAAAACATTTGGAACATGAATCCCCTAGTCCATTCACATCTGCCTTCCTGAGTGACAGAGGCCATGTATTCTACTGCAGCTTCCAACAGCCTGATTGGGTAGTGGCGTGCTTGATGCTAGCAATAGGTGAAAACGATTTGCTTCCATGAAGAAAATCAGAATAGAGGAAGATGCTGAAGGTAGGCTTCTGAGTTCATTTTTTTTTTTCCCAGCCCTGAATATTCCCTGCTTCTCCTGAAAAGTAGGAGCTTTAACCAAACTTACCTCAGTATTAAGCAGGGACAATTTGTCTCCAAGATAGTTGTTTTATATTAAATTATATATATTAAATATATATAATAAATGGGTAATTGCCTACTAGTCATTCAGGGCCTAATGTCCCCAACCTGAATACATATGTCTTGTCTTTCCCTTCCCAGGGAAACTGACAGACTCTGTTAGAGAAGCCTGGGTTTACCTCCATTCTATAACACCTAATGGGAAAATCAGTCCCCCTGCTCTGTTAATGGAAATGTCCTCTGGCATCACAGATTTTCTTTTGTAACAATGCCTTTCCTTTCTGAGAAAAGCCTAGACAAGCTATAAAAAGCAGCTTCTGTTCATCAATTTACCCTGACCAATTATCATGAACAGAAAGAAGAGAGCAGACCCACATAAGAGCTGGTTTTAGTGTGATTCTCCAACTGGAAAGAGTGCACACCTGCATCTTAGAGATGTCCATCTTGTTGTCAGACTAGTAACTGTGACACAGGATAACGAAGAGGTGTTGTCACACAGATACAGAGCCGGGAGTTCTATGAGTGTTCTCTAAAAATGAGACTCACATTATCAACACAATGACGTTTTGATTCTAAGTCTTCCAAGTGTTCTTCCAAAACAAGTGAAGCAACTTTGTAGACCAACTAGACAATCCTGGCTCTGAAACACTGTTTCAAACTCCAGACCAATGATAGAAAATCTTTTTCCTATCATCCTTTGCCAGGAACCTGAGACGAGGAGGAGTAAACATTTAGCTTTGCTTCAACAGGACCTGGTATTTTCCAGTCAATGGAGAAAAGACTGCTGGGATTGACTATCAACAGAAGTCAATTAAGAAGCTGGCTTTGCCCATGGAGTTCACATCCCTTCCTCTGGGCACCAAAGCAACGGAAAATTTTTCCTGTACTGTGGACTGAAAGGACCAAGCTGATGATAAGAATCTTAAGCGGCATGACTCAAGGGAAGAGGGCAGATAGCCTGGGCTCAACATGGCAGGTGTCCTTTGCATGCTGGTGAGCAACGGGGCAAACAAAGTACATCAAACTCTTCTGGGCTGGGGTTGTTTTCAGAGGAATGACCCTCCTCCGTCCACTGCCAATCATCACAGTGATAGTGGTTCCAAGAGAGTGTGCAAGCTTAACTGCGGTCCCACATAGAAAATGTCAGACATAGAAAGCAAATTGTGAGACTAACAAGGAGGGGAGTTTTATATGTCATTTCTCTTATCAACTGACAAAAATTGTAGAGGAATGCTATTTTTGTTGTCAGTGTTCATTATTTGTGTATACGTGCACTCATGTATATGATATTTGTGTGTATATATATGTATGTATGTATGTGTGTGTATATGAGTCTGGTCACCCAAGTATGATGTCGGTGCATCTGTGTGTATGTATAGGTGTCTATGGATCTGACCACGAATGTGCGAGGGTATGTGTGTGGAAGTCAGAAGACAGTTTCAGTTGTAGATCCTTGATTTCTGTCTTCTTTGAGACTGGGTATCTTGCTTTTTACAATTAAATGTCAGTCTTGCTGGACAGTGAGCTCCTATGGTTTCTCCAGCCTCTGCCTCACATTTCGCAGTAGGAACATGGGATTATAGATGTTAAAGATCTGGGCTGTGTTTAGAGAGCATTTTCTCAGGTGGAAAATTAGTGAGGAAAGATTTGCTTAGTTAATGGTAATGCTTTCGAACAGTATTGTGGGACTTGGTATATTATTGTTTTAATTTAAATTTATTTCTAAAGAATTTATTCACCTTACATCCCAATCGTAGCCCCCTCTCTTGTCTCCTCCCAGTCCCACCCTCCCCTATCCTTCCCCCATATGCCCTTCCCCTAGTCTCCCTTAGAACTGATCCCAACCTACCAAGTCTCAACAGGACTGCTTGCATCCTCTTCCTCTGTGGCTTGGTAAGCCATGCCACCAGGGGCAAGTGATCAAAGAGAAGGCAACAGAAGGCTCCTTGCTAGGGTGCCCCAATGGAGACGAGTTGCCTGTTGGCTACATTTGAGCAGGCGGTCCAGGTCCTCTGGATGTATGGTCCCACAATAATCATGCCATAGCTGAAAGTCTGTGCATAAGAAAAGCCTGCACTTCTGTTATTTATACACTTTGCTCACAAAGATGAAAAAACAACAAGGATGAAGACAGTGTTTCTATCTGCCACTGTCAGACACATAGGGGTGACATTTGAAAATGAAGTCAGCGAGGATCCAAGATGGCGGCGAGCAGTGTGGACCGCGTTTGGAGGCTCCAGTGAACAATTCAGGGAATTGCACAGATTTCTGAGCCAGGAACACCGAGGTCCGAACATCACGGCAGAGGGAGTGCTCCACGGTTCGGAGGGACCAGGGTGCGGAGGACCTGCGTGCCCCTGCACACGGGAGGAGCGTGGTTTTTCTCTGATCGGAGCGGCAGCGGTAGAGGCGGCAGCACCAGCGGCACCAGCAGCGGCGGCTGAGGTTTGCAGCTCATAGCCTTCCGGTGGAGGCAATTGGTGTGGTGGCTGGTGGGATTTGCTGCGGGAGAGGGGACTCGGGGCAGGATTTGGGTCTCGTGGAGCCTTTGGACCCAGATTGGACTCGGCGGACAGTTCGGCCCCAGAGTCCCGGGTATTGGCCCGGCCCAGCAAACAATTCTGCCTGAGGCACTAACTCAGCGTGGCCATAGCTCCCCTGCTGTGGCGCAGGCTTAGTTGAGCACGCTGCTCCACACTAGGCACCACCTCAGCTCAGCGGCAGCTCCCCTGCGGTGACACAGTCCGGGCGGAGCACTTGGTTTCACCACAGGCGCTAACTCAGAGCAGCCGCAGTTCTCCTGCTGTGGCGCAGGCTTGGTGACGTGCTCGGTTCCATCCTAGGCACCACCTCAGCTCAGCGGCAGCTCCCCTGCGGTGACACAGTCCGGGCGGAGCACTTGTTCCACCACTGGCGCTAACTCAGAGCAGCCGCAGTTCTCCTGCTGTGGCGCAGGCTTGGTGACGTGCTCGGTTCCATCCTAGGCACCACCTCAGCTCAGCGGCAGCTCCCCTGCGGTGACACAGTCCGGGCGGAGCACTTGTTCCACCACTGGCGCTAACTCAGAGCAGCCGCAGTTCTCCTGCTGTGGCACAGGCTGGACAGAGCTCTCGGTTCCACCAGCTCTAAGACTCTGGTTGGACACAGTGTACAGTTTGAATCCAGAATTCCTGGCTGAGATTGGTGGTCAGTTCGGGCCCTGAGTCAATAACTGACCACAGCATGCACTTTGGGCCAAAAGGCCCTAGTGGAGCTTGGTGCGTAGTCCCAGCCCAAAAATTCTGGCTGGGCCCTGTGTGCATTTTGGGCCCAAAATCCCTAGCTGAGCTTGGCAGACGGTTCTGGCCCTGAGAATCTAGCTGAGTTCTGCCCGTGGTTCGGTCCCAGTGCTCCTGGCTGGACTTGGCAGGGAACACAGAAGGCTGTGGATACCTTGGCCTGACCCAACGCTCATTCAGAGACCCAGAACAATTGCAGGATCCACAGCAGAGAGGGACTGAGGATCACTGGCTGTGAGAGACCAGAACAACAGGGCTAACCTCCTAACATCCACACCAGTGAAGCTTTGAGCTCGCAGCCTAGGGAAATCGTAAGAAAACAAGTGAATCTATCATCAGACACCCTCCATTCAACTCTGGAAGCTACCCAACAAAAACAAAGACGGCAAGATGTCTAAAGGACAACGAAAAAGCATACGCAAAAAACCCCAAAACAACATGGCGTCTCCAGTTTCCAGCTATCCCAAAGAAAACCACCCAGAGAACTCAAATACAACGGAAATACAAGAAAATGACCTCAAATCCTTAGTAATGAGGATGATAATGGAGGAAACAAATAAAATTCGTAATCAAATGCAGGAAGACGCAGACAAACAGGTGAGAGACATAAAAGAAGCACATAGAGTGGAACTGGAAAAATTGCAGGAAAATGCAAACAACCAGATGAAAGAAATAACTAAAACGGTTCAAGCTCTGAAGACCTATAAAGAGGCAATGGAAGAAACTCAGGAATATACAAAAAATCAGATGAAAGAAATCAAAAAATCAGTTCAAGATCTGAAAATGAAGATGGATTCAATGATAAACACACAGACAGAAGAAAAACGAGAACGTGAGACCTCAGAGAAGAAGGCGAGCAACACCGAGGTGAGCTTTTCTAACAGAATCCAAGAGATGGAAGAACGAATCTCAGGGCTAGAAGATACAATCACAGATATTGAATCAACCATTAAAGAAAATGCCAAATCTGGAAAACTCCTGACACAAAACATCCAAGAAATTAAGGACACCATGAAAAGAAGAAATTTGCGGATAATAGGCATTGAAGAAAGAGAAGACATCAGACTCCAGGGCCCAGAAACTATTCTCAACAAAATCATAGAAGAAAATTTCCCCAATCTAAAGAAAGAGATGCCTATAAACATACAAGAGGCCTACAGAACACCAAATAGAATTGACCAGAAAAGAAAAACTGCCCGCCACATAATAATCAAAACACAAAACATGCAGAACAAAGAAAAAATATTAAAAGCTGCAAGGGAAAAGGGCCAAATAACATTTAATGGTAAACCTATCAGAATTACACCTGACTTCTCAGCAGAGACCATAAAAGCCAGAAGGTCCTGGACAGAGATCCTGCAAACCCTAAGAGAACACAGATGCCAGGCCAGACTACTTTACCCAGCAAAATTATCAATAACCATTGATGGAGAAAACAAAATATTCCATGACAAAAACAAATTCAAACAGTACCTATCCACAAACCCAGCTTTACAGAAGGTACTAGAAGGAAAACTCCATCCCAAAGGGTCAAGCTACAACCAAAACTACCCAGGAAATAGATAACTATCCCATGGCAAAAACACAACTACACAAACGCTCGACTGGAAACAACATCAAAATTAAGACTCTTAACAGTCACTGGTCATTAATATCTCTCAACATCAATGGCCTCAATTCTCCAATAAAAAGACACAGACTAACCGAATGGGTACATAAACAAGACCCAACATTCTTCTGCATCCAAGAAACACATCTCACCCATAATGAAAGGCATTACCTCAGGGTAAAAGGTTGGAAAAAAATATTCCAAGCAAATGGTCACAAGAAGCAAGCAGGTGTAGCCATTTTAGTATCGAACAAAATAGACTTTCAACCAAAATTAATCAAAAGGGATGAGGAAGGACACTTCATACTCATCAAAGGTAAAGTCAACCAAGATGACATCACAATTCTGAACATCTATGCTCCCAATACAAGGGCACCCACATATGTAAAAGATCTCCTAAAAAAGCTTAAACCACACATCGATCCCCACACAATAATAGTGGGAGACTTCAACACCCCACTCTCACTGAAGGATAAGTCATTGAAACAGAAACTAAGCCGAGAAATAACATCATTAACCAATGCCATGGGTCAAATGGATCTAACAGATATCTATAGAACCTTTCACCCAAACAAGAAAGAATACACCTTCTTCTCTGCACCCCATGGAACCTTCTCCAAAATTGATCACATCGTAGGTCACAAAGCAAGCCTCAACAGATACAAGAGGATTGAAATAATACCTTGTATCCTATCAGATCACCATGCTCTTAGGCTGCAATTCAACAACAACAGAAATAACAAAAAGCCTACACGTTTGTGGAAACTAAACAACTCTCTGCTAAATGACACCTGGGTCAGGGAAGAAATAAAGAAAGAAATCAAGGAGTTTCTGAAATTCAATGAAAATGAAGAAACAACATACCCAAATTTGTGGGATACATTGAAAGCAGTGCTAAGAGGAAAATTCATAGCACTAAGTGCCTTTAAAAAGAAATTGGAAACATCGCACATAAGCATCTTAACAACACAACTGGAAGCCCTAGAAAAAAAAGAAGCAGAAACACCCAAGAGGAGTAGACGCCTGGAAATTATCAAACTCAGGGCTGAAATTAACAAATTAGAAACTAAGAAAACAGTCCAAAGAATCAACAAAACCAAAAGCTGGTTCTTTGAGAAAATCAACAAGATAGACAGACCATTAGCCAAACTAACTAAAAGGCAGAGAGACAGTATTGAAATCAACAAAATCAGAAATGAAAAGGGAGACATAACAACAGACACTGAAGAAATTCAAAGAATCATAAGATCCTACTTTGAAGGCATATACGCCACAAAATTTGAAAATCTAAGGGAAATGGACGATTTTCTTGATCAAGTTCACTTGCCAAAGTTGAATGAAGAACAGATAAACAAGTTAAATAGTCCCATTTCCCCGACAGAAATAGAAGCAATCATCGATGGTCTCCCAACCAAAAAAAGCCCAGGGCCAGATGGTTTCAGTGCAGAATTCTACCAGACCTTTAAGGGCGAGCTAATACCGATACTCTTCAAGCTACTCCAAAAGATAGAAATGGATGGAAAATTACCAAATTCATTCTATGAGGCCATAGTCTCATTGATACCTAAACCTCACAAAGACTCAACAAAGAAAGAGAATTTCAGACCAATTTCTCTTATGAACATAGATGCAAAAATACTAAATAAAATACTTGCAAAACGAATACAGGAGCACATCAAAGATATCATTCATCATGACCAAGTAGGCTTCATTCCAGGCATGCAGGGATGGTTTAATATACGGAAATCCATCAATGTAATCCATCATATAAACAAACTGAAAATAAAAAACCACATGATTATCTCCTTGGATGCAGAGAAAGCATTTGATAAAATTCAACACCCATTCATGTTTAAAGTTTTAGAGAGATCGGGGATACAAGGCACTTTCCTCAACATAATAAAGGCTATATACAGCAAGCCAATAGCCAAAATCAAAGTAAATGGTGAGATACTCAAGGAAATTCCTCTCAAATCGGGAACAAGGCAAGGCTGCCCACTCTCTCCATATCTCTTCAATATAGTACTCGAAGTTCTAGCCAGAGCAATAAGACAACAAAAGGAGATCAAGGGGATCCAAATGGGAAAGGAGGAAGTCAAATTATCCCTCTTTGCAGATGATATGATAGTGTACATAAGTGACCCTCAAAACTCCACCAGAGAACTCCTAAAGCTGATAAACACCTTCAGCAAATTGGCTGGATACAAAATTAACTCAAAAAAGTCTGTAGCCTTCCTATACACAAATGACAAGCTTGCAGAGGAAGAAATTAGGAAAACCACACCCTTCACATTAGCCACAAGCAATATAAAATATCTAGGAGTTACCCTAACTAAGCAAGTGAAGGACTTGTATGAAAAAAATTTCAAAACTCTGAAGAAAGAGATTGAAGATGACCTGAGAAGATGGCGTGATCTTCCTTGCTCATGGATCGGGAGAATTAACATAGTAAAAATGGCCATCCTACCAAAAGCAATCTACAGATTCAATGCAATCCCTATCAAAATAACTACACAATTTTTTAAAGACATTGAAAGTTCAATTCTGAACTTCATATGGAAAAACAAAAAACCCAGAATAGCTAAAACAATCTTGTACAATAAAAGATGCTCCGGAGGAATCTCCATACCTGATCTCAAACTGTACTATAAAGCAATAGTACTTAAAACAGCATGGTACTGGCACAGCAACAGGCTGGTTGATCAGTGGAATCGAATCGAAGACCCAGATATGAATCCACACACATATGGTCACTTGATTTTTGACAAAGAAGCCAAATCCATTCAATGGAAAAAGGATAGCATCTTCAACAAATGGTGCTGGTCTAACTGGAGGTCTATGTGTAAAAAAATGAAACTGGACCCATATTTGTCACCTTGCACAAAACTCAAATCCAAGTGGATTAAAGACCTCAACATAAAACCAGAGACACTAACTCACTTAGAAGAAAAAGTGGGAAAGAGCCTGGAACATATTGGCACAGGAGACAACTTCCTGAACAGAACACCTACGGCCCAGGCCTTAATGTCAACCATTAATAAATGGGACCTCATGAGGCTGAGAAGCTTCTGTAAGGCAGGAGACACTGTCAAGAGAACAAAGCGACAGCCTACAGACTGGGAAAAAATCTTCACCAACCCTACATCTGACAAAGGTCTAATATCCAAAATATATAAAGAACTCAAGAAATTAAACACCACCAAACCGAATAACCCAATTGAGAAATGGGGCTTGGAACTAAACAGAGAATTCTCAACAGAGGAGTATCAAATGGCTGAGAAACACTTAAAGAAATGCTCAACCTCCTTAGTCATCAGGGAAATGCAAATCAAAACAACTCTGAGATTCCATCTTACACCCATCAGAATGGCTAAGATCAAAAATTCAAGCGACACCACATGCTGGCGAGGATGTGGGGAGAGAGGAACACTCCTTCATTGCTGGTGGGAATGCAAACTAGTACAGCCACTTTGGAAATCTATCTGGTGCTATCTCAGAAAAATGGGAATAGGGCTTCCTCAAGACCCAGCTATCCCACTCCTTGGAATATACCCAGAAGATGCTCCAGCACACAACAAGAAAATTTGCTCAACCATGTTCATAGCAGCCTTATTCATAATAGCCAGAACATGGAAACAGCCTAAGTGTCCCTCAGTAGAAGAGTGGATAAAGAAACTGTGGTACATATACACTATGGAATACTACTCAGCTATTAAAAACAAGGAATTCCCGAAATTTGTGGATAAATGGATTGAGCTAGAAATGATCATAATGAGTGAGTTAACCCAGAAGCAGAAAGAATCAAATGGTATATACTCACTTATATCTGCATACTAGCCCAAGGGGCATGTCCCACGAAAGCCTTCACTTACCAGGAAACTGGGACAGAGGGGAAGGCATCCTATTGGGACTCTAAATGAGAGACGCATGGGAGAACAGCAAAATAAAAGGATACAGAGGGTCCTAGAAATCTACAAGTAGAACAATATGATAGGCAGATTTGGGCCCAGGGGTCCCGCTCAAACTAAGGCACCAGCCAAGGACAATACAGGAGGTAAACTTTAAACCCCTTCCCAGATCTAGCCAATGGTCAGAATATTCTCCACAGTTGAGTGGAGAGTGTGATATGACTTTCTCACATACTCTGGTGCCTCACATTTGACCATGTCCCCTGGAGGGGGAGACCTGGTGGCACTCAGAGGAAGGACAGCAAGTAGCCAAGAAGAGACTTGATACCCTATGAGAATATATAGGGGGACGTAATCCCCCTCAGGAACAGTCATAGGGGAGGGGACAATGGGAAAATGGGGGGGGGAGGAATGGGAGGATACAAGGGATGGGATAAACATTGAGATGTAACAAGAATAAATTAATTAATAAAAAAAAAAAAAAAAAAAAAAAAAGAAAATGAAGTCAGCGCCAGTGGATGATCAGTAAGTACATAAGATGATTTCCTATTGTAGGTCAAAATGAAATTCTGCAATACTCTTTCTTAGATCATTATTGTTTTTCTGAATGTCTACCCTGAGTCTCTTCTATGATAGTCACCTACAGCATTTAGAACAAATCAGTTTCTGTAACTGTTGCAATTATTCAGATTTATAGGAAACACATACTTTCCTGAAAGATTACATTTTGAAGTAGGTGATTTTATTTTATTTTTTTAGATTTCAAAATTCACCAAAAATAACCATGAAAGTTATGACTCCCTGTCCCTAATGTCTAAGGGATATGAAATCGTGTAATGCTTGTCGAGATTAGATTGCTCTGCAGGTTTCCAGGATACCGTGAGAAAGCATGCCTTACTGCAGCAATAATTATCCCATCCATCCATACTTGAGATGATGAGAAAAGGACCACCCCCTTTTGCTCTGCTGCAAGCTTCAACTGGAGGGATTAGACCCCCAAGATTCATCTGAGATTTTCCAGTATTTTATGAAAGGTTTCTTTGTAAGAGAATATGAGAACTAATATAAATATTAGAGAAAGTAATATCGACCCATAACATAGAACAGGTTTGAAAATAGTGTACCAATAAACTCTAATTTTTATCAGAGACCAGATACTAATCAGAAGAGTCACTCAATGGAAAGGTAGGTTATACTGACTGGACTTCTGAAAGCTGAATGAGAACTTGGGATGAGATGGAGTATTAAGTAACTTCCATTTTGTGGTGCCTAGAAGATGCTGGAACCCCTGTCCATCCTTTGGACATCCCCTGCCTTCCTTCTTTGTAGTATTGACATTGAACTTTGATGGGCTTGGCATGTACTAAGAACTAGAAATCAAGACAAGAGAGACAAGAGACCATTAACATTCAAAGACATCAGATATTGTAACATAGGTAACACAAGATTCAATCATAAATGAAATAAATACTATTGGACTCAAATACCATCCTAACCATTGAAATATACAAGGAGACAAAGCAAGCTGCTAAACAGAGGCAATAGCATGAAGTTGCCTGATGTTCAGGGTTTCAGAAGAACAGAGCATAAGACCTGAAGTGATGCTCTCATTCCTTTAACACATTTAGTGTTGAGTGTCTCCTTGCTAGTTTGGAAGTTCAGTGTCTCCCAAAGCCTACATAAAAGATTCGGTCTTGGGGTGCTATTGGGACCTCTCAGAGGAAACTTGTGGGGGTCCTAATCTTGAGGACACTTCCTGAACAGGGTTTTGAGCATCTGGCTTACTTTTTTCCCTGCTCTCTGGGCTATTATTTAACTCGTTCTGGTTCACCAAATACTCCTGCCATGATGTGCTTATCTCACCATTGGCTCAAATACACCGTGGATGAGAAACTTGAAAGTCATGAGCCAATAAGCATTTTCTCCTTGTTAAGTTACTTATCTCTGGTACTTACCATAATAACAGAACACTGATTAACACTCATATCTCAAAAACTGACAAACACCAATTCTACAGAGATGCCCTGCAAGAAAGGCCCTGTTTCTGCCTCATAGAACTTAGATTCTAATTAAGAAAATAGGCAATTAAACAAGCAATTAAAAACAAAGTATTAGACACGATTACATTTAATGTTCTTGTAGAAAGTCATGATTGTGAAATTAAATTACATGATAAAGTTCATATGACAGAGTAGGTACTCAAAAAAATCTTTCATTTTAATAAACTAAATAGCTTCATTTATGTGTACACAGAATTTATAACCAAGAGAACATTGTAATAATCTCAGAAACAAAGAAAGTTTTGATGGATCATATAACCTTGAATTAGGCACAAAATCTTTGTCCCCCATCCCTGGGGACCTTTATTTGTCCAGACCACACCATTTTTTTCTCTCCTAATTTTACCATCTAAGAGAGTTCATTAACAGATTTACCTGATCAGACTAAATGTTTTTTTCCTTAATCCATCTCATTACCCTTCCAACACCCCTGAACTGGGCTAAACATTTGAATTTCATAGCATCATTAATGCAAATAGAATCTCATCAAGGTCTAAACATTCCTAGGAGAGCTGGGCTTGAATGACTTCATTTGAATGCACGAGATAGCATGTATTCCCTTGGATAGTTCTCCTGTTTACAATGTTTCTCTTAGTCTGAGGTGAGATCATCAGTATAAAACCAGTGAAAGCATTTCAGATTCACTAAGCCCCAGAATAAACCAGGCCTGTTTATTTAACTCTAGACAAGCCCAGAAAGTGCCTATAAGCAGATAGAGGAGATGTGGAGTAGTGACCTGAACATAGTTTTGATCATTCAAATAAAGTCACGTATCAGGCCAAAATGATGGAGAACCATGGGAAAAAGCAAAAGCGATGAGAGAGATTGCCGTCAAGAGCATGGAACCAGTTGAAAAAGGTATCAGGAAAATAGTGGAGACAGATCTGGAATCCTTTCTACTCTGGTCTTAACAGCTCAGGGGGCTTGAAAAAAGAAGTTAACACATCTTTGCCTTCACTCTCATTCTCCATCTGAAAATAGAAATAGCCATCCTCATCTCAGAGGGAGTGAGGGAAGATTCAGAAAGCAGTAAGTAAATCAATGATTTACACAGAACTTGAGAAATAAAACACAAAGAATCAGCATATTACAGGAAATAAATTCTTAAAACCAGCTACACACACTGTTAATAGATTCAAAATTCAGTCTGATGGAAAATATTATATAACGTGCATGAATGTATGTTTCCCATGAAGCAGGCAAAACAGTTTAATAATTATTAAATTAATTAAGTTGAAAACTATTCAAAATTCTACTTATCTAGACCTAAACATTCACCTAAAGACACACAAGGAATTAAAAAAGGGTTCACTTTTATACAAAATGAAGAAAGAGATTCATAAAACGATGACAAGGGCTTGGCATTTATTTGTCACTGGGAAGTTGATACCTAAATTGGAAAGCAATATTACAAGAAATTTCATTAGGGACAAATGAGTAAATAGATTACATAAAAATATCTAGACATCTCTTTCCACAGTGTGTGCAGACTGAAGCCGCATTCCCCTGAAGACCAGAGAGGCTTCTATGTCAAAAATCAATTTCCATAATGTCCTATATTTGCAGATCAAAGAAGAAAATCTACTTCAAGGGACACAAAAAAATAGTTAAAAGCAAATGTTATTTGTGATTAAAACTGCACTTAGCAAGCTGGAAGTCAAAGTGGTTTTCACAGGCTGATAAGTTGCAGCACACCAGAATCTGGAATGAACACTACAGCTAATGGTAAAACACAGGTATTGAATTTAGAAACAAAGCAAGCAAAGGTTAGAAATTCTCATCAGTCCTGTTTATCCTGGCACCAGAGATTCAGCCATTAGAGGATCCTTTTTTCCTTTGGAACAGCACTTGCTAGCACACATGACACTCAGGATCTGTTTGGTCCTTACCATCATCTGTATCTAGTGGGGCTGATGGCTCATGCCTGTTATCTCAGCACTTCAGAAGTGGAAGCAGGAGTATCAAATGCTTATGGATACCTCTGGCTACATAGCAAGTTTGAGGCCAGCCTCAGTTACATGAGAGGTAAAAGTGAATCAGTCTGGCCTGGAAATAAAACTATGCCAGTGGTTAAAGCGCTTGCTAGACAAGCAAGAAGAGCACAGAACTGATTCCCCAGAGCTCACATCAATGCAGGTGTGTGTGACACCACCCCCCATAATTGTGGCCTCAGAAGCAGAGACAGATTGAAAAGCAAGACTAGCCATTTGGGGGAGCAATAGATTTGATTGACAGATCCTGCTTCATTGAATAAGGTGTGAAACAATCAAGAAAGATTCCTAATATCTGCCTTTAGCCTACATATGCACACACACGCACACACACACACCACCACCACCACCACCACCACTCATACACCACACACACACACACACATACAGAGAGAGAGGCACATGCATATGCACATACTTGTGTGCATGTATGCACCCTCGTCCACACACATGCGCCCATGCACATAACAAAATACATATACAAATACGCACACATCTCACACACACATACAGATGAAAAGAGGAAAAAAACAAAAGAATCTGCTCTTACAAGCAATACACACTTGCAAATAGCATAACATCTTGTAGAGAGTCAGCAATCAATCTATTAAAAGCATATTTTCAAAGCTTACAGAATGCTTAGATAGTAGATCAGCATACAAGACTCAGTAATATTTCTATAAGAAGAAGAGTTTTAAACAAAAATCAAATTATAAAATACAACTCCTTTCACAATAGTAATCAGAAATACATGGCATTCAGAATATTTTAATATGCTTAGAAAGAAATTTACATTTAAATCTACAAATAATTTCTGGATAAAACTAAAATGTATGACTACTAACGTGAATACATCCTTGCAAGTGGCAATAAAATTACCAAGGTATGCATACATAGACACAGATTCAGACACCCACAGAGGTGAATACAGAGATAAAGGTGATAGATGTACATATAAAGAAATACAATTAATGAAAATGTTAAATACAACAATGATATAATTATTTTCCCCCAATTTATCTCTAAATTAATTGAAACTGTGGCCAAAACTCAGTGAGTCAATTTTTGGAACTTGACCAATTTAAATACATAAGGAACAAAGAGCCAGGATATGGTAAGATGGTTCTGAAGAAAGCCCATAAAGACGTTAAACTTTATTTACAAGATAGGATCTTTGGTGGTTTGGGATATTGTAATATAATGTCCCAAACTAGGTGATTTATAAGCAAAATATATTCATATTTTAGCACTCAGAATGCAGTGGAGTCCATGAGCAAAACATTGGCAGATTTAGCTCCTCCTAGGGTTGTCTGTTGCAAAGACAGAACCTGCTGTTGCATCTTCACCTGGACAAAATGGAAAAGCAGAAGTCATACCCACTCTTTTGTAAAGACCACAGTGGTGGCTGAGTCAGCTTGAAAAGGCTTTACTTCTTCATGCTATTCATTGGGGGTTTTCTTTTTGGAGTACGAATTTTGGAAGAAATATAAGTCATTCAAAGTATAATATATCCTTCCCTCAAACATTAAAGATAGAGTATAACTCTATGTGAGATATAATATTACAAATCAATAAGATTAGGTTGACTTGTTGAGAAGCAATGTTAGGAAAGTTTCATTGTCTGAGTAGAAGAAAAATATAGTAATGCACGGTGTACATTGTTTTGAAAGACTTCAGAAAAAGACATGATTATACATTCAAAAATTAAAAATTAAAAACTCCAGACAATGTCATAGACATAGAGGAAAGGGAGTAGGGTGAAAGTGGGAGGGAGGGAGGAATGGGATGATACAAGGGATGGGCTAATAATTTAGATGTAATATGAATAAATTAATAAAATAAAAAAGAAAATAGGAAAACATGCACAGAAGCAAGGAAAACATAATAATATTCAGTTTAGTATTTTTATGTTCAACCAACATAAAAGTCAATAGATTTGATCTTGTAATTGAAAAAAACCTCCAGACAATATGGAGATGAAAGGAATTGTAAATAGATGACTTTTAAAGCAAGATCCAGAAAACAATAGATAGATGATAGATGATTGATAGATAATAGAAGATAGATAGATAGATAGATAGATAGATAGATAGATAGATAGATAGATAGGCAAATGTCATTATATTACATTTTTAAATGTTTGCTCCAGGCTGGTGAGACAGCTCAGCAGGTAAAGGCACTTGGTGTCGAGCATGAAAACATGTGTTCTAGATGCAGGGTCCACATGGTAGAAAGAAAGAACTGACTCTTTCAAGATGTCCTCTGATCCACATGTGCATCCATCCTGGTGTGTGCACACATGCAAATAAATAAGTGCAATAAAAGAGTACTTAAAAATAAAATGTCTGTGAAGCAAAAGGAAAAGATAAACAATGTCTGTAAAAAATAGGACATGAAAATAACTTTTTAAATCATATTTTAAGAGGCCAGTAAATATAATACTCATGTATGAAGGTCTCAAATAATCAAATTTAAAGAAATACAAAGTAGTTCTAACACATAACCAACAAAAGAAGAAAAATAGCTAGTTAATAGGCCTGGAAAAATGCTCAATCTCAGAGAAAGAAAACTTTAAAAAATATGTACATTTATTGTAATGGCCTTAACAAAAATTCAGAAAGTATGCTTGTAAGAGAGTAAATTATTGCCATCATTTTGATTATCCTGTTGAAAATTTGGAGTTACTTAACAGAAAGTGAATATAGCTTTTACATTATAATTCCCTGCTGGTACTTATTCTAAAATAATGTTTGCTATGTGTACAAATCAATATTAAGAATAACAACAATTAAGTTAAAAATGAGAAAATCAGAGAGACCAAGGCACATCAAGTAATGCAAATCCTCTTCAACAAGACACTTGGTTATTTTTATTCTTAAGACTACTCTAATATAGACCAACTCCATTAGATAAGAGATAGGTATATACACTATCCTGTAAATGCAGAAAATAGAAAACTCATATGATAACACTTTCATACAGATAAAGCCACACGATGAATATGTGTAGACAGTTCTTCTCAGGAGTCAGCAGTTCACTGGGTCTGCTGAGTGGAATCATCTGTTCTGTCTGTCATCACTGCCCTGTCTTGGGTTAACAGGTGTTTATTCAATGCATGCTCAGAGAAACTCTGCCAAGCTTGTTTTCTTATAAACATTACCTAGCACAAGAGGCATAACAAAAGATTTAACCATCTATAGTGAGGCAAAGAAAGAATGAGTTCAGAGAGAATTTAAAATTGAGTGTCCGAGCCAGCTGACTCACGTGAAACTGGTGTCCTTGCCTACGGTCTTCATGAGTCAGATGCTGTGATGGAATCAAGATACTCAAGGACTAAAAGCTGTGATGCTCTTTCTCTCCACCTCCATGGGATTCAGTTACTTATTTTCTGTTTTAGTTTTATTATTTGTCCTTGTACCTACTTCCAATCATTCTATTTTCTCATCTCACTTCTCTTTGCACGTATTCCTTGGTTTCTTGTGAACCATTTATGTAGCCCTTCTTCTTCCTCCTCCTCTTCCTTCTCCTCCTCCTAATCCTCCTCCTTTTCTTTTCCTTCTTGTGAACTGGGTTCCCTTGTCCACCTCCTCCTACCTCCAGTGTTGTATATATTCTCTCTCTCTTTTTTTTAACCTGTCTGGTAAAATAAAAAAAGAAAAGAAAAGAAAATGGTAGCTGAGCCTGGTGGCACACACCTTTAATTCCAGCACTTGGGGGGCAGAGGCAGGTGGATCTCTGTGAGTTCAAGGCTAGCCTCATCTACAAAGCAAGACCTAGGACAGCAAGAGCTACACACACAGAGAAACCCGGTATCAAAAGAACAACAAAAAATGAAAATGGCAAACAAAAAATAGAAAAACTCACTAAAGTGTCTACAGTTCACCTGAGTATAAGGACACAATGGCAAGGTTAAAATTCTTATAACAGGCATTCGATATGCATGCTATAATCCATTTAACCACAAAAGTTAGGTACCTAGGAAGGGACTAGATGGGAAGAGAGAGGCTCTTTTAAGGAAGGGTAAATAGAATATGTTCTTATGAAGAAAGAAAAGGTATAGAAGAGCAAGAGGATTACATGTGGAGGGTGATGGACGATAGGTGTAAGGGAGAGAAGTAAGGAGGGACAACTAACACTGAGGGCCTTTTGAGGGGACAGATGCTATTGTAGAAGCTTCCTAAAATATATACATATATGAATGGAGTCTAACGGAGGATGAATAGGGAGATAATGTCCCAACTAGCTATCTTGTACCACCAAATAAAACATCCAGTGCCAGGAAAGGATTCAATTTTATGTAGTCATTGGCCAAAGAGGCCCTATTGTACTATCCCCACCCCCCCAAAAAAAATCACAGCTTATCATAAAGGTGGTATAACGGTTGCTTGCCACACACTGATGGTAATGCCCTATTGCTAAAGTCAACACTTACATAACTCATCACGCACAGAGGAGTTGAGCTGACACCTAACTTGAAGCTTCACCCCTACTGACAGACATTCGTGGTACTGAAAGGGAGACACTCTGCACATTCACAGAGGAGAAAGGTAATCATCAACCCAACTACAAACCCTGCCACCGACAATAGAGACCTGCCTGCAAGATACGTTGAGCAATAGTGGCACAAACACTGTGCAAATGACCACCCACTCCCTGATTAGATTTAATGGCCACGCCTGGGTTGGAATTCACTCCTGACATTGCTACAGTAGCCATGAACCAAACTACGCATCCCATAGGCTTAGGGGAAAACTAATTTCTATTGTTGTCACGGACCACCGAGGGGGCTTCTAGCCATGGAGAGCAAGGGTCCTAGAATATCAGGTGGGGACGGATTCAGCGCAACAGACAGGCAGGAACATAAGGGAGGTTCAATGCTGCTGCCAAAATCTTTACTTGAGCACAGTGGTTTATACAATCATGACAGGAACTTCTGCTAGCTACAAACTACAGTTTAAGAGATACAGATCAGGTTACAAAGTGCAAAGTACAGCAATAATCAGAAACTAAAAGTACAACAAGGTCCTCTGGCTATGCACAAGGGCCAGAGACAGACTGCGGATAATCACCTCAGAAGGTGGCATGAGCTTTTCTTAGAATTCGCAGTCAGCCAGGCGAAGCTGGCTCCTTTCTCAGGCATGTTATTATCAACAGCTTTTACCCATGAGAGAAGTACAAGTCTGCACATCTGGAGCCCATACTGGAGATGTTCAGCTTTCTGCGGAACTACTTCATCACGGCCACCACTGGTTCATTTCCCGATGGACTCACATCAGGTTTCTCAGTTACTGAGATGTTCAGAGGGTAAGAACGGCCTTGCCCTGGAGGTGGACTTAATAAGAATGCGTGAATGATTATAGAGCAAGGAAGGAGGAAAAGCAGAAGTAGGCCAACAGCCAGGCTCTGTACACCCAGGACTCGGGATGCTCGTCTCAACAAATACCTGGGCTTCTGCCAGGGACCCTTCCTGATCGATGTCGGAGCATCCTCCGAGCCGATAAGGTTGCATTCACACAGACTCTAGCGGAGTGGGTGTGGCATACTGTTCTGAAGCTAAAGGAACAGAGTAACAAAATGACTCCTAGTGACATCCTGCTGCACTCATAGATCAGTATCTTGCCCAGCTATCAGGAGAGAAGCTAATTCTTGTAGTACGTGAGAACAGGCTCTAGCCACGTCGGAACCCATTACTGAGAGGGGCCAGTGGACATGGGTTCCTGCTGCTAGCAAAGAAACTATCTGCTAATGAAGTAATTTTTTAAGGCTAAATACTTACTGTGGGCATAAAACATTCAAGCCTACAAGGAATCTGTAATACTAATATTAATACCAATGTTCATATATTTCTCCCCACATCTTAATCTTTTCATAACTTCCTCATGGGCAGACACCACATCCCTTGCCTATTGCCCTTGGGGTTGCCATGCAACTTGCTTTGCCCAGTGATAGATGAGCAAAAGCCACATCCTTGTTTCTACTGCAGTCCATGACTGTAGGGCTGTTTCATTTACATCTCTGTGGTCCTCAAATTAGCATCACCAGAACCTTCTATAGCAGTCCTTCTCAGCCTTCCTTGATGCTATGAAACTTTAATACAGGTCCTTATGTTGTGGCAACCCAACCTTAAAGTTGTTTTTGTTGCTACTTCATAACCGTGATTTTGCTACCATTATGAATCATAGTGTAAATATTTGATATGTGATATGCGATCCCAGTAAAAGGTTTGTTTCACATACACACACACACACACACACACACACACACACACACAGTTGTGAGCCACAGGTTGAGAACCATGGTTCTATGGCTATTCCACTAGGCCAGGAAGGATGGTCTAGAAAAATAATACTCTGCCTATTCTCTAAAGTTTGGCCTCCATAATTTCTGCTTTGATTCTACTTTTAGATTTGTCAGTGCCATTTTGCTTACCATTTCAGACCCAGATACTGGCTATGACTCTGAATTATTGCTATTTTCTACCGATTCTTTTTATACTACTAACCTTCTTTCCTCCACATTGTATTTTTCTTACATGCCATAATAAAAGTACAATTAATGCCCTCCCCCAAAAAGGAAGCTCTCTGCAACTGATACCTGTTAGCAATGGAAAATTTAGTTTTCTCCAATAGAATCTCATTAGGTATACCAACAGCACTTAAGAGCAGGCTCCAAGCCCAAGAGTAATTAGATAATACAAAATGAATTCAATGGGATTTTTGTTTTTTAAAAATCTGATGAAAAAATATTCATAGTAATTTGATAGAAATTTCCCATTGACCAAAACATGGAGAAAAGACAGGCCTTCATAATAATTTTTTAAAAGCTAAACATTTTTATTTAAGCAAGCAATGGGAACAACTAGACCCTGCTATCTTTGCTGTCCTGGCCATAGCAGCCTCCAGAAACTGTGGAGAAAAGGTGGACTTAGAACTTCAGCCAGAGCCCAGAGCACTCAAGCAGCTAAGTGGTCGGTCCTTCCTGGCTGTCAAAGCCTGGGATTTGTCCTCCCACACTAGCGACGCAAGTGGTGAACCTAAGCCCTTAGAGGTTCTGAGTAGCAAATCTCATCCTCCACATAACCACCAAGACCAATGCCAGGGGTATTTTTCAATGAACACTAGACTTCCAAATAATTTTTAATTAAAGGAATTTTGTCAAACTCTTCGTTCATGATGACCTATTCTAATCCAGAGGAAATCAGTGAACAAGAAAGGCAAAAGGCCGTCCGTATTCCCTCTAGATTTATTATAGAAAACAAGACTAAACTGCACAAGTACAAGTTACTGGTCCCACCCAACCTTGGGGATGCAGAGTAAGCATGTGAAAGGTCAGGATGTGTCCATTATAAAAGGAGGTGTACACCTGTTAGCAAACACGACAGCTGCTGCTCAGCATTCTTTGTGCTTCATCTGGGACTCTGGACTATGAGAGAATCAACTGCTGTAACTGTGTACAAACCGCTGTTTGCCTGCAAGCCTACTAGTCTAGTAAATATGAAAAAAGAAAAACTTTCTTGCTTGGGAAAAACAACTAGAAATTGAAAGATGAGCTAGACTGAAATTTTGTGATAATGACTACTACCTCAAAGTGGGAAGGGGATAATATAGAAGACAATATAGGAAGTGACTAAAGGAAATACAATTGAGGCAGAAGAAAAGCCAACTTCAGATGGACTCCTTGCCTTGGCCTTTACTAGCCAGATAGCTCGTAATATTTATTTTATATTTGCTCACTTCTTTTTAGCAAAATTATATATGTGTGCACACATACATATGAGGATGTTTGTACATAGGTATGTGTGTGTTCATGTACGTTGAGGACCTAACTCTTCAATATTTCACCAACAGAGTGCACATTTGGCAAACACTGACATGGTACACTTTTAGCATGTCTTTTCAGTACAGTTATGCCAAACGCTGTGCTCAACTCAATCTGCTTGTCTATGATACATTGTTAGTTACAGTTAAACAATGACGTGTGAGTTGAATGACAAAAAGAAATCAAAGAAAAAGAAGGGACATGACTTGTCACCTTGATATGATAATTCTTGCCTCCAGAAATGACTTGTATTATTCATCATACATTCTGTCACATATTGTCATTGTTGCCCCTCAAAAGAATAATAACTTTAAATAAGGACCAGAGTCCACATTACCAAACACTATTTTGGAACAGACTCATGAGTAGAAGCTATAAAGGTTTTGAGGTCTGTGCCAGGCCACATCCAGATGGCCTTGAAGAGAGTATTTATAGAAATGTGGACATTCAGGACTCTGTTGAAGGCTCAGGAAGAAAGTAAGAACTGTAAAGAAACCTCTGTCATCTCGGAGGATATATCATTACTCATGAACAGATTGCATAGAAATATGAATGAAATGACCATTCTGGTGGGTCTCAGACAGACATGAGAAACATGAGAGCATAGAGAATAAAGAAAACTGATAGCAAACTTTGTTGACCTGTGCCCTTCTACCATTGCATGGCAGCAGACAGAACTGAAACTGGACACTGGACTAAAGACATTTCTAAGAAAGGGTTTGAAATAGCAGCCTAACCTATCATTGCATACTACAGCAAAATCGAAGAAAAAGGAGATAAATTAAAGAAATTGCTAAGAAAAGCAAGAACCAGAATTTAATTGATGCTGAAAACCTATAGTCTACCTGTACTTTGTGGAGTAAGGAAAATTATTCTGAGAAAAGTCTAGGTTGTGTAGCTAAGTGATCATTTGATAGATACATTGATATGTGTATTAGTCAGGGTTCTCTTGAGGAACAGAGCTTATAGAATAAATACATATTAAAATTTATTTATATGCACATATGTGTGTCTGTACATGTATGTACGCATGCATGTATGTGTTGTGATGTATATGTATGTGAATATATGTATTACAATATGGAATTTATTAGAATGTCTTTCAGACCGTAGTCCAGCTAGTGCAACAATGGCTGTCTACTAATTGAAGTTCCAAAAATCCAGTGGTTGTTTGCTCCAGCTTTTTGTGTGTTTGGGGCTCCCACTCCTTCTTTCTTTCAATCTCTCCTCTGGAACTAGAGTATCTGTCATATGCCTGTCACATGATTGTTTGGGGAGTGCATAACGTGCCTGGTTTCATAGATTTTCAACAGTAATGAAATTTGTCTTCACAATGAATTGTACCTAGGGCTGCAAGCCTATTTAATTTGCGTAAGAGTTTCAGTTTGAGACTTGATCCTATAAAAGAGTTAAGACTTTGGGGGCTGTTAGAATGGAATTAACGCATTTTATATGTAGGCATAAATACATTCATTTGAAGAGGCTAGGCGCATGGTGTATAAACTTATTATGCCCCAATTCCTTATGTTTCCACCCACACCCCAATGTGCTTGTGTCTTTATACACACATGCCTTGCATGACTATGGCCTAGATAGGAAATGGCCTGTGTCCTTTACTTGTTTCTGGATTACATCATTTTGCATTTCACAAAGTGTTTTTTACTTATTTTGGTCTCAACATACATGGAGTCCACTACTAATATTGCCAGTGAGAGTCCTTGTAGAGTTATTGACCTGAAAACAAAATTAAAAGTGGTAACTGACTATAAAGTTAAGGAATCAGTAATGGTTGCTGCTCACCACCCGGCTCACCCCATTTCAGCAAAGCAGCTATCTTAACAAAGACAGAAAAAGACAAAAACCTGCTAAAAAGATTCGCTCCATTGAAGAAAATGTGGCAAACTTTGGAGAGATGCCTGGGCCAGATACAGAAAAACTGTAATGATCTTGGCTGGAAATGAGCCACAGAAGAGAGTCCATTGCGATCTGTGTAATCATGTTCTGTGACGTGTGCTTGATGATGAGATGATCTAGCAACACTCTCTCAGAACACATCCTCTCATTGAGTTTGGAAGAAAGAAGCAATTCAGGAGAAGCTTGGGCCTCAGTCCTGTAGGTTAGTGACCAGATACATGAAAACATCAGGGTATTCACTCTGTTTTCTGAATGCACACACCATGAGGAGAGGCCATGTTCAGACACGTTAGATGGCAGCCAGCCACCTGGTGACACAACACCGGTGTCATTAAATCTAGTCTACTCAGGAAGAGAGCTTTGGCCATAAACTAATCCTGCTGGGCCTTCTTCCAAACTCCAGAACAATGAGAAAATAAGCTTTTGTCATTTAAACTACCCTGTCTATAGGACTTTATTTTTTAGTTCTGATTTAATAATCTCACCATCATAGGGTTTACATTTATAAATAAATGCCAATTCCTTCATATCAGGGCTACCTTTACAACAGCAATTATGTTTTATCATTTTATAAAGTGATTGACAAAGCAACTTTTTACGGCCGTCTATAAAGACTACTGTAGCCCCTACCTACATCTTTGGACCCTTCACCATTCTCATTATTGCTGGTAGCCCTTCAGGATATGGTGGAGTACAATTTCTGGCAACTCACTAAGAAAATGGAAAGCCTGAAATTTTGGACATGCACATGCCTGGCTGCAACTCAATCTAGTCCCATGCTAGAATTAACATCAAAATTGGGTCTAAAAGTCTAATTTCGGAAATCATCTTCCTTCATCCTGCTAACAGCTCTCCTCCTCGGCGCCTTCAATATTTCACTGGGCCAGTTCTTTGCAGACAATCAAGTCCTATGCTCTTCCAAATTCAGAGTGAGACTTGGCCAGACTGCTCAGAGTAGGGAAAACTCTAGTTTTCCAAGAGTTCATTTCCTCCAGTGTCTGAATGTTGGAAAGTAAAAATGAATCAACTTGATGCTAGGCCTCCTGCACTGCTGACTGAAATGTGTTGTTCTTTTCTATTTTAAGCCCGAAATCTTGTCTTCTCTCCCATCCTCTTTGACATTGTGAGTAAAATGGCCCTTTTGACATCAATTTACCATCCCTATGGTCATCTTTCAGGAATAAGCTGGCCAATCCATAGATTATTCACTGTTCAGGGGTCATTTACTTGGTATGTGCCTTCCTCTGACTCACCTTATTTCCAAAATGGGGTAAAATGATAGTATTAAACTATACACGGATATTTTGAGGCCTAGGTAGGTAATACGAAGGTGTTGAAAATGAAATGACATAACCACAGCTATTATGGCACAAGTATGGGTAAAACCTGTCATGCAAGGTGGTTAAGGAAAAATTGCAGGAAGTAGTTTTCTTTCTTTCTTTCTTTCTTTCTTTCTTTCTTTCTTTCTTTCTTTTTTTTAAGCCAAGGGCCCTCCTGCTCCTCAGGAGAAAGAGGATTTTGATGTTATTTGCTGAGTTCTGGAAACTTGGGGGTAAACCAATTTAAATAGAGAAACAAGTGAGAAATAAATGCAGATCATCTGTATTTATCTGCACCTAATGACCTGCAAATCCTTTACTTTTAATGTGGGTGGAAGCTTTGATGTACCCAGCCATCACAGATTAGCACATGGAAGTGAATGTGCCCTATCCGTGGTTGCTCGCGTAGCACACATTTTATGTTGCTACGGGTCAGCACTGAGCAGCAGTATAATGTCATAAACAAGAGTATAGTTTTGATGACAGAGACCGTTCATCCAAATACCATTTTTACTAACTGAGCAAACCTCAGTAAGCTTTTCAAGCTACTTGTAACTCTACGACAGTCCTGCCTAAAAGATACTACTGTATGCTCCATGGGATAAACTGTAAAGTACTTAAAATTTAGTACAAAAGTGCCTCAGCAGCAGTAGTATTTTAGTTTAGGGACTGTGAATATACTTATAATAGCTTATTAATTTTTCACTCAAAATCGTGGTTTTAAATTTATGTTTAGAAATCTCAGATTGCCATTGGAGAGCATTGGGAAGGTGCATATCTTCAGTGTGAATGGGGCAAACACTGCATTTCAATGGGAAAAATAATCCTGCTCTCAGCTTGCCAGTGTGGTGGAAAGGCTGACAAAGACAAATGTGAAGGGTATCTTTGTGAGCATGGTGCTGGATGGGAATTAGGCAGGACTGATGGGACTTAGGACACGTGTCTATGGTTGTCTTTACCATTTAAGCAAGTTTAGAAAATTGGAAATTCATAGTGATTTGGCTATTTATATTTGGCAAACTTGAAGTAAACATCTTTCTTATCTTGTTGGGTCTAAAAAAAAAAGGAAAAGAAAAGAAAAGAAAATTGGAAATGCAGGTAAAGAATTGTATGAATAAGGAAGGTTCCAGAAGATCACTCCCCAGACAGATACTGAGAAACACATGAGCATAACTATGAAAAATGAGGCAGAGATTAAGGGTGAGCAGATAGAAACACCTGGCACACTAACAAAAAAATTCAGAAAACAATCAGTCACAAAAGCAGTGGGCCAAGTCTAATCCCAAGACCACACTACTGTGTGAGCTGCTCAAAATGTCCCTCTAATAGAATTCAGTGACAACATGCTTGTCACAATGTCAGCATTCTGTTGACCACGCTGACCTTAACTTGTTTTTCCTCCATTTCTATGCCAAGACCCTATGTCTTACCCCATCACTGTAATCTCACCCTCCTGATCTAGGAATAAGCCTAGGCCCTGAGTTTTCTCTCTCTTCCCCCGCTGCCATAGCTGTGACCATTTAATGCCCTTTTTTGTGTGACACAAGAGTCCTGGACCCTGCCTTCTTCAATGATTCATGGACAATTTGGCTGGTTGCTTTCCACTTTGGTATTATTTTCTGGTTTTTTTTTTTTTAAGTAATACATCGGCTTTGTAAAAAAAAAAACCTGAAAACTATTCAGAAACACAAATTTAAAATACCCACATCAATTCCAGACAGCCATAATTTATGCTATGTTTGTAAACATTTTATATGAACTTAGATAAAAATGGATTCATGCTATACGTACTTGCTGCAGAATGAACATTTTCTTGTTATCAATCTTATTCAATTATGTATTTTATATTGGTGACTGTGGATTTTGGCTTTTATATACATCCAAGATGTTCTTAACAGGTTTCATCAATTGAAATAACATGAAAAATATTCCCTTCTCACTCTAATGCCAACATTTCCTTAGGTTTACTCAGAATCCTGTGTCAGAGCCCTCTCCTTAAGGAAACCAAGCATCATTATATTGTTAGGATTTTATAAAATAATTTAGAAAGATTGCTGTTTTAATTTTAAAGACCTTTGTAGTGTGGGAAATGTCTTATTAAAAGTGGTGAAATTGGTAGCAAATGATAAAATCCACTTCCTGCCTCTGGCCTGTCTCTTAGGCCAACTGTTCAGAAAAAAAATTGGGACACAAGAGCAAATTTACACCAATGTAAGAAAATAGATATATGGAGGGCTAATCATCCTATTTCAGCTTTCCCCGTGATTCAATAATGAAGCTGAGGGACCAGTGAAGCAAATTGCCTCTCTAAGGCTATCTTACCTCAAGTGAACAAACATAGCCTGGGGTCAGGAATAGAGCCTCAAGCCCATCAGGGCCTTTCTAGGTTTTTGTCTCACAAATTTGGAAAATGAAGTTCACAGTCATTGGTGGGGGGTGAGTTTGAGAAGGGGGTGTATTGCAAGTTTATAGGGAGAACGTAAGAGAAGAGAGCAAGTTCCTGTATAACAAAAAGGGGTCCTAAGAAAGGGTTGCCACTGTGGGTCTCACTCTAGGAACTAAGGGTGGTACTGGGTTAAGGAATTAGGAGAGCCTGATGAGCTGGTGAGTCCTCTTTTTTTTTATTAATTTATTCTTATTACATCTCAATAGTTATCCCATCCCTTGTATCCTCCCATTCCTCCCTCCCTCCCATTTTCCCCTTACTCCCCTCCCCTATGACTGTGACTGAGGGGGACCTCCTCCCCCTGTATATGCTCATAGGGTATCAAGTCTCTTCTTGGTAGCCTGCTATCCTTCCTCTGAGTGCCACCAGGTGAGTCCTCTTTTTCCACTCACAAGGAGTCAGTGTGCCTTATCCATCCTGGTGTCTGGAGTTTCAGGCACTTTCTGATGAAGCGTTTGGGTAGTAATTCTCATTACAGTTGCTCTATAATCAGAGAAGATAAAATATAGATACAAGAAAACAAAACATATAACCAGAGTTTCTGAACATTTTGGGAATTTCTAGCCTCCAGCAAAAGCAAAGCTGCTAATAGCACCAAGGATGCCCCGAGTTTACAGCCAAAATGATACTGGTTTGCAAGTACAATAATAGGCAGGCTTGTTGGCTTTTTAGGTCCCCACCCCAACTTGTGTGACAAGTTTCTTTCTTCTGTACTCATCAAACAGAAAGAGACACTCAAGAAAGCAAACTCTATCCAAGAGCATGGGTGTCAGCTCATCAAAGAGGATAAGCTTGCGACATCATCCAATGTTCCAAGACCACTGTGTCAATCTATAAGTGTAGGTAGGCTGTGTACTACTTTCTAAAGTTTCTAGAACAGATATCTGTCCTGAGGATCACCTTCCTGTCCATATGATTGACAGGCCCATCTGGATCAACCTTTAAGTGAGTACCATGTGCCTTTGTCCTTTACCAGCAAGCATCTGTATATGGTAATCCTGGAACCTTTGGGGTGGTTTAGAATCTCCATGCAAACCAAGGATAAAACTCTGATCCTGTTCATTTAACAAAAGTCATGGAAACAAATAGAATTAAATGGAGTTTGTTTAAAACCTATAAAATAGTAATGCTTGACAGGCAACAGTAGCCTTGCCTTAATGAGCATAAACAAATCCCTATTTCTTCCTTCCATTCGTATAGTATTTTAAGTCTTCCACAAGGACAGTTATTTTATATTCACATAAAGGGCACTCAGTGATGCTTTCCATTTCTTTAAAAATAATGTGCCAGAACACAGCAGGTAAGATCTAAAATTGATCATGAGGAATAGTGATCTTCGAGTCTGTTTATTTCTAACTAGCTGTAGAGCATTTAGCCCCAAAATGCCCTGTACAAAATTGTATTTTTCTACAATGCTGGTTTTGTCATGCCACATGCGTTAGCTCACTAAGAAGACCATCAAAATGAGCAATTCGTGAAGCTAGGTTTGCTAAGGCCACCACAGAAGCATACATGCCAGGAATGAAAGTAGCAAGACTGGTTCAGAGGATGAGATGGGCAGAAAATATTGACAGAGTCTGTTGTTCTAATCTCTGGCCCTGTTATGTGGGAACCTGATCAGGATGAGTTGGGGTTATAAAGAACAGCTCAGTAATTAAGCCCAGTTGTTATTCTTGCAGCATACCATTGTTTGTTCCCTAGTACCCAAGTCAGCCCACAAACACCTGAGCTCCAGCTCCTCAGCATCTGACAGCCTCTTCTGGCCTCCACAATGACATATGCACACACACACACACACACACACACACACACACACACACACACACACACACATTTTTAAGTGGTGTATGGTTAAGGACCATGATGAGATGAAGAAACATTTCAAATCTTCTTTGTAAATAAATAATCACTTGATAAGTAAACTGGCTGAGTGGGGCTAAAAAAAAAAAAAAAAAAAAAAAAAAAATAGCTATTTGGCCAAAGAGAGAAATTCGTTTCCTATAAAACATGGTTCACAGGAAGTTCCCAAGAGAAACATCAAACACTTGATAATTGGTTTGCATCCTGCAGTGGTTAATGTTCACTGTCACTTTGGCTGTATTGGAGAATCACCTAGGAAACACAATTCTGAGTTTAAATCAGAAGAGGACCCCTACCTGAGATATACGAGCACAGATTAAATGAAGAGAAACAAAGGCAGGAAACCCTGATGAACACCAGAATTCTTTCTGCTATCTGACTGCACATGTCATATGACCAGCAACTTCATGGTCATGCCCCCATTCCATCTCTGCCACATGGACTACAGAGCTTCAAACAATAAGCCAGAATAAGTCCCTCCTCCAGTTAGTTGTACCACGTACTCGATCACAACAGTGAGACGAATACATAATAAACAGCAAAAATCTATGGTAAGGAAGAGTTAACTGTAGTGACACGATGTGGTGGTGTCAGTTTATCAACCATGACATTTCAGTTGGGAGACTGTTTCCAGGTATTTCAGTCTATAACATGCCTTCTGTTTTTCCATGTACTCCTAAAGAACTTAGGAAACAGAAGCTTGTAAAAGAAGATGGGTAGATTTGGATACGTTTTTGGCCAACTGGGATGGAAAGTTCATAAAGATTCAAAGGGATTCTCAATTTCACCTCAACCCATTTCAGTGGTCATGTTACTGTGGCAGTGAAGGCCAATTAAGAAAAAATCTCTTTCTGGTCAAGAGAATACAATTTTATTCCTAGGTGGAGACCTGACAATCACCTGACCAAGAACCAACCCATAGAAAGGCAAAAATCACCTTAAACCTTGCTAAAATGTTAGGTGGAACAATTTTCTGTTTAATGAGACGCTCTACTTTTTCTGAATTGCTTGGAAAAGCATAACGTTTGCTCTTCTTTCTATCTCTGCCTCCAGCATGCTTTCCCTAGCACTCTGGACTTCCTTACTTTTACTCTAAGTGCCCTTGCCCCGCCACCTCTGCCATGTGGCAGCTCGTCCTTCGTGGGCCTGATCTCTACGTCAGCTTACGTGTGATGATTAATTTAATACTCTTCTCTCCTCCACTCCGCTCCCATGGACAGATAGTGAGATTGTAGCTTGCCCATAGGGATCATTGTTGTAAACTATAGTAAAACTGTTTCAAACTCCCATTTGAGTCTATTCTTGAATTCTTTTTTTATTAATTTATTCAGATTACATCTCAATTGTTATCCCATCACTTGTATCCTCCTGTTCCTCCCTCCCTCTGCTTTCACCCTCTCAACCTCCCCTAGGTCTATGACCGAGGGGGACCTCCTCTCCCACTATACAGTCATAGGCTATCAAGTCTCATCTTGATGGCCTGCTTATTCTTTCTTTGAGTGCCTTTTTTAATGAGATTAAAAACCCCAAAGGGAGACCTTGATAACCCTAGTATCATATAACAACCCAAATGGGATTCTTGCCCCCTCCCAAAAAAACCAGTAACATCAGCCATGTCATTTATAGTTAATATGAAGATCCATATCCAGGAGATATGGAGATTTAGCTGCCAAGCAGTTGAACCAGTCTTTTTCTTGAAGGAAGCCCCAGGCCTCAGTTTCCTCTAGTATCTCTACTCTCAGTAATTTGCCTTGACCTTCAGCACAGAAGGTCTGTTACATACTATGCAGTCGTGGAGACAGTTCTGTGTCCAAGTTAATGACTGAGAAAACTGGGGCAGCCATGTCATCTAGGATCTCATGTTCAAAATAGACAAAGCCCGCTGGGGGCTCTGTGATGATGAGTGTAAGACCCCCACTCATGCCATCCAGGGAGAGGTCTTTGTCTTCAGGGTCCTTTGATAGATGTAGAGGAGAGGCAGGTGTATCTCTTCTTTAGAGGTCAACTTTAAGCTCAGATTTTACCTCCCCTGTTTTAAATGCATGAAACTCACCTCCGACTTCGGAGTCTGTCACAGATATATCAGAGTAGTTATTGAAGTCAGGTGTTGTTAAATAAAAGTTACAGAAGGACATTGTTTGGGACTAAGCTTCTGTACTCACCACAGCAGATTAAACTAAAAATCAAAATGGAGTCACTCATGCTGAAGTTCCACATCACCGAGCTGAAACTAAGCTGTTTATCTGCCCTTCCCAGAAATCAGGATTAGAGAGATAACAGCCACAGTTCCTAAAGAGGCCAGTTTCAATCGGCATGGTAATAAGTTTCCCTCTGCCTTAATCCTTACACATGCGCGCGCACACATACACACAGACACAGACACACACACACACACACACACACACACACACACACACGACAGCTTGTTAACCAATCCATTATTTTTCTATTCTTCTTCTCTCTTCCTGGCCCTGCCTCATACAGAAAGTAACTTTGAAATGCCAGATCTTTTTGTGTTTCTTTCCCCTTCCACTTTCTTCATCTCATTCCGTCAATAAAACCAATGTTCCCCATTCAGTTCATGAAAGCATTTATTCTACTTTGTGAAATAAAGACATGCCAGAGTCTGGAACAATACATAAACCCAATTAAGATCTTTGGACTAAATTGTTCTGATTTTGTTTTTGACAGTGTCATAAGCATCTGGTAGCATTTCAGTTAAGAAGAAAATTGTATTGATTAAAAGGCTTTGAAGATGATAGAGCACCAGAAGACACCTGCCTAAGGGTGAGCTGCTGGGGGCCAGTTATTCAGCTCTAAATATGGAGGGGGGAGATAGGCATGGCCAGGCCACACTTCATCATCCTTAGTCTAATTCCCATCATTGAAGCTTCACTAATTAAATGAAAATTGATCAACTGCCCACAAAATTGCTCAGCAATAAGCAAAGCACTTAGATATGTCTCAATGGCTCAGCATTTAGGGAAGGATACACAGAAAATTCTAAATAACTCTTTTGTGAGTAGCAATAGAAATGTCTCATAAAGAGATGATGACATCCCAACCAGGTCATAAATAATGACAGATTTTCCTGGTGAACCAATGTCAGGAAAAGAAAACAGAAGTGGCTCGAAAACATGGTATATTACGAGGCCCCTGATGAGCAGAGGACTTTCTGGACAGAAGGAAAGTAAGATGAGAGATAGCTTTAGGTTGTCTCCAGATTGTACATTCTTAGGAGTCCACTCCTTCAGGAAACCAGATACTGTACTTCCATCAGGTATACCTGACTCTAAGTTATTCCGTATTGTATAAAACTGGCTTTTCAGGCTATACATGCCCAGGAGACTCCATTTTACAAGTAACTTTTGGCTCCACTTAGGAGAAGAATGACTCTAGTCTCCGGGTAGATTCAGCAACTGTACCATCTGTTAACTACCACCATCCAGCACAGGCTGATATATGGCTTATTCCCCGGGATACAAATGTATCTAGCCTATATTTTTATCAGAATGAATTGACATGATAGAGCCAAGTTATATCAACGAAACCAGGCCCAAGAACATATTGTTAATCTCAAAAATGTGAGCAGAAAGGCTACGGACCCAAATCATGGCCAAATTAATTAAAGCAAGCTTTTTTATTCCTGTTTACAGTGCTACCTCTCCCTACGGCATGGTTCAGAAGGCCAGCCTTGGACATGAGGAAGACAAGGCTTTTATACTTCAAGGATAGAAGGTTTCCAAATGGGAGATATGGCAGGCAAAGTAGATGGGGCTACAGGAACAATTCATAAGCATAACAATAGAGACATAAGGACCCCCCTGAAACAAAGACATAATCGATCTTAAGGTAGTTGTGACAAGTTAGTCACAACAGCCATTTGAAACAAAGGTAAGGTTGTAAGATGGTCTTAAATTTTTGAAAAGACAGGCTTGCCAGGTAGACATAACAACATAATAACCTTTTGAAACAAAGGCATAGTTGCCATTTCCTGGATCAGGCAGTGCAGACCCATTTGTTATTATAGTTATAGGTGGGGCATAACCCAATCCTTGAGAAACAGAGATTTAACCATAAACAGGAGGACACCAAGTTTGTCTTTACTATAAGATAGCTACCTTCTAATAAAAGCTTGATGTGGAGGCAGGCTGGGTCATCATCACTAATCTAACACACCAGACTGAGGCAAAGCAGTCACTTCTTTGCCTGGTCATTACACAGTGAGGAATACCTAACACTGTGATGGCGTGGCTCTCCAAGCAACCTATTATCTGATGCCTTGCATGTGCGTAGAGAACTTTTTGACTATCCCTGCATTCACTTCTACCAGATTACCAAAGCAGAATCAGATGACAAACTGCTGTCATTGTCACTGTAGAAATTTGTGAATATTGTTAGTCAACAAATTCTGAAATTATGTGATTTCTGACATAGTATAATTGGGACATGTTGTAACCATTTTAAACCAAGATTTAACTTTGGTTTATTCATATAGTTTTGGCCTCTTGATGGGAGTTGATTGAATCAGGAAATCGAAAAAGTGCCCATTGACCAGGAAGAGGAAAGCTTCACAATCAGGAAATGAGCTAGAAGGGCCCAGGAGAGGCGAAAGACCTAGATTGGCACCTCCACTCACAGCCCCAGCTGTTTGGCTGTTTCTTGCTGGCACCACATGAAGAGTATATTCAAATGTCAATTTCCAACACAGCAGGAGATGAGGTGATATCAACCTTTTTAAAATGCCTCCCAGCAGCTTGGTAAGTGAGAAAATCAAACCTTTTCTTATGCAAGTTGCTTTTCTCCTCAGTAAACTGGTGGGCTGTTGGCTTCTTACAAATTATTGACCATAGTTCTACTTAGGTCAATCTGACCTTGGGTAAAAATGTTCAAAAGTGAATTTTTATCTTAATGAAAAATAAACATCTTCTTGTACTCTGGAAGCTATTAGTAAGTGGTAAGGTTAGCTCTGGCAATGGCTTGGCCTCACCTGAATGCCAGATTCAAGATTCATATCTGCCCTTCAACATGAATCCCACTTCTGCAAGTATATAGCAGTGTACCCAGCCTGACAGGCTAGGGGAAATTCTAAAGAGGCACACGTTTCCCTACTTTGGGCTATCAGATTACTCCATTGTTTAATGGTACTTGGAGTTTTCTCATGAATCTTGTGATAAGAAAATTTAAAAAAGGCTGAGCCAGGTGTAGGTGTATACACCTGTAATCCCAGCACTCAGGAGGCAGAGGCAGTGGATCTCTGTGAGTTCGAAGCCAGCCTAGTCTACAAAACAAGTCCAGAACAGCCAGAACTATAAAAGAAACTCTGTCTCAAAAAAAAAGTAAGAAAGAAAAAGAGAGAGAGAGAGAGAGAGAGAGAGAGAGAGAGAGAGAGAGAAAGAAAGAAAGAAAGAAAGAAAGAAAGAAAGAAAGAAAGCATCTTTAAAGAAAGCTTCCTAGTTCAGAAAGGCAGAGAAAGTACCCAGACAACTTTCGTCCTCAGCTGACATTCCCCTCTAAAAGCCCTCCTTCTCGACACATCTCAAAACCCTTGTGTCTCTGTCAAATCCTTGATAAGGTCTTAGCATTCTTTATCCAGAGGAAACAAAATTTTCAGCGTGTGGAAAGATGTATGGCCCAATTATATAGCTGTTTGGTTAGCATGGGAAAAACAATTTTTAAAGGCCATATAATTTTGGCATGCCAATAGATGGGGAGTTTCCTTTGGCCCTAACATTCCAGCCTTCTGTTTAGGATAAGAGATGATGTATTCTTTTCTATAACTGATTATGAAGTAAAATTAGGATGCTGTTACCAGAGCTCAGTAAGGATGGACTGCTAGTCAAAGGCCTGAAGGGAATTAGGGCAATGGGGCATTCATCAGAACCATCTGATTCAGTGACCCAGATAAAGAGATAGGGAGCAATCACATCAACCAGGCTGGTTTATAGTTTACAGTTTATCAGTTTTCAGCAAGTCCAGGGATTTCCAGTTTTGTAGGTCCACCTGGGGCTAGCATGTGTAAACCACATTTGAAGCCATTTTTAGTCTGAAGCTGATTTCTACATGGTCTAGTAGCTGAGTGGAACTCTGCCAAGACAGATATAGACTAGAGACAGAAATCACATGTTAAAGAACTTAAAGGAAATTTTTATATTTGGAGCTTCCCCCTCAGGAATAGGGTATAATCCTGGGATTTTAGGCTGTTGATTGACAGGAGTATTTATATGGGGTCTTTTTTACCTCTGAGAGGTGGAGCTAATTCTTTATAACTTTTCAGCTTCCTAAAGCTTTATTACCATTGTTTGTAATTTGTAGTGAAATCTCCCTTGTGGGAAAGTAGCTAATAGGTGTCTGTAAAACAGTTGAGTAGAGTAATGCCTTTGAGTCATAGCAAGAGCTATGTCTTTCAGTTAGAAAGCATGGATACTATTATTTCTGTCCAGTGGGCTGGAGATATATATTTTAAAACTGAATTTCTGAAATCTTAGTATGACAATAACTTAGCATAACTTGTTTAAATATCTTAAATCACCTTCTTCGATCTTCATAATTTATTTAGATTCTTATATCCTCATATGTTTATAATTTTCCCTTTAGACTTTTACAATTTATATAAATCTTAAACCTTTTTAGCCAATTATTTACAGTTAGACATACATAAGTGGCTGATTACTGAGGCAGTCTTTGTAAAACAAGTTTCTTTAAAAAGTAAAAGTTACATCTGAAACTTGGTTATGCTTTAAGAAAGCCTGTTACTGAGGCAAACCTGTCTATGAGTTTCTCTTTGACATCAGGGGACCTAATAGCTCTATAAGAGGGAGGCCTGGTATTTACATATGAAATTCACTGACCAGGAAGGAGCTGCTAAACTGATAAAGCAATAGTTAGCTGTCAACATCATCAGACATCTGAGAAGGACAAATTATGGCAGCAATATAAACCAAATGGCCTCTGTATGGATTACAATATTAGAGACTTACTAGCTATCTGGACATTTACACTAGACTCCCATGGTGGTCTTGACACTTTCATTGAGGGCAGAGGTTATAGGTCTTTGGCTGTCATGTAAGGCACCATTACATCTTCAGCTGCTGCAAAGGACAGCATCAGCCTTTAGCTACCCGACTCAGGAAGTCTGAGAGATTTTCCTCTGCAGAAGGAACATGAGAAAATTAACCTCACTTTGATGAGGCAGAGTATAGCAGTTAATACAACAGTGTGCACAGTTTGGGCAGAGCTTTGGCAGCGGATGAGGCATAGGGTAATTTTGCCCAGTAGTTAGTGTTGCCACAATCTGGGTGGTTTTGTTGATGCCCCATTGTCTTAGCGTTTTATTGCTGTGAAAAGACCCTGTAACCATGGCAACTCTTATAAAGGAAAATATTTAATAGGGGCTGCCTTACAGTTTCAGAGGCTTAATCCATTATCACAATGGCAGGACGCACGGCAGCATGGAGGTAGACATAGTGCGAGAAAAGAAGCTGAGAGTTCTACATCCTGATTGGCAGGCAGCAGGAAATGAACTGGCTTGAGCTTCTGAGACCTCAAAGCCGAACCCCCAGACATGCTCCTCTTCCAACAAAGCCATACCTACTTCAACAAAGCCACACCTCCCAATAGTACCACTCCCTGTGCAACTATGGAGTTCGTTTTTATGCAGACCATCACACCCAATGTCTTCTTTGGAGACCTTAGAGTTGTTACCAGGATCTGGAAATTCTGTCTATCATAGGAAGTGTTTTTCATTAAACATTTTAAATGACATATTCAGCAGAGCTTTGAAAAGTTCTGAATGCCACCTATTAAGTATACTTTATTTTAAACAAACTTTGTTTTTAGTTACTACTTTAGGCTTGTCATATTTGAAAACACATACAGGGGCTAAAGCTTTCCTCTGTAAATGAGTTATATTTGTAAAGATTTTGATCATTTACAAGATGACTATTGGTGTGCATTTCTAAATTATCTTTAACAGTTTGTAGGAAATTAGTACCTTTTATAAGATTAGGATTTTACAGTTTTATTGCTGTTAAATTTAGCCTTAAAAATTATAATTCTTGAATTGAAGCTCTTTTAGTATAAGTCATAAATATAGCCCATAATGAGACTGTCAATTTTACTTTCCTGGTCCTTTCATGGTGCACCATTGAAGAGTATCACAATTTCTGATATGACTCAGCTTATCAAAATAGCTAAAGCTTAACAAAGTTATCAAAGATAGTGTGACTAGGCATATATTCCTAAGTCATTCTTACGTTGGCATGAATAGACCTTAGGTAAGAGGAAGCAATGTATAGGCTCTCTGTCAGACTGCTTAGGTCTAGGTCTTGTTGCATCATGGGACAGGAATTTGGGGCTGGCAATTATTCTGACTGTTTGAGATTCTAGTGTAGCCTTGAGCCTTTCTCAGGGTAAGGTTTAAGCCTTAAAAAAAAAAAAAACCTTATTATGGTTGACATATTTCAGTTAACAAGAGCAGTTACCCAGAAGCAGAACTACAGGGGTTAAAAAGCAAGGATAGTATATTTGGAAACTTTCCCAGGACTATAGACTTTGATGGATTAGGCCTTTCTTTGTACTTTGGCTGGTGGTGCCATCTATGCACTGAGTTTTAGAGCCTGAATGGTAAGATTACCTATGTAGCTTTCTAATTATTGCCCTATGTTAAAATTGTAAGTCAATGTTTGTTACAAGTCTAAAAACTTTGAACGATATTCAGTGAATTTATAAATCCTGAAGTAAAGGAAGTTCATATAATAGGCTTACACATCTTGTGCTAAGGTTTATATCTTAGCAGAAAGTTTAGGTAGTAAAATGAAATCAGTAGTCTAATTTTTTAGCTAATTTTTTTTTTTCACAAAGTTAGGTGGCTCTCCAGATACTGGACAGAAACTTTCCAAATCCAGAGCCATCTTTTCAATACAGCAGAACAGTACAAAACAGTATGTCAATATTATCCATACTCTAAAGACATTTAATCCCTGCTAGACTGAATCCAGAGACCAGAATAAAATAATTAAGGGTTGGCTATTGAAATAGCCACAGCAAGCAGCAACAGCAAATTTGTGCCTGGGCAGGGTAGAGCGCACAAACTGGGGAGGAGGTGCCCAGTGGTGCTGGAGTAGCAGCAGTTAGAGCTTCGTTTGACTCCCATGTCTGCCTGTAACTGAAAAAGATTAATGAGGGCCCAGAAACACACAAGAGATGGAGACAGCAAAATCGAAACCAATACACAGAGCACAGGCTACATGACTGACCAGCTTCCTAGCCTTATTACCCATGTCATTTGTCTGTTTCCGTTGTCCCAAGTCAGAACACACACAGACAGGCAACACACAAGACATTTCACAGAACAAAGCTAACAACAGGAATAATAACAGCAACTGAAGCCATTCAGAGATTTACTAGTTTGACCAAAGAAGTTTGTTCCTGGTTGGTTGGTTGGTTGGTTGGTTGGTTGGTTGGTTGGTTGGTTGGTTTTCTTTAACAAACAGAAAAATTTTTTTCTTCACTGCCTCCTTGCATAACCCAAGCACCAGGAACTCATCTGAGGATTCCAAAGTGTTAGATCTCCCCAGTACAGTTAGTCCCAACCTCTGCAATTTCTGTCTCAGGTCCTAGTAATTCCTATTGTCCAACACTGGACCTATCTAATCTCTTGGCTTCCAGTGCCTGGCTCCCAGTCCTGGAATGTCCTCAGGGTTCCTTAGCTCTATTGTGCAGCCTAGAAGCCTAGACATTCAAATCCAGCCAGTGGGTACTCAGCTACTGGGCCTCTCTGGTTCCTCAGCCCCCAGTCTCTTCGGGGCATGCCCATGTCCCAGAGTGGGTGAGTAAACAAACAAAACAACAACAACAACTGATGGCTTTGTCTGATCTTCCAAGTAACCAGATGGGTGATTGCAATTTCTTAGTTGTTGCCCGGGATGGGAGAATGTCAGACAACTCACCCTCACACCTGCCGTGTCCTCAGGTAAGGATTCCATTGATGCAGAAAGTATGTGTGACCTACCAGGGAAGGCCTCCATAATTGTGTGTTTGCTGCTTTCATTTGATGATGTTGTTTGCTTAGGCAGCCCACAGAACCAAAGGCTTGCTCTGGGACTTTGGAAGGTCTCCAAGGTGCACAACCCCTAGGAAACAGCTCTTCAGTCCTGGAGGGCCTAAGGGAAAAATCCAGCTTTTAAATTTGGGTTGGGGTCTTGATCTTGTTGGGAGCCTCCAAATGTTAACCCCACAGATTCAAGGAGAAAGACCACCAACCTAAATCATGGCCAAATTAATTTTTAAAGACTTGATACCCTATGAGCATATACAGGAGGAGGAAATCCCCCTCAGGAACAGTCATAGGGGAGGGGAATAAGGGGAAAGGGGAGGGAGGGAAGAATGGGAGGACACAAGGGATGGGATAACCATTGAGATGTAACAAGAATAAATTAATAATAAAAAATTTTTTAAAAAGTAAAAGAAGTGTTTTTTAAAATGGTGTACAAAAAAGTAAAACAAAAATAAATAAATAAATACAAATTTAAAAAATATGGTGTACATAGGTTATCTCTCTCTAAAAGCAGGGTTCAACAGATCAGCATTGGACATGGGTAACATGAGGGCTTTTATATTACAGGAGTAGAGGGCTTTTGGAGGAGGTATTTGGCAGGTGAATAGGTTCTACAGAAGTAGAACTTAAGTACAACAAGTTGGTCATAATACCTTCTGAAACAATGACATGATTGCAAGATGGTCATAACAATGGTGGTCATAACAACCTCTATAACAAAGGCATGGCTGGTATATCCTGGAACAGGCCGTAGAGAGCAATTTGTTGGTAAGGCTACAGGTGGGGTATAATATAATCATTAAGAAACAGAGGTTTAATCATAAGCAAGAATGAGTCTAGTTTGACTTTATTATAAGATGCCTTTTAAGTCCAAGATGGAGGAAGGCCTGGCTACAAAAGCACAAGAAGGGTGAGGAGTCAAGAGCAGCAGTGACCTTTTATGAGCCACTTACATAGCGCCTACCTCTCCCAGTTCATATAGTGGAAGGGCTTTTCTAAGCATGTTCCCTCAGTTGAATGAAGCTCAGGTAGACTGAGGGTGGTCTCCAGGTTCTGGGATCCCCTCTTACTCTATCCTGGCAGTGCCAACAGCTGAGGCCCAGTCACCCTGTTAGATAAAGTTTAGAAGATACTCCAGGCAGGATGCAGGGGGCTGAGATATTTACATTAAGGAGGGCTTCAAGAGGAGACTTACAGCACTGTACCACAGTGATGGCCTAAAAGAGGCTTTACCCAGTTCCAGGGAACAGGGAAAATTTCTTGGCCCTACAGATGTCAGACAGGGGTGGGGGAATTTCAAGCTATGTAACCTAGTCTACACTCTGGGAGTCTGGAAGGCAGTGATGAAAACCAAGGCTTGTGGATGTAAAAAAAGGCATATCTGCTTAATCACAGGCTGGTTAGAGCTTCAGTGATTGTGGAGAGGTTGGAATGTTGCAGGTCCAGGTCCTAACTACAAATTATCTTGAGCTTTGTTAGGCCCTTAATAGCCATATATTACCTGTCTCTGCAGGTGACCTAATGTCTTTGTGGTTACTAGATAAATCTTTTAGATTATACAAATATACCTCTAGTTTCCACCAACCAAAAAGCTAAGAATGCTGTCAAATAGCATCTGGCTTCTATAGCAGAATTTTCCACATATTTCTATCCTAGATAGGATTGCTATTGATATGATAAAAACACTATGGCCAAAAGCAACTTGGGGACAAAAGGGTTTATTTAGTGCACATACCCTGAGTCACAAGGGATTGAGGGGAAGCCAAGGCAGGAGTTCAGTCCTTGCATGTGGGAGCCTGGAGGCAAGAGCTGAGCCAGAGGCCATGGAGGAGTGCTGCTTAGTGGCTTGCTCCTTGTGCCTTTCTCAGTGCAGAGATGTTTTCCCTTGGGCTGGGTCCTCCCACATCAATAACTAATTAAGAAAATTGCCTAGAGACTTCCCTACAGCCCAATCTTATAGAGGTATTTTATTTTCAATTGCTGTTCTCTTCTTTCAAATGACTTTAGCTTATGTCAAGTTGACATAAAACTAGCTAGGACACCTGCCTACCTGATCTTTCTACTACTGTATTTGAAAAGTGTCTTGATTTCTGTTTTTAAATTTTGTAAATTAATTTATCTATTTATTTCACATCCCTGTTGCAGCTCTCCCTCCCTCTTCTCCTCCTAGCCCCTCGCTCCCTCTCACATTGCCTCCTATTGAGGCTAGACAATGTAGTCCAGTTATGAGAAAGGTATTCAAAGGCAAGCAATGGACTCAGAGACAGCCACTGCTCCTGTTGTTAGGAACCCAGAGGAGAACCAAGCTGCACATCTGTTACATATGTGTAGGGGCCCAGGTCCACCCCATGCATGTTCTATGGTTGGTGGTTCAGATTGTATGAGCTACTATGGGCCCAGATTAGTTGATTCTAGAGGTTTTTTGTGGGGTCCTTGGCCTCTGTAGCTCCTTCAATCCTTTTTCCCCCACCCCCCCCCCCCCCCCCCCCAGCTTCACCTAAAGTTTGGCTCTGGATCTCTGCATCTGTTTTCATTAGCTACTGGGTGAAGCCACTCAGCAGACAGTTATGCTGGGCTCCTGTATGCAAGTATGTCAGCATATCATTCATAGTGTCAGGGGTGAGCTCTCTTTCATGGGATGGGTCTCAAGTTGAACCAGTCATTGGTTTGGCCATTCCCCATCAATTTCTGCTCTATCTTTATGTCTGCGCCTCTTCAAGGCAGGATAAATTTTGGGTCATTTTGTGGGTAAGTTTTCCCCCATCCCTCCATTGGTCTTTCCTGGTTATAGGAGGTGTCCATTTCAGGCTCCCCTGATGCTAGGAATCTTACCTGGGGTAACCCTCATAGACTCCTGGGAGTTTCCATTGGCTTAGGTTTCTGGCTTATCCCAGAGCTGCACCACCCCCCTTTTCAGTTCTCTCACCCAGTTCTCAATCCCCCAGTCCTCAGTGCACTTGATTCCTCCTATTCTCCTCCCCATCCCCTCTCCCACACAGCTCTCTCCCCCAGTCTACTTCCAATGTCTATTTTATTTCCCCATCTGAGTGAGAATTATGCATCCTCCCTTGGGCCTTCCTTGTGACTTAGCTTCTTTGGGTCTATGGATCATAGCATCACTATCCTATACTTTATGACTAATAGGGGCTTATAATGACAAATCAACCTGAATTGTGATAGCACTACCCACTGGACAAAACTGCCCCATAACTCTTCTGCCACCAGGTTCTGCTCAAACAGTGGACACCTTTTGGTTGACTGTGGTGTTCTACCTAGGCAGGAATACCACTAAGATGACAAACTCCACACAAAGGTCAGTTTCAGTCTACAAACTGCCCAGGGTATTCAAATTGCTGAGTTCAATATGAGACTGATATGAACATTTTACAGATTAAAAAGTACTTAATCCTAAAACTGCCAAATATAACCAAGCTGGATATTGTGAAAAGCTTGGCAGAATTAGCTTCATTATTATGAATAGTTTTGCTGTGTTAAAGTTAAAATCTTTCCTTTTTATTTAGACAAAAAGAGGGAAATGTTGCAGAATATTTGATCATGTGAATGCTGAGATTGTGTTGTTTACTGGAAAAACCTGTTTCTAGTTGTGGTGTGGCTCAGCCTTACCATACACCTTTAATCCAAGAGCTTTCTGCTTGAGAATTGTGAGCATGATTAAATAAAGTTAACCATAATTCAAGAGGCAGAGCAAGCAACCAGTTGACAGGAAATGAGTATAGGAAAAAACCATTGAGAGTAAGAGGAAGTTAGGAGGGTGTATAGAGAGACTCACAGAAAGCAGAGGGAGGAACACTTAGTTTGAGAGTTTTTAAGATGGAACAAAGAAAGAAAACTTCCTTTTGGGGTATCAGCTGAGGAGGAAGCTCAGCTGGGTACCTTCTCTGCTTCTATGAGCTAGTAGGCATTCACCCAGGCATCTGGTTCCTGAGTCTTTAATGGCAAAAATAAAACATTTGAGATTTTGTTAAAAAAAAATAATATACAAGCAAATAATGACTGATATGAGAAGGAAAATTAATCTCTCCCAGGAATGATCCCCCTTATCTGTTTTACTTGTTATCTAATGCAGAATGATCAGTCTTGAAACCATATATACACAAACAATAAAATTGGACTCAGCACATATTTTTATATATTTGTGTGCATATATATGTATGTATATAAATATATATTATTTTCAGATAAAAATGCTAGCCACTTGAGGGGGGATATGGGAGAGATTCAAGGAAGGATAGCATAGAGAGGCTCGAGGGAGGAGCAGAGAAGTGATATAGTTCTATTTCAATTAAAACCCTTTTTTTAAATGTTTGAGATAAGCATGTAAACACATCTGAGGATGTATCCCTTGAAAAATCTCCCCAGGGAAAGTGTGATATAGCCTCCTGATTAGCAATCTGATCTAATCAGTAGCCTTGATAGAAGGCCCTATAAATTATCAGTTTTGCCAGTGTGTCACAAGACAGTAAGGACTCACAGGAAGGACTGATAACTTACTATGCTACCTGAGGACATTCAACCCCCCAGTGAAAATGTTAGTGAGCTAATCAGATCATGAACAAGCATAGCTGTCATCAAGGATAAGCATCTCCCCTTCATAGTCAGCTTTGCCACCTACATCCTGTTTCCTTAAAAACACACACACTGTAAGAAAGGGTACATTTCACAATTGTTCTTCTTAAAATTTGAAGTGCTATGTGAAAGGAGAAAGCAATCAAAATACCTGGATGTCTCTCTTCTTATGCATTCCTCTCTCCCTGATAGCTGCTGCCTAGAATACAGTTGCTCTGCCCTGTTGTTGTTGTTGTTGTTGTTTTCCTGTCAAAATCCAATAAGCTTGTTTTCTAGTTTTCTTGAATCCATTTTAAAATTCCCTTATCTACAAGATGAAGAACTCCCTCCTACACACACAAGAAGACCTTTCTGTAGGTTTAGTCGTCCCCCCACCCCCTTTGGTCAAAAATGTACCCTGCTGCTCAGGATGAGCTGGGTGTGGTTAGAGTAAAGGCTAGACCTTGAAGTTCCAGTATCAGGGTAAAGTATAGAAGAGGTGACTACACTGTGTAAACTCTCATACACCTTTCACTCTTACAGACTGGCCTTGAGACATTCATAGCTTCCCACTGTGCTCCTCTTAGGTATTATGACCTCAATGAATTCTCTAATTCATCTTCAGTTCATTACCTGGTATCCAAGGGAGATAACACTTCTAAAGAGGGGTAACATAGGCTCTAGGACTGGCATATAGTTTTAAGGTCATACAGACCTTGATATGACTATCTTCTAATAAATGAACTAATTTTAACTTTTGGGACTTTATTTAATGCATGCCAACCTCATTTACTCATTTAATGAAATGGGGATAATATCTACTTTATATAGGTCTTATGAAAATGAATTCTAATATAATGTCAAATATCTCCAAAACAGTAAAAATTACTACTGCTTGTTATATTAATCTGGGCCAGGAGCTTAGCTGAACAACCCGAAGAAACCAATTCATGAATACTGTTTCATGAAATGACTTTTTAAAAAAGAATCTTCCCCACATAACCTTCAGTCTGGCAATCTCAAATACAATGCAGTGGATTTCAATATATGCAAAATCTTTCCTTATGGACTATTCTGTGTTCATCTTCCCCAGGGATGGCTCATTTTTTCTCTGGCAAGTGTGTGCTACAACTCAAAGTAGGATGTATCAATGTGTCCAGTGACAGGGTGGCCCCTGTGGCTCCTGGGACATTCTATGAGCTGTAAATACTCTGCAGGATGGCACTGGAATTATTACCAAATGTCAGCATGAATACATGAAGGTACGGCTTCCCTGAGTCAGAAAAATGAAACTATAAATCAAAGACCCTGGAGTAAAATTATTGAAATTGCTCTGCCCTTCACACAGGGGGTGGGGGAGATGGTCAGCCATTGTAATAATAAATTGGTCTACCTGATCCCAAAGAAGGAGTTTTTAATCTCAAAGGAAATAAATTCAGTTATACCTCCTACCTTTCCAAATAGCATTCCATTGGCAATGTGCAAATAAACTTATAGAAATTAGGCACATAATGACTGAATTTGAATCAAGATGTTCCTATCAGGAACATCTCCATTGGCTTTAATTTATCCTGAGAAGTCTGAATTTACAAACTCATAGCTGAACCCTTCTCTGGCATACAAATAATTTAATTTACATCTTTTTATCACAGCTACAGTTGTACATTCTTTTTCTCTCATTCACCAAGGTCAAGGCGTAGAGCTACCATTGAAAAACAGTTGGTCTAAATGCTGGTTCTAGTCAGGAAAGTCACACTGTGCTCAGTATCATTGCATTGACAGAAGGGGAGCTAGGAGTACCCCTCAGTGGGACTGAACATGCTTAGCATGAGTAGATGCCTGTGCCTATCCCCAGCAACTGAGAAATAAAAACACGAACATTTACAAAATACTTGCATGCTTCAGAATATGGTATACACAAAGGTTTTGTGGCTCTTAAAACCATGGACAAACTTCTTGAGGAAGTTCAAAGTCTCCTGGCAGGTACTGGAAACACAGACCAGAAGACATAGGACTTTAACTCCTATTATTTGATATAGTGGTTTGCCGATGCTAAATAGTGAGATGAGCATAAAAGACCCAAGATGTTGGCAGGGCTCTTTCTCTTCAATGATGTTGAATTGAAAAGCCACACTCCAGAGATGGATCTGGCTGCATGTAGGAACCTCATAGTCTTAAGCTTAGGACCTGAATGAATTGCACATTATACATACGTTTATGTCACTGAAAACCAGGACAATAGAAATCCTCTACTGCACTCCACTTTCAATTTTGATTTGGGAAACGGAAAGGAAATTCTGCTCTGTCCATTCAATGCTTTCATTAATGAGCAGTCCAAGTCAACAATGTAGAGATGACTGTATTAATTGGGCTTAATTAATCACCTTCTGAGTTATCTGCTGATGGGACAAAGAGCTCTCCTTCAAGGTCAGAGGGTATCAGCCATTAAAATGTTTTTTTTTTTTTTTTTTTTCCCAAGAAAAAAATTAGAGTATTTTTGTCCTAATTACCAATATGACTGTAATTCACAGAATAATCTGAAACAGCTGGTTATCTGTTTAGGAGACAATTTCACACCATCACATAAAACCAGGGTGCCAAGATCTCTGCATCTGCATCGACTCAGGCTTGGAACAGCTTGTAGATTGTCATCTATGTAGGAACCAACCTGCTGGTGCCAATTTGTAGACCTCCCAGTAGGAATGTTTCAGACTTCTAGACAGTGAGATGACAAGGCAATTATCAAGGCCTTTCTATGAACATTTCCATTTATTTCTAAAACTGGGGTGGGGGAGTAGTAATTTCCCTTGTTTTTAAATCAAGGCATTAGGGAACTTTTTAAGTCTTCAGCCAGAAGGGATTAGACATTTTTTGCCAAATAATCCTGGATTTTTGACGTTTCTGAAGCTCGTGGACTCTTTTCAGCCCTTGATATCTCTAGGTCTGTGTCACGTGGCCAGTGGCTGTGCCTGAGTAGTTGAGTATAATCAGTAAAGAAGACTGCTGATTTGTTCTGCTTGTGGATGTTACACAGCAGTATCTGGAAAGGTATGGGCACTATAGTCAAAAGCTTTGTTCTTAACTCCCAAAGAAAGTATCATGAAATGTACTGGTTGTGACGTCTGCATCTGAAGAGGATGCAGGGGAGAAAAGGGGAAGAAGTTGGAGCTGAGAGGAAGGAGTTGCTTATCTCAAGATGACACTGGGGAATAAGGATAGGTCATCTGGACTATCTATATTATATGACCTAGAAATACATAGGAGATGGGTACTTGCCCTGGTGGGTTATACTGAATATATTACTTAGGTGAGAATACTCACCCAATACCCTTTGAGTGGCAGTATCTCCTGGGCTGGGATGCTGGGTTAAATAAGGAGAACATGAGTTGAGCACCAGCATTTATCTCTCTGCACTTCTTAACTGGCTGCTGATGCAATATGATCAACTACCTCAAGCTCCTGCTGCCACCATTTGCCTGCCATAACTCTGGAGCTGTGGGTCATAATTAACCCTTCCTTCATTACACTGTCAGAGGAGTTTATCACAGCAACTGAGACAGGTGGCCATAGGTGACATTTCCTTTTGTAGTTTTTTTTTTTTTTCAAAATTAGGTTATAATTAAATCATTTATCCCCTCCTGTGCTTGCAATGCCTACCCCATTGAAGGCTCAGTTCAAATGTGAGTAAAAGTTTACTGCATTAAGTAGCCTCATTATCTCACCTTTAAGGAAGCTGGGAGACTAATAATATACTTTGCTCAGTCTCTTGGATGACACACACTGAGACAGACCTGAGCAGTTGCTAATGGATATGGACCAGCACAAATGTCAAACTAGGAAAGCACTTCATTAATCCCCCACCACACACACTGCTTAGAGCTTAAAATAAGATAAGCTTGGGGTAAATAGGGCAGCCCAGGCTCTTCTGAAGGAGCATCTAGCCCAGACTCTAAGATCCTCAGAAAAGAGACTATGAAGGCTCCAAACACTAGGCTACAGTTCTAAGGGAGGCCACTAGCAGAGAGGTGAGAGAGCAGAAAGAACTGGGTGGACAAGACTTTATGTTAGGGCTGAAAATTTAGCATATAAGAAAAGTTGCTAAGAAGGAACACCCCTGCCCCCAGAAAACACCTTATGCAACAGAGTAAAACAATGGACAAAATGTGGCAGTAAGGTCCTTATCTTTTGCACATTGTTGCCACTAAGATTCTAATCTTCTCCAGCTTTGAAGTCCATATTTTTCTAATAAATTATTACTGGTTTTGTGTCTCTGTCCAATTCCTTGTACTGGGAGACAAGAACCTGGAATCCCTCTCCTGAGATTCCCACAGAACTCTGATATCCACTAGCCTGCCTGTAGGTTGCCTAGCAACCTCTGACATCATCACTTGCAGCCACGGTGTTGCCAGACTATAAAAGGGACAACAATTCTCTCTCTCTCTCTCTCTCTCTCTCTCTCTCTCTCTCTCTCTCTCTCTCTCTCTCTCTCTCTCTCTCTCTCTCTCTCTCTCTCTCTCCTCTCTCTCTCCCTCCCTCCTCTCCCTCCTCTCTCTCTCCCTCTCCCCCTCTGGCCCTCTTCCCCTCTCCCCCTCCCCCCTCCCCCTGTGTCCCTCTTCCTCTCCCCCTCCCCTCCTCTCCCTCTCCTGTCTCTCTCTTTCCCCCCTCCTGTCTCTCTCTCTCTCTCCCCTCCCTCTGTCTGTCTGTCTGTCCCCCTGGGGCACCCCTCCCCTCCCTTCTTTCTCTCCCCATAATTCTACAATAAATCTCTCCATATTAGATCTGTTGTGTCTCTCTGTATTTGTGTTTAGTGATAACATCTACCATGCCCCTCACCTCATATCCATCAAGTCCTGAATCTAACCCGTCATAACACTTAAGGCCAAAATGATTGCTAGAGTTTTAAAATGTAACAGTATATAGGAGAGGGAAAAAAACCCAAATGTGTTCAATTACAGCCATCTTCTCATAAACATTCTGGGTTTTCATAAAGTAGTATACTAAGTGAAATTTCAACATACTTCTCTCTCGTTAGTCCTTTTACACAAAATCGGTTTTGTTGTTTGTATTGAATAGTGTGATTCTCCATTATTCCCTGATTCCATGCTTGTCTAGGTCTTCCAAACATATTCTCCTAATCAGAGCCCTTCTTCAGATTTGTTGAGTCAGGAATGCTGTCTAATATATTATACCAGAGAACCTAGGGTCTTTCTTGCAAGTTAAAACATGAACTCAGAAGGAAACTGAATGAAAATTCTATTAGAGTTTAAAAGGGAGAAAGAGAAAGGTAGAGACTGTGTGTGAGAGAAAAAGAGAGAGAGAGAGAGAGAACACAAAGGAAAAGCTGTAGTAGACCTAGGTAGCACCATATAGTAGGATCTTGGCAGATGCTGGAATGTGGGAAAGATAAGGAGAAACAGCCATGCTTCTTGTATCACTGGTCAGCAAAACTGGCAGGCTCAGCAGTGGAGGTCTTTCAAAAGCTATATTGGTTGGGTGCCAAGGGAAAAGAAAATTATGCCTTCTCCCTTAGAACTAAGACAATTGCAGAGGACAACTGGAAAGACTTATTGGTGATGGTCTGAAAGCAACTGAGTCCAGGGAGGCAACAGTTCGATCATATGGTAGTTCTCAATTTTACTTTCCTGAAGAACAACTCTGATTTCCACAGTCCAGTCAGCATTCCTTCCTAAGGCTCCTTTCTCCCATCTCTGCATTCTAATAATTTTTGTTTGTTTACTTGATGGAACCCTTTCTGACCAAGGTGAGGTAGAATTTCAACAGACTTCTATAGAGTACAAGATGGATTGGCCTTTTTGAATTTTAAATTTTGCTTTATCTAGGAGAAAAGGGGACTAAAATTTGTTTCAATGTGAAATTCTGAGCTCAAATCTCTTTGAAGGTCAAGTGGGAATTTATAAACAAGCTGAGGTCATGGCAAGAAAGCTATTTAGAAGGAACATGAGCAGTAAAGAGGTTTCTCATTAGACAAATACAACAGCAGTCTTGCTGGAGGGCAGTCAGGCTTCTAATATACTCAGCGTGGTCAGACACTGAGGATACAGGCTTTTGTTGAACTGATATAGTGAGACTCAAAATAAAATTGGATTCCACCAGAACATAGAATGAAGTTCAGGTCAGGTTCAATCAGGAAGGACCCAGAATAGACTGCTGAAGTCTTGTCAAGGAGAGTCTTGTCACCATTACCAAGAGGAATGACCCCACTCTCATGAAGCCACAGGTAGAACTCTTTTGTTACTGTTGCGCCCTGTTCTATCATTATGAGAGCAGTTCTGTCATTCCATCACTAATGTGAAAATGCTCAGTATTAGGGAGGGGACAAATGCCTTTTACTCTGCACTGTGTCCACTTTATCACTCAGTGCCCAACATACAGATATCTCTAACACCTGCTGGTGTGAAAGTACTAAGTCCCCAGAACCTCAGAGTGTGACTCTGCTTTGAGAAAGGGACATTAATAAGAGTACTGTCTATTGGGACTTGAAAGTGCTAATGCATTCTGACAGGCATCCTTATGATAAGAGATAGCTAGGCACAAAAGCGCGAAGAGAAGTATGCACCGTGTATCCCTGATTAATCCAGAGGTTTCTCAGAAAACTAGGAATAGATCTACCTCAAGACACAGCTGTACCATTCCATGGCATATACTCAAAAGATGCTCGACCATACCTCAAGGACACTTGCTCAACTATGTTCATAGCAGCTTTATTCATAATAGTCAGAAACTAGAAACAAACTAGATGTCCCTCAGCTGAAGAATAGATAAAGAAACTGTTGTACATTTCTACAATGGAACACTATTCAGCTATTAAAAGCAAAGATAACATGCAATTTACAGGCAAATGGATAAAACCAGAAAAGATCATCCTGAGTGACATAACCCAGACCCAGAAAGACACACATGGCATGTACTCACTTACAAGTGGATATTAGCCATAATGTACTGAATAACCATGCTACAATCCACAAACTCAAAGAAACCAAGGAGAGTCCCAGGGAGGATGCTTGAATCTCACTTAGAAGAGGAAATAAAATAGAAATCTGGAGTGTATGGAGGGAGGGAGCTGTGTGGGAGAGGGGATGGGGAGGGTAACATGGGTGGGAATCAGGTGTTGAGAGGCCTGGGGTGGAGGAGAAAGGAGGGGAGGACTGAGAGAGATCAGAAATTGGTGGCCAAGCATCTTTCAGACAGTGAAAGATGGGGTGACCCTGGCTGAGATTCCTAGTGGTAGTGAATATGGAGCCTAAAGTTTCCATTTCCTATAGCCAGGTGGGACTTCCAGTGGAGGAAGAGGGATGTCAATCCACCCATAAAACCTCCAACCCAAAGTTTGCCCTGCCTACAGGAAATGTTGGGATAAAGATGGAGCAGAGATTGAGGGGATGGCAAACCAACGACTGGCCCAACTTGAGACTTACCCCACGGGAGAGAGACAACCCAGGACACTATTAAGGACACTCTGCTATGCTTACAGACAGGAGTCTAGAATAACTGTTTTCTGAGAGGCCTCATCTGGCAGCTGATGAAAACACATGCAGAGACTCACATAAAGATGGAAGATCATGCAAAAGAGCCAGGGAAAAGTGGCTGGCTGCAAGTTAAGGAAAAATAGTTCAGGAGATACCTGCCTTGCTGATACCTCAGTAGTGGACTTCAGAATCCAGAATTGTAATACAATTCATTTCTATTGTTTTGGACACCTGGGTGTCCAAATTAGACTAATGCCACAGCATTGTTGCTGGAGGGCTGGTCAGAGTGTGAATATACTTAGCATTGTCAGAGACCGAGGATAGAGGCTTTTTGCTAAACTGTTATAGTAAGGCTGAAGATATGTCATGTATCTCCAGGTCACTGAGACAAACTTGAGCAGGATGGATCACTCTTTCTCATATGTGTCCAAATCCATCAGGCTGAGATGTGTGGCATCCAATCACACAGAAAGGAAGTCTGGATTTCCAATCTGAAAGACAAGAGCAGAAAAGCAAAGCTCTCTCTAGAGTGGGACTTCAGTAGGGCCAGGTAGGACATGAATGATAAGACAAGGGTGGATGGAGACTTCCCCCAAATCTCAGCTAGCATCCTGACACTATAGGTCCCAGGGCTACTCAACTTCAGACCCCTCCTTCTCCCTAGACACACTGCAGATATCCATGATCCTGGCTATGAATCATACCCATGAAGCCTTGGGGGGAAAAGAGGACGGTTTGCCCATTGTATTAGGAGGTATGCCAACAAAATTTTGTATTTATGGGTGTCTGGAGATTTGGGTTTTGTTTTGTTCAATATTAAATGTTTCTTTTTTGGAGAGGTAAAATATGTACTTCGGTGAGAAATTAGCTCTCTGCAATTTTCCCCAGCTCATTCTAGGAGTCCTGCTGCTGCCCTGACCTTTCCCAGACCATCCCCATGCCCTCTGCCCTGAAGCTTTATGGGAAGACCTGGTCCCCTGATTCAGAAGCCCAAGGATGCTCTATTTAATCTTTGATCCAGTAGTTCTCAGGTCCAGCTCCAGCCAATACCCGAATACTGGACCCATGAAAGAAGGAAACACATCTTCTCACTGTCCATTCACAGGAAATCTTGCTAGGTCTTGGGATGCATTACTAAGGCATTTTAGGGAATTTAATTGACCTCCAGTGATATATTTTTGTGAGGGTGTGGATATTTTCTGGGCAAAAAAAAAAAAAAAAAGGTATTTTCTGCTTGGCTGATCCTTCCCTTCTTTGGCCTTTGTCTTTAAACCAAATGTGGTAGAATCATTAAGTCAATTCCTGCCGTGTCCAGTAATCACCTTCAGCTCCTTCCTTATCTAGGCCCACTGGAAGGCAGGGAACCCTTATCTCCCAGTCTGCAGGAAAAAATCTTTGTAACTATCACTGTACGATAAAAAAAAAATGTCATGGGTTCCAATTACTAACCCTCACACTACATTTTTGTTATCCTTAGCTTGTCTGCAGACTGAGGACCAAATGGCTCTGGAGCTGAGAATGGGGGTAAATATAACAAAGCCTGATAAACAGTATACATTGCTATAGTGCCCTAACACTGAGACCCTAGCATTTGTCATCACCTAGTTGAAGATGCTGAGGTTTGATGATAAGTTAGCTCCCTTTAAAACACCCATGTGAACATTTGTTCTCCAGATGATGGCACTGCTTTGACAGGTTGTGGCACCTTTGGGAAATAGGCCTAGATGGTAGATGTAGGCTGCTAGGGGTGACGTTCCAAACGTTATTGCCAAGCCCCATTGCAATCCTGTTCTTGTGTTCAGGCCTATTTGCTATTTCCAGACCCATTCTTTTTCCTGATCCAACAAAATATAACCTTCTGCCACACACTTCCGCCGCCATGAAATCCACTATGCCTTTCCCATTATGATGGACTTAAGCAAAAAAAAAAAACAAAAAACAAAAAAAAAAACAAAAACAAACAAAAAACAAAATAAATCTTTCCTTTCTTAAATTGCTACTGTCAGGTATTTTTATGTTAATGAGAAAAGTAACTAGTACACAAACTTGGTAACAGGCATAGGGCTGTCACTGCAGTAAACCTACTCAAGATTCTTAGAACTGGTTTGTAAGAGGGGACTAGAAGTTTGGAGTTCCAAGATAGGCAATCCCTAGAGTCCAGTAAGCAGCCATTTGGAGCCATTATACAGGAAGCAGAGAAAATAAAAACACGAATAGAAATTCCAACATAAAAGCTGTGCTCATGAGGTTTCAGGGGATAGAAGGAATTAGGTTAGAGGTAATTTGAGCAACATTATGGTGAGTCTGGCTACGTTTTGCCTGAATCTTGAGAATCTGACCAAGGCTGAATTTAAATGTACTGGACTGATTTATTTGCAGAAGAAGTTTCAAGACAGCATAGCATTCAAGGTGTGATATGATTGATTCTTTCTGATTTTAGCTGTATTTACATGAGAGGAAGCAAAATTCAGAGGAGAAAGACACAAAAAGGATGCAGTGTGAAAGCATGGGTGTGTGTGAAATGGCAAAGAAGGTGCAGACAGAGCGACTATAATTTTTTTTAAAGGGATCAGCACAATTTAAAAGAAACGCCTGCTTATATATAATACCAGGACAATAGTAAAGGTGCCTTTCAGCAAAACACAGCATCCCTTATGTGGTGCTATTTTCAGGCATGCAAAATACAAAAAAAAAAAAATGTAGATTTATAGCAACTTGAGTCAAGGCTCTGGAAAAGACAAAGCAACAAGCCCAAGCACTTACTACACAGTAGAGCTGGAGTCCTTGGATGGAACGCCTAGGCAAGTGAAGGTGAGGCTTATGTCGCAGTGAAGACTCCAGGATGGTGGAGATGTTGGGTAAGTGGGCCGTCCAACAGTTAAAGCTCTAGGCACCAAACCAGGCAAGACCAAGAGATAAGGCTATACGTATATCCAGTCATAGCACCCTGGAGACGGGGCTACCTGAGCATATTGGAGCCCTGATGACGCCACCACGCGTTCACACATTAGACATGGATTGCCTTACTTTCTATTTTTCATGCCATAATAAAATATTGGAACAAAATCAACTTAAGGGGAGTAGGAATTATTTTAGGTCACAGTTCCAGGTTATAGTACATCATGTCAGGAAACTTAACCCACTAGGAGCTTGAGGAAGCTGGTCACAATATGTTCCCAGTCAGAAGAACAGAGCAATATGAATGCTTATGCTCAGGTTGCTGTCTCCATTTTATACATCTCAAACTCCCCTACCCAGACAATGATTCTGTCCACAACTAAAGTAAATCTTCCAGTGAAATTAACCAAAACAGTGCCTCACTGGCATTCTCAGAGGCTTATCTTAATCTAGATAGTTCTTCATAGGATTTGCTCCTCATTGTCCATTTGACAGTTAATGCTATCTATCATGAGGATCTGCAGTGTTTGTTTCACCCTTCTGCATTACGGTTTTGCATTAGTCCAATTTTTATTTACTGTCTTCCCATTGTTTCCTTTTAGAATGGACTTTTTATTAGGCATCTATTCTTTTTTTAATTTTATTTTATCAATTTATTCATATTACATCTCAATGGTTATCCCCTCCCTTGTATCCTCCCATTCCTCCCTCCCTCCCATTTTCCCCTTACTCCCCTCCCCTATGACTGTGACTGACGGGGACTTCCTCCCCCTGTATATAGGTATCTATTCTTATTAAAACTTTATTGTAAAGAATTTTCAAATCAAAACATTGTGCAGAGAGAGTAGGTGGACATTTCTATTCTGCACCATTGTATATTATAAGTATATAACTTTCTTTTGTATTGCATATGGGTTCACAGCTGATTCCTTAAGTTTCTTCTTCTTTATTTTACTTTCTAATAGTTTTTTGGATTATAAAAAAATTATAATATTTCTTCCTATACGCTCCTTTCTCCAAAACATCTCATATACTCCTCCTCCTGACTGTCCTTCAAATTCATGGACTTTGTTCATTGTTTTTGCATTCATTTATGTACATGTACACAAATATATTTCTTTTTTAATTTTTTTATTTTTATTAATTTATTCAGATTACATCTCAATTGTTAGCCCTTCACTTGTATCCTCCTGTTCCTCCAATCCTCCCTCTTTCACCCTATTTCCCTCCCCAGGTCTGTGACAGAAAGTGGCATCCTCCCCCACCATATGGTCACAGTCTATCAAGTCTCATCTTGGTAGCCTGCTTATTCTTTCTCTGAGTGCCACCAGGCCTCTCCACCAAGGGGAAGTGATCAAATATGGGGCACTAGAGTTCATGTCAGAGTCAGTACCCACACTCCACACAACTGTGGAGAATGTCCTGTCCATTGGCTAGATCTGAGTATGGCTTCAATGTTTACTACATGTATTGTCATTGGTTGGTGCAGTAGTTTAAGTAGACACCCCTGGGTCCAGATCTGCCCGTCATGATGTTCTTCTTGTAGGTTTCTAGGTATTTCTCTTTCCCCATTCTCCCATACTTCTCTAACCTAGAGTCCCAATAGGAAGTCCTCCATCTGTCTCAATGTCCTGGTAAGTGAAGACTTTCATGGGACATCCATTGGAGACTAGTGTCCAATTAAAAGTGAGTATATAACCATGTGAGTCTTTCTGGGTCTGGGTTAACTCACTCAGTATAATCATTTCTAGTTCCATCTACTTGTCTGCAAATTTCAGGATTTCCTTGTTTTTAATAACTGAGTGGAATATTTTCCATAGTGTAAATGTACCACAGTTTCTTTATACATTCTTTGATTTAGGGACATTTAGGTTGTTTCCAGGTTCTGGCTACTATGAATAAGATTGCTATGAACATGGTTGAGCATATGTCCTTGTTGTGTGTTGGAGCATCTTCTGGGTATATTCCAAGGAGAGGAATAGCTGGGTCTTGAGGAAGCCCTATTCCCAGTTTTCTGAGATAACACCAGATTGATTTCCAAAGTGGCTGTACAAGTTTGCACTCCTACCAGCAATGAAGAGTGTTCTCCTTTCTCCACATCCTTGCCAGCATGTACTGTCATTTGAGTTTTTGATCTTAGCCATTATGATGGGTATAAGATGAAATTTCAAAGTTGTTTTGATTTGCATTTCTCTGATGACTAAGGAGGTTGAGAATTTCTTTAACTGTTTCTCATCCATTTGATGTTCCTCTGTTGATAATTCTCTGTTTAATTCTGAGCCCCATCTCTCTTTTTTTTTTTTAATTAACTTATTCTTGTTACATCTCAATAGTTATCCCATCCCTTAATTGGGTTATTTGGTTTGGTGGAGTTTAATTTCTTGAGTTCTTTATATACTTTGGGTATTAGACCTTTGTCAGATGTAGGGTTGGCGAAGATATTTTCCCAGTCTATAGACTGTCACTTTGTTCTGTTGACAGTGTCTCCTGCCTTACAGAAGCTTCTCAGCCTCATGAGGTCCCATTTATTAATTGTTTACCTTAGAACCTGAGCTGTTAGAATTCTGTTCAGGAAGTTGTCTCCTGTGCCAGTGAGTTCCAGGCCCACATATCAGTCAGAGAGGGAAACAGAGGGCAGGCAGGTGTGGCACACAAGCACACATGCACGCACACTCAGTGTACAGCTGTGCCGGGGGGGGGGGGGTGCGGTGTCCACAGCTGCCTTGGCCCTTGTGTGGACTGGCAGTCCAATCCATGCTCTATGTTCCCCCTGGGCCATCAGGCCCACAGATGGTCACAGAGCGAGACAAGGGATGCAGATGAGGCAAACACTCCTGGCTCTGGATTTTGGTTTTGTGCTCAAGTGGTCACCGGTCTCTGGAGCTTTCTCAGGACTTGCGGGTCAGTCTGAGGTCAGAAAAATCCATTTTCCTGTGTTGGTCCTGGGCCAACAACTCTAGGCTGGAGTTATACTGTCTACACTTCTGTCTCGGATACCAAGTTCCTAATTATCACTGCCTGGGACCTGTCCAGCCACTGGGAAATGTACACCCCTCCTCCAAGTTCTTAGATCAGACAACTTGAGTGCTCAGCTTTAGAGCTGTGGCTGGAGGGTGTGTCCACAGCTGACTGGGCCCCTGTGTGGGCCCTAGGTCTCTCTGTGGACTGGTGGGCCCCAATCCATGCTCTCTGTTCCCCCTTGACCAGTGGGCCCACAGATAGTCAGAGATAGATATAGGGGGCACAGTTGAGGCAAACACCCTCGGCTCTGGGTTTTGGTTTTGTGCTTACACTCACATGGTCACCTGCCCCTGGGGTGTTAACAGGACAAATATATTTCTAAGCACTTGTTGATCTGTGTAATGCTGCTCGTCTATGTTCAGAACTAACCTTTGGCACGGGAAAATTGGTGCGTTATTCCCTGGAGAAGCGCACCTTTCCCACTCCCAACTTTCCTTAATTGCCTATACTTCTTTCAGAATGGTAGAGACCCTTTGGGCTTTTCCCCATGCATTTTGGCATACCTGTTTGTATCATCATGATTGACAGTGATGTTGGTGAGATTTTATAAGTGTTGTGTGAGGGAAGGGCAGGCAGGGCTGCTAAGCCTAGGTAGGTGGGCTTGTATGATCCTCAGTGTGGTTTTTAGCCTCTGGAGGCCAGAATTGTAAGAAAGCTGGGGAAAGTGAGGCATAGGCTGGCCTGCTCTTCTTCCTCCCTCCTTTCTTCCTTCCTTCCTTCCTTTCTTCTTCTTTTTCAGGTTCTCTGCTATGGTGTGTGTGTGTGTGTGTGTGTGTGTGTGTGTGTGTGTGTGTGTGTGTGGTTTCCAGAGACAGCTGACTTGGTCAGTTTCGGCTTCTGACATTACTAAGAGATACAATCTCATAACAAACTCCTTAATTCTCTGCCTCTTATATTCCTTCCACCTCCTCTTCTATAATATTCCCAGAACCTTAAGTGTGGCAATCTCATGTGGATGTATTCACTGGGACTGAGTTTAGACTGTTTGTGGTTTTCTATAGTAGTCACCATCTGCTGCAAATAGAAGCTTACTTGATGACGGATGAAGACTATACTTATCTTTGGGCATAAGGACAAAAGTTTATAGATTGTTGTGAGAGATTATACTGTCTTAGAAAATTATTGGTTGTAGATTCTGTTCCAACAACCATGGCCTCACTAACAATGAGTGGTTAGCTAGGGTTCCAGTATGGGGCATAATTTCCCTCTTGTTGAGTAGTTCTTAAGTCTTCTTAGAGATCTATTAGTTACCACCAAGCTATATATATGCCACTAGTACAGCCTTAAGGTTGTCATGCCTTGCTGGCCATTAATGTGGTTCATAGGCATCATGGCTAGGTAGGATTATTGATTGCCTCCCTCTTTTCAAATCTTGCATGGTGCCTTCTAGTATCATTAAAGCTAGTCCTCAGGGAGGTGGCATTCAGGTACACTCTAGCAAAGGGTCCTCTGTTCCCTCTCTTTGAACTGCATGCTGTCTTCAGCAATAGGGGCTACCTTCCACTTCTTGGAGTAGGGAAAATCAAGGGTAACAGCAATAGGCTCTGTTCTATGAGAGTCTCTTTGACAGTCCTGGCCAACAATTTAAAAGAAGGCTTCTCATATCTGGTATTAAAGTTTTTTTTAGGTGGTCTTTGGCTATTGGAGGAAGCATTGTCACCCTGGAAGGGAACACTCATTAAATATATATATATGTATATTTATACAGTAAATTATGTGTATTATAGGTGGAGTTTTTGCCCTTGAAAATTTCTCTTTTATTATTTATAAAATAAGATAGTTTAAATTTAACATTGCTTATTCTTTACACAACATCTGACAATATCATATATGCTAATTTTCTTGGCTTTATCAAAGAACTTCGTACAAAATAACTAATTATCAAGTAGAAAAATTAATTCATCTCTAAAATACCTTCTCTTCACAATAGCTCTTTAAAAAAAACTTTTTTGCTTAAAAATATTTTTATACAACATAATCTGATCATCATAGCTCCTCCCAGATACTCTTCACCCATCTAACTCCATGCCCTTCCCCTCACCTTGCTCTTGCTCTTGTTCTCTCACTCTTTAGAAAACAACTGATAAATAAACAAAACACAGTAAATAAAAGTAAACAAATACAAAAAGAATGAGAAACATATACACACATAGAAGGAACATAAAAATGTAAAATCAGAAACAATAATATGCAATCAAAAGATTGATAGGGACAAAAAAATACCCCAAAAAGCAATATGAAACAAAAAAAATTACATCTACAAAACTACCCATGGGTTTGTGTGGTGTTGACTATCTGATGTCAGGCATGGGTCCTGCCCTTAAGTGTGACTTGTATATTCAGGGCTCTAGTGGGTAGGTTTGTTTTTGTTTTGTGTTGCTGTTTGTAAATAGTTAGTAGTAAGGTTCCTTGTGGCTTTTTCAGGTATCTTTATTGCTATTTTCCCTTCCTCCCTCTGCCTTAAGTTTCAAAAAGACTTTGGACATTGTACTTTTGAAAAGGGCTGAGTAGTGGGGACTCTTAAAATTGAACTGAAGATATTTTGTGTTATAAGATTGTCTTTAAGATATGGGACCAGCAGAACATTCTCCACAGTTGAGTGGAGAGTGGGATATGACTTTCTCACGTACTCTGGTGCCTCACATTTGACCATGTCCCCTGGAGGGGGAGACCTGGTGGCACTCAGAGGAAGGACAGCAGGTTGCCAAGAAGAGATTTGATATCCTATGAGCATATACAGGGGGAGGAAATCCCCCTCAGGAACAGTCGTAGGGGAGGGGAATAATGGGAAAATGGGAGGGAGGGAAGAATGGGAGGATACAAGGGATGGGGTAACCATTGAGATGTAACAAGAATAAATTAATAAAAAAATTTTTTTTTTAAAGATATGGGACCAGGACCTTACAGGATAGTTATAGAGTAACATGGCTTTGATCCTGTGTTCTCTTTCCTAGTACATCAAGAAGTGAGATGCATCAGCCCGTGGATTCGGCCATGCCTTCCCCACTGTGATGTACTGACACTAAGTAAAACAAATCCTTGTCCTTCTCAGTAGCTTCTGTTGGGGATTTTGTCACTCGATGAGGAAAGTATTACAGCAGGATACTGGAAACAAGCAGAAAGTCATCCCAAGGTCCAATCTCCAGAATCCACATTGCTCCAAATTTACTGATATTTTAATCCATATTATTTCTAGTATCAAAATGGGAGAAAAAAATCAATGAGTATACCACTCACCTCTGTCATCCTAACCCACTGTATAATTGTTACCTTGAAAATTACATTGAAAAAGTACACTGCTAATTGTGCAATCTCCTCTGGCCTTCTGTTTCTTGCCCAAGGGGTATTACTATACAAAATCTGAATGTGTTATTTTTCTGCTGATATGGTATTTCCATTTAATTGCCACTGTGAGTGCCAATTACATCTGTGTAATCTTACCACTCAGGAGGCTGAATCAGTAGGGTTAAGAGTTCAAATCTACTGTTGGCTACATAGCAAGTCCTTGTCTTTAAAAAGACAAATATCACTGGTGATTAGAACAAATGGAGCCCAGGCAAGCTCATTAAGATCCTCTCATTTGGAGGAATGACCTGTTCTCCCCTTCTTCCAGGTCTCTCATCAGTGTGCAGCTTCCCATCATGTCCCATCACAACTAATACTGGCAGCTTTATTCCCTGGTTAATCCATTTACCTCCAATTTAACTACAATGTACCCTCTTTCTATGCTCCCATGGCTACTTAGACCCAATGAAAGCACCTGTCCCATGTCCCAGGATCCGGTTAATGCGCCTTCTCCTCACTTCCATTTCTAATGGAGATATATCTCCTTCTACAGTGCCTGGAATCAGTCTCACAAAGGTGTACAAAGGTGAAAGTGAAATAAATTTGCCTGGGTACAATTTCATTGTTGTGCAAGAAAATTCACATGGCCAAACTACTCACAATAGATATTTGTTATTGTTGCTATACGGAACTCACAAATCATTAATTTCTTGCTAGAGATTTTTTTTTTTAATTTTCTGGAGAATTCTAAGTTTAGTAAGATGGAGATGGGAAATCCTAAGTGCATTATCTTTACCTTTAGTAGTGACACAGTCCACTATTCTAGCAAACATATGCTAAAATGCCACACATCCCAAGGGACTGCAAGTACTGGCTACTGAAAAGCAAAGCCTGTCAGTCATGAATGATTGATTAATCTCTATGCCCAGGAACAGCAATGCAACTGTCCCTCCACTGCAGATGGAGCTCTGCTGAGTCTCATTAAACATATGATGAGGGTATCCAATCCTCTGCCCTGTTAATCTGGGCAAAATGAGAAACCTGGAGACTATATGACAAAGACGTCCATGGCTTGGAATGCAGCTCCTTATGTGAGGACTTGTGAAGACTTTCTTTAGCCTAGTGTCACTATGCCCTGCTCAGACCTTTCTCTGTGCCCATAGGGAAGGTGAAAGCAGAATTTCAGGAGGGAAAATGCTCTGCTGTAGCTCTGTTGCCAGGTTACTGTTTTCTGGTTTCTCTGAAACCTGAAAGTTGTCTTCTGGATTATACAAGCTAGTCATTTTCTAGGAAGAAAGAAAAGAAAAGAATAGCTTTGTGTTTGATTGTCATATTCTTAAGCTTCTGCATAAAAGCAAACAAGTGTCACAAGTTTCAAATTGAACCTATGCCTGTCTTAGTAGATTCACATATGTTTAAATATAATGAGGCTATTTATAGAGAGATTTAAAACATACATAAATACATATATACATGCATACACACATACATGTAGATATACAAATATATATGATATATATGCATGTACTTATATACATATGTGCATGTACATGTGTGTATACATATAATAACTCTGTTATATGAATTTACATAAAAATATTGGGAGAATAAACTTAAAGCCTGAGAAGCAGGTTTGGAAACAACTCATCTAAGATAAAAAAAGAAAAAAAAGAAACCCAAAGGCAATCTCAAAGCAGCAGGTCCCATAACCAGGAGAGTTGTATAGAGACAAACCAGCATTCCTCCTTCCAGAGGTTTGTTTTAGTAGAAACATATAGAGTTTGACCTGATAAATGCATGAAACAAAATATCACAATATGAGGAGTATATGCAAACAGCCAAAACCAATCCTGCCTTCTTCCCTGAGTACTTTTTAGACAATTGTGCCCACCCTATGCATTATGATTCAGCCTTGAAATAAAACCATTCCAGTATTATCTGTGGAGGAATTTCACTGGAGATATTGTAGAGCAATGAAAAATGGAGGATATTGGGCAATCCTCCCTTGGCTTACAGACATAACTATCCACTAAGACATGCTCAGATATCTGTATAAAATATATCATTGTGCAACTGTTCACACAGTTTATATGCTTTAAATATGGAAGTATAAATTAAAACACAGAGGAAATGGAAGTTGGTTTGTGGCAGTGGGAGAACATGGAGATGGAAAAGAAGAAAGTCGGTGTGCCAAGTTTTAGTTTTCATTTTAGAATCTTATGAATATTTTACAAAAAATCAAGAAGCAAAACTAAATATTTTTTCAACCTTAAGAATTGGAAACAATTGAAAGCTAACTGTAATTCGGTTTTGTTTTATGATAACACCATGAAGAATAATTTTAAGCTGCTTAAAACAAATTATTTTGACTCAGAAAGCTCAGGAAAATAAAGCATAATTATAAGAAGAATGATCACACTATATTCAGCTGCTTTGTCGTTAGTAAGATTGATACAATTACTTTTATGCTGAAAATGTACACATGTGGACAAAACAAGTAAATATTTGCCTCAATTATCAGTAGAAACCATTATGCAAATGGACCAGATTCAAGCAAAACTCAACGTCAAATAGAACCCATGTGATACCAGGTTTGGGTGTAGTGTATATGCTTCCCGACGAACATGGGACACAATGATGCCAAATGAACCAGCACTTGTGTGCACACATGCTTCAACAACATATAGACACATAATAAATGGCACCAAGAATACTACTACGTGACAATGTGTTAGTTACTCTTCTTTTTCTGTAATAAGACACTATGGCTAAAACAACTTACAGAAGAGGTTTTTGGGGCATATGATGCTAATAAAATAAGACTCCATTATGGGCGGAGAAGCAGGACAGCAAGAGCCAGGCACAGTGACAGGAGCAGAAATCTGAGATGCCTCACCTTTTACTAAAAGCATAAAGTGGAAAGAGCATGAGTTGAAAGAAGGGAGGAGCTATGCAATCTCACAGCCTACCCAAGTGTTCTAATTCCTCCATTAATGCCGTACATCTTAAACCTTCCCAAACAGAGCCATCGACTGGTCACCACGTGTTCAAATGCCTGAGCCTACAAGGGATACCTCATTCAAACCACCACAGGCTTTGTAGAGTCCTGATTCTGACAATGTGAGAATACTCTGTTGCTAAGAGAGACATTGAGTGAAATGACGGAAGTGGTAGTAAAAAAAGCATTAGCGGTAGACATGACATTGAAAATAAAAATCACTGTGTATTAAAGATTCTTGCAATTGGCTAAAACATAGACAGTGCTGTTCATGAAATCTCAGGGGTGCTGAGCTCTCCCCCAATTATTAACCCCCTAACCACAGTATTTTTTATTCATATAAACTTTATTCAAATAAAGTTCTAGCCTGCATGTGGCCCTCAGATGAAGGTATAGGTGACTGATAGTGACAAAGCCCCTACCACTCACAGAGTCCCTCCCTTATATGATCCCATAACAGCGGAAGAAGCTTTTCCTCCATTGTTTGGTATAGTTTTCCCTGAACTGATGGACAGCCTGTTTGTTTCTCCTGTGGAATTCATTTTGAAAATAAACCTACAGATCTTGACCATGAATCCTCACCCATAGCCCAAGTCCAAGAGCAAACCTTAAAACTTGCTAAAACCACAAGGCAGTGTAATTTTTGGTTAGGTGCCTGTAAAAACTCATGACCTAAATGCAAAACTGGAATCTGAAAGTGTTGACTATGTGAAGAGTTATGTAATTTTTATATGTAGAGAAATTTATTTATAGGACATCGTTTGCCTGGTAATTTGAATTTGAAGCCTGAAACCCAACAGCTGGGGGTAGCATAGGACTGTTTGATAGGCTAATTGACCAAAATTAGAACTGAATATCTGTCATACTAAGTTAGAAGAGATACTAGGAGTTCCTAGGTATAATATTTAAAAAAAAAAAAAAAAAAAAAAAAAACAGAAATCCTAGTCATTTGGATTTGAAAAGGCAGGAGTTCTACTTTGCTTTGCTTTTTATCACGATGGCATTTATCTTTCCTAACTCTGCTGCATGAAAAAGAGCACTGGCCAGCAGCACCCCATTCTTGAAACCAGAGTCCTCCAAAAGTCAGAAATGAGCAGTTGATTCCTTACGCAGAGCATATCCGTTTTTGGTCAAAGTTATAATTTCTTTGGCTGGATGAGCTTGGGAATTATGGGAAAGATGGCATTGTTATTTTCCTAGACAGCCAAATGGGATGGAGCTCAGAAATTACCACCTAAAGATACTTGGCAGACGATGTGATTGATTGAATATGGTCCCTGAAATTAAAGAGATGAGCAATGTAAGACTAAACTGACATCAGTCTTGGTGAATAATATTTCGCTTTTATTTGTGCAGTATAGTCCAAGAGCCTCAGTAAGTGCTTGACACCACTAATAGTACTGGACTTTGTACAGAGAGACGGCTCAGCTGGTAAAGGCTAGGCTCACAACCCAAAATATCTATGGAAGTTAATCTTGTCATTTTTGTTAAATTAAAATTTCTGGATGTGCATGGGAAGACAGTTCCAGAAATGATTAACTAAGAACAGAAGACTCACTCTGAATATGGGTAACATTATCCAGTGGACTAGGGGGCTTGGTGGAATAAACGGAGAAGTCAGACAAATACTGTGAGCACTGACATTCACTGCACTCTGGCTAGGTACTCTTCCCTACCTTTGTACCATTCCCTCCCAGGCATGATTGAGAGAGACCCCTGAAACCGGGAGCCAAGTCCTTCTTTCTGTATGTTGTCTTGCTATGATATTTTGTCACAGTGACCAAAATCTTACTAACACAGAAGATTGGCACCAAAAAGATGACCTTGTTATCACCATAATAACAAGCTCTCATGGTTCAAAAGCCTTTGAGCTTATCTGTGGGAGGAATATGGAAAAATTTAGATGTTGTCACTGGAGAATCCCTAGGATTATAGAAAGAGAGCATGGTGAGAGATTTTATCAGAAGCTCCAGAGGGCGAACTGTTTATAGGAACAGAGAGAGAGAGAGAGAGAGAGAGAGAGAGAGAGAGAGAGAGAGAGAGAGGGAGGGAGGGAGGGAGGGAGGGAGAGAGAGAGAGAGAGAGAGAGGGAGGGAGAGAGAGAGAGAGAAGGTTTCACTCATCCAATTTAAGATGGTAAGCATGAATTTATGGGGAAATAATCCATTTATGTTACCTTGTAGTAAAGAACTTGTGTAAATTTTCTCCACACTATGAGACTTTATTGGTGGTTAGGTTAAAGGTGACAGATAAGTTTGGCAGAGTGAATGTCAAGGCAGAGTACAACATTTACCTCATGGTATGAGTGTTGCTGGATATTGTAAACCAAGTTTATAATAATAACTGTGAGAAAGGGTGGTTGGAAAATGTAACTTAGCCAGAAAATTGATGTAAAGTTGGAGCTAAGGAATGCATCGTTGCTGAAGAGATTAGCACTTCTATAAAGATGATAGTTGCTGTGTAAGAAGGCCAAGGGGAACAATGGCCTGGTAGGGACGGGCAGCATATTCCAGGACACCTGAAAGCTCCCCTTCAGAAGGGAAGCAAAGCATGTGGGCTACCACCAGTAATTCTATAGAAATGGGACTCCCCCAAGCCTGTGAAAGCTCAGGTCACTTTACCCTGTGCCATGGGGACATGGGAACACAGGATTTAATCCTTATTGTCCTGGGTTCAATCTTTTTTTGTCCCAACACTTTTTCTCTACCCCTATCATTTGTTTTGGGAATAGAAATGCTCACTTCTTGCCACTGTATATTGGAAGCATTTGGCTTGTTTGATTTTGCAGGCTTACAACTTCAGAAGTTTGTCTTAAACATCAGAAGAAAATTAGAACCTGGCCTTTTCAATAAAAGGACTACATATGTTTGGAATTATAAGACAACATTTTAGTGGAGTCAGTAATATAATTTTATGAATAGATAATAGGCATCAAATTGACCAAAAATAGGTTTGCCATGACCAATCATAATTTATTAACTTAATTGGATTCATAAATGTCTAGAAGATAGGCAAACACACTTCTGGGTGTGTTTGTAAAGGTACACATAGAAGCAAGTTGTCAGTACCATCCACTAGGATACGGATCAGACAGAGTAAAAGGGAAGATGGATAAAACTTTTTGGTGCAGCCAGTCTTTCTGCCTTCTGGATTCTGGAAATCATTATCTGACACACCCTATCAACATGGAAGGAATGAAACTGTGTACCAAAATATCTGTTTCCTCTTGTAATTTGTTTTGCTCAGATATTTCACCAAAGAGACTAACAAACAAACTAATGGTATACCAGAACTACGTTATTGCAATATGCTATAATACAAGCTATGTGACTGTGGCTTGCCGCTATCCAAAAGAGAAAGGTTTAGCCTTCTCTTCTTCTGATCATATAAGAAGGGAATTAAAGCAAACACATTACAATGTCCCTTTGGCATAATTTAACTATTAGGCTACATCTGTGCTACGAGGTTGCAATGGCTAATCTTGGTTGTCAACATGACGTAGGAAAGAAGGGGAGAAGGGAACCTGGCTTTAAGACTTTTCTCCATCAGATTGGCACATGGTCATGACTTTGGGGTGATCTCTCTACACTGCTAATTGATATAGGAAGGTTCTACCCACTATGTGTGGCACAATCCCTAGACAGGTAGTCCTGGGCTATATAAGAAAAGTAGTTGAAAATGAGTTGGTAAGTCCATAAGCAGTGTTCCTATGTGCTTCTACTTAAGTTCCCACTTCAGCACCCACACTGGATATCCTCAGTGATGGACTGTGACCTATACACTAAATACACACTTTTCTCCCCAAGTTGGTTTTGTCATTGTGTTTATCATAGCAACAGAGAGTAAATTAGAACAGCGACTAACGTTAAGTGAAAGGAAGCTTACTTGAGGACAATCACCTCAGCACTGTGACAGTATAAAGACTAAGAAGGTTAAGCAACTAACAGGCAAATAGCATGGTTCCCCCAGAGAAGGGATGGCTCATATCCCAGGTGAGCTAGAGTGTGACCAACTAATGTTCCATCATATTATTCATGGCGGTGAAAAATCTTGAACAAATTACTTATTTACATATTTTCCAAGTTCATATTTTCAGATTACTTTTCTGGGAAACTGAAAGAACTCAGACTGTAAATAAAGGCATCTAGGGTATATGATAAGGAGCATGTTAAATACAGATTGGACTTGTGTGGCCGTAGTCTCCCTCAGTCCCTGCCTCTGAGTTCACTCATTGGCTGTTTCAGTTACAACAGGTTAGGTTTTGTCTTAGTTAATTTTTCTATTGAGAAAAAGTAGTTCTATTTTTCTATTGCTCTTAAGAGAGACAACAACCAAGGCAACTGAAGGAATGTATTGGAACTTACAATACCAGAGGGTTAGAGCACATGTCCATCATGGCAGGAGCATGGCATCATGGATGCAGGCAGCCCTGAGCAGTAGCTAAGAGCATGCCTCTTTTTGCACAAGTAGAAGGCAGAGAAAGAGCTAACATAGGAATAGAATGGACTCTTGAAATCTCAAAGCCTAATGACATACCTCCTCCAACAAGAATACATCCCCTCGAGGATCCAAGATGGCGGCAAGCAGTGTGGACCGCGTTTGGAGGCTCCAGTGAACAATTCAGGGAATTGCACAGATTTCTAAGCCAGGAACACCGAGGTCCGAACATCACGGCAGCGGGAGTGCTCCACGGTTCGGAGGGACCAGGGTGCGGAGGACCTGCGTGCCCCTGCACACGGGAGGAGCGTGATTTTTCTCTGACCGGAGCGGCAGCGGCAGAGGCAGCAGCACCAGCGGCACCAGCAGCGGCGGCTGAGGTTTGCAGCTCATAGCCTTCCGGTGGAGGCGATTGGTGTGGTTGCTGGGGGGAATTGCTGCGTGAGAGGGGACTCGGGGCAGGATTTGGGTCGCGTGGAGCCTTTGGACCCAGACTGGACTCGGCGGACAGTTCAGCCCCAGAGTCCCGGGTACTGGCCCGGCCCAGCAAGCAATTCTGCCTGAGGCACTAACTCAGCGTGGCCACAGCTCCCCTGCTGTGGCGCAGGCTTGGTTGAGCTTGCAGCTCCACACTAGACACTACCTCAGCTCAGCGGCAGCTCCCCTGCGGTGACACAGTCTGGGCGGAGCACTTGGTTTCACCACAGGCGCTAATTCAGAGCAGCCGCAGTTCTCCTGCTGTGGCGCAGGCTTGGTGACGTGCTCAGCTCCATCCTAGGCACCACCTCAGCTCAGCGGCAGCTCCCCTTCAGGGACACAGTCTGGGCGGAGCACTTGTTCCACCACTGGCGCTAACTCAGAGCAGCCGCAGTTCTCCTGCTGTGGCGCAGGCTTGGTGACGTGTTCAGCTCCATCCTAGGCACCACCTCAGCTCAGCGGCAGCTCCCCTGCGGTGACACAGTCTGTGCGGAGCACTTCTTCCACCACTGGCGCTAACTCAGAGCAGCCGCAGTTCTCCTGCTGTGGCGCAGGCTTGGTGACGTGCTCGGTTCCATCCTAGGCACCACCTCAGCTCAGCGGCAGCTCCCCTGCGGTGACACAGTCTGTGCGGAGCACTTCTTCCACCACTGGCGCTAACTCAGAGCAGCCGCAGTTCTCCTGCTGTGGCGCAGGCTGGACAGAGCACTCGGTTCCACCAGCTCTAAGACTCTGGTTGGACACAGTGTGCAGTTTGAATCCAGAATTCCTGGCTGAGATTGGTGGTCAGTTCGGGCCCTGAGTCAATAACTGACCACAGCATGCACTTTGGGCCAAAAGGCCCTAGCGGAGCTTGGTGCATAGTCCCAGCCCAAAAATTCTGGCTGGACCCTGTGTGCATTTTGGGCCCAAAATCCCTAGCTGAGCTTGGCAGACGGTTCAGGCCCTGAGAATCTAGCTGAGTTCTGCCCGTGGTTCGGTCCCAGTGCTCCTGGCTGGACTTTGCAGGGAACACAGAAGGCTGTGGATACCTTGGCCTGACCCAACGCTCATTCAGAGACCCAGAACAATTGCAGGATCCACAGCAAAGGGGGGCTGAGGATCACTGGCTGTGAGAGACCAGAACAACAGGGCTAACCTCCTAACATCCACACCAGTGAAGCTTTGAGCTTGCAGCTTAGGGAAATCATGAGAAAACAAGTGAATCTATCGTCAGACACCCTCCATCCAACTCTGGAAGCTACCCAACAAAAACAAAGACGGCAAGATGTCTAAAGGACAACAAAAAAGCATACGCAAAAAACCCCAAAACAACATGGCGTCTCCAGTTTCCAGCTATTCCAAAGAAAACAACCCAGAGAACTCAAATACAACGGAAATACAAGAAAATGACCTCAAATCCTTAGTAATGAGGATGATAATGGAGGAAACAAATAAAATTCGTAATCAAATGCAGGAAGACGCAGACAAACAGGTGAGAGACATAAAAGAAGCACATAGAGTGGAACTGGAAAAATTGCAGGAAAATGCAAACAACCAGATGAAAGAAATAAGTAAAATGGTTCAAGCTCTGAAGACCTATAAAGAGGCAATGGAAGAAACTCAGGAATATACAAAAAATCAGATGAAAGAAATCAAAAAATCAGTTCAAGATCTGAAAATGAAAATGGATTCAATGATAAACACACAGACAGAAGAAAAACGAGAACGTGAGACCTCAGAGAAGAAGGCGAGCAACACAGAGGTGAGCTTTTCTAACAGAATCCAAGAGATGGAAGAACGAATCTCAGGGCTAGAAGATACAATCACAGATATTGAATCAACCATTAAAGAAAATGCCAAATCTGAAAAACTCCTGACACAAAACATCCAAGAAATTAAGGACACCATGAAAAGAAGAAATCTGAGGATAATAGGCATTGAAGAAAGAGAAGATATCAGACTCCAGGGCCCAGAAACTATTCTCAACAAAATCGTAGAAGAAAATTTCCCCAATCTAAAGAAAGAGATGCCTATAAACATACAAGAGGCCTACAGAACACCAAATAGAATTGACCAGAAAAGAAAAACTGCCCGCCACATAATAATCAAAACACAAAACATGCAGAACAAAGAAAAAATATTAAAAGCTGCAAGGGAAAAGGGCCAAATAACATTTAATGGTAAACCTATCAGAATTACACCTGACTTCTCAGCAGAGACCATAAAAGCCAGAAGGGCCTGGACAGAGATCCTGCAAACCCTAAGAGAACACAGATGCCAGGCCAGACTACTTTACCCAGCAAAATTATCAATAACCATTGATGGAGAAAACAAAGTATTCCATGACAAAAACAAATTCAAACAGTACCTATCCACAAATCCAGCTTTACAGAAGGTACTAGAAGGAAAACTCCATCTCAAAGGGTCAAGCTACAACCAAAACTATACAGGAAATAGATAACTATCTCATGGCAAAAACACAACTACACAAATGCTCGACTGGAAACAACATCAAAATTAAGACTCTTAACGGTCACTGGTCATTAATATCTCTCAACATCAATGGCCTCAATTCTCCAATAAAAAGACACAGACTAACTGAATGGGTACATAAACAAGATCCAACATTCTTCTGCATCCAAGAAACACATCTCACCCATAATGAAAGGCATTACCTCAGGGTAAAAGGTTGGAAAAAAATATTCCAAGCAAATGGTCATAAGAAGCAAGCAGGCGTAGCCATTTTAGTATCGAACAAAATAGACTTTCAACCAAAATTAATCAAAAGGGATGAGGAAGGACACTTCATACTCATCAAAGGTAAAGTCAACCAAGATGACATCACAATTCTGAACATCTATGCTCCCAATACAAGGGCACCCACATTTGTAAAAGATCTCCTAAAAAAGCTTAAACCACACATCGATCCCCACACAATAATAGTGGGAGACTTCAACACCCCACTCTCACTGAAGGATAAGTCATTGAAACAGAAACTAAGCCAAGAAATAACATCATTAACCAATGCCATGGGTCAAATGGATCTAACAGATATCTATAGAACCTTTCACCCAAACAAGAAAGAATACACCTTCTTCTCTGCACCCCATGGAACTTTCTCCAAAATTGATCACATCGTAGGTCACAAAGCAAGCCTCAATAGATACAAGAGGATTGAAATAATACCTTGTATCCTATCAGATCACCATGCTCTTAGGCTGCAATTCAACAACAACAGAAATAACAAAAAGCCTACACGTATGTGGAAACTAAACAACTCTCTGCTAAATGACACCTGGGTCAGGGAAGAAATAAAGAAAGAAATCAAGGAGTTTCTGAAATTCAATGAAAATGAAGAAACAACATACCCAAATTTGTGGGATACATTGAAAGCAGTGCTAAGAGGAAAATTCATAGCACTAAGTGCCTTTAAAAGGAAATTGGAAACATCGCACATAAGCATCTTAACAACACAACTGGAAGCCCTAGAAAAAAAAGAAGCAGAAACACCCAAGAGGAGTAGACGCCTGGAAATAATCAAACTCAGGGCTGAAATTAACAAATTAGAAACTAAGAAAACAGTCCAAAGAATCAACAAAACCAAAAGCTGGTTCTTTGAGAAAATCAACAAGATAGACAGACCATTAGGCAAACTAACTAAAAGGCAGAGAGACAGTATTGAAATCAACAAAATCAGAAATGAAAAGGGAGACATAACAACAGACACTGATGAAATTCAAAGAATCATAAGATCCTACTTCTAAGGCATATACGCCACAAAATTTGAAAATCTAAGGGAGATGGACGATTTTCTTGAACAATTTCATTTGCCAAAGTTGAATGAAGAACAGATAAACAAGCTAAATAGTCCCATTTCCCCTACAGAAATAGAAGCAATCATCGATGGTCTCCCAACCAAAAAAAGCCCAGGGCCAGATGGTTTCAGTGCAGAATTCTACCAGACCTTTAAGGGCGAGCTAATACTGATACTCTTCAAGCTACTCCAAAAGATAGAAATGGATGGAAAATTACCAAATTCATTCTATGAGGCCATAGTCTCATTGATACCTAAACCTCACAAAGACTCAACAAAGAAAGAGAATTTCAGAACAATTTCTCTTATGAACATAGATGCAAAAATACTAAATAAAATACTTGCAAAACGAATACAGGAGCACATCAAAGATATCATTCATCATGACCAAGTAGGCTTCATTCCAGGCATGCAGGGATGGTTTAATATACGGAAATCCATCAATGTAATCCACCATATAAACAAACTGAAAATAAAAAACCACATGATCATCTCTTTGGATGCAGAGAAAGCATTTGATAAAATTCAACACCCATTCATGTTTAAAGTTTTAGAGAGATCGGGGATACAAGGCACTTTCCTCAACATAATAAAGGCTATATACAGCAAGCCAATAGCCAAAATCAAAGTAAATGGTGAGATACTCAAGGAAATTCCTCTAAAATCGGGAACAAGGCAAGGCTGCCCACTCTCTCCATATCTCTTCAATATAGTACTCGAAGTTCTAGCTAGAGCAATAAGACAACAAAAGGAGATCAAGGGTATCCAAATGGGAAAGGAGGAAGTCAAATTATCCCTCTTTGCAGATGATATGATAGTGTACATAAGTGACCCTCAAAACTCCACCAGAGAACTCCTAAAGCTGATAAACACCTTCAGCAAATTGGCTGGATACAAAATTAACTCAAAAAAGTCTGTAGCCTTCCTATACACAAATGACAAGCTTGCAGAGGAAGAAATTAGGAAAACCACACCCTTCACATTAGCCACAAGCAATATAAAATATCTAGGAGTTACCCTAACTAAGCAAGTGAAGGACTTGTATGAAAAAAATTTCAAAACTCTGAAGAAAGAGATTGAAGATGACCTGAGAAGATGGCATGATCTTCCTTGCTCATGGATCGGGAGAATTAACATAGTAAAAATGGCCATCCTACCAAAAAGCAATCTACAGATTCAATACAATCCCTATCAAAATAACTACACAATTTTTTAAAGACATTGAAAGTTCAATTCTGAACTTCATATGGAAAAACAAAAAACCCAGAATAGCTAAAACAATCTTGTACAATAAAAGGTGCTCCGGAGGAATCTCCATACCTGATCTCAAACTGTACTATAAAGCAATAGGAATTAAAACAGCATGGTACTGGCACAGCAACAGGCTGGTTGATCAGTGGAATCGAATCGAAGACCCAGATATGAATCCACACACATATGGTCACTTGATTTTTGACAAAGAAGCCAAATCCATTCAATGGAAAAAGGATAGCATCTTCAACAAATGGTGCTGGTCTAACTGGAGGTCTATGTGTAAAAAAATGAAACTGGACCCATATTTGTCACCTTGCACAAAACTCAAATCCAAGTGGATTAAAGACCTCAACATAAAACCAGAGACACTAAGCCACTTAGAAGAAAAAGTGGGAAAGAGCCTGGAACATATTGGCACAGGAGACAACTTCCTGAACAGAACACCAACGGCCCAGGCCTCAATGTCAACCATTAATAAATGGGACCTCATGAGGCTGAGAAGCTTCTGTAAGGCAGGACACACTGTCAAGAGAACAAAGCGACAGCCTACAGACTGGGAAAAGATCTTCACCAACCCTACATCTGACAAAGGTCTAATATCCAAAATATATAAAGAACTCAAGAAATTAAACACCACCAAACCAAATAACCCAATTGAGAAATGGGGCTTGGAACTAAACAGAGAATTCTCAACAGAGGAGTATCAAATGGCTGAGAAACACTTAAAGAAATGCTCAACCTCCTTAGTCATCAGGGAAATGCAAATCAAAACAACTCTGAGATTCCATCTTACACCCATCAGAATGGCTAAGATCAAAAATTCAAGCGACACCACATGCTGGCGAGGATGTGGGGAGAGAGGAACACTCCTTCATTGCTGGTGGGAATGCAAACTAGTACAGCCACTTTGGAAATCTATCTGGTGCTATCTCAGAAAAATGGGAATAGGGCTTCCTCAAGACCCAGCTATCCCACTCCTTGGAATATACCCAGAAGATGCTCCAGCACACAACAAGAAAATTTGCTCAACCATGTTCATAGCAGCCTTATTCATAATAGCCAGAACATGGAAACAGCCTAAGTGTCCCTCAGTAGAAGAGTGGATAAAGAAACTGTGGTACATATACACTATGGAATACTACTCAGCTATTAAAAACAAGGAATTCCCAAAATTTGTGGATAAATGGATTGAGCTAGAAATGATCATAATGAGTGAGTTAACCCAGAAGCAGAAAGAATCAAATGGTATATACTCACTTATATCTGCATACTAGCCCAAGGGGCATGTCCCACAAAAGCCTTCACTTACCAGGAAACTGGGACAGAGGGGAAGGCATCCTATTGGGACTCTAAATGAGAGACGCATGGGAGAACAGCAAAATAAAAGGATCCAGAGGGTCCTAGAAATCTACAAGTAGAACAATATGATAGGCTGATTTGGGCCCAGGGGTCCCGCTCAAACTAAGGCACCAGCCAAGGACAATACAGGAGGTAAACTTTAAACCCCTTCCCAGATCTAGCCAATGGTCAGAATATTCTCCACAGTTGAGTGGAGAGTGTGATACGTCTTTCTCACGTACTCTAGTGCCTCACATTTGACCATGTGCCCTGGAGGGGGAGACCTGGTGGCACTCAGAGGAAGGACAGCAAGTAGCCAAGAAGAGACTTGATACCCTATGAGAATATATAGGGGGACGTAATCCCCCTCAGGAACAGTCATAGGGGAGGGGAATAATAGGAAAATGGGGGGGGGGGGGAATGGGAGGATACAAGGGATGGGATAAACATTGAGATGTAACAAGAATAAATTAATAAAAAAAAAAAAAAAAAAAGAATACATCCCCTCATCCACACTAGCTGTGTGAAATTTTTAATAAGAAATGTTGCTCGTGGGTTCATGTATTGAAACGCTTGGCCTCCAGTTTGTGGTGCTGTTTGGGGGGTGTTATGGAATCTTTTGGAGATGCAGGCTGGCCCAAGGAAATATATCACAGGGCATAGGGTTTGAGAGTTTTATAGCTTTGTCTCATTTCCTGATCACTCTCCCTGTTTCCTAGGTGTGACTGGGATATGATCTCTCAGCTTCCTGCTTTTTCTGCCTTCTGTCATGATGGGTTACCCTCTGGAACTCTAAGCCAAAAACTAACTCTTCTACCAGGTGTTTTTTACCATGGCATCTTAGCAACAGCAAAGTGGGTAACACAGACTACAATAACACCATATATTTTTGGCCTGTAGAGCTAAATGGAAAGCATTTCCTAGATGCTCAGATTTCAATATATGCTAAAGAGGAGAGGAGATGATGGTGGAGAAGTTTCCATCTCTTTCAAGTAAAGCCAGAACATTTTACAAGAAAGCCTGTATGATTGAGAGCAAGTGTAATTCTTACTGAAAGATACAGTTGGCCGATTATATATACAGATTTTGCATGTCCAAATTCAAGCAACTGAAAATTTAAAGTATTTGCTGAGGAAATTGTGTCTATACTGAATATGGATAGAGTATTTTCTTGTTATTACCCCCTAAACACTACAGTTTAATGGAGTATAAATAAGTTAAATAGGATTTAAAGTGACAGGAGGCTCTACAAAGATATTATACAAATACTAAGCCATTTTTATAGAAGGGAGTTGAGCATCCACAAATTATCTCCTTCAGGTTCTGGAACCAGTTGTCCATAGATACCAAAGTATCACAGAACCATAGATCATCTTAGCCTTTCCCAAAGTAATATAATTCATCTCCAAAAGTGCCTAGGTACTGTGATAAGAGAAATAGACAATTCAGAGACAGTTAGAGGTTGGGTCTATACCATTGCTACCACAGGCAACTTAGACTATCCCTGTGGCCAATCTGTGAAAAAGGACTTTCCATGACAAGGAATCCATTGTATTGACCTTCAACATGAAAGCGGTAATTCCTCTGCCTTTCACTGTCTCTGGAAATAAAGGTCAAGGGGTAAAGATGGAAGTGGCCTTTGAATTTACCTTCTTTGGGTCCCTTTCTGATGTTTTACTTCTGCCCTTTTCGAGTCTGGACATTTCACTACTACAGGAGAAGAAGACTTCAGTCAATTGACAGATTCCATCAAAATAGGCTAAAACTGCTTAAATCCTATGACACTGGGAATTAAGGTCTTATCAAAACAAAGGACCACAATATCCACTGGAATGACTAACTCTGGTCATCAAAGATGAACTACATCATATCTAAGAGGTACAGTATCCTCCCTCTTATATCTGTTCTTTGGTACAGCCTTTAGTCATATTCAATACCATCGGTTTATTCACCGCCCCCATAAAAGCCTTTCAGCCCCATACAATTCTGCAACTAGTTTCTCATCTAAGTCCTATTTCTGCTTTTTTATTTTGTTTTAAGCATTTTTTAGTGGGGGCTTATGGTTGTTTAAATAAGAAAGACTTCTTTAGGCTCCCACATTTTAATGTCTAGTCTTTAATTGGTAGACTGTTTAGGGAAGAACTAGGAGATAGGGCCTTGTAGGAGAGGTATGTCACTGGAGGTGGGCTTTGAGCCTTCAAAGAACCCACATCAGGCCCCACTTCTTCTTCCTTCTCCTCCCAGGACTCCCTCTCCCTTCCCTCTCTCCCACCCCCTCACCTTCCCTCTCCCTCTGCCTGCTGCCTACTGCCTTCAGATCACAGCCTAGTATTTTCTTTGCAAATCTAGATGAAAAAGGACAAATGGAACAAACAGAAATACAAAACCCAGATTGAAGAGGAAAGAAGCACCAAGAAATGTATGTTGGAGCCAAGTCCAGTGCTCAAGGAAATAATTTAAACAAAGGCCTGGTGCTAAATGGGATATGGGGAGTGGTACCCCCAGGGCAATACAGTATCCTAATCCTGAAACCTATGAAATAAATAAGTTTGAGGTGTTTCTTCAGCTTAGAACCCATCAACAAGTCAAAATTTATGCAAATATAATTCAAGGAAGAGTCCAGATTCCATCCCTAGGCAGCAGAAGAACCTGGCAGCTTTGGTCAAGTTCTGGCTTTAAAGAAAAGGAGTTGTGAGATTTTCCTCAGAGATTAAAGAAAGCTGCTGAGACCAGGCATGCAGCAGAGAAGTCTCAGCATGGAGGCCCAGAGGAGCCATTGCTTGAAACTGTGAAGGTGAAGCCTGGATTGCACTGGAGATTCCAAGACACTGGAGATGCCAGAGCCATGGAATACCTGCCAAGGACACTAGTAAGCAGGATGTGAAGCCATCACAAGACAGAGATTTCCTTGAGTCTTGGAAGAGATATGCGCTTTGGACTTCGAACCACTGTTGAGGATATGCAAGACTACGGGGACGTTTGAAGTTGACTGAATGTATTTTGCTTTATGATATGACTACAAGACTGTGGAGACCATGGAGTGGACTACGGTGGTTCAAATGAGAATAGCCCCATAGACTAATATATCTGATTGTCTAGTCCCTAGTTGATAGACTAGTTAAGAAAGGATTAGGAGAGGTGGCTTTGTTGGAGTAGGTGTATCACTGGGATAGGCTTGGAGGTTTCAAAGAGCTCACACCAGGATATCTCTCTCTCTCTCTCTCTCTCTCTCTCTCTCTCTCTCTCTCTCTCTCTCTCTCTCTCTCTCTCTCTCTCTCTCCCTCCCTCCCTCCCTCTCTCCTTCCCTCCCCTTCCTTCTGCCTATAAATTAAAGTGTAAAAGTTCTCAGCTACTTCTCCAGCACCACGCTGGCCTGCTGCCATAATCTTCACCAAGATGTCCATGGAGTCACCCACTGAAACTGTAAGCAAGACCACCAATTAAACACTTTCCTTCATAAGTGTTGCCTTGCTTATTGTGTCTCTTCACAGCAACAGAACAATAACTAAGACAGGCATATACTGTATTACTTGGATATTGGTAGAAGCTATTAAAGAAGTCATGTGTATGCTGGTACTTCTTGACGGAACAAGGATTAAAACAGAAAGAAGAGAAGAGACAGGACATTTTTTACATTAAAAAATACATTTTTGAAGAATGGAAAAGTATGCTTATAGTTATAGCTAGTAGTTAAGGCTCAATAAAGCAGCTACTTTGAATCAAAAAGATAAAACAGGTATAATTAAGTACAAGCCATTCAGAGTTTTCCAAGCCCTACTCCACATGGATTTCATCAAGAAAGTGATAGTAATGGAAGGATTATAGCAGGGGACTACTGAAGAACTACAATTTAGGAAGATCATACTTGCTAAAATGGGGGAGTGGGAAACCTTGGCCAGAGACTGAAACAGAGGAACTACATGGGATCTCTTGTGCTTACCTGCGCAGAAAAAGATGCCCAAATAGATGGGAGCCAAGAAATGCCTATGGCACACAGATGTTTGTACATGGAATTTGTTACATTAGAATGAATATGATGAGTTTATGAGTACTGTGACAGAGTTAGACACTACAGAACGACATGATAATAGTTGGCACTGTAGAAACTGACACTACTAGTAACATTACAGGAGAGCCACTTCTGCTACACCACAAAAACACTTTCTTCAACTAGCTTTGTTAGTTACCTTGATAGGTGAAAACAGGGCATTTATCCTAATGATGCTCTCAGAAACATCAGAAATAGAGAAGACATTTTTTCACTCAAAAGCCAGATGGGATCCCATGTGGTTTACTCAATAATATTCTGTTTCATAATGACATATGTCAACTCTCCATATTTATGGATTCTGCATCCATGGGCTCCTGATGCCTCTGTTCAATCACCCACAGATTATAAACATTCAAAAGAAACACATGATATCAATACTGAACATACATTATCTTATTTTTCTTAACTATGACAGCCAATGGCTATTCACAAATCACCTACATCACAGTAGGTATTATTGGTGATCTGGAGATGATCTAAAGTATTTTGGAGAATGGTGTGGATTCTGGACAAATACTGTTCTATTTTACAAAAATATGTGAGCATATATGGATTCAAGAGTCCACTAGTAGGGATTCTGAGAGTTGACTAGGTTTATAACCATTCAAAGAATCCTTATAAAAGAAATCCTTATAATATTCTGCCCTTTGCTACTTAAAGCTCTGGTTTGAGCCATCTTTTCCCCGTTTTGAGCCATTTGCTTTTGAAACTCAAATTCTAATAAACACTATGATGCAGGGTTATTTTCTCCCTCCATGGAGTATTTTGTAATCTAGAGTCATTTTGGTTTGCCACAACTAAAGAGTGAGTGCCACTGGCACCAGGGTCAAGGGAGACTGCAAAATGTGCTGGAGTGCACGTGGCTGCCCTTCCTTCCGATATCAAATCATCTGTTTCCAAAATGTCAGCAATAGCAACTGTTCCTTCAAGCTTGGACTCTCTTTTAGACTTTCAGTTACACAAATGAAAGAAAGGAATGACTCAACTTTAATAAAAATCATTTTCACTTCACAGATAAAGAAACTAGGATTCAAGGAAATCTTTTAAATTACATTTTCCTTGATAATAAATCATAGACATGATATGTGGTAGAGGGATGGCAGCCGCCCTTACACTATGAGCCTTGCAAAGGCCACTGCACAGGATAAAGGACCGCCACATCCTTAATGGCCCACTTCTATCAAATGGATACCATTGATAGCCAAGAAAAAAAAATAGCTTAATACAACCAAGTACTGTATATGATCATCAAAAATGCATCAATTTAGTGCCAGTCTCAGATTCTTTTCCTTAGCTTCATGTATGTAATGAAATGTCAGTAATGAAATACTTTCTGTGTCAGATCCAGGCACCGCGGTGTGCCTCAAGGAGTCTGGGCTACATCTTCAGCAGAGCAGTAAGTATGAGGCTCCTGTCTCCTTCACACCTGTTCATGTGGCTATTCAGCTTGATAAGAAGCCATATTATTCCAGAAGTCAGTACACAAGGTCCCAAGACCCATGCACAAATGCTTTTTTGTGCCCATGATTTTTATTAAGGGCTTTTCTTTTTATTCTACTGAATACAACATGCCAGGTTGCTGCAAAATACCCTGAGAAATAAGGAGACTATATTTTCTTTGTACAGTGTTAGTATTAGAAGTAAGACACTGTTTGAAATAGCAGAGAGCATCTAGGTACAAGCTTCTGGGGTTTCTTTTTTTATTGCATTATGGTTGCATTTCCCAAACTGGATTCTATGAAATGCTTTTCAGGAAAAAAAAAAAAAGGATCCAGAAATAGGGGAAAGGTTGCAGTAAAAGTAAAAAAAAAAAAAAAAAAAAAAAAAAATTACAAACACGTGTATGAAATTTGCTGAGAGAAATCCAGAAAGCATGAGAGCTGATTACACTATCTAAGAAACCCAAGCATGGGCAGATGGGTAATTATGCCTCTACATCTAGCCCAGACTTTCCTGGGTGCCTTGATCAGCAATCCCATTTTTTACAAGAATTAGCAACCAGGGGACTATTGTTTGGCAGTGCATCACAAATGCTACTCTGAGACACAGGAAATTCAGGCATTACAATCTTCCTTTTACAGATGAGAAATCTGGGACTCCAGCCACATGACCAACCTTGTTGTCACCTAGGAAGTGCAGATTTGCACTAAGTCTTCCAGTCAGCATTTCTAGATTCAAAATTCTCTCACCTACAACAGTACATTTCTTGCCCATACCTCCTATTTGCATAGTTTCTATTACATGAGGACTTTCCACAAGGCTACATACTGCCTGGTCATGACTGGTCCCTGCTTCCTTAAAACTTCCACCCACAAAACCCTGAAACCTTTCACAAAAATATAGCAGGCTGATTCTTGGTTTGTTCCTTAAGGCTCACTTTAAGACGGTCATAGAGAGACAGAGAGATTAAAGAATCACTTGTGGAAGTTTTAAGGCTCAGCCAGTTACTTGGGCTGTTTGTCAAACCTTGTAATTGTTTTTTGGTTGAAATCACTATTTTTCTGTTGTATTCCTAAGGCTTTTGTGGAAGACCAGGGTTCAGTTCCCAGAACCCACATGGTGGCTCCCAACCATCCATAATTCCAATTCCACAGAATCTGGTGCCCTCTTCAGACATCAGTAGGCACCAGGAAAATACATAGTCTACATGCAAACACAGAGGCAATCATTCATAGAAGTAAATACTAATAAATAAAAATATATGTTTATATAATATATGTAACATTATATAATTGTATAATAGAAATTATTTAATTATAATATAAATAAATATAAAGAAAAAACCATGCTTGCCCCAATTTTACTCAGCAACAGAGATATCACTGGACAGACCCTTTGAACCAACAGTCAAATATTGTATTTTTGAAAGGTTGCACATTGTGCACATGTTTTATATATATAAAAGTCCTCCAACTATAGATAACTTACTGAGGGGCTTCCCTTCCCTAAGAGAACACACAGAAGTCCCCTAATAAATCCCATTAAGTATGCACAGATATGTCCTGTTGGTTCTATGACTCTGCAAAAACTGACCACAGACATAAAACAATCTCCAGAGTATAGAATGGATAGAGGAAGAGGTCTTCCAGAGTGTGGGCCTGAGCCCACTGACCAACTTCTAAGTGGAAGACTGAGCCATGGGTCTCTGTGATTTGCAAGCATTTTACTTTAAAGAAGCAAAAACAAACAAACAAACAAACAAAATGCCTTGGGTCTAAAATATAGGATTTTGTGGAAATGAATATAAACTGTGTGGATATATTTCAAATGGATGAGAGTAGAGAAAACAGGGGAAAAAATAAGAACAGCATGTATTTGACATAGCAAAGGACAACCTAATCCTCCTCTTTTAAAAACCGTCATCTATTCTGCATTCCTTTGGAAGAACGCAATAGAAGAAAAAACAAAAACAAAAACAAAAAACAAGGCCTTATTGCATTATGACTGTGACTAGCATGATTCAAAGTGATTAGGGCAGAATGCTTGCCAGGCATTACAAACATTTGAAACTGTGCATTTGTGCCAAGAGAAAGCGGCTCATTCGATTCTGTCCTAGCCTCATAAGAAAATATGCACTTGCTTAAAAGGGTCATTCAGCTGCCAAGGAAATAATAACCTCAGATTTTCAGAATAAATAACGCTTTAGTCTGTATTCCAATTCACAATACCAAGATCAGCAACGTGTGCCCTGTGTCTACAGAAGAACTCACAGTGCTTTCACACAAGGTTTAATTTACCGATGCAATAAAGCAAGAGTGGGCGCTTCAGAGTGCGCTTTGCAGGTGGTAAAGACATAAGGCAGAAGGGTGTCAGTATTGTTCAAGGTCACACAGACCCTCCCACTCCTAGTGCACATAACTGCCTGCTCTAGCAGGAATCCAAGCAATAAAATAAAATGGCTCTTTCATCTGGAACCAATCATTCGCTGGCCCTTCACAACATGTATTTCTGTTTTCTTTCAGCTAGCATGATTATTTATATTTATAATGTAATTTTATTTCCTTATCAATCACGGTTCTCACACACATTTAAGAATTTCTTTGAAATGATATTCCAGTGCCACAGAGGGGAAAAAAATTGATTGTGATATGTTTGGAAGAATTAGGTGCCCAATTTAAAAAGCAATTATTTTCATTGACATCTTATTTGGCAGGAAACGGGGAGACGGAGACGGGGCCCAGGCTGTATGAACAGTCACAGCAAAGAAGGCAAGGGAAGAGCTTCAAGCAGGGGTCAGCTGATCTGCTGAGGCAGGAGTCCTACCTGTGCTGGAGAGTTCTGAATTTACGCCAGATCCCTGTCTGAGTCCCAAGCTCCTCCCTAGACAAGTGTCGGCACATTCAGCTTGAGTGGTTAGTTCTGATGACTTTTCAAGAAAAAAAAAAAGGAGGACATTAAGTAGTTTACAGGCACCTCCCCCAAGCTTTCATTTGGGTTTTTTGTTTTTGTTGTTGTTTGGTGCTAATAATACTAATTTCAATTCATTTCCAGGTCTTCCTTGGGCTAAGCCAAATCCAAATGCAGGCCACCCATTACAGTCCCTCAGTATGCAATCTTTGCATAAGATCAAAGGCCATCTCAAGCTTCCCCCCCCTCCCCCCCTCCCACCCTCCCTCCCTAGCCCCACCCCCACACCACCATCCCCCCACCCCCGCCCTGTGGTGGGATGTCTGCTGAGAGGACAACCCTTGAACAGTAACAGAACTGGAGAGTCCCTGCTGGAGCTCCACAGCGTAGGTGACTGCCTTGTCACCGGTGACCTTAATACCTTAGTCGGCTATTCCTAACATGGTCCCATGGGCATGAATGAACCATTCCAAAGAGGCCCCACCGTTCTCGTCAGAGATTTCTTTCCCTGTGGCCATTAGCTTGGCCTCTTTCAGCATGGCACTGTCAGACTCCTTCCTGTTCAGCAGGTTACTGCAAACTTCAGATGAACTTGCAGTGCACTCTTGTCACCTCAGTGACAGAAATGCCAAAGATAGGGAATGCAAACAAGAAACGTAAGTGTCTGGAGCCAGCAGTTAGAGCCGTGGCAGCCCAGCATAAGAGAATGCTCTGCTCATGTTGCCAAGCCAGTGGCAGAGCCAGACCTTAGACATAAGTAAACCAAACTCCTTACATTGGACTGGATCATCCGCCTGATGACTCCACACACTCCGAGGCCACTGCTGCCTCTTTTATTTACTGGCGGGCCAGTTTCACGGGCCCCCGCTCTATCTTTAATATCTTAATTGTCTCTTGAACCTATCTTTCCTCTGAATGAAATCTTCAGGGAAAACAGAATATGCACACAAGCAGAAAAGTCATGCAGAAAAGAAACAAGAAAACCTCATATTTTTGCGCCGTGAAGAAGGAAAAGAAATCCTTACTGTTATATATGCAAGCTAGGGAGGCTAAGTCAGTAAGGAGCTATTTGAGATGTTGGTTCCTCACTAGGCTGGCCCTATGTAGCTGAGAGTTACCTAGAGCTTCTGATCTCCTGCCTCTACCCATCAAGCTCTGGGATGACAGGCACAAGCCGTGTCACCTGTTTGTTTTGTTGTTGTTGTTTCATTCATTGCAATTTCTCAGTTTTCGATAGACACCACTTTGGTGCCTTACCATTTAGCCCAGCTCTGTCAGAGTTGGAGCCTGAGACCAACCATACAGGGGAAGGCCTGGCTTACCAGACAGCCCCCACTTCAGGTGCCCAACACGAGGCGACTGAGGGAAGCCAGGGCAGGAGCTCAAGGTGGCAACCTCAAAAAGACAAACAGCAACAAAACTGAAGTGGAGACCAGGGAAGAACGCCGCTTATAAACTTCCTCCCGCTAGCTTGCCCAGCTTGCTTGCTTTTACAGCTCAGATCCACCTGCCTAGCCATGGCACTGCTCACATTGGGCCAGGCCCTTCTGCATAATTAGCAATTCTTAAAAAAAAAAAAAAAAAAATCCTCACAGACATGGCCACAGGCCAATCTGATTGAGGCAATCTTTCAGTTGCAGTTCCCTCTTCCCAGGTGACTGTAGGTTTGTGCCAAGTTGACAGCTGAAGCTAATTATGACATTTACTATTACTGGTTTATTATAAAGGGCATAGCTCCAGAGCAAACAAATGGAGCAGATTATTGGGGCAAAGCAAGGGAGGGCGGTTTTTTTTTTTTTTTCAGGTGCACGTGGAGGTTTCTAGCATGCCGGCACTTAGCTTAAGCCTTCCTAGACGTTTCTGCTTTGCTTTGCTAGTGTCTCTCGAAGGCCCACGTGTTGAAAGTCGATCCCTAACTCCTGGCACAGCTGGGAGATGATGGAGCCTATAGGAAGTAAAGTCTAGGAGAAGAAGTGTGACCTGGGCCAGCCGCTTTTTTTTTTTTTCTCTCTACTTGTGTCTGGCTTTTGGGAGGTGAGTCTCTTTGTTGCACAGTGCGCACTACGCCATGATAAGCTGCCCCAGTACAGCACGAAAAGCAAAGAACCCTGCTAAGCAAAGATGGAAACTTCTGGTTTCAGAGTCCAAAGTAAACCTCTTCTCTTTTTCACTTATCTCAGGGACTCATCATGTATGGAGACCTGAAGGTTAGTTACACGCTCTATGGCTGTAGAGTTCATGGCAAACAGCTCCCAGGGCCCAAGATCCCCCCGCTGGCACACACTCGGGCACAGTAGAGGGGTTTATTACAAACAAACAAACAAACAAACAAACAAATAACCAAAGATGTTTCTCTCAACTCTGGCCATTCAGTGTACCACAGGGGTCTTCGAAGCTCTGGTCCAGGAACCAGGGGCATCATGGAAGATCTCTTTCAGTTGCTAGTAGAAGCTCCAACAGTTTTCTTGTCCCATTCTGCCCGAGGCCCAGGATTTGCTTTTTACAGTGAACTTCACAAAGTAGAAATTATGTGTCACCAGCAGAAATTGTCTTGTGGCTTTGGTGTGTCAAAGGAGAGGCTTCTAGGCTTTGTAAACACAGGCGAAGGTCCTTGGACTGAGCCACGATTTATACCATACCCCAACTCCAAAGCCATTTGAAACGTGGAATCCTGCACACTGTGTTTGCACCAAACCTTACCAAGTGCCGGCATGCCTCCATCTGTGCCTCTTCCTCGGCCCTGACCTGCAACCTCGCATGAAGAATGAGGAGCAGCTGACGTAAGAGGAGGTCTGGGACAGCCTCCAGGAGAGGATCGCAGTTAGAGGCTCAGCCCTTCTGGTTCCAGTGCCCTGTGCGCCCTCAGTCAGTCATGGCAAACGTTTACTCTACATGAAAGCCCCCAGCCTGCGAATGACGCCTTCATATGCGTGTGAGGGGATATTTTAAGGACGTACGGAGAGATTGAATTTGTTTTCCTTGAATTCCTGCACTCTGTGTGGGAAGACACCTGGTTTATTTTGAAGCCTAAGGAACATCTACCCAGCTGGTTGTCATTCTTTTCACAAACCATGATGGAAACATACCATATTTTAAAGGCCCTGATTCAACTACTGCCCCCTCCCTGGTCCTTCAAATACTCTTGTCATTGCAGATACAGTCTTTGAAGTAAGAAATTTTTTTCTATAGCCCCCAATCTACATGTTCATGCATTAAAGAGCCTCAGGGATTTTGACACCTACCTGAAATGTGTTTGTACAATTTCCCGTATGTGTACGCTCATCCATGATGTGTTGGTCTAAAAGCAAATGTGGCTTGAATACAAAAAAAAAAAAAAAAATTGCCAGGTGCTAGTCAGTACATTATCCAATCCTTGAACGATTACAATCAATTCTGCCACAAGGTAGAGAGAGTCAGCAGCAAGAGACTGTTACGACCCTCAATGCTAAAATATCCTCATGATTGCTCAAGTCCTCAAAACTTTTTAGGAAGAGACTCCCATCTGCGGCCCTGTGGTAGTGAGAAAGTTAAATTAGCTTTCTCAGTCTATTTCCCTATCAGTAAAGTGAAGCTATTAACACGTTTGCAGGGACTGCTGTGAAAATGTAATGAGATAACATTGTATGTGAGTCACCCCTATCCTCAGGTCAGGGCCACCATGGGCTTGACACATGGAAGGTCCTTGGCCCTCCCGAGGGAGGGCCTCTCCTGATTACCAGTCCTCACCAGGTATATTCTCCACGCTGTGGTGCTTTGCACTTTCCAGTGGCTTTAGCAGCGTGACCCTTCAGCCCAGAGATAAGATGCCATGGAATTGCCTCTGCTACTCTGATCTGTGGTCCCAGTTTGATATATTATGAACGCAGTCAGCCACTTGGCCAGCGTTAGCAATTCCATCCTGTGCAGGCCTCCATTGTGTCCCGCAGCTGTGAGCAAAAGTGCTGTCCTCTCCAGCCGGGCTGTGAGTCCCTAACGCAGAGCAGGGGAGGACACTCAAGAAGACCGCCTCCGCAGCTCGACAGCCCCTCACTGGTCATTCTCCTGCCTCAAAAAAAAAAAAAAAAAAAGTGTTCTCATCCTAGATGGAAGGCCCTCAGCTCCTGAGAGAGCAGGTGCCTTTCCATGGACCATGCCTGGCTAAAGTTACTCCGAGAAGGTATATTTCTGGCCCTCCACATAGAGGTGTTGGGAAAACTGGGGATGGGATGGGAAGGGATTCTCACATCAACCAATCTCTTCTTATCAGAGACTCTTACATTCAGTTTCCTTTAAGCATTGGTGTTGGACAGAAACATGTGCAGAAGCCTCCATTGTAGGCGTCCAACTTTACCACCAATATCACATTACTGGAAACACAAAGCCCTGGAATACGTGTGTGTGTGTGTGTGTGTGTGTGTGTGTGTGTGTGTGTGTGTGTGTGTGTGTGTATGTGTGTTCTAGTTTTGCTGCAGACATGTTACAAGTGTGCTGTTAAACAGGATTAGATTATATTTCACAGCCAATCCCAAAATGCATCTACCAAGCACATTAGCATCTCCAAGTCATCTAGAATTATTCTTGTCCATCACTGACCATTTTGGATTCCAGTCTTAACAATGTGGGCCTGGCTTCCTCTTACTCCTAGCATAGCCTGGTGCCCTTGTTTGCTTCACTTCCCCGCTATCTCTTTACCTCATTGATGATGCCTTCATGCCAAATATGTGCAAGATGGTACATATTCTTTTTTTTTTTTTTTTTTTTTTTTTGGTTTTTTGAGACAGGGTTTCTCTGTGTAGCCTTGGCTGTCCTGGACTCACTTTGTAGACCAGGCTGGCCTCGAACTCACAGCAATCCGCCTGCCTCTGCCTCCCTCTTAAAAGCATGTTCACATCCTCTCTCCATCCCTCCCTCTCTCCTCCATCCCCAGTCACATTCTGCTGCTCTGGAGGAGAGAAGATCTTGTAAGCCCAGCTCATTCCTATTCTTCCAGACTGAACTCATGGCTCCTTTCAGTAGACAGTGGCCCTTTGGAGTCTACAGCTTCTCTAGCTCAAGGGGTACCCTGAGAACCAGGCCCAGAGAAGATGATACATACCCTCCTCAGGAGCAGCAGCCCATACAGCTCACCTGGATGATGCATCACTCTTTCCAGGGCTGCTTCACGGTATTGCTGCTCATGTGTACCCACTTTATTCACTCACTAGTTCTTGCACTAACCATTGGATGGGTACTTTCTGCATTTCAGGAATACAGCAGTCCAGTTCAGACTTCCCACGTTAATGTTCTCAATGTGTTTTTGATTTGTTTTGTTTTGTTTTTGACAGGGTTTTGCTATGTAGCCCAGACTGGCTTTGAACTTGTAGTCCTCCTGCCTCTACTTCCCTAGTGTTAGAATTACAGGTGTGAATTAGCTGGAGATAGTATTTTGAATAATCATATGTAATGTTCATCTCAGTTTCAATCAGGGGTTACTAGCCCTGAAGGAATGGCTATATATAGACACAGAGTCACAGTATCGTCTCATGCTCTTCGTGTTGTTACTCTTTGTATTTATTGTGGATCGTTTTATGATTAATGTCTCTTGCAATAGGCTTATGAAATCCCTCTAAATTCCCTTAATGTACAATCCTGATTTAACAAGTGTTTTGCCACTGTAATTGCATAATTTTCACTTGAGACATTTTGAGCCTTTGCAGCCTGAGTTCTCTATTTTCGGTTCTATTCTTGTTCTAGCAGTCCAGGCTCCTTTGGATCTCTGCCCTCTTTACCACATCCACTCTGTCCCTTTCTTTGTTCTTACCAGCATCTGACAGGGTGAGGAGGAAAAAAATTCTAATGTCTGGCTGTCTCATTCCAGAACACGTGCCACTGTGGAAGAGCTTGCTGCTCCTGTTCAGCTTACATCAACTCCCTGAACCTGTGGAAATTGTATTAAGATGTACAATATGGCAGCAGCTTCATATGGAAGCCTGTAAGGCACAGGCTTCATGCACACTGGCCTGAGTGATGCATGTGCCTGATTGTCTGGCTGGGATAGGAAATGAAGTCACCTGCCAAGTTCTGGCTACATCTCTTCACCATGGCACCCTGCACAGTGACACCCCAGCAGACAAACACAGCATCCTTCTACTGTGTTCTGCTTGCTTGCCAGGGCCATAACCAAAGGCCATTTACCGCCTTCTAAGAAGCTGGTGTCTTGCTTGACCTGAGACCTAAGTAAGGGCATTTCTTTTTTTTAATTTATTCTTGTTACATCTCAATGTTTATCCCATCCCTTGTATCCTCCCATTCTTCCCTCCCTCCCATTTTCCCATTATTCCCCTCCCCTATGACTGTTCCTGAGGGGGATTTCCTCCCCCTGTATATGCTCATAGGGTATCAAGTCTCTTCTTGGTAACCTGCTGTCCTTCCTCTGAGTGCCACCAGGTCTCCCCCTCCAGGGGACATGGTCAAATGTGAGGCAAGTTATGTCATGACAGCCTATAGCTCGGCTCTCTTTTATGTTCATGTTCCTATTTATGCACCTCACATAGATGTACATCATAGACATAAATAAAAAGGCATATAGAGGAATTCATCTGCACTGCTTGTAACAATTTATTCAAGAAATAAGATTTTAAAAACAGGCTATGATGGAAAAACTAAGTTGGTAGTACATACCTGTAACCACAACACTGGCTCCAAACATTAGGAGTTCAGAGCCAGCCTGAGCTATACAGCAAGACCCTGTCACAAATAAACACAGGCAGGTAAGGTTTGCATAGTCAGAGAGAAACAATAGAACAGACATGGATCTGCTTGTTTCACGCTGATAGTCAGACCCATGGCTCTCCCCTTCCAACATGCAACTAGTGTTTCTCCTTTGGTTGGAGGATAAAAACAATCCATTATAAGATTCTACAGGCTGCAATACAAGAAACATGACCGATGCTGCCATTAAGACCTGAGGGTATCCCTTTTTTGGACCATTATGAATAGATGCAGTGCAAAATAATAGATACCTCTAGCCTACATTCATGTATTCATTACAGATTTATTGATATACAGTCTTCCATTGCTTATCTAAAAATATTAAAATGAAAGCAGTAACACAGAGGGATTTTCTTTCCTCTAGTTGCTGGTTAATCCTCAACACCCCCCTTTATCCAATGAAAGGTTTTAACCTGAATTTATATTTTTCAAATGAACTTGACAAGTTTTTTTTTTTTTTTTCAGGTCATGACTTCTTTTTCTGCCTCTGTTGATATTGTCCACATCCATGCCCAGGCAGCAAATGTGCTGGCTTGTGATTAGAAGGTTTCGGGGACTCCTGTTGGATGAATAACACATCTTTTATTATGAATGCATGTGAGTATTTCTTGTATATTATTTTCAGTGGAATGCAAGCTGTATAGATAGATCTGAACATTCATTTTGCGTTTGTGTACTTTATCTTTATTTAAGTGGATTCTCTCAGGGAACTGCCATTTTCCAAAACATCAGTGCCTCCTCCTCTTTCTAATCCCCTTTCTCATTTCTTTTAAATTGACTCAACCCCAGAGGTGTGAGAGATACATGCACACAACACACAAACCCCTACACACACACCCATAAAGTCTGGCACACCCATAAAGTCTGGAGTGGAATTGAGTGTCTCATAGCAAGTCTGATAGTAGCTGTCATTTAGAGTCGTTAGTGGATTTTAACCCCTGGGATAAGTAAGATTTGGATTAATGACGACAAAATAACCACCATCCTCTCAATGTTTATCTGACTAAAGCATGTCTAGGACCACACTACTGTTTCTCAACATTTCTTATCATTAGCAGCTTCCTGTGAAGATGCCCCGACCTGAGAGTCAGGAGTGCACATGCGCTGGAGCTACTATTCATGACGGGACTTCCCATCCCATGGTTTAGGAAAAGATATTTCTGTTGAACAAGTGATTAAGTATTTCCAAGTGAAACGTTTTTAAAACCATAAGCCTGTTACTTTCCATCTTAGGCCTCCCTCTCTCAGTTTCTGTGGTTCAGCAGTGCCACCCAGTGGCTAAAGCTTTTCAGGATTTTTTTTTTTTTTTTTTTTTTAAATCTTTTCAGGATTTAAAAAGTCCCCCCTCTGTCTTGTGAAAGTGTACCAGCAATTGTCTTTGAGCATAGAGGGTGGAACATCCTGATTGAGAAGAAAGAGATCATCCACAGAGTGGATAGCAATACACTTGGGAAGTTCAGGGTTCTGCTCAAATGCCACCAAGGTCACCCAGTAAACAAAAAGACCTCCCAGTCTCACCCCATTAGTTAATATTATCTCAGTATGAAGTATTCAGCAACATCTGGTGAGAGCCAAGGGGACATGATCTCATCTGTATTACAAATCAGTCATCACTGACCAGACCTCAGAGATGACATCTTTCACTTTCCACATGCAAACCAAGACTAAGCAAAACTACACACGAATCCACAGCAATGACTTTGTAGACCGGATAAAAGTGTGAGCCACTTGCCTCCTGGGTCATCATCCTCCTGAAAAATGTCAAAAACACATGATGACTTAGTTTGATAGTCCATAAAGAAGTATATGCAAAAGGATAAGAATAAAAACAACTGGGAGGTAGGGGAAGAAAGATCTTAAAGAACCAGAATGGGCTACATAATTAGATAGTATCACCAAAAACACAAACAGGAAAAAAAAAGTAAGAATATTATTTAAATCTCTATGTAATTCATAAAAGTCTAATACATGCAGTAAACTTTGAACCCCTACCCAGATCTAGCCAATGGACAGGACATTCTTCACAGTTGAGTGGAGAGTGGGGACTGACTTTCACACGAACTCTGGTGCCCCATATTTGACCACGTCCCCTGGAGGGGGAGACCTGGTGGCACTCAGAGGAAGGACAGCAGGCTTCCAAGAAGAGACTTGATACCCTATAAGCATATACAGGGGGAGGAGGACGCCCTCAGTCACAGTCATAGGGGAGGGGAGTAAGGGGAAAATGGGAGGGAGGAATGGGAGGATACACAGGATGGGATAACAATTGAGATGTAATATGAATAAATTAATAAAATATAGTAAAAAATAAAATCTTTAATGTTGGAAATTAGCAGAGTTCTCTATATATATAATTAATTGGAGATAAAAATCAAGTGCTAGAAATAACTTGTTCTTACACTAAAATGAAAGTAGAGGATACGGCTGTGAAGCAAATCAGGAGATGCTCTGGGGTGTCTCAAAGGTGGTTCCTTGTTCTGTGGTAAAGACGGTTCTTGATCAGTGCCAGGGCTTAGATACTTGGTTCCCCAGCAGTAGATAGATTTATTCTGACACAATCCCCATAATACTCAGAAAGTGTTTTCATTCCTAATGAGTGAAAAGCAAGTGTTGCCATGGGACCTAGACAATATGGATGTGAATGGAATGTCTGTTGTTACTGCTTGTATGTGTGAGTCAACTTCCTTAGACATCGTATTTTCTGATGGCTTTAACTTTTCTTAATTGAATTTATTTATTTATTTGCTCACTTTGCATGCCTCGTCCCTCCTCACCTCCTAGTCCCATCCTCCCTCATCCCTCTCCCTTCTCCTATTCCTCAGAAAAGGGGAACCCCCTTACCATCCACCCCAGCTCATCAAGTCATATCAGTACTGAGCCTGTCTTCTTCCCCTGTGGCCTGGCAAGGCATTCCTGCCAGGGGAAGTGATCAAAAAAGCTGGCAACAGACTCCATGGCAGAGAAAGCCCCCACTCCCTTTACTAGAGGGCCTACATAAAGCCTAAGCTGCCTATTGGCTACATCTTTGTAGGGGGCCTAGGTCTAGTCCATGGTAATGCTTCAATCTCAGCAAGCCTCCTGCTTATTTAACTCTGTTGGCCTGGTCTTCTTGTGGAGCTTCTGCCTCCTCCAGGTCCTTTTATCCTCTCCTTCTCCCGCCCCTTTTTTACAACACTCCCTATGCATCTCCCAATGTTTGACTGTGTGTCTCAGCATCTGTTTCCAAGAGCTGCTGGGTGGAGTATTATTAATAATACTCCAGGAGTTGGCTCTCTTCCATGAAGTGGGCCTTGGATTGGGCCAGACACTGGGTTGGACATTCCCTCAATCTCTGCTCTATCTGTTCTGTCTTCCTCTTTGCACATCTTGCAGGCAAGGTGAGTTTTAGGTTGGGGTTTTTAATGGATGAATTGGTGTTCCTCTCCCTCTACTAGGAGACTTGTCTAGTTAGAGGGTGTCCTCATCAGTCTCTATGGCCCCTGCTACTATGAATCTCTGCTAGAATCTCCGTCATATCCTCCCAGGATCCTACCCTAACTTAGGTCTGTAGGTTGTCACAGAGATGCTCCTACTCACAGTTTCTCTTTTCTCTACAGGTCTTCTAGTGCCCTAACCCCCATTTCCCTGTGTCTTATCTCCACCCTTATATATCTCTGTGCAGTCTCTCCTACATTATTCCCTCTCTTCAACCTCTATTATGTTTCCCCTTCTGGGTGGTATTTAAGCATCCTGCTTTGGATACTCCTTGTTACTTATCTTTCTTTGGGCCTGTGGATTGTAGCATGTTTATCCTATACAATACTGCTAAAAATCCACTTATAAATGAGTACTTACCATTTGCGTCTTTGTAGGTCTGGGTTACCTCACTCAGGATGATCTTTTCTTGTTCTATCCATTTGCCTGCAAATTTCATGATTTCTTTGGGCTTGATACCTGGGTAGTATTCCATTGTGTAAATGTGCCACAGTTTCTTTATCTTTTCTTCAGTTGAAGGACATTTAGGTTTTTTGTAGATTCTGGTTGTTATGAATAAAGCTGCTTTGAACATAGCTGAGAAAGTATCCTTGTTGTATGGTGGAGCATCTTTTGGATATATAGCCAGAAGTGGTATAGCTGGGTCTTGAGGTAGTACTGTTCCCAATTTTCCAGGAAAGTGCCAGATTGATTTGTAAAGTAATTGTACAAGTTTGCATTCCCACCAGCAATGGAGGAATATTCCCTTTTCTCCACATCCTCAACAGCATGTGCTGTCACTTCAGATTTTTATCTTAGCCATTCTGACCTTTGCAAGGTGGAATTTCAGAGTCGTTTTGATCTGCACTTCCCTGGTGACAAAGAACATTGAGCATTGAGTGTTTTTCGACCACTTGATATTTTTCTTTTGAGTATTCTTTGCTTAGTTCCAGTCCCCATTTTTAATTGGGTTATTTTGTTTGTTGATGTTTAATTTCTTGAATTATTTATATATTTTATATATTAGCCCTTTGTCAGATGTAGGATTGATGAAGATCTTTTCCTAATCAGTGGACTGTCCTTTCATTCTATTGACAGTATCCTTTGCCTTACAGAAGCTTTTGAGTTTCAAGAGATCCCATTGATTAATTGTTTATCTTAGAGCTTGAGCTATTGGTGTTCTGTTCAGGAAGTTGCCTTTGTCCCAATGACTTTGAGGCTCTTCCCCCACTTTCTCTTCTAATAGATTTAATGTGTCTAGTTTTATGTTCAGCTCTTTGATTCACTTGGACTTTAGTTTGTGCAGGGTGATAAATATGGACCTATTTGCATTTTTTATATGGAGACATCCAGCTATACCAGCATCATTTGTTGAAGATGCTGTCTTTTGTACATTATATGGTTTTAGCTCTTTTGTCAAAAATCAAGTGTCTGTAGGTGTATTGGTTTATTTCTGGGTCTTTGATTTAATTTCATTGATTAAACCTATCTATTTCTATGCCAGTACCATGCAGTTTTTATTACTGTTTCTCTGTAGTATAGATTGAAGTCAGGAATGAAGAAATCTCAAGAAGTTCTTTTATTATGTAGAATTCTTAGCTATTTTGGGTTTTTTGTTTTTACTTATAAAGTTTAGAATTGTACTTTCAAGTCTGTAAAGAATTTTGTTGATATTTTGATGGGGATTGCATTGAATCTATAGATTGCTTTTTGGTAAAATGGCTCTTTTTATTATGTTAATCCTACTGATCCATGAGTATGGAAGATCTTTCCATCTTCTGATATCTTCTTCAATTTCTTTCTTCAGAGACTTGAAGTTCTTGTCATATAGGTCTTTGACTTGCTTGGTTAGTTACACCAAGATACTTTATATTAGTTGTGTCTATTATGAAGGGGTAGTTTCCCTAATTTCTTTGCCAGCCTGCTTGTTGTTTGTATACAGAATGGCTACTGATTTTTTTTGTTTTGTTTTGTTCTGTTTTTGTTTTTGTTTTTCAAGACAAAATTTCTCTGTGTAATAGCCATAGCTATCTGGAACTCACTCAGTAGACCAAGCTGGCCTCAAACTCAAAGAGCTCCCCCTGTCTCTGCCTCCCAGGTGCTGGGATTAAATTCATCTTGTATCCAACCACTTTGCTGAAGGAGTTTTTCAGCGATAATAGTTTTCTGGTGGAAATTTCTCGGTCACTTATATACTATCATATCATCTGTGAATAGGGATAGTTTGACTTCTTCTTTTCTGATTTGGATCCCCTTGATCTTCTTTAATTGTCTTACTGGTCTAGCTAGGACTTTGAGTACTATGTTGAAGAGATTCGGAGAGTGGACAGCTTTGTCTTGTCCCTGATTTCAGTGGAATTGATTTAAGTTTCTCTCCATTTAGTTTGTTGTTGACTATAGGCTTGCTGTATATAGCCTTTATTATGTTTAGGTATGGTTCTTGTATCCCTGATCTCTCCAAGAATTTCATCATGAAGGGGTGCTGGATTTTGTCAAAGGCCTTTCCTGCATTTAATGAAATGATCATATGATTTTTTTCAGCTTGTTTATATGGTGGACTACATTGATGGATTTTCATATGTTGAACCATCCTTGCATCCCTGGGATGAAGCCTACTTGATCTTGGTAGATGATGTAATTGATGTATTCTTGGATTTGGTTTGCGAGTATTTTATTGAGTATTTTTGCATCAATGGTCATGAGTGAAACTGGTCTGGAATTCTCTTTCTTTGTTGAGTCTTTGTGTGATTAGGTATCAGGGTGACTATGGCATAATAGAATGAGTTTGGCAATGTTCCTTCTGTTTCTATTTTGTGGAATAGTTTGAGGAGTATTGGTATTAGCTTTTCTCTGAATGTCTGGTGGAATTCTGGGCTAAAACCATCTGTCCTTGGGCTTTTTTGGTTTAGGAACTTTTATGATTGCTTCTATTTCCTTAGGGGTTATAGGACTATTTAAACTGTTTACCTGACCTCTATTTAAATTTAGTAAGTGATATCTATCAAGAAAATCATCCATTTCCTTAGATTTTCCAATTTTGTGAAATACAGGCTTTTGAAGTAAGGTACAATGATTTTTATTTCCTAAGTGGCTGTTGTCACTTATTTCCTAAGTTTCTGATTATGTTTATTTAGATACTCTCCCTCTTGTCTTTTAGTTAGTTTGGCTAAGGGTTTGTCTATTTGTGTTGATTTTCTCAAAGAACCAGCTGTTGGCTTCATTGATTCTTTGTATTGTTCTCTTTGTTTCTAATTTATTGATTTCAGCCCCAAGTTTGATGATTTCCTGTCATCTATTCCTCTTTGGTGTGCTTGTTTCTTTTTGTTCTAGAGCTTTCAGATGCACTGTTAGGTTGCTATTTATGGGATCTCTCCAATTTCTTTGTGAAGCGGCTTAATGCTATGAACTTTGCTATTAGCACTGCTTTCATTGTGTTCCATAAGTTTGGGTACGTTGTGCCCTCATTTTCATTGAATTCTAAAAAGTCTTTAATTTCTTTTTTATTTCATTCCTAACCCAGTGGTAATTGAGTAGGGAGTTGTTCACTTTCAATGAGTTTGTAGGCTTTCTGTTGTTTCTGTTGTTGTTGAATTGCAGCTTTTATGTATGATGGTCTGATAAGATGCAAGAGGTTATTTCAATCTCCTTATATCTATTGAGATTTATTTTGTGACCAACTATATGGTTGATTTTGGAGAAGGTTTCCTCCAGTTGCAGTGCTGAAAAGAAAGCATGTTCTTTTGTGTTTGGGTGAGAAATTCTGTAGACATCTATTAGGTCCATTTGATTCATGAATTCTGTTAAGTTCATTATTTCTCTATTTAATTTCTGTTTTGATGATCTGTCCATTAGAGAGTGGGGTGTTGAAGTCTCCCAGTACTAATGTGTTGGAATCGATGTGTAAGGTTTCCTTTACAGATGTGGTTGCCTTTGTATTCATAGCAAAGATGTCCAGGATTGAGATGGCCTCTTGGTGGATTTTTTCTTTGATGAGGATGAAATGTACTTAAAGTCTATTTTATTAGATATTAAGACAGCTATTCCAACTTGCTGCTTGGAAAATCTTTCCCCAGCCCTTTACTCTGAGGTAATGTCTGTTTTTGTTGCTGAGGTATGTTTCTTGTATCCAGCAGAATTTTGAATCCTGTTTATGCAATGATTTCGTTAGCCTATATCTTTTTATTGAAGAGCTGAGTCCATTGATGTTGATAGGTATTAGTGACCAATGATTTTTAGTCCTTTTTTTGTGATGTTGGTGGTTATAGTGTATTTGTGTGTTTGTCTTGTTTTCTTGGGTGTAGTTAACCTCCTTCAGTTGGTGTTTTCCTTCTAGTATGTTCTGTAGGGCTGGGTTGATACATAGAAATTGTTTAAATTTGGTTTTGTCATGAAATATCTTATTTTCTCCCTCTATCATGATTGAAAGCTTTGCTGGGTATATTATTCTGCATTGACATCTGTGCCCTCTTGATAACTACATGATATCTTCCCAGACACTTTTGGCTTTCATAGCCTCTGTTGAATAGTCAGATGTGATTGTGATAGGTCTGTCTTTATATGTCAGTTGGCCTTTTTCCTTGCCACTTTTAATATTTTTAATTGTTCTGTAGATTTAGTGTTTTGATTATTATGTGTCTAGCCTTTCTTGTCTAGTCTATTTGGTGTTCTGTAAGCCTCTTTTTGTTTAAAGGCATCTATTTCTTTAGGTTGGGGAAGTTTTCTTCTATTATTTTCTTGAAAATATTTTCTGGTCCTTGGAGCCTGGAATCTTCTTTTTGTCTACTCCTACTATTCTTAGGTTTTATATTTTCATGGTGTCCTTGATTTCATGGTGTGTCAGGACTTTTTTAATGTTTTCTTTGACAGATGAATTGATTTTTTCAATTGTATATTCTATACCTGAGATTCTCTCCTCCACGTCTTGGATTCTGTTGGTGATGCTTATCTCCATGGTTCTTGTTCTCTTCTCTAAGTTTTCCATCTCCAGGTTTTTTGTTGTTTTTGTTTTGTTTTGTTTTTTGGTTTGTGTTTTCTTTATTGATTCTATTTCTATTTTCAGGTCTTGAACCATTTTATTCATTTCATTTACTTATTTTATTGTATTTTTTGGTATTTCTTTATTCATTTTCTCTTGAAATGTCTCAAACAACTTGATAAGCATAGCCTTAAGATCATTTTCCTGTGTTTTAGCTGCATTAGAATATCCAGTGTTTGAGGGAGTGAAGATCCATGTTGCCCTGGTTTTTGTTGATTGTGTTCTTATGCTGGCCTTTAGCCATCTGGTTGTCCTTGATGTTGGCTGTTCCTAGACCTGCTGGGTTTCTCAGACCTTTGTGATACAGTGAGGTCCTGGGACTCTCCTCAAAACAGCTCCTCAAGAAGTAGAGAAATCCAAGGTCTGATTGAAAAGTAGAGTTCCCTTGTAACTGAGGACCCTTGCTTGAGTAGGTGAAAAGCACAGGGGGCTGAAAGCCTGGGACCTTGCAGGATTCCTGGACCTGGAAGACCACTGAAGAGGATTCATAACTGTGTCCCCAGATTCCAGGATGTTCCTTCTTGTCTGGGAAAGAGATGAACAGAAGACTGGATCTGCAAGTCTCTGAAGTCCTAAATTGTCTTCAGGATGGTGGGAGAAGGCCTGAGGAACATGAAAGAGTGCTGGTGTTTCTGTTCCAACCAGGCTGTGGGTTGCTGTCCAAGCAGATGCTGAGCTCCCAAGAACACTCAGATTTGGCTGAGTTCTGCCATCTTGGAACCAATAATCCCATTTTCTAATCTGTCTCTGCTAGAGAACCAGCAGAGCTATGGATTAGAGGTTTGAGATGCTGTTCCCCGAGATCTAGATGCTGCCCTCACGGAAGCAGGAGGAATCTGATGTCTTGTTGGGGAAGCAGAGCTTCCCTGGAACAGAGGATCTGAGAAAACGCATGAGGCTACAAGCCTGGTGGGAGGGGCTGGCACTACCCCTGGACCTGGGAGCTGGCTGCGGGCGGCCTGGGGCTTTGTGTCCCCTCCCAGAATGTCCCCTCCTGCCAAGAAACTCCAGCATTGGTGTTTTGGAGTCAACAGCCAAGTTATTCACCGGATTCTCAGACTCTGATCTTCTGCTATTAAGATATGGTAGGCACTCACCACCGCCACCTTGTGTAAAACGCTGGCGTTGACATTTTTACAGTGTGTGTATATGTGTGTGTGCATGGGCATGTGCGCGTGCATGCATGCGTGCATGTGTGTGTGTGTGTGTGTGTGTGTGTGTGTGTGTGTGTGTGTGCACGCACAATCACCAAGTGCATATGTGCACATTTGAATGCAGGTGTATACACTCCATGATGGATGAAGAGGACCAAAGATACCTATCATGGGTCTGTCCTCCCATGCCACCTTGTGAAATTCAAGGGTCAAACTCAGCTCTTCAGGCCAGCAAGCACATGTCCCTATCTTCTGAGGCATCTCTCTGACACAAGATTTCCCTTCATAAAGTGTGATACATTCTTATAATTCAGGAGGCTTCTAAGGACTGAAGAACCTAAACTTTCTTTTTTCTGTCTTCATGGCCTGCAGCAGCCTAGACATTGCATATGCCACAGGAAACGACTGCCATCCAAAACATTTTGAGGGACCACAGGCTCATGACACATCAATATAGTCCTTCATGATATGCACATGTGTCTCAGGGAGAATGTGTGGAGGTAAAGGAGTCGAGCCTCTTTCTACCCTGTGAGTTCTGACTATAGAACTCAAGATGCCTACCTTAGTAGCAAGTGTCTTTACCAGCTGAGTCAACCCTCCTCCTGACACTTCTTTAAGTATAGTAATCACTGAAAATAAGAGAAAGTTCAAAGTACCCAGTATTCAATGGAGAATTCTCTTTCTGCCATTATGCTACAAAGGTTTTTAACATGTAGAAATTTTAAAACATTTTCTATATGCATGTACCATCTCCCTTCTGCAATCCCTACTGTATCCAGCCATTGATCGACCTGTTCTTTTTTTTTTTTTTTTTTTTTTTTTTTTTTTAGTACAGTCTTCCTTAGGCATTTATTCTGTATGTGCCCAAATGTACATATGCACACACTTTTCTAATTATCAGTAATTATGAAGAAAACTAATGGGCTAACAGATGATAATAATGTAATAGATGAAACATTAGTTTGGGCATATGATGCCAAAAATTAAACAAATAATGAGTAAAAATGAAACACATTAAAAAACAAAACCATTAGGCCCTGACAAAATATACTCCATTCTTCAATTTTATTTTATTTTTCCTGCCTCCCAGAGCTGAGACTATAGTTGAGTTCTGTCAAACTCAGCTTTTTTTAAATTAAATTTATTCATTTTACAGCCTGATCACAGCCTCTCCTTCCTCTCTTCCAGGTCCTACCTTCCCACCCTCTTCCCCATCCTCCCCTTCTCTTCAGAAAACGTAAGCCCCCCTTACAAAACCATCCAGCACATCAAGTCGTGTCAAGTCTAAGCACATCCTCTTCTACTGAGGCCAGACAAGGCAGCCCAGCTATGGGAAAGTGATCCAAAAGCGGGCAACAGAGTCCATGTCAGAGACAACCCCTGCTCAACTTTCTAGGAGACCCTTATGAAGACCAAGCTTCCCACCAGATACATGTGTGTCATGGGCCTAGGTCCAGTCCATGTATGCTCTCTGGTTGGTGCCTCAGTCTCTGTAAGCTCCTATGGGCTCAGGTTAGTTGACACAGTTGGTCTTCTTGAGGAGTTCTTTTCCGCTCTTGGACCTTCTATCCTTCCCCCAACTCCTCCACAAGACTGTTCAAGCTCTGCCTAATATTTGGCGATGGGTCTCAGCATCTGTTTCAATTTGCTGCTGGGTGGAGCCTCCCATAGCAGAGTCATGATAGGCTCCTATCTGCAAGCAAACAGAACATCATTAATAGTGTTAGGGGTAGGCTTTCTCCTATGAGATGGGTCTCAGGCTGGGGCAGTCATTGGTTGGGTATTCTCTCATTTTCTGTTCCATCTTTATCCCTGCACATCTTATAGGCAGGGTAAATTTTGAATCAAAAGTTTTGTGGGTGGGTTAGTGTCCCTCTCCCTCCACTGGAATGTCTGCTTCACAAGGAGGTAGCCACTTCAGTCTCCATGTCCCCACAACTAAGAGTATCAGCTAGAGTTACCCCCCATGTCCTCCCAGGACCCTGTCATGTCACAGATCTCCAGCTTGCTCAGCAATAACCTTCCCCTTTAGTTTCCCTTCTCTCTCCTAGCCCTCTCACCCGCCATTCCATCCCATCCCCACTCTATCCACATCTGATCCCCACCTTCATTCCCCTCCCCACATCCTTCCCCACCCAGTCTCTCTCTTTATCCACTTTCAACATTCATTCTGTTTCTCCTTCTTAGTGACAGTCAAATGGACTGTCCATTGGACAGTCCAATGGACTCCAATGGACCTTCCTTGTTATTTAGCTTACTTGGGTGTGTAGTATGGTGATCCTGTACTATATGGCTAATATCTACTTATAAGTGAGTATAAACTATGTGTGTCTTCCTGCGTCTGAGTTACCTCACTCAGGAAGATCTTTTCTAGTTCCATCCATTTCGCTGCAAATTGTACGATGCTTTTGTTTTTCATAGCTCAATAGTATTCTGTTGTATAAATGTACCACATTGTCTCTATCCAGTCTTTGGTTGAGGGACACCTGGGTTGTTTCCAGTTTCTGGCTATTACAAATAAAGTTGCTATAAATATAATTGAGAAAGTATCCTTGTGATATGGTAGAGCATCTTTTGGGTATATACCCAGGAGTTGTATAGCTGGGTCTCGAGGTAGAGCTGTTCTCAATTTTCTAAGAAACCACCAGATTGATTTCCAAAGTGGCTGTACAAGTGTTCATTCCCACCCATGGAAAAGGGTACCTCTTGCTCCACATCCTCACCATCATGTGCTACCACTTGAGGTTTTGATCTTAGCCATTCTGATGGGTGTAAGATGGAATCTCACTCATTTTGGTTTGCATTTCCATGATGACAAAGGACACTGAACATTTCTTTAAGTGCTGTTCAGCCATTAGAGTTTCCTTTGTTGAGAATTCTCTGTTTAGCTTTGTGCCCCATTTTTAAAATTGAGTTATTTGTTTTGTTGGTGTTTAATGTCTTCAGTTCTTTATGTATTTTGGGTATTAACACTCCATTGGATGTAAGGTTGGTGAAGATCTTTTTCCCATTCATTTTGTCCTATTGGCAGTGTCCTTTGCCTTATTGGAACCTTTCAGTTTCATGTCTCATTTATTAGTTCTTGATTCTAGTGCCTGAGCTATTGCTGTTCTGTTCAGGAAATTTTCTCCTATGCCAATGAGTTCAAGGTTATTCTGCACTTTCTCTTCTAAAAGATTTAGTGTATCTGGTTTTATGTTGAGGTCTTTGATCCACCTGGACTTGAGTTTTACACAGGGTAATAAATATGGATCTGTTTGCACTCTTTTGCATGTAGACATCCAGTTAGACCAGCACCATTTGTTGAAGATACTGTTCTTTTTTTTTTTTATCTTTTTTTTAATTAATTTATTCTTGTTACATCTCAATGTTTATCCCATCCCTTGTATCCTCCCATTCCTCCCCCCCACCCCATTTTCCCATTATTCCCCTCCCCTATGACTGTTCCTGAGGGGGATCACCTCCCCCTATATATTCTCATAGGGTATCAAGTCTCTTCTTGGCTACCTGCTGTCCTTCCTCTGAGTGGGTTCTTTTTAACATTGTATAGTTTGGCTTCTTCGTCCAATCAGGTATCCATAGGTGTTTAGGTTTATTTCTGGATCTTTTATTTGATTCCATTGATCAACCTAACTGCTTTTATGCTAATACCACAAAGTTTTTATTATTAATGCTCTATAGTATATCTTGAAATCAGGGATGGTGATAACTCCAGAAGGTCTTTTATTATACAGAATTTTTTTTAGCTATCCTAAGTTTTTTTTTTCTTTTTCCATATGAAGTTAAGTAACGTTCTTTCAAGGTATGTAAAGAGTTGTGTTGGCATTTTGATGGAAATTGCATTGAATCTGTAGATTGCTTTTGGTAATATGGCCATTTTTACTGTCCTAATCCTACTGACCCATGAGCATGGGGCATCTTTCCAACCTCTGATATCTTCTTCAATTTCTTTCTTCAGAGACTTGAAGTTCTTGTTATACAAATTTTTCACTTGCTTGGTTAGAGTTACAACAAGAAACTTTATATTGTTTGTCGTTATTGTAAAGGATGTTGTTCCCCTAATTCCTTTCTCACCCTCTGTTTTTTTCCTTTGCATAAAGGTGCGCTCCTGGGTTGTTTAGTTAATTTTATATCCTGCCACTTTGCTAAAGGTATTTATCAGCTATAGTAGTTCTCCGGTAGAATTGGGGGTCACTTCTGTGAGATAGATAGATAGATAGATAGATAGATAGATAGATAGATAGATAGATAGAGATATATATACATATATACATACACAAATTAGATACAAATTAGAAAGGAAGAAATCCTTCCTCTTTTTCCTTTCTAATTTGTATCCCTTTGATTTCCTTTGCTAGCTAGGACTTTAAGTAATATATCAAAGTAATATAGAGAGATTGGGCAGCCTTGTCTTGTCCTTGATTTTAGTAAAATTGCTTTAAATATCTTTCCATTTAATTTGATGTTGGCTTTCTGTGTATTGCCTTTATTGTGTTTAGGTTTGTGCCTTGTAGCCCTGATCTCTCCAAGACCTTTAATATGAAAGGGTGTTAGATTTTGTCAAAAGCTTTCCTGGCATCTAATGAGATGATCATGTGGGTTTTTTTTTCCATTTGTTTATATTGTGGATACATTGATGGATTTTCATGTGTTAAACCATCCCTGAATCCCTGGGATGAAGCCTACTTGATCTTCATGGATGTTTTTGATGTGTTCTTGAATTCAGTTTGCAGGAATTTTATTGAATATATTCATGAAGGGTATTGGTCTGAAATTCTTTCTTTGTTAGGTATCAGGCTGACTGTAGCCTCATAAAATGAGTTTCTCATCTTCCTTCTCTTTCTATATTGTGGAACAGTTTGATCAGTATTGTTATTAGTTCTTCTAAAGTCTGGTAGAAAAAAAGAAAAAAGAAAGTCTGGTAGAATACTGCACTAAAACCATCTGGCCCAGGGCTAGTTTTGGCTGATGGACTTTTAATGGCTGTTTCTATTTCCTTGGCAGATATGTGTCTATTTGAATTGTTTACCTGATCTTTGTTTAAAGTTGGTAAGTGGTATCCATCAAGAAAATCCTCCACTTTGTTTAGATTTTCAAGTTTTGTGGAATATGGGTTTTTGAAGTAAGACCTAATGATATTTTCATTATATCATTGTCTGTTGTTCTGTCTCCCTTTTCGTTTCTGATTTGGATAGTATCTCTGTGCCTTTTAGTTAGTTTGGCTAAGGGTTTGTCTGTCTTGTTGATTTTCTCAAAGAATCAGCTCTTGGTTTGATGGTTTCCTGCCCTCTACTCCTTTTGGGTTTGCTTGCTTTTTTTTTTTTTTTTTTTTTTTTTTGAGTGTATACTTTTAAATTGTTAGGATGCTACCCTTCTTAGTAGTACGAACTTTGCTCTTAGCATTGCTTTCATTGTGTCCCATGAATATGGGTATGCTGTACCTTCATTTTGTATTGAATTCTAGAAAGTCTTAATTTTTTCATTTCCTTCCTGAGGAGAGAGTTGTCCAGTTATATGAGTTTGTAGGCTTTCTGTTATTTCTGTTGTTGTTGAAATGCAGCTTTAGTCCATGGTAGTCTGATAAAAATACAAAACGTTATTTTAATTTTCTTGTATCTGTTGAGCTTTGCTATGTGACCGGCTATGTAGTCAATTTTGAAGAAGGTTATGCCCATATATGTATATGGATGGAATGTTCTGTAGATATCTGTTGTCCATTTGATTCACAACTTCCATTCATTTCATTATTTCTCTGTTTAGTTTCTGTCTAATGATCTGTCCATTGGTGAGAGAGGAGTGTTGAAGTCTCCTGCTATTAATGTGTGGGGTGACCTATGTTATATTTAAGTCCATCTCACAGGTTCAAACATGAGTTATTTTCTACATGACATTGTATTTTGGAAGTTAAACTCACACGTAATGAAAAGCATTCTCTCTCTCTCTCTCTCTCTCTCTCTCTCTCTCTCTCTCTCTCTCTGTGTGTGTGTGTGTGTGTGTGTGTGTGTGTGTGTGTGTACCTGCACTCTTGTGTGTGTGTGCGTGTGCTGTCCACATTGGGTTCTGAGACAGGGTCTCTTACTGGGGCACACGAATTAGACTAGGCTGGCTGTCAAGCAAGTCCAAAGCATCCCCATGTCTTTGCTGCTGCAGCAGTGTGACTATAATCTCAGGCCACTGCCTTTTCTCATGTGGATTCTGGTGTTAGAATCCAGACCCTCATGTTTGTGCTGTATCACTTTATATCTGAGGTATCTCCCCTGTATCACTTTATAGCTGAGGTACCTCCCCTGCTCCCAGATGCACAGAACTTATTTGAGCTGTCTGGGACATTCTGACAAATGCTCACCGTTCACAGCCCAAACTTCTGTTGTGGTTCCTGGAGCATTAAGGTCACTCCTCAGAATGTTTCCCTTTTGGTAAACTCCTGACCAAACAACCAAAGTCCAACTGCTGTCCAGACTCCCTTCATCACACATTCATTTTGCTTCCATCAAAAGCTGGCTCAAAAGGACCCAGAGCCTGTGTTCTATTAACTGGAAGCTCTCACTCATTAACTAACAAGTGTGTACCAGACAGGTACAGTCTCCATTACTGACTGCTGCTGGGATCCTAAGAAGTGTCACATCCTTCCTAAAACAGTCACACAAGATGACAAATGCAATCCCACACACAAATCAGGATTGGGATAGTGCATCGATGTCTTCTTTTCTCCTCTTTTTTTTCTCTAGGATTCATAGATGTTATTATACACAGTAACAGGTTTCATTGTGGAATTTCCATATATGCATCTAAAGTATTTATTATTATACATTCTGACCACCCACTCTCATTCCCCTCGATTGGTGATTCTCCTTTGTACTCCCATGTGTTCTTTTCAAATTGTCATTTTCTGCATTGGCAATGAAGACTTTGGCCACTAGATGGCAGGAGGAACTCATTGTTTCACAGCAGCCTCCCATATAGGTCATTCCTTATTCATATATGTTGACACTTAATAAAAACATAGATGCAAATAACAATCAAGAGTAGCTGTATTGGTGAGTAGAATGTATGCACAGGAAAACTAATAAGCAACTAAAGAAATCCAGAGAGGAGCCTAATGAATTGATGAGAGATTCTTGAGTTCATGTCTGTGCTCCTGTCCTAGGACGCTGAGCTGCTTTGGATGGGTGCAGAGGGTGTTGCCTCTGGGGGCTGATGGTCGAGGGCTGACTACAGGCAGATGGGTGATCATTAACTCTTCAGAAAAAGAACTTTTCACATCTGCTAAAAGAACACGACAAAAAAAAAAAAAAAACCTACTGTGAAAATCTAGCTTGCTGACTCCTCACTCAAATTATGGTTTAAATTCACCAGCAAATAGACGAGAAGTAAAAGCTTGCATCTGGACTAAACCATTATAAGTAGCATTGTCCACATACAAATATAATTGAAGAATGCAGAACCGCCCGAGAGAAGTTAGCGGAAGGTGCAGGGAGGTTTCACACAGCTTGTGGCTTTGCTAGCAAGGATTGTAATATAGGAAAAGTTATACTAGCATTAGCCACCAAGGACAGCACTAACCAAATAATAACAGTTTTCAGAAGGCAAAAATTTTTTCTAGGGATTAAAGACATGTTTTGGTTTTTCTGTTGCTATGATAAACACTGTGACCAAAAGCCACCTGGGAGGAAGGCTCTCCTCTATCTACAGGTGCATCATTAGTGGAAAGAACTTAAGGAAAGAGCTTGAAGCAGAAACCATAAAGGACCTCTAATTATAAAGATCAGACCCAATTGCCTAGGAATAGAACCACCTGCAGTGGGCAGAGCCTTCCTACATCAATTGGCAATCAGGAAAATGCACCCACAGATATTTCTGAAGCCCAAACTGGTGGAGACAATTCAACAAAGGTTCTTTCCTCCTAAGTGTGTCAGACTGACAGCCAAGATGAGTCATGCACTAGTGTGACAAACTTCTTTTCCAATATTGGATTCTCTTTTACTGAATCATTCAATTTCAAGGCTCAGAGGATAGTAAGATCAAATCAGTGCCTCGTAGACAGACTTTGAAACTTGTGCCATCTATGGCAAACACCAGGATTTCCAAGTGAAATAAATGAGTTTTATTTGGAGGGACGTGCTTAGGTAAATATTAAGTAACAACAGCTCTAGTGGCACCCAAGTGCATCCAGAAACAGCAGTTGATCTCTGTGAGGTTTTGAATCATATACTGCAGTTAGCTGCTCACAGCTCCAGTAAAACCAAGAGAAAGACTCTCAAGGTCCCAGTATTTCTTGAGGCTGCCTCACTGAGCCCCTCCTCTCCTCACAGCCCACACCACTCTACCTACACTAACACCCCCACTGAGCTGCTCCTGGCATTCCAAGTAGATATCTACATGTATTTTTCTTAGCAAATAAATGTATTTGAGTAAAAAAGAATAAACCACATTTAAAGTAGTAACAAAATTAGCGTAGATTACAGAAACAGTAGAAACAGGGAGCGAGTACACTAATGATGGAAAATTGAAGAAAATACCCTTCAAAAAGGAAGACTTTAAAATGATGTGGTCAATATTTTAAATAAATTAATAAATAATTACAACACAAACTATGGTCATTGTTTTAAGTTCATGTATTTATTTATTCCTCCATCTTTCTGATTAGAAGCACAAATGCAAATACATTGTTTCACAAAGTCCATGCCCCGGTGAAGCATTACATATTGGTGTCATCTTTTCCAAGCTCTAATTAAAAATTAAGGCCATTAACCCCAAGTCCAAGGCAGGGATGTAGCTCAGTTGGTAGAGTGTTTGCCTAGCATGCACGAAGTCTTGGGTTTGATTCCTGTGACTTAATAACCCAAGCCTGGCAATGCATGTATATCTTCCATCTCAGCAAATGGAAGATATAGGTAAGAACTGAGGTTCAAAGTCATCCTCCACTATATAATGAAGTGAAGTTGGGAACTATGAGACTTTGTCTAATAAATATACAGACTAACAAATACTTCATTTCTCCATTTAAATGTTCCCTTTAACCCCAAGCCTTGATGAACTGATCATCTCAGGATGACGTCCTCTGTCACTGATCTACAAATCTATTCATCATCTGCATCAAGAGTTACGATCACCTTAACATATGCCAGTACAATGGCTTTGACTTTCATTCCTTATTGAGGTGAGACGCCCAAATTAAAGGGCCTTTATGAGTAAATAAACATTAAGTACTTAAGTAAATAATTACATGTATTAAGAACAGTCATAGTACAGAAGGAGACTGAAGGCTGAAATGTCAAATTAACATATAATTTCTGTATTTTATTTGCAATTTTAAAATTAAAATATAATTTTACCATTATTCTCTCTTCCCCCAACCCCTCCCATCACACTCCTATCTCAGTTCCTCTCAAATTCACAGATTCTTTTTCCTTAATTATTGTTCCTACACTTATCAACATATAAAAGTATAAATACAATCTGCTGATTACGTTTAGTGTTCCTTAAACGTATAGGATTTCAGTGCAGACCATTTGGTATTGGATAACCAATAGGGAACTCATCCTTGGGGAGGACAATTTTTCTCACCAGTTGTTAAATATCTGACTAGCCCACAGATCTTTGTCTAGGGCTGGGAACTGGTGCCATTGTCTCCTTCCATGTCATCACAGCTATGGTGGTATCATTGTTCAGATTCTTTTGACAGTCCTATTGTTGAGGCATCTTGGGGGGAACTTCCCTGTCTTTTTAGGAGATACAATCTTACTTCAGACTTTCTGATAAATAAAATAATAATAATAATATTTTTTAAAGAATCACATGAAAAGAAGCCAGGTTGCAGAAGACTGGAAGCCTTTTCTCACCTGGGCTTTATGCCATGCTAGTGCAAGCTCCGGAAGAGCCTGCAAGTACCAATGGGACAGGCAGGTATTATAAAAAATCTCCAATAAATAGTTATAAGCTCCATGACCTGGGAATTTAGGCTCATTCTTTGGTTCACTGGCCCACTCCCATTTGAGGAGAGGTACTTTTCCTTTCACAATAAATTATATGTTCCAATTTCTAACCACATTTGCACAGTGCAGCTGTTTGTCCTTGGACACAGGAGACTGGAATTTGGGCACCCCTGAACTCAGATCTGTAGCTTTCCACTAAACAGGTTTTTCCTTTTCCTTTCTTGCCTCTGTTTTGGTTACTGACCTAAAATCTAAGCATCGTTTTCCTGGCACTCTTGGCTTTATCAATATGTTTCTGACTCTCCACCTACCTTCCAAAATGTGCTTTGTTGTAGTGTTTGTTATACCCCCTCTTCTCCTGGCAGCTGTTGGGATTTGCAGCTTGCCTATCCTCTTGTTTTTTTCCTCAATTTTTTTCTATGCTTGAGCTTCTTTGAATCTGTTTTTTAGAAATTTTTTATTTAAGGAAACTCAGAATCTAGAAGGGCATCTCAGCTCCCAGTAAACAAAGGACCAGTGAGCCTTCAGATGATGTCTTCATCTTGGATGCTTCATTCTCAGGGACAGTGAAAATAATAACTCAAGTGCAGATAGGCCAGCATATCCATTCAGTCAGATCAGAGAAATTAGTGAATATGCCCACACGTGTTTCCTTCGGAGGAAAATATCAAGGACGGTGACTCTCAGTACAGCTTTGATTGTGGCCCATGAGATGCTCATTGCTCACGAAAGATGACTGCTGAGCCTGTCTTTAAGCAAAGGGTTCAGCCGGAAGGAAGGAAGCTTTGTGACCACCTCTCTTAGAATCTGGACAATGAAAATATTAATAGGTATGCTCATGTGGAAGGGAGAAGGGAGAAGTCTCACAGGGTTCCACTCCTAGACAAAACTACAGGCAATGAATGACTCCTGGGAGAAAGAATTAGCCTCTCTCAGGGATCCGCTCTTTGGTTGGTTTTCCAACAGGGATTGGTCAGGTCTAAAACCATACACATAGAACAACAAAAGGCTATATTTTTATATATTTGTGCATATATGCAACAATAATCAAATAAAAATGATATCAAGTTAAGAGTGACAGAGACATTGGAAGAGCTACAAAGAGGAAAGAAAAAAGAGAAGTGATGTAATCACATTTAATCATTTTGGTTTTTTTTTTAATTTTTTATTATTAATTTATTCTTGTTACATCTCAATGGTTATCCCATCCCTTGTATCCTCCCATTCTTCCCTCCCTCGCCTTTTTCCCCTTATTCCCCTCCCCTATGACTGTTCCTGAGGGGGATTACCTCCCCCTGTATATGCTCATAGGGTATCAAGTCTCTTCTCGGTAACCTGCTGTCCTTCCTCTGAGTGCCACCAGGTCTCCCCCTCCAGGGGACATGGTCAAATGTGAGGCACCAGAGTACGTGAGAAAGTCATATCCCACTCTCCACTCAACTGTGGAGACTGTTCTGACCATTGGCTAGATCTGGGTAGGGGTTTAAAGTTTACTGCCTGTATTGTCCTTGGCTGGTGCCTTAGTTTGAGCGGGACCCCTGGGCCCAAATTTGCCTATCATAATGTTCTACTTGTAGGTTTCTAGGACCCTCTGGATCCTTCTACTTTGCCATTCTCCCATGCCTCTCTCATCTAGAGTCCCAATAGGATGTCCTCCCCTCTGTCCCAGTTTCCTGGTAAGTGAAGGCTTTGGTGGGACATGCCCCTTGGGCTAGTATGCAGATATAAGTGAGTATATACCATTTAAGTCTTTCTGCGTCTGGGTTAACTCACTCATTATGATAATTTCTAGCTCAATCCATTTATCCACAAATTTCGGGAATTCCTTGTTTTTAATAGCTGAGTAGTATTAATCATTTTAATTGAATAGAAGTATGTCTCTCTTCCCCACTCTTCCTCCCTCCAGCCCCTTCCATATTCCCCATTGTCAAGTTGATAGCCTCCTTTTCTTTAATTATCATTGTTACATATATGTAACACATATAAGTATGTGTATGCACAAATACACATAAATACAACCTGTAGAGTGTTTTTGCGGTTTGTGTGTATGTGTTTTCAAGACTGACTATATCATATTGGACAATCAATAACGGGGATCATTCCTGAGATAGGTTAGTTCTCCTTCTCCCGGAAGTCACTAGTTGCCTGTGGTTCTTTGTCTAGAGGATGGACCCATGATTTTTTTTTCTTCTTCTTCTACTTTAAGCTGTCCATTGATAGTCCCATTGTTCCAGTCTTGCTTTTGCACCCATTATGAGCACGGACAATTTCTTGATGCCATTCAGCCTCTTGCAGTCTTCCTGTCCCCTCCTCTATATTCCCCTGAGCCATAGATGCAGGAGCTGTGATGTACACGTATCCATGGGGGCTGCGCCTCCACAATCTTCTGATATTTGCCTTGTATCCACTGGTGGTTTCCTGTAATGATCTCAGTTGGTTGCAGAGAAGAGCTTCTTTGATGAGGAGTAATTGCTACACTTATCTGTGGGCATAAGTATAAGATTTCAAATTTAGATAAGGAATTATCCCGTCTTTCATCTGCAGTTCCCAGCGCAAATTTTCAGATGTGAATATATGAGTAACCACAGAAACCAGGAAAGTACAGAGAAACCATAAAGATGGAGGAATGGAGGCCTTGAAAGAGGAAAGGGGGAAATCAGGATGGAGGCTCTGATTGGAAAGAGGGAGGTATGGCAAATAGCACTGAGGTCATTTGATAATGCATCACAGTTTTTTTATTTTAAATTTACTTCTTTATACATTTTACATCCTGACTGCAGGTCCCCTTCTCCTCCCAGCCACTTCCCCATACATCCCTCACCCCATTCTCCCCTCCCCTCCTCAGAGAAGGAAGAGATCCTTCATGAGTACCAACCCACCCTGGCACATTAAGTCGCTGCAGAACTAGGTGCATCCTCTCCCACAGAGGCCAGGCAAGGCATCCCAGTTAGGGGAAAGGCATCCAAAGGGAGGCATCAGAGTCAGAAAGGGTTCCCACTCCAGTTGTTGGGGGATCCACATGAAGAGCAAGCTATGAATCTGGTACGTATGTGAAGGGGGCCTAGGACCCGTCTATGTACCAGTTCTTTAGTTCGTGGTTCAGTCCCTATAGGCCCAGGTTAGTTGACTCTGTAGGATTCTGGTGGAGTCCTTGATCCTTCTGGCTCCCTCGATTGTTTTTTCAACTCTTCCATAGGACTTTCCAAGCTCAGTTTGGCTGTGGGTCTCTGCATCTGTTTCCATCAGTTGCTGGGTGAAACCCTCTTAGAGAAGTTATGCCAGACTCCTGTCTGCAAGCATAGCAGGGTAACATTAATAATGTCAGAGATTGGTTCTCGCTATGGGATGGGTCTCAAGTAGGGCCAGTATTTGGTTGCCTATTCCCTCAATCTTTGCTCCATCTTTGTCCTTGCACAACATGCTTGAGCCTCACTCAGAAAGAAAAATAAAACAGACATTGGAGTTAGATGGAGGGAGGAAACTGTGCAAGAGAGGGAATGGGGAGGGAAGCAGGGGTGAGATTAGGAGGAAAGGGAGAGGTGAGAAAACAGAAATCAGAGGTGGGGGGTGCATCTCTGGGAAGTGACAGAGATCTGGGGTAGGGGAGACCTCAGGAAGTCTATGGGGGATCACCTTAACTGAGACTTCTAGCTGCAGGAGATATGGAGCCTTTAGTGGCCACCTCCTATAACCAGACAGGACTTCCAGTGGAGGGATAAGGACACCAACACACTCATACACTCTTTGATCCAAAATTTGTCCTGATGACAAGATGCGCATCACAGTTTTTATGGTGCTTCCTTGCCTGATCTCTGGTAGAAGCTACAACCATACTTGTGTGATGCTTCCCTATCTATCCGCTACTTCTCTCTGCTACTCATTCAAATCCAAAAGCACAGATAAGACTGCAGGAAACACAAAAAATGACTTTTGACCTTCTGGGGTTTTCTAAGGAGTTTGCCTGGAAACGTATAAAGCCTTATAGTTTAACAAGACGTAGACAGATAAACACTAACTTACTACACTATGCTAAGAAAATTACATAAAAATAATTTCCTTTTAGTAAGATGATAAATGTATTTGTTAATGTTACTAATCTTTGAAGTTATTCCAAGGGCCCTACAGGTGAAAGTCTTATTGAAGAAACACCTCTCTTGGCTGCTGAACATTTTTGCTTATCTTATAAGAGTTTTGTATAGATTGTAGACATGAGTGGGCAATTCCTGTTACATTCATTTGCTTGATGTTTAACACAGGGTCTCATTATAAAGCCCAGGTTGGCATCAAGTATGTGATCCTGTGGCCCTAATTCTCCAAGTGCTTGCACTGCTGCCTCATAACACCTCGCTGGTCAGTCAGGGGCCTGTATAACCATCCATATGCATTGGCAAGGGGCACTGGCACTCTTTAGTTATCCCATGTGGAAAGATACCAACCCTTATGTGCTGCAGTGACCTTCATCCCCTCTTGAATATAAATGTCAGGATGAGGAGCGATGCCTTCTTCCCATCCCTAAGGGAGAGTGAGGGTTAACTTCTTGCACGTGCTGAAACCAGATCATGACTTCAAACAACTTCAGTGAAAGTAATTTGGCCATACATCAAAGTAACTGTGCTTGTTTAGTTTTAGACCTTTTCATAACTGAAGACCTTACAATCGTCAAGGAAGAATGGGAGTCCAAATTAGGTGCTTGTTATCTCATTATATGCATTCGTACTTAATTATGAAAACTTATGAAATTTCAATTCTGTTAATCTTAGAAGTCTTCCCCAGAAACATATTTCCAAAAAGTTGGCTGTTGTTGACTCTTTCCTTTTCTTTGTTACTAAGACATTTGACAGGATGCGTTGAATCTACTTCCTTGATCTCTTTCTGGCAGTCTCAGTGCCATCATAGCTACCATCTGAGCCCCCTGGATGGCCTTTTCATAGCACCTACCCAACCCCCAGGCCTTTCCCCTCACTGCAGCCAAACAAAGCACTACATACCACATAGCTCACCAGGTTCTTTGCTTAAATACCCTCAATGATTTCTTTTTGCCACCAGGTGGCACCAATATGGAAATATTAATCATCACAAAACATAAATAATAAGTCAGTAAGCTAAATAACATGCATGCTGAATCTACCAATTAAGAGGTTTTTAAATAGTTAAGACTGAAGACATGTGATCTTTAAAGTTCAGCATGTAGAGGAGTGTGTGTTCAATCGTGTATGAGGGGCAACTGTGAAGGGCATGGCAAGTCAGTAAAGGTGAAGGTGGAGACAAGGAGACTAACCCTTGCCTGTGATCACAAGGTAAGCTGAACCCTGAGTCTCTTCAAAAGCTCAGCTTGGTGTAGTGAGGGAAGGGAAAGCCCTCCCGAATGGCTGGTTCAGTGGCTCCCTCCCCAAGTAATATTATATGAGGGATAATAATGCCATGTTGGAAAATCATACAAAAAGAGCAGCTTGGGAAATAAGAAACACTGTCTCAGGGTATGAAAAGCTGAGAGAAAAAAGACAAGGTTATGATGGTAAAGAGTGTGCTCTTGCTACTCTGTGGGTTTTCTTCTTTGTCCCACCCTTTATCCCCCTCCCCCAATTTCACTGCTTATAACTAGATAGGAGAGAAAGAAGGAGAGAGGAGAGAGAGAGAGAGAGATCCTTGAATCTAATTTATTTCTTCTTTGAAAATGACTACTAACAAACTGCAACCAACCTCCCTGAATGACCAACAACCACCCCACCTCTTAGGCCCTAGCATTTATATACCCTCTTAAAAGTTCCCAAAGTTCCAATGGTCACACACTTGCAGAAACTTCTGCATCTGGCAAAACCACACCTTCTGCTAGAGCATGAGGCAAATCATCGTCAGCTACAGTGAAGCAGCCTCATATCCCCACACCTGGAATTAAAACGAAAATAGTTTTATATTTGTCTGTTTCTCTCTCTCTCTCTCTCTCTCTCTCTCTCTCTCTCTCTGTCTCTCTCTCTGTCTCTCTCTCTCTCTGTCTCTCTCTCTCTCTCTCTGTCTCTCTCTCTCTCTGTCTCTCTCTCTGTCTCTCTCTCTCTCTCTGTCTCTCTCTCTGTCTCTCTCTCTCTCTGTCTCGTCTCTGTCTCTCTCTCTCTCTCTGTCTCTCTTTCTGTCTCTCTCTCTGTCTCTCTCTCTGTCTCTCTCTCTCTCTCGTCTCTCTCTCTGTCTCTCTCTCTCTCTCTCTCTCTCTCTCTCTCTCTCTCTGTCTGTCTGTCTCTCTCTCTCCCTCTCTCTTTCTCTCTGTTTTTTGAGACAGGATTTCTCTGTGCAATAGCTCTAGCTGTCCTGGAACTCACTCTCTAAAGCAGGTTGGCCTTGAACTCACAGAGATCTGCCTGCTCGTGCTGCTGCCACCACCACCGCCTGGCTATCAATCACTGTCTTTCAGGCAGTCTGTAATCCTAGTACGGCCTGCTCCTCCCTCCATTCAGCATGACCAGCTGCTGGCCCATCTTCTCCCCACTCTCTGCCATGCTCCACTTTCAGCACTCTCCTGCCTTCAGAATCCTTGCAGCACTCCTAATGAAGCCAAAAATGGTCACTTCCTATTCTATCTTCTTGGACTGACTTGGAGTCAATAATTGGTGGCCTTAGCTTATAATCCTAGGAAAGAAAATTGTCCAGAATTAACTTAAACATTATTTGGGTGCCCAACATTTTTCTAATAGCTATCATCTTTATAATACTTACAGTACTGAAATTCTTATTTAAATTTTTAATTGATTACAGATGTATTGGGCTTTTCCATAACTCAGAGAAAGAAAAAAATAGACTGTTTTCAGAAAAAAAGAATGTATTTGTAAAAAGTTTTGGGTACAAAGCAATGTTGGAAAGTAATAAAAAAAAATAACATAATAGTAGCCTATGCAATAATTAAATATGAATGTCCTTGCAGGGAAGACAGAGGTTGTCAATAGAGGGGGAAAGTGTTGAGAATTTTTTAAATAGAAACAAAACTGAGGAGAGAGAAGTCCATCACCCAGACATGCTCAGCAGGGGAAGGGAAAAGAGAAAACTCCAAATTAAGTCAACCGTCACGTCTTGCTACATCCTAACATCATAAACGAAGAGGCCAAAAACTTCTGTGTTCTGGTGTTCAGGGAAAGTCAAGGCACAGGGATGACATCCTCATCTGTTCTGCTTCTGCAGAGGAGTGGTCACAGCAAGAGACTGGCAGGTGGCACTGACAGTCCTCCAAGGCTGTGTGGTTTCAGTACCCCGTGATGATGATGCCAGTGTCTGAACATGAAGAAGCTCCCGCACCCCCAGAGGGTCCTCACTATTGCACCACTGCACATGTGGTCCATGTTCTGTAGTCACTCAGCCAGTGGCTAGTGGCCAGCTTCTTGGGATTCATACACAAAAGAGACGTGAGCGTGACTTCACAGCAGGATCACACTGAGAAGAGGGGACACTTGCTTGGAGAATTGGACTCATTTCTCACTGGAAAAGAATTTTAATCCCTTTAAAGTCTTAGCCCAAAGAATTATCACATATTCTGTGGAAAAATTAATCAGACAAATGAAACATCTTGGGCATAAGTAGAAAGAAATGCTTAGTCATAAACTCCCTGTGAAATTTTGTAAGCTAAATATTCTGCCACTTTGCATCCATTAACACAGCTCTTATTAAAAATGAAATAAAATAATATACATAGGCAAGAACATAGAAACATTATATCCTTTGTTTACAGCTAAAGGTAATAAAAATGATATAGCCGCTAACCATAGGATGTTGTAACATTACTTCTGGCTGTATTTCTAAAATATTTAAAAGCAAGGACTTACATAGACCTTAATACACACACACAGACACACACACAGACACACACACACACACACAAAGCAACAACATATTTATTTACAATAACCGAAAGATGCAAGTACTGAGTGTTTATTAAAGGACAAATGGAGAAATAAATTATACAGTTTACAGTGTTGCTTAACCTACAAAGGAAGAAAATGTTGGCATCCGGACAATAACGCTTCAGCATGAGATATCTCAAGGACAAAAGGCTAATTAAAATAAGCCAATAACAGAACACAAATTATATCATCTCATTTATAACATGCATCTAGATGAGGCAAATGTCTAGAGACAGAAGTCAGATGATAAGGTCCATCACCTGAGAGATAGGAGGAAGGTGAGTAAAGGTTTAAGAATATCATATTAGTTACTTTTCTGTGTCTGTGATAAGACATCATTACCAAAGGCAATTTATGGAAGACAGAGTATTTTGACTTATGATTCCAAAGGGATGAAAGTCCATCATGTCAGGAAGGCATGGCAATGAACTGCAGGCATGGGAGCAGGAACAGAAAACTGAATGCTTATATTGTAAACACAAGCACAAAACAAAAGAGAGAAAACTGGAATGCCACCAGACTTTTAATATGCCATAGTGACCTACTTCCTGCACCAAGTCTACACCATCTAATCTTCAACAAGTCATGTCATCAGTTGGGTACCAAGTGTCCAAATGCCCAAGACTGTAGGAAACATTTTTTTCCATTCAAACCATCACAGATATGAGTTTCATTTTGCAAGGTGAAAAGTCTGGTGCTGGTGGTAAGACATACAACTATGTAAATGCTATTACTGTCAGTGAAATGCACTCCTCAGAATGAATACAATCCTGTCCTTGTTAAAATTCTCTAAAGAAACAGAGCCAATTGTGTGTATGTGTAAATGGAGGCTAAGCCCTAAGACCAGAATTGGCAAATAGAGAAGCTACAAGTGTCAACTTCAACCCAAAGGCTACAAGCTTCAGACCTGAGAAAAGCCCATGTTTCCATCCCTATGCCATCAGCCAGGCAGAGTTCTATTAGTGGAGAGCAGGAGAAGCCTTGTTTTCTGTCCTGCCCTTCAACTGAGTAAATGCAGCCTGCCCACATCAAGAAAGGACATAACCCTCTCTTTATTAATTAAAATGTCAATCTCATCTAGAAACACCCTCCAGAAACATATACCAAACCGGGAGCCTTACCTGACACTGTGGAGTTGACACAAAAAGTTAACTGTCACAAACAGAAACACCTGTTACGTGTATTTTATCACCATTCAAATTTTTACTTTAAAAATAAGTGAAGCTCTCAGAAGAAATAGAAACATACCAAATGTCAAGACAAAGAAAATACCCCATAGCAGAAAGGATAATAGCAAAATGTGATTTTATGTTAAGATTTTACTAAATATCCAAAGACCACACATGAGTTGCTTTGCTCTGTTTTCCTTTATGATATATGTTCTAGTTTTGTTTCTGTTGCTATAGTAAAGTAATAACCCAACAAAAAAAACAACCTCAGAGAGAACCGGTTTATTTGGCTTCAATTTCAAGTTACTTTCCATGTGGGGACATCAAGGCAGGAAATAGAAGAAGTTAGATCACATCCACAGTCAAGAACAGAGATGTATGTACGTATGTATGTATCCTTACTTGTTTGCTTGTGCTCAACTTGATTTCTACACTCTTTTATATCACTTCTTCTACCTGACGCCTAAGGAATAGTGCCACACACAGGAGGCTGGGTCTTCTCAAAACAGTTAACAACAACAAAACCTCCACGGACTTTACCATAGGCCAATGTTATGTAAACAACCCTTCCTTGAGACCTCCTTTTAAGTGATTCTAACTTGTATCAAGTTAATATTTAAAGTTAACCATTACAGCGTATTTATGTTTTGTTTGCTTGGTATATCTGGACGAGCAATGAAGTCTAGGTTTAAAAATGACAGGCAAGCTAAGAGTCTTCTTTGCAACTTGGCTTGTCTGAAAGTGAATCTCAACAGTCTTTATTGTTTACTGCGGGGGGGGGGGGGGAGGAAGTAGTGAATATGGTCAGTTTTGGGGACTTCCTAAAACTATTCCGAAGTTGGTTATGTTCTTAATGAACTTCCCTGCAGGATGAAGTGTTGTTGTAATCTGGAGGAAACTGCTACACAATAGTGTTCCATGAGCAGTTTAGCTCTAGGGCATGTTCTCTCAGCTGAAACAACACCAAGCATAACTCTTGATTATTTCTCTCCAGGCATAGCTGGACTTTAGGTAGTCTCATCTTTCAACTGCTAAGCTCTCCTTGTTCTTTTGTTTTGCCAACCATGGCTACTCACTCCCATGATCGCATGGTATTCTGGGCTGTTGCTATGACAACCACTGCCACAAATTCTATCATGAACCTGTAATTTCTAGCATCTCCTACTCTTTCTCTCTAGCACACTTTCCTGCCTGTCTTCTAGGCTCATATCCTGCCACTAGTGTGAGTGTGTATGCAGAATCAGACACCAGATATGGGAAGCAAGGACACCTAATCTAGGAGCAGGCTTGACCTTTCACTCTACAGAGGTTGAGAACGCACACCAGAGACCAGGGATGGACATAAATGAGGGTACCCAGCACATTCCCATGTTTGCTGCAATGCCCAAAGCTCACAGCACTAGCTGGTTTCTTCCCCATCTCTTCCACTGGGTGCCTGACTTCAGAGTGTAGAAGCAGAACCTTCCCATCCCTTCAACCACAGGACACACCTGTGTGTTTCCCACAGCTGTCTTTGATGTTAATGTACTTGATTCCAGTCTCTCCTCTTCTCACAGTGAGTCCAGGAGATGAGAAATGTCAGCTATGTTTGACTCTCAATCGAGAAAGTCACTTTGCTTGTAGAAATGGTACAATGAGTACTTTATGGGGGAGACGCTCAAAGAAATGAAAGATAATAAGAATTCACATCTCACTCCTTTAACCTGAGGAATGACATAAATCTTGAGACTTTCAGGAGACTTTTCTATCATCTTATCTTTCCATTACAGAATCAAAGACTCGGGGACATCTTAGTGTAAATTATGTTGGCATGCCATCAGCTCTCCACCCACTCCCTGCTCCAACCATCAGTCTCCTGGGACATGGTCACCTTCACATCAGTCACTTATATTTTGTCTCTGTTGATTAAGCTGTTAAGAAATGAATTCTGCCAATAGCAATGCAAGCATGGAAGACAGTCCGATGTCTCAGAGGACATGCCAGCCCTAGCCAATAACTTAATTGTAGCCTTCTCCTTTTCTGACCCACAGACACTATGAGATAACAAATGTATGTTGTTTAAGCTGCTAAATTATAGCAATTTGTCACACAGCAATAGAAAACAAACACAAGCAGTGAGGAAGACTGTACCGTTATGGTGGGAACACTATTTTCATTCCACAGAATCTCTTATGTACAAAAGTGTCATCTTTACTAGCTTAATCTCTATTTCAAGTACGATTTCCCTGGCTAAAACAAGATGATAAGTTGTTCAAATTAAATCAGGGTCACTCGAGATTTCCTGGTTTTCCCTTAAATATTCATTTAATTTTTTCGTCATTTCAGCATGACAGTTACCAAAAAGCAAAAATGCCTCTAACATGTAAGCCCTACCTACCTTGTACACGCTATACCTTAGAGTCCCACTACCCTTTCTACCCAGATGTTGAAGATTATTCTTAAATGGGGTGACCTTGGAAAATCTGCTGCTCTTTCAAAAACACTGGGTCATAAAGTTACCTACTCTTCCTGCTTTGGTGATCAAGCTTACTTAGTCTGCTCAAAAGATATCAAGGACAACTGCAAGACATATGTTTTAAAGCAAGCCCCTGCTCCACGTGGACAGAATACATATTATCTTGTGGGTTTGGGCTTTTTAAGCTTCCCCCACCCCACCAGGTTCATTTGGTTAAATGCTGCATCTGGGCACAGTCTCAGGTGCAACCCAGGCACCAATCAGTCCAGTATCTGAATAAAAAGCCATTTGCTAACATTGTAATCACTGTCGGATTGGTGAATCTCTGAACAACCTTAGACCAGTGACATCAGCAGCATTGGAAACAGGCCTGGGCAGGCAGGAAAAGGTTTCTTCTTTTGTTGGACATCTGATCATGTAGGTATTGGAGGTGCCTGACCTCAATGACACAAACCAGAGGCGTGCAGTGTCTCCACCAGACCTCCAGCCATATCTCACACACTCCACAATGTCCACAGACCACTGCTCCAAGCCCACACATGTAAGCCTTCTGGCCTGTGCCTCCAAGCATAACATCTGAGGCTTTATTCTCTGAGGGAACCAATGGTATGTGAGTAGTCAGCAAAATCTTTCCTTTCTTCTCCAAGTAGCCTGCCTCCTTCAGTGAGTCCAAGAACAATTATGAGAGATCCACCTAAGATTTCCCTCTCTCTCTCTCTCTCTCTTTCTCTCTCTCTCTCTGTGAGTGTGTGTGTGTGTGTGTGTGTGTGTGTGTGTGTGTGTGCGCGCACATGTCCATACACATATGTCCAAATCTGCCTCTGCCTGTGTTTGTGTCTGTCTGTGTGTGTGCCTGTGTGCCCATGTTTTATGTCTATCTGTGTTTCTGTGTGTGTGTCTGTCTGAGTGTGTCTGTCTGTATCTGAATGTGTGTGTCTGTGTTTGTGTTTGCACCTGTCTCTGTCTGTGTATGTTTGTCTGTCTGTGTCTGTGTCTGTCTGTGTCTGTGTCTTTCTGCGTTTATGTCTGTCTGTGTGTTTCTGTGTCAGTTTGTCTATCTGTCTGTCTGCATGTGTCTGTGTCTGTCTGTCTCTGTACGTATGTATGTCTTTCTGTCTGTCTATCTGTCTGTGTCTTCCTGTTGCTGGGAATTAAACCCAAGACAATGCATGTGGTGAGTATTGCTCTACCACTGAGCTGCACTCCTAGGCCGTGACATATTTTTTTCACTATTTGTTTTATACAAGGCCAAAACACTCCAAGAACAAGGAGTTGATATGTTCTCTGATCTTTTAGAACACTGGAAATCTCAAATCTTGTACCAAATATTGAGGTCATAATCAATAAGCCCTGTCTGGCCTTCAGTAACAAACACAGTCCCTGAGGTTTAGTGATAAACATTTGCTTTCACACATACAGCATCTGCTTTTAGCAAGACAACTCTCATGGTTTCTCCACACTACAACTCTGTATCCAGGTAACGTTAATTTGGTTCCTCCATTGCCAATGTCAGGTCATGCTGGCTTCCCTCAGCCAGATCTTAGTATCTCCTTCTACCTCCACACCCGATGATAACTCGTACTAACATAATATTGGGAGATCCCAGAAGTCATTTATCAACACACCACTAATGATTTGTTTCACACAGTCACCAAGGTTACCAACACAAAGGAATACAGATCTTGAGAGTTACACAGCTGCATCAGCCCTATGACCGGAACATGTCCCTGTCTCTGTACAGAATAGTTAGGGAACGTGGTGTAGCACAGAAGTGTTCCATGGGCAATAAAGACCCATGTGACCCTGCAGAAAAGGCATCAGCAACTACTAACATCAAATTCCCTGCTACCTCCCTAGAGAAGAAATCTGGATGGGAACAAAAAAAAAAAATCAAGAGACATTTTACATAGAAACATCAAAGGAAATGCCAGCTATTTAAAATACAGAATAAAATGTGTAGAAATTGCTAGGAATGGTTGTTTTAGATTTTAAATGAAATTCCATTCATTGGAGAGATACTTGTCTCTCCAAAACACATATGCTGAAATCTAATCACTGAGACAATGGTACTAGAAAATGGGAGCTTTGAGAAAGAGATGAGTCTGTGGGCTCTTCTTTCATGGACTGGATTCATGCTCTTATGAAAGAGGCTTCAGGAAGCTATCACATTCAACCATCCTTTCTGCCATGTGAGCACAAACCATTGAACCCCTCCATGTAAATGCAGCGTGATGGTGCCATCTTGAAAGGAGAGAGATTATATGCTGACTGGACTCCAAATCTGCTGGTGCCTTGATAGTGGACCTAAAAAAAAAAAGCTATACATCTTTGAAGAATAATTAACATTTTATGCAAATTATCAAGTCTCAGGCGTTTTCCTACAGCAGCCTGAATGGAGTGGGGTAATGATTTTTACTTAATAGATTTTGGTTTAAAGGATGAATAAAATGGGTCTTCAAAGCTAAATTGAGTAACTAGGCATAACTAAATGCTAAAATAAAATAGAAACGAAGGCTTGTGAGGCAGAGTGAACAGAGGCATGCTCTCCATTTAGATCAGACAAAGAAGGCTGCACCATGCTGATATTAAACAGTAACGGCTAATCACAAGAAGAAGCAGGTGCGTGGGCAAGCGTGTGGGCAAATGAATAATCTAAGACACTCATGACTCTGCAAAATAATGTTAGAATGCTCAAAAGCAGCTAACCAGTTAGTATGCCTATTGTCCAAAAAGTCTCAAAGATGATTCATCTTGTGGTGAGGTAGGGACTTAAATAGATGTCCTTCGGGCTCCACAATTCAATGACTCACAAATTGCTGTTGGGTATTTAGGAGAGGAATTGATAATTGTTGGCAATTGGAAAATAAATCATCTAAGAAACAAACAGGGGAAATTGAAAAGCACAGAATGTCTTCCTTTGAAGAAAGGGGGGGAAAAGATAAAGCCTTCAGCAACAGGCATGCTTTGCAGAGAATCTGAAGGCCGCTTGCTCAACGAGCCCGGGCCTCCGCGTCCATGTCCCGGAATTGTTAGAAGCACAATTTCCCAGGGGTAGACTGAGAAGTGCAGAAGTCCCCTGACTGCCCTTAGAGACTTTCCCTTTAGGGACACGGAAGAAAGTGGATTAACAGAATGTTAATTCCAGATGTCCTCTTGTGAAATAATCATGAGATACTGGTTTCCCCAAAGCAATGAAAAAGCTGACACCTCACTTACTGTTCTTTCCTAAATAGCTGCCTGTCCGAGATCTGTTTGTTCGTTTGTTTGTCTTTTCCTTCTCTATCTATCCAGATGCTCTTTGCATAGTTTCAAGTTTCCAGGGAAACATTAGACTCTTTGCTTCTCCTTAGGTCCAGGAAGCGAATATTTCGAGCAGCCAGCGAGCCCCAGAAGCTGTAAGGCCCTCAAGTTGTTCACACTTTGGGTGAAGATGCCACACGGCTTTCCTTACAGGGCCAGACTGCTGATTTGGAAGGTTATTTGTCCTTGGGCTCTGGAGAGAGCAACGGAGATTGTTATATTTAGGCTTTCTTAGGCGATTATTATGGGCTGCATTTTACCTCAGTTACCACTAGATGGGAGTCGTTGCCACAGATTTGTTTTCAAAGGGTTTTTATGGCCAGCCTTTTTACTGGCTCAAGCTCGGGCAGTTTTGGAAGCTGCCTAGGGAACCCAGCTAGCTTCTCTCAGAGGATTGGATGAATCCTTGCATAACAACCACTCCGAGGCTCACCTTTCTCCTCTGCCCAGCCCCCATCGGAGAGGGCTGTTCTGGAAACCAAGCTCAGGGGTAAACCATTCAGTGAGCAACCCCCACCTCCAGAGCCATGCCTGTTCCCATGGTGTTTGCTGCCCACACAGGATCTCAGGCTGCCCTTCTTAGAAATCTTGGGTGACTGTAGAGTGGCCACTTATTGTGACAAGGCCTATCTGAACGAATGCAGCCAAATTTTGTCCACAAAGATGGCTTCCCATATAACCTCAGCAACGTTTCTGCTCCAGCTTCAGGGTCATTTCTAAACTAAATAGCCCTTGTGTCTGTCCCTCCAGCTGCCAATTCCCAACGTCCCCTTTGGCTGCAAAGTTGCCTTTCTTCCTTTGCTCATTGTTTCTCTGCCTGCCCATCATCTTCACTTCTCTGACCCTGGCCAGGGTTCACGTTTTTGAGCCTGGTTCAAAATTGATCATGAAGAAGGCAACTCCCAAAGCCTGTTCCCCTATGTGTAGTTAATAAATGGTATAGCTGAGATTTTAAAGCTAATTCCTCTGAGCATGTGTGCATGCGTGTGTGTGTGTGTGTGCGTGCGTGTGTGTGTGTGTGTGTGTGTGTGTGTGTGTGTGTGTGTATTATTGGGTATTGATTTCAGGGCCTACACAAATGTTTTAGCCCTCAGTTACATACATAAATCTTCTTCAATGTTTACACTGCCATAGAACAACTGTGGCTTTCCTACTGAGTCCACACTTGAAAATGCACTTCTAGGCATCTGTAGAGTTAACTAATGGGCAGATGAGAACAGGGGCTGCATGTTCTGTGTCCACAGCAGACATTAGTAGTTGCTCATCACTCAGCCCAGGGTAAGCTTCACCCAACCTAAGTGGCCTCATTAATACATCAGACAGGCCTCGATACCACAGGGGCTGGCTACTGAAGCCTAGGAGCACTTCTTCTTAGCTAAGGAATACTATTTTTGTGATCTGAAAGCGGTTTAATTACCTCTGCATTCATAAATGCGTTTCTGGTGATGACCTCATCCTAAGACATAGGCAAGAATTTCTCTACTTACACAGTTTAGTCACATTTTCAGTGTGTCCCATGAAAACATCAGTCATTTTAATTGGCCAGTTTTGTGGGTGCACATGCTAAGCTTTGAAACAGGGAGAAGTAAGTTGGGAGAACTTACATTCTTGTAAAAACTTGTATACCATTCTGGGAAGTGGCAGCTGCCACAGTGGGATGTATGACCACAAACAATGAAGTGGTAATTTCCTGCAAGAAACTCCAGGAGAACAGTAGAGATGCTGGGTGCCCTTGGACGGGATGGAGAGGGAACAAGGCAAGTGCTCTCTCATACTGGCTGCCTTGCACCTAAAGCCTAGCTATCACTGATTTCCTAATTTATAAACCCATACATTTTATTATTTATAAGTATGGTCATGTAAATCCTCCTGTGAGTATCAGTCATCAATGTCTAACAACTCATCACTTGGATAGTGCAAACATTCCACTAAATTGACTTTGAATTACAGGCTCTGCTCCATTAGGCTGTGGGCGTTATCCCCACCTATCCTTTTGTTCTCTGCAGCTTATTCATTTTACTATTTTATTTCACGTACAGACATTATCCCCCATTAGTATAAATTATGCAGTTGAATTCCCCATATTTGGAGAAGACATAGGATAAGCAAAGCAAAAGGGCAGTAGCATGGACCTCACGCTGGGAAAATAACATCTCGGTCTTGGTATCTCTCTTACCAGTGAACATTCTCATTTCACATTTCATGTGAACATTCTAGAACAGGGAAGCTGAAAGAAAGAAAAGTCGTTTCTTTACAGCAGCCACCCACCTTAGCAGCCTCAAACCTTCCACCTGCCCTTAGTTCCATTTGAATTATGACAAACCAATTCCCCAGGACCAGGTTACTTATCTCAGCATGCTTTACCATATTCTTTCAAAGGACAAGTATTCTTTTTTAAAAGCACACACAGTCATTCAAAAATTAAATTATCAATTATTCCTAATTCCATCCAATGTCTAGAAGATGCTTGGGTATCTCTGAATGTCTCTTTATTTCTATGTTTATTTTTCAAATAAGCTCCATGTTAGAGCTTGATGCTAATGGTTCCTAATGGTCTCTTTTAATATGAAAGGGATTTTTTCTCCCCCTCTCCATCTCTCTTTCCCATAAATGGATTTATTAAACAAACAGAGTCATTTCTCCCATCCTCTGAGCAACCGCACATTGCTGAAGCCATGCATCTGCAGTATTATTGAATAGTATTTTTCACCTTATATTTTCTGTGACTCAATCATTGAATCTAGGCTTTGCGTGACTCTGAATCACTGGGTAAAATTACATAGACAAAAATGAGGTCTAGGTCAGCATGTGCTTAGCATATCTGAAGCCTCACAGCCATAGTTTTTGTCAGCCTGATACACACCTAACATACTGAGAAGAGGTAACTTCAGTGAAGGAGTAGTTTCCATCAGCCAGGCTTGTGGGTCTGTCTGTGGGGCATTTTCTTAACTTTTGGTTGATGTGGGAGGACCCAGCCCAGTGTGGGCAGTATCAGCTCTGGGCAGATGGACCTGGGCTGTATAAGAGGAGAGGCTGAGCAAAGCATAGAGAGCAAGACAGAAAGCAGAGTTACACCCGCAGTCTCTGCTTTAGTTCCTGCCTCCAGGTTTCTGCTTTCAGCTCGCACCCCACCTTCCCTCAATGAATGACTCTAACTACTAAGCTGAAATCAAACACACTCTCAAGTTAGTTTTTGGTCATGATATTTATATTTATCACAGCAACAGAACCCTCCTTTGAGTATCAGTCATCAAACTAGGATAATCTCCAACAGCAAAAAGTGAGCACATGCCAACAAACACGAGTGGTATTGAATATTTCTATTCTAACATGGCTGGTTGTATCCTGTGACATCTGTGGAAATGAAAGATTGCCAGTAGAGACAGAACAGCTGTTTCTTGATTCTTCAATATAAAAAAAATTAGGAATATAATTATCTTTTTCTTTACTTGAGTTCAGAAAATATTTTAGGCCAATAGGATAAAACATATTCACCACATATTCACTCCTGATAAACTTCAATGGGGTTTCTACTTCACCATTGTTGGCAGAAAGAAATATCAATCCAAAGTGTTCTGTTTGGGCCTTAATTGATGTTGGCCTTTTACATTTACTCCCAATTGACTTTTAAGTCTCGGGTCTGTGGATCAGGCAACAGAGTGGAGGTAAACACAGCTGGGTGGTGGTAAACACAGCTGGGCACATCTGTGAAGGAGGGTCAAAGGGGAAGAAGCAGAATCAGACAGAAAGAAATCTGAAAAGGGGAAGAGGCCTCAGAACTAGCGAGTACAAAAGCTGACACATGAAGGATTGAATTTTCACACTGCGTCAACCTACTGAGATGAGTCCAAGGGAAGGGAAGAGTCTGAGATGAGGAATAAAAGTGGCTCTTCTCAGGGGGCCTTAAACAGAGGAGATGTGGTGGGTCTGCTGGGCTACCCTGTTGTTTGCACAAACCCCATCCCCCTGTTCCTACCATGACATAGGCAAGAGGCTCTGCTCACGCAGTGGGTGTTCACAGTAGGTTTCCTCCATCCTCTAGTTTTTTCACCCCAGCCACTGCAGTCTCTGTTTTCCCAGGGACCACCCTGGAGCTTCAGAGAGGACTTCCTTATTCCAATCCTCAACCTCTACCCCACCCCACCCCACACACCTGTGGACAGGGCAAGCCACTGAGGCCCATCTAGACCACAGGGACCCAGTAGGATCAGATGAGGCACAAGAAAGCAAAACCACATATGAATGTTTATAAAGGAAAGAGCTGGCTGTGGTGCTGATGGTAGTGACGGACAATACTTATAGTGAGGAAGAGGTGGTTGTGGTAGCAGTGGAAATGCTTATTGGGATTACAGTAGTACACTACGTCAGTCCGGATAACCTTATAAAGAAAAGAAAAGAAATGTCTTTGGCTTATAGCTTTGGAGGATCAAGAACATGTAACTGGTAACTGCATGGATCTGCTAAGGCCCTTCTTGGTGAATATAAGGGGGAGCTGCAAAACAAGAAACCAAAGAGAGTCTGGGGCCACGGTATCCCTTCCGATAGCATATCCGTAATCAACCTAAGGATCTCTTGCTATGACCAACCACTTTATAGTCCCCGCACCAAAACACCTATATATCAAGCCTCCAATACATGATTTTTAGGAGGCAAGCTACAACAGAGAAGGCATTGGTGAAAGTGTCATGATGATGGTGGTGGTGATGATGATGGTGGTAGAGTTGCTAGTGGTCGTAGTAATTATGGTGTAACAGTAATCACTCTACTGGTGCAGGAGATAATATCATAGCAGTGATGGTACAGAAGTGATCTCTTGACAATGGCAGTCAGGAAGTCTTAATTACCGAGCAGGTACCATAGGGCATCATAAATGCATTATATTGTTACATCTGCTTAATCCTCATAACTCATATCCAAGCAGTACTGTCCCCAAAGTAAATGTCTTAGAGGAGCACCCACGGCTCATTCATCAGAACTGGACGGTGGTCAATATCAGTAAAAGAATGAGACTATTAAAGGTACCAGAATTATGAATAAGTTGTTGGGCTGGAGAAAGGGTTCTGAAGTCAAGAGCACTGGCTGTTCTTCCAGAGGTCCTGAGTTCAATTCCCAGCAACCGAACTGTACTCCCCAACCATCTGCAATGAATAAGTTGTTACAACTAGTTAGAAAAGTTCTTGCTGTATCTCGGGGCTGAGCAGGGGTGTTCTCATCAAATAATAAACACAGTAAAAACTATGTTAGAGGCTTTGGAAGTGCCCAGTGGACATGCCCCATTTAATATTTTGAGTGCATTTGGTGCCTAATAGGCAGATGAATGGATATTCTGAAGCCTCCATCACCAACTAATATGTATATATGGATAAAATTAAGTATTGTAAGTTGGAAATTGTGCCAACATAAGTCTGCATTGCTTCCTCGGGGCAGCCTGACGTTTTTGGTGTGCATTTGCATCACTGTAGGCATGTTTACCCAATCTCCGCACACTTCTGCTGGGAAAGAAGACCTGACTAAAATGCACGCACACACAATAACGTCATCGTGCTTCATCATCTCATTTGATTAAAAAAAAAAACAAAAAACCTTCATCTCCTGTCTGAAACCAGACTGGTATGTGTAAAATGAGAATTGCCACTAAGGTTTAAAAAAGTACACAATGAGAGATTCACAGCTCAGGTATTGGAGTCCAAGGGAAGAACAGCCCAGTCCTCAAATAGATAAGGAGACATCATACTAAAATGCTATAAGAAAGTAATCGCTGTCCATACACCACGTATCTGAGCCCTCCAACCCAACTCATAGCTCTGCTGTCACATAAGGTGTCTTTTCCAGCTTCACTTGTCCAAAGGCCCCAGGTACAGCGCCATTACTATAAGAGAGTGTGTTCCAGTAGATGGAAGGACATCTAGAGCAGGACTCCAACAGATTGTAAGGCTTCTCTTACAAGGATAAGAGTCAAAATGACTTCCTACCGGCCCTGGCTTAGTGAACAGAATTCCAGGGTGTGTCACAGTAGCTAATGCCTAGCCAATCTGTCAATAAAATGTGATGTTGTGTTGGTAAGGAATTACTATTTCCCACAAAATAATAAGTTTAGAAAGTATCTTTCCACTAAGTTTTGAAAATGTCATAAAATATTTGTCAGTCTCCTCATGTTCTCTATCAAAGACCCAGAAATGAAGGCGTTTGTTTAGAGAGAAAAAAAAAAATATCTCATTTGGAATCATCGGGACAGGGTGGGAAAAGTTTGCATCAAACTTCACTAGATATCTCTTTGTAGCATCCAATCAGGGGATAGAATCAGCTATTCTTAAAATTAAACTTCAATTAAAACTTCATTTAAAATTAAATGATTTCAATAAATCCTGTTCAGTTCTTTCAAAAAAAAAAAAAAAAAGAATTACTATTTCCCAAAAAGGTTGTTTAATTGCTTTATTTTCTTTTTTAATTTTGATGCAGACCTCAGAAATAGGTTTGGAAGGGGCGGCCCTCACTTAGGAAACATAAGTACCAGGAAATTGCGGAATCATTCTCTATTGCCAAAGACACAGGTGATATGTTGTTACTTAAACTTTTGTCACTGTGATAAACACCAAAGTAAAGCTACTTAAGAGAAGGGGCATTTGTTTGGCTCAACTTAAGACAGGAAGGCTTCCCCATGGCTTAGTTAGGGTTTTATTGCTGTGAAGAGACACCATGACCACAGCAAACTTTTATAAAGGAAACCGTTTAACTTGGAGTTGGCTTACAGTTTCAGAGGTTTATTCTGTTATCTTCATGGCGGGAAGCAGGCAGCGTGCAGGCAGACATGGTGCTGGAGGAGCTGAAGGTGCTATATCTTGATCCACAGGCAGCAGAGGGAGACTGTGTGGCATACTGGGCATAGCATGAGCATATATATGAGACCTCAAAGTCCACCCTCCCAGTGACACACTTCCTCCGACTAGGCCACACCTTCTGATAGTGCCACACCCAATGGGCCAAGCATTCAAACTCATAAGTCTACAGGGGCCAAACCTATTCAATTCACCACACTAAGTTTCAGAACTTTTATTCAATGGCCAACTGGTTCCATGTTTCTGCATCCATAGTGAGACCATCATAACAGGAGGCCAAGCCAGAGAAAAAGAGGGTAAGGAATGGGATAAGGTACACTTTTCCAGGGCACACTTTCAGTGACTTACTTCCTCCAATTAGGCACCCATAATGCCACATTAAGAATCCATCAAGGGATTAATTCATTCAGCAAGTCAGAGCCCTCATGAACTCATCACTCTGAACACTGCTTGTATCAGGGAACAGGCCTTGCAAACATAAGACATCAGGGGGAACGCTTCATATCCAAACTGTAAAACAATATGAGTTTACTGATTAGCTGCCAAAATCTCCAGGACCCCTTATAAGACCAAACAAGAATTCTTTCCTTTCAAGGAGACTGGATGCCAAGACATTTGTGGGAAGGAGAAAACTAAATGCAAACAACTTAAGAATGTTCTGTGGTCTCGTGAGAAAAAGGACATACATATGTCTGGTTGAGATAAAGTCCAAGGGCATGTTGTGTATTTGCCTAAGAAGACTGTAGAGTTATTTTTCAGAATACCAAGACAGACAGACATAGAACAGGCATGCCTGGAAAGCATCTCCTGTATTTGCCACTTCTGCTAACATAATTGGTTTGCAGGAATGTTTAACTTTGTAAACACTTGCACACTAAGGGGGTAGAACAAGTGTTAGAAGCCAGACAGGGCCCATCACGGAGGTTGTAATCATCTAGTAGACAGTCTTCATCAGAAGGCCATCGCTATGCTAGATAAAGGGATGTCCAGCTAAGTAGTGGTTAGTGCCTTTGCATCATTCCTTGACTTTAATCCCAGGGATATGGGAGATATTGAGAGTTGATCCACAGTGCCTGTGCACTAACTCCTCAAGCATGCCTTTCCTGGAATGTTTGGGCTGCTATTTTTAAAACTGTGTAGATCAGATAATGTATGAACAATAGGCATTTGTTACAACTCTAGTGTCTGGGGAATTGGGGATCTAGACGTCACCAGAACCAGCACTGGACAAGGATTCATTTCCTGGTTCACAGATGGCTGTATCCACACATGCTAGGGTCCCTTTGTAAAAGCATTAACTGCATTCATGAGAGCTTGCCTCCAAAGCCTATCCCACTGGGTAGTGTGTTTCCACATATGAATTTTAGAGGGACACTGGCATTTAGACCATAGCAATACCATTATGACCAACTTAACTTAGCTGACTCCCTTTTCTACACACCTGATCAAAAACAACATATTGAGACACTATGGATCGGGACTTAGGTATAGTAATGCCAGGGAGCACAATCAGCCCATAACATTAATAATAATGCATTAATGATATATCAAGTATTTAAAAAATGAGGGAAAATAAAGTAAGGACAAAGTATTCGGACATGCAAATTTTAAAACTTCTGGTAACAGATCTCTCTAATAAGGTAACTAGAAGAAACAACTTGTTGGAAAAGAAGAATATTCAGAGTAGGATAGAGAGATATAAAGCCATGGAATGGAAGGATGGAAGGTCTCTACTGTGTCCCATAGGTAAGCAGACTGGTCCCAGATTCTCAAGTTCCTGCATCAGCTTCCCCAGTGCTGGGACTACTTTAGGATGCTTATCTTAAAAAGAGGGTGAGAGCATGAAGTGGGGGCATGTACATAGGCAGAGGTAGTCAAAGGTCACACCAAGGACTACCTTGAGCCACTTGCAAGAGGGTTAGGTGTGGCATTGCCTACAAGGCAGGCTTCCAGCAGAGAGTCCAACCTTGAAACAAGTCCCAGAGAACTCCAGGTGGGCTTTAAGAATAGGTATTTGCATAAAACACAGGTGAATTGTAGAAAGGAGGCCCAGACAAATTTACCATTTCTGACTTACTTGTATGTAAAATAAAATAATTTAAATACAATTTGATGCCAGTAGACACTGCAATGGTGAAATAGTTGCCATTGTTAATCACTAAAAGGAAACAAATTAACTTTCCCCTGCTTACTAGTCAAAAAAGACAATAAAAGAATAGAGACTATAAGGCTAAAACATCAGGGCCCCTGCTGAGAAGGACATACATGACAGGCTGAACCTAATGGCGTCAGCATTTGCCATTAGGAACATTCACACAAGGCCAAGCAAGTAGGGAGATTAGAAATCTGACGTGTTTAGAATGAGTGGAAAAGTTGTTCTTTATTTGAGTCTGAGCCACCATTTACATACTGTGTTTGCTCAAATGATAGGTACGTAGCTATATCCTATTGTTTTTACAACAATTAAGTGCCTATCTGTGAATCCTATGAGAACTTGGTCAAGCATGATCTTTCTATCTCTGAGAAAAAAACCGAGTAGGGCTACAGTATGGTGAAGGTCCCTGATACTTTTTGGTACCCCCCCTCCCCGCACCCTGTTCTAGTTTGTTACAAAGGACATATAGATCAGATAAGAGGAAACAAATTTCCCCAGACTTATCAACTCAGAGGACACATGGAAGGAATGAACAAGCACACCTAATATATAACATTACAAATTAAACACAAATGAGAAAATGAAAAATAAATGAGGAAATCTCACAATCACATTATGACTGATTGTTCGTGAACAAAGAGAAGACTCTGACTTATGCAGGATCCTGGGCCATGAGTGCTTTTCTGAGATGGGGACGGCGTGTAGTCAGGCCCCTGTGTTCCTAAGACATAGTCCTGCAGCCTTAGGTGGCTGCAGGCTGGGCCCTGCTCATGTGTCTCTGTAATGATTACCATGCAGCAGGGGCCTCCAGACACCAGCACCTGTGTTTATTTTTTCAGTGGATGGAAAGGGCAAGGCAGTCTTACACCCAGATAGACACCTCCAACCCTTGTGTTAATGACCTGAGGGGGATGTCATCTGCATGTGCAAGATGAAATCCAAGCAAGAGAGCACTGTGCATTCCTTCTAACACACAAGACCTGAGCTCAGAGAGTAATAAAGTATACAAAAATCAAAGACTAACTGGCAAACTAAACCTTATGTTCTTGAACGCTTCAAAGGTCCCAGAGAGAGTGTGAAAACAAATAATTTACATTGGTTTGCTTTTCCCTGAAACTCAGAGACAGACGTTTCCCTTGTATTCTGGACAGTTGACCTTGATCTGGTCCTTGGCTTTATTCCTGCTTCCCACAAATTCCTCCATGCCCATCCCAATGCAAATCCTACAGCTTGATGCAGCTTTTCCCAAGATGCTCTTTTGCCAGGTGGAAACTTCCAGCATCCCACAGGCAGGGATACTCTATACATGGAGTATGGGCTCCTTTCTTTGTTTACAATGAACGTTTGAGACCTCAGATTTCCTAAGATCGCCACAAGCTCTTGTTTCCCTTGGTTTCTGAGGACCACTAGCTCCACCAGCCAGGGTGCCCTGCAATTACCGAAGTCAAAAGAAGAGGTTTAAATCTCTTTCATAAAACCGCATAATATTGACATATAAGCCACCCATATCATGCTATATACTCTAAATCATCTGGAGATTGCTTACAACACTAAAGACAAGGTGTAAGTAGCTGTTAATCTCATTCTTAGAGAATACTGGGAGGATATGTCTGTATATGTTTAGTATGGATAAGATTTTTGTCAAATATTTTCTATCCATGATTGGCTGAATCTGTGAATACAGAACTTGCAAGTATGAAGAGCTCATTGTGCATATGTATCCATTAAAAGGCTTAATTTATAAATTTGGCACAGTGAGAGATTTATGACAACAATAATAAAACAAATGGTATAGTGATATGCCAGAAGAAAGTAATTTAAACCTATGAATTTATTATTTATATAATGTTACAAATAATATTTTCAGACTGGAGGGGACTGTAGCTTGCAGAAACCACAGAAAGTAAAACCATGGGTGAGGAAAGGTCACTGTACTTACGTTACATTGTATGCCCTTCAGGAACCCATCTGTGGTAGGGACATACTGTGTCATTGAGCTCCATCCCTAGTACTGGTGTTTCTGCTGTTGACACATATGCAATCTTGCAGAATTAGACAAATGCTTCGGTTTCATTTCAGGATTTACTTCAGCTCATTTAACAGTTATCATCCAAAACATAAAATGTAAAAAGCAAAAGCTGCATTCTTTCATAGTTTGTATATAAAATGGATATGCGGGGGGGGGGGGGGGAGGCTGAGGCCTTGGATCGCCATGTTTCAAGATCCAGTGACTCAAATACCAACAAAGGCTAAGTGCAGTATTAGTGTGGGAAGGTGGAAAAGCCTGCTTCCTGTACTACCATACCTCTGTGAGCAGAGCATGAAATACTCAATGCCAAAGATAGATGGATGGCATTGAGAATTTAAGCTGAAGTCCCTTGGCCCTGTCACACATATTTGTTTCGTGTTCAAACAAATGAAGGAAAGTTGAAGAGGCAACTCAGTCTAGTACTTGCTATCCAAGTTGGGGACCTAAATTTGATCCCCAGAAGCCATGAAAAAAAGAAAAGCTGGTCTCAGAGGCATTCACTTGTAATCTTAGCACTGGCTTGGCAAAACAGGTGGATCCCTAGGAATCACCAGTCAGCTCGCCTAAAGTGAGCTCCAGGTCAAGGAGAGACCCTAGCTAAAAAAGTAATGTCTATTTTCCCAAAGGAACGATGTCTGAAGTTGGCCTCTTGCTTCCACAGGTGAACCCCTGTGATCACACACTACACATACACAAACATTTAAAATAAAATAAAGGGAAAAATGTAAAAGTCATGCAGATAAAATCAAGTAGATAAAGCTTGAACTTCTTAAGAAAAATATATTTCATTAGAACTGTCTCCATTAGAAATGGAAAGCTTAGTCAAAATCAATTACCAGAGAAGCGACGTGTGTAAAAATGCTTCTTTATAATCAACTCCACAATCAAAAACTTCCACCATTTCTTTTTTACAAACACACACACACACACACACACACATACACACACACGAGAGAGAGAGAGAGAGAGAGAGAGAGAGAGAGAGAGAGAGAGAGAGAGAGAGAGAGAGAGAGAGAGAGAGAGAGAGAGAGAGAGAGACAGACAGAGAGAGAGAGAGACAGAGAGAGAGAGAATAAATGACCAACATGCTAGGGCTTAAAGTAGACAAGGATACACACAGCAAACCCACTGCTATCAAGACATTGCCTGCTGAAGAAGTACGTCAACAACAGGAGGGAACAAAGATTTGCGTATGCAGTTGACAAAGGATATAGTTCTAGTGAGTATAACCTTTGTCTGTGATAGAGTTCATAGACCTTTGCATATGCCCTCTCACAGTTGCCTTACTATTATCTCAGTTCAAGGTCTTATTCTTAATCTATTTGCTCAAGGACAATGATTTGCATTAAATGAATCCACAAGGCTGCATGGGGAAATTAGACTGTGCTCTGTTTTAGTTGTGGTGCTCACACATGTCATTATCGTTGCAATAGGAAAGACTGACAATCCCAAATGTTGGTATCTGTGCTAATAGGGAACTCTGCTTAGTGTTGCCACCCATACAATCTGAGTAACTTTCTTCAAAGACTGACTCAAATGAAGCTGGGCTTCTTAACTAACACCACACAAAAGAAGGGCATCGGGACAAGCCAGTATAAAGCAAAGCTGACTTTTATTAAGAAAACAGTTCCAATGTGGATATAAGTGTGAATGTTGAGAAAGATGCTTAATAAAATACAGTTCAATAAAAGAGATAAGAATGTGGTTTGTGAGGTGCATTGCACAAGTTTATTATAGGCTGATAAAATAGAAACATAGATCAAAATAGTAAAAGGGTATTTTTACCCTACAGAGAAGCCAAATCATATGCCTTGACTATAGATATAGTTCACTGATGTTTTAATATTCTTATTTTAAATATATATTAAAGTGGAATGAATATTGTGTCTGTGCAGGCAATTTCCACAGGGGATTTTATTGTTGTTAATTGTATTGGAAACTCTTGAATCTCAGCCAGCAAGAGATTTATAGCAGGTTCCAAGGCAATGGCTCATTTCCCTTATTGTGTCCTCTGACTTTTCCCTGTATTTCTATTATGCTTCAACAGAAGTAAGAACCGGTTCACAGCCCCCTGGAGGGACATTAGGCTGGCATGTCCACCTGGGGAACCCATCAGAAGCATCTAAAGCTAAGCAGGTGCCTTCCCCATGATCCAAAAATCCACTTTCTGGATAAGACACTAAGGAGAGCAGTTACACAATTCCACACAGGCACAGGCACTAGAATGGACATAGAATCTTTACATTTATTAGCAAAAGTTTGGGCAACTCATACGTGAATTGTTACTAGGTTTGACAAAGAAAGCAAAACATTTTCATGCAATGGAATGTGCAGGAAAAACAACTAGCCATGCAACTCCACAGTCGAGGCCCATGGTCACAAGAAGCCACACACAGGGGAAGAGATACCTGGCATCTTAGAAATACCCTCTGCTCTCTATCCTATCTTTCAGTACAATAACATAGAAGCATATTCCTTGGAAGATTAGGGAACTGTACATCTACAATAACAGAGCCTTGGCAGTAAACCTGGCATGTAACAAACATCAGAAGTCAAAGAATTTAATTGGATACTGAAAGGAATTTGCAAAGAAAACTAAAATGTTGTAACACAAATAAGGCCTGTTTTCTTTGAACACAGAATATCAGACCCCAAAGAGAAGAATCATAAAAGATTCATAAAGACTAGATGCCCTTCCCTCAAAGAAACCATTTAAAATTATGCGGCATACCCTCAGTTCAGACACATTTTCTGGAAAATAGTAGACGCTCAATAAATACACTGGTGATTAATAAGCAGAGTTAATAAAGCACTATTGATCCAATTACATAACACAACGGACAAGTACTTGGAGATTAAAATATTAGTTTAAACCAGTAGGTGAAACAGCAAAATGATACTTTATCCGTGTGTTCTCTCTGTTTCATGACATACATAGTCCTTCAGTGAGTTTATATTTTGAAGTGGAGCCGAGGCTCCAATTTGTTGCTCCACTACAACCAGTTTCAATTTGTATAAATCTGATACATTTGGGAAGCAGTCTAAACTTGGTATGAATTCAATTAGGAAATTCTGGATTGGGGCCAAAGATTCAGGAGTCCCCAAAGAAACAACAGTAACCTGAAACTCCCATAGAAGATAATAAAAGCTGCCTTTGTCAAACTTCTCCAACCCAGTGAAACCTGCCTTGCAGGGAAAGTGTAGAAACTGGAGAGCGAGCTCAGGACCTGCCAGTTTCAATCTATTGTAGAAAAGAGCCACTTAACATAGCGCAGGTAGCAGGGATCCAAATTAGACTTTTCCATATGCTGCTACTTAGAGAAATGGCATTTTGCCCAAGGACACTGTCATACAATAGACTGAGAAACTTGTCTTCATGGACTGTTACAAGTCATAAGTAACTAACCAACTAAACAAACAAACACTTGAGCCTGTTTTCTCAGGCTGCCGCAGTCAAATCATAAAATACCAGTGCCACACCCATGCCATCATCTAAAGAATGCCAGCGTTACTGACATGAGCAGGGAGGCAGTGCCCAGTTATGTAAACTCCAAGACCTGTGCCGTCAGACTGACCAGCCACCTCTACGCACAATTTTTTGTGTGTGGTTATGATTCATTTTTCATGCGAACTTCACAGCCTGGCAGCGTCTGCCTGAGTGGGCCACCGAGGCTCAGGGCAACAGACAGCAGAATGAGTTAATGTTGCCTGTAAGAGAATGAAAGAAAGGAGAGAGTTTCGTGCGACCCTTGGCTCTTCCTTGGAATACAAAGAAGACTACATTAGAATTCAGTGGCATGGTTCTGACAAAGTTATAGGATGGTGCCTGTGAAGGACTCTGACATATTATGAATCTTCAGCTTTGCCAAATCATCGAAATTTGGGATATTAATGGTCCCTGGCCTTCAAGGGAGGAATTTTCATGTGTATATGAGTGTGATATCAATGTATTTAAACTATTCACCAAATACACAAGAGGACAATATAGGAATAAGACTCACACTTGGTAAATTGTGATGAGACGCAGCAATCTTAAGAAGTGATAGGAATTACATTCTGTGGGCCTCATGCTTCTGTGGGAAAGTCTACACAGAAACTAATTATACAAGATCCAGAGTTTTACACCTCAGGTCTGTCCATCCTTTATTGTAGTTTCTGAAAGCTTTGAGGCCCATCAATTATGCATTGATATTGCCTGCTGGACTCTCAGGGTATGCTGTCTAAGTTCTTAGGACCGCCTCAAACAACAATACCATGCACACTGCTCACAATTGTGTCTTTATTCTTACACAAAAGAGCTCTGTATCTTTAGCAAAGCAATTCAACTGTATGGTAGAATCTATAAACCTTAAGCATATAGAGAAGATTAGAAAAGATGGCTTCCCAAGAGTTCTTTTAACCTAAATTGTATGATTTCAAGGAGAAATAAGCCTAAAGTTTACATATCCCCACAAAGCAAAGCAAGGACGTGTACAGGCACAACTGAAGATGTGGTCCATCTCTTCCTGCAGGATTCTGACGGTCTTCTGTTGAGACTCTCTTAGCTATCTGCTAAACTATATATGACATAATTCATTCGTCAGACAGTGGTCCCTTAGGTCAGCTTTGCCTGAGGACTAGTGGCCTAAGTATGTTTCACTCTGTGAGCAATGGTCAGAGGCTAGCAAACTGCAAACAAAGTTCAGCAATTATGGATGGAGCAAGAGCAAGGGTTTTGTCAATACACAACAATGATATAAGCTTTTAATTATCACTAATAGTATTATTCTTCTTTTATAGATTAAAAATCGCTTAAGAAGTTTTAAGCAATATGGCCTAGCTTTCCATCACTGATAATTACAAGCCACAGAGATTCTAACTTCAAATCTATTATATTAGTCCAATTGGTTCCTGTAACACTCTGCTTTGATTAATACAGCCAGGAAGGATGGCAATCCAGACAAACACAGAAAGACTTAAAAAAGAGCTTGGAATATGCTCCACCCTGTATCTCAGATAGGAGAACATTCTTCGCTAGAGAAACATAGGTTAATGAAACCGGGAATTTCGGCATCACCCTGTGTATCTGAAGTTTCCGGTAGGGAAAGATGCCAGGGCCAACCTGACACCAGGGATCCCCTATGCTCTTCCTCCTAGACTGAAACCTAATGCCTGCCTTCACAGCACACAGCCAGCCTATCCTCTTCCCTATTTGGAAGGGGCTATCACCACACTAACATGAAACCCAAGCAGCTGTATTGTATGTCCTGGGAACATCAGACCCAGGCATGCTAGGTGCTCCTGTGCTCACAGTCTGGGAAGCTCCTCTCAGGAATTGCTGTCTTGGAGAGCAGTGGACTGAATCCTTCAATGTACAGGCTGATGGCTGATAGTCTGATAGCCAGCAGTCACAGCTGAAGGAAGTGGGGAGCTGTGAAGACTTTTCTCTTTTTACATTTCATCAGTGTAAATCTGTTGGCCAATTGATGACTACTATTGGTCCAGTCAAATCAATTCCTCTTTTCTTTGGAAATGTTCCTGTATATACATGAGAGAGTGAAACGGAGTTCAATTACTACGCCTTGGACCAGAGAAGCTGGAGATCTCATATCCTCTTATCTGCTCCAGTTTCCTTCAATCCAGGGGAAGAGAATTGGAAATGTGCCTGTTAACAAATGCAGGCGTAAAATAAAAGCCAAATTTAGAATGTGAAGATGTAGTAAATGTTGTAGAGCATTTGCCTAGCATGTAAACAGCCCAGAGTTCAAGTCCTAGCACTAGAAAGAAATGAGGAATTTGAACATTTATAATAAAGCATTCTTTTATATTGACATAGCTAACAGACCATGGCTACAAGGAGATTTCCTTAACATTCCACATTTGAAACAGGCCTGAATCTAATATTTTCAAGTTCTATTTTAAGTTAATTTTATAAAAATTCACATATGCAGTATATATAGAATCACACAAGTTTTTATAGGCTTAAAATAACAACAAATCCCAACAGAAATAAGCATTTTTTAAGACAGGATTTCTCTGTGTAGACCCAGTTGTCCTGAAACTCACTCTGTAGACCAGGCCAGCCTTGCACTTGGAGACCCATCTGCCTCTGCTGTCAGAGTGTAGTAATTAAAGGCATGCACTACCATGTCTGGTGAAATAAGCATTCTTTTTGTTGTTGTTGTTTTTGTTTGTTTGGTTTTGGTTTTTCGAGACAGGATTTCTCTGTGTAGCCTTGGCCATCCTGGACTCACTTTGTAGACCAGGCTGGCCTCGAACTCACAGCGATACACCTGCCTCTGCCTCCCGAGTGCTGGGATTAAAGGCGTGTGCCACCACGCCTGGCTCGAAATAAGCATTCTTAATGCTTGGGTCACTCTAAGCATTTGTGAGCCCGCCAATTTGACAGTGTCTGAAATATGCAAAAGGATAATGAATATCATTCCATCAAAACCTGTGAAAGAACTTTATGTGCAAAAACTAGCATAGTTAAGTTGCTAAGATGCTTGGGCAGTGTTCATGTTTTCATATTAACATCACATTTCATCTAGTGGTATATGCAAGCTCTCTTATGTAAATGTATCACTGGACTCTTGACAACTTATCACAACCATTTCTAGTCTGAAGTTGTTTGTTAGCATTTGATTGGACAGATTAGATATTAAAGGCATAACAAAGAACAATTTGTAAGTTGAAAAGAATTAGAAATGTCCAAATAAACACGGTTGACTTGCAGTCATGACTTCAAAATACCATCAATGGCTGTGGCTGACAGGTCTATACTAGATTCCAAAACTCAGAACTAACGGTTTTCAGACTGCTCTTTCAGAGAGCAGCTTAAACCCTACAGCAATGCCCTCTGACCCCCTCTGCCAAGAGTTACCTACTTTAATTCACTTAAGGGAATAAGTGAGTTCTTAGGTTCATCTCTGATGATTTGTGGCATTTATGCTGAACAGGGAATTTGTCATCATTTTATTGGAGGATATCAGAATCTTTCCAAATCGCTAGGTGCACAAAGCAATGAATGGAGAGGAAAGTAAGGCCTGGTGTTTGCAGATGTAATGAGAGAAACACAAGTTCTGGAAGTTTCATTTAACAGTCTCCTGTGCATCAATGCCTTTTTTTTTTTTTTTTTGTAGGACTAACTACCATAGATAAAGCTTAGGACTAGCCTGCACTCCTCAGGTAGATGAAAGAGAACCATGCCCTCTGGTTATATTAGGTGATTTCACATTGTGTATGTTAATCCCTTGGTTGGAGCCTAGCTCCATTCAAATAAGTCCAGTTCTTCTGAAAGACACCCCAAACTGACCATGTCACTTCAAAGAAGATGGAAATCAACATGTAGGTCACTGAGGCCAGCAGATGATCAGTGCTGCTCAGATGCCAGGGCAGCTGCCTGGAAACAAGAGCTCTGTGAAGCAGTTGGTTCCACCTATGAAGTACTCCTTAGGATTGCTGCCCACAGCTTATTTGTTTTCTTTTATTGGATGTAGGAGAAACATAAAGTTCCCAAATGGTTAAAAAGCAACCTAGAGCCTTCTTTTCAAGGTGGAAGAGTAGCCACTGTGTAGTCAGATGACAGGTCATGTCACCAGGGCTATGAGCCCATTGCTGTGGATAAGGAAGGTGATCAGAAGGTATCCATCATCCCTCTGGCTACTAGAGATTGTCAGCAGCTCACTTCTCACCCCACTGGCCAGAGAGCTGGTATTTTGCACTACACTAGTTTGTGCCATCTGGTTTCATCGTGAACGCAGAAGAAAGACTCCAGCATGGCGCACTGCTGCTCAGTGGTGAGCAGGAGAGGCCACAGCTGCTTTATTTGGTTGTTTTGCAGAACTGAGGAAATATTTACAGTGTACACTAGCCCAATTGGCTAATGACTGCTTGTTTTCCTTTTAAGGACTGTCTCTAAGTTACACATCTCAACGCAACACAGAGAACTGACTTAACAGAACCAAATGACACCCTAGAGAGAGTTCTTCACTGAAGGGGAGCTTTCACAGCCTCTGTTAGGAATCTATTGTTCCAAATCGCTCCTTCTTCAGAAGATGCAAGGTCATAGTTTTTCTGCTAAGCAATTTGGGCTTATCAACTTGGATAGTGCACACCACCTTGCACATGTGCACAAGCGCGCGCACACACACACACACACACACACACACACACACACACGGGTGAATTTTAAGATGTGCAAATTGTATTTCAATGGACAAGTATCAAAGGGAATTCCACTCTATGTAACCTTTCTTAGGAGCATGTATGTCTTTATGCATTTGCTTGGTTGCTAAGCTTTCACAGGGGGCACAGTGCACAGAGAAACTCAGTCTCAAAAAAACAAAATAAATAAATAAATAAATAAATAAATAAATAAATAAATAAATAAATACCAACTCAGAGCAAAGCAGAACATCTGTGGCTTCTCCATCCCCAATTGAAAGATTTCTTAGATATGCTCACAAGCCACAATTCCTACTATTAGCTTTTAACATCTTTCATGCTTGGAATTTTCTCTTTCTTTCTGGCTTATTTTTAAGCCATATTGACATACACACTTTACATGCCCTTAAAAGTTTACCTTTTTCACTGTTTTTGTTTTGTTGCTTATTTTCCATGGCATTAATTAATCCATGGCCTTCGGCAGTGGACCACCTTGCTCACAGCTCTCCTTGAGTTCCCATTTCCACTATTCAGTCCTCACACATTGCCCACCTGCCCTGCCCAGCCCAGTCTCTTCATAAATCCTTAAGTACCAGGAAGCTATGAAGGGATTTCGCCCACTGTGAACTCATGAGAGTCTCTTGCTTTCGGGGTGTGTTGCCTGCCTACATCCTTGCTTTTGTGTCTTAGTAGCTGCACCACACTTGCTGAACTGAATAGTGAGAGCTATTTTTTGCCGAGGTCAATATGAACTACAACCATCCCTTCCAGAGTCCTATTTGTCCCATTGTGGTTCAGCATCAGCCACAAATATAGGAAATCATGTTTCCCATGTGTGTTTTCATTGTTCTGTGTCTTTAATTTCAACTACAATATGCCATGTGGCATTTTTTTTTCTCATTCCATTTGGTGTTCTGTATACTTCTTATATCTGCACCAGCCTTTTCCTAGACTTTAGAAATTTATTGTAATGGTTTTAGTGAAATTATCTTATATACCTTTGATGGGAATTGTCCTTCTATCCCATGACTCTTTACATGTCATAGACATGTCTGTTATCCTTGAATGAGTCCTTCAATTCATCCACTTTCTCTTGAAGCTCTGATATTCCATCTTCCCCATGACCCCCATTCTATTGTTGAGGCTTTCCACTCAGTTTTGTGTTTTACTTACTGATTTTCTCAATTCCATCATTTCTACTTGTTTTTTCTTCAGTACTTCCATCTCTTTATTGAATACCTTTTACGTGTTCTATGTTGGCTTTCTTACCTCATTTAGCTACTTGTCCTTAGAATTTATTCATGAGTTCATTCTTGTCCTTGTTGACTTCTTTGAAAATGTTATAATCATTTTTTAAAATCATTTGCCCATAATTTCATCAAAGTCATTTGCGTAGACAGACTTTATGTTGGGATTTGGGTGATTGTTTGTTGTTGTTGTTGTTGCTGTTGTTGAATTCTGTAGTCTTTGTTTTTCATATTACTTGTGTTTTTTACATCAGGACTTGCACATGAGGAATTAGTTGGTTGAATTCTCTTATTTAAATCATTTTTCCTCTTTCAGTGAACCTATTTGCAATGTTTAAGAGGGATTAATTTGTAGTAGGGTTGAAGTGTCATTTTATTTTTTTAAGCTGCTGTCCAGAGCACCAGGCTATACACCTGATCCTTCCTTGAGCATAGCTTGTTCTTGTAACAGCTGTTATTCTGCAGAGGTAGACCATCATAGTCCTAAGACAATTCCTCAGAGGCTCCTGGGAGTGTGGTTCACAGAGGGTCTTGGTCTGTCAAGCACCACAGCTGCAGAAGTGTTTTTGAAATGCTGTACTGCCTCTTCTCTGCTGAGCACGTGGCACAGAAGGGAGAAGGCTTTTCCCAGTGTCTTCTCTATTAATGACACTGCCCTGGACATGACCTCTTTCTTTTCTCATCTGTTTAAAGTATTTGTTGCTTTTCTGATAGCTGGTTTTCAGCCTTCACCTGATTAATTCCTGGAGATCCTCTGGGATGTGTCTTGAGTGGAGTGTGAAATCTTGAAAGGGAAAAAGGGAGGAAAAAGAAGCATGGAGTTTAATTCTGTTTTATCATCAAATCCTACAGATGAATAAGATCTGTCAAGTGATATTTTGAAGGCCTTCACTTCCAGGGCTTTAAAGGCGTCTTGGCCCCTCTTTCAAGAGTGTTCAATGTTATAGACTGACAGTATTGGTACACAACTGTACTCCCAATACTCACAAGGCACATATAGGGGTACCAAGCTAGCTAGTTTAGAGCCAGGTCAGGCCAGCCAGGGTGGCATAGTGAAACTCTGTACTGGAGAGCAAAATAGCACCACCACCACACACATGTGGAAAAATATGTAAAAGAAAAACTTCATTCTTCCATTCAAAGCTGAATTCTTGGATTCCCAGCCATCCATTTTACCAGACAGAGTCATTGGAAAGATATACACAGGTAACAAGGACAAAGCAGAGACTTATGCCCCAACACTTATCATTAATAATCATGATTGTAGTAACTGGACAGTAGCTTAACTTGATAGTGTTTTCATTTATAAAACAAGGAAAATTATCAATTGAGGACTTTAAGTTGGCTAATATATTTTTGAAAACACTTAGTATATTGTCAGCCATATTAAAAACAAGCCTATATAAATTTACACCGTTTCTCTTACATAAAATGTTTGTAACCAGAAGTGTTTTAGAAGATTTTTTAAAATTTGAGAGTATTATTATCATACACATAATGTGGTGCTTAGGGATGCTTAAATGCAGAATTTATTTTTGTTTCATATATTAAATTATATTTACACAATCCAAATGTAAGTCAAGACAATATTTTAAATAAGTTAGTGTGTTAAACGAAATTTCAGGAGCTGGAGAGATGGCTCAGAGGTTAAGCGCACTGGTTGCTCTTCCAGAGGACCTGAGTTCAATTCCCAGAAACTAGATGGTGACTCACAACCATCTACACCATCCAATGCCTTCTTCTGGTGTGCAGGTGTACATGCAGATAGTGCAATCACATACACAAAATAAAATCACTTTTAAAAACTCAAGGTTTGGAGTTTGCAACTTCCAAGGTCATGTTGTTACTTAAACAGGACATTCTCCACAGTTGAGTGGAGAGTGGGGTCTGACTTTCACATGAACTCTGGTGCCCCATATTTGACCACGCCCCCTGAATGGGGAGGCCTGGTGGCACTCAGAGGAAGGATAGCAGGCTACCAAGAAGAGACTTGATACCCTATGAGCATATACAGGGGATAACTATTGAGATGTAATATGAAAGAATTAATAAAAAATAGTTTTAGATTTCAGATTTTCAGATTAGAATTGCTCAACTAATATGCTTTTTTTTCCTTTTCTTTTCTTTTCTTTCTTTCTTTTTTTTTTTTTTTTTTTTTTCACAGAAATATTTGGATTAGTCAGAAAACACCAGACAACGTTGAACTGAGGAGCTGTCTCAGTTTGTAGAGGACTCTCGTGATGTGACAGCTAAATGCTGCCTGGAATCCTGGAGCAGATTTAGGGATAGAAAAAGAATAGTAGAGAGACTAGCACCTTTTAAAGATAAGTTGCAGTTTAACAAATAGCCTGACACCAATGTCAGATTCCTGGCTTGGATAAAGATGCCGTTGTTATATAAGACATCATCTGAGGGCACTCATGAACTTTCTCTACTGTCATGAGACTTGCCAGTAAGTCTAAAAGTATTTAGAAAATTTTTGAAATGCTATATTTTGGTCAATTTATTTTTACTTTCTGTGTGTTGGTGTTTTGCCTGCATGTGTGTCTGTGTGAGGGTGTTGGGTCCCTTGGATGGAGTAGCAGACAACTGTAAGCTGGCAAGTGGGTCCTGGGAATTAAACGTGGGTCCTCCGGAAGAGCAGCCAGTGCTCTTAACCTCTGAGCCATTTCTGCAGACCCTTAGAATTTTATTTTTAATGTTGACAAAATCATAAATTTCAATCCAGTTCTTTTCAAATTCTGCATGTTTTTAAAGCAATGTTTACATTTCCTATTGTTCTCGAAGCTGTCTTCTGTATTTATATGATCATAAGCAGGTGAGATTTAAAGAGCGTAACCTGAGAGGAAAAGACCAAGCACTGGTCATTAGCTTTGCCCACAGGCAGACTTTGTAGCAGGGAAACAGAGTTAGAGGAGGCCTGGAGAGGAGATGTGTGGGTTCTGACAGCAGCAAAGATGGACAGGGCTCTTGGACTGATTTCAAAAGGCAGCAGTGAAAATTGAGGGATATGAGCAGATGTAAATATTTAAAATGTACTTTGCCTGGTTTTATGAGATGGCCAGTTCGGGCTCTGTATCCCCCATTACTAGGAGTCATAGCTAGGGTCATCCTAATAGATTCCTGGGAGTTTCCATTGCACTAGGTTTCTACTTTGTCTCCAAATTGCCAATCCTAGTTGTCTCTCCTAGGACTCTCTCCCTCCATCATTGCTCTACATGATGCCTCCTGTTCCTGTCCCCACCCACCCTGAGTCCACCTACCTCTTCTATTTCCTCTTTCCTGGGAGATCCATGCATTCCCACCCCACCCCACCCCCGAGCCCTCCTTGTTATTTAGCCTCTCTGGTCTGTAGCATGGTCGTCCTTTACTTTCCAGTTAATATCCTATTCACTTATAAGTGAGTACATACTATGTGGAAGGATTGGAACGCCAACGCAGACTCAAAACCTTCAACCTACAATTTGTCCTGCCCCCAGGATGTGCTAAGGTAAAGGTGACACAGAAATTTTGGAAGTTACCAACCAATGACTAGTCCAGCTTGAGACTGGTTCCATGAGAGAGAGAGCTTACCCCTGATACTGCCTGGAGGACCAGAAACCTGAGGCTGAGTGGTCCAGAGACCTAAGGTAGAAGAAAACGTGCCTACCCCCAAAAGCCAATGAAATGATGCCTAATGATATCCTGCTATACTCATAGCTTGATGCCTACCCCAACGGTCATCAAGAGAGGCTTCGTACAGCAACTGATAGAAACAGATGCAGAGAATCACATCCAAACATTAAGTGGAGCTCAGGGAGTCCTGATAAACAGGAGGATGAAGGATTATAGGAGGCAGAGGGGTCAAGGACACCACAAAAAAAAAAAAAAACCCATAGAATCAACAAACCTGGGCTTATTGGGGCTCACTGAGGCTGAACCAATAGTCAGGAAGCATGCATGGGTTTATCCTAGGCCCTCTACAAATAAGTTATGGTTGTATAGCTTGCTGTTTCAGTGGGACTCCTAACAGAAGGAGTTGGGGGTGGTCTCTGACACTTTTGCCTGCTCCGGGGACACTTGTCCTCCTACTGGGTTGCCTCATCCAGCCTTAATACGAGGGGAGGGGCCTAATCTTATTGCAACTTGATATGGCATATTTAGTTGATATCCCAGGGAGGCCTGCCTCCTTCTAAAGGGAACTGGAGGAGGAATAGATGGAGAGAGGGAATAGGAGGAGAGGCGGGAAGGAGAGCTGCGGTTGGAATGTAATATATAGGAGAATGAATTGATTTTCAAAGTAAGATAGATAGATAGATAGATAGATAGATAGATGGATGGATGGATGGATGGATGGATGGATGGACGGACGGACGGACGGACGAACGGACGGACAGACAGACAGACAGACAGATAATAGGTGGAATGAACTCTATGCTAGAATGTAGGCTTGGTGACAGGAGTGATCCAGGAGAGGGTCATTATGGGAGTTGTGAAGGTTGGGGAAGCAAGGCCCTAGGTTGGAGAGAGGTTAGCAGTAGGAGCTAGGATCTTGAGCCCATTAGCAAGGTGAAATGCAGGCTTATAGGCACATAGGCAAATTAATAAGAGGTTAGTAAGAGAATTCAATCATATTTTGATTACAGATAGGATAGTCATTGCCTTATAATGGTTTGACTCCATGATGGCGTAAAAGCAGCATGCATTCAGCACAGATGGATCCTTGAGGACTGAATGCTGATCTTTTTCAGCCATGTGATGTGCTTGTCTGTGTCCCCTCCAGGTGCAGAGTAAGGCAGTGATCTACAGCTCCAGTCAACTTCTTCAGCATGAGGATTAGTAACCAAAACTCTGTAGCGCTGTTGTCAAGCAAGGATGCAAGGCATCAGATATAATAAATGCATTTTCTCTTTATAGTATGAAGTTTGGGTACATAGCCCCATCCTAAGCTAGGAGCATCTCATGCCTCCTCATGACCTAATCAGCAAGGTTGCTAACTCTATTAGTCAGAATCTCCAGAGAACTAGAACAGGACAAGACAGAGACACATGCCCACTTAGTCCATTTAGGTCTCTGCATCCTCAGGTTCCAGATCTGTGCACTCAACTCATTGGGGGTCAAAACTATATTGATAGGGGTTTGAAGTTTACTGCACGTATTGTCCTTGGCTGGTCCCATAGTTTGAGCAGGACCCCTGGGCCCAGATCTGCCCATCATAATGTTCTTCTTGTAGGTTTCTAGGACCCTCTAAACCATCCTATTTTGCCTACCCAGATCTAGCCAATGGACAGGACATTCTCCGCAGTTGAGTGGAGAGTGGGGTCTGACATTCACACGAACTCTGGTGCCCCATATTTGACCATGTCCCCTGGATGGGGAGACCTGGTGGCACTCAGAGGAAGCATAGCAGGCTACCAAGAAGATACCTGATACCCTATGAGCATATACAGGGGGAGAAGATCCCCCTCAGTCACAGTCATAGGGGAGGGGAGTAAGGGGAAAATGGGAGGGAGGGAGGAATGGGAGGATACAAGGGATGGGATAACTATTGAGATGTAATATGAATAAATTAATAAAATATAAAAAAGAAAGAAAAAATATATTGATAAGGGGGGATTGAGATAGGCCACTGTGGTTGAGAGCATTTGTCCTTACTGAGAACTGGGTTTAGTTCTTAGCACATACAAGGCAGCTCACAATAGTCTGTAACTCCAGTTCCAGAGGATCAAAGCCAACTTCTGGTCTCCAAGGACACCAGCTATGCACAAGGAACATAGATGTACATGAAGACAAAACACCAAGGTACATACAATGAAAATAAAATAATATTTTAGAAAGCATTAGACTGCATTGACTGTGTACATACTTATTATACCTAAGCACGCCTTAGTCGTGTCAACATATATAGCTAACCATCAAAGCAATCAGGGATATGAAGCAAAGGACAGGAGGCCTCATGAAATTCCAAAGGATGTCAAATGGTGGCATGAAAGGTGGGCCAGGGACACCACTGGGGAAATGTAACAATTCCTGGGCTTCCTTAAGGTGAGAGGTCATGAGTTTAAGTGAGTTCACTTACAGTACTGTGTGTTTTCCTCCAGCCATATTCAATTTCTTGAACAAAGCACAGAGCCACACTCTTGCAGGTGGGAAAAATGAGAGAGAATGGGTGTGTAGAAGAATGGCTCCCAAAGTTCACCATGAAGTCAGCTGAGAATTTAACGTAACGTAAGTTAGTGCAAGTCGTAGGTCTCAAGAGAAAGAGATTACTTACCGCTTGTTTCATTAGATGGCATAACTGTAATCAGTGAAATCTCAGCACATGCACAGCAGGTAAGGATGGAATAACTGCATTGACTCACCCCATCACGCCTGCTCTGTTCACTTCATTTCCTTTCTCAGTAAATACCAGTTTTAGTAGGTAAATATGTTTCATTCCAGGTTCTATTCTAAGAAAATATAGTTAAATTTCCACATGTCTAACAATAATTTATGAAATCTTAAGTTCTCCTGTTTTCAAAATTATGGTATTGTTTTCTAATTATTTCATTTTATTTTATATTTAGGTTGACCAAGACAACAAACATTTCTACAAATTTGTAGGGCATAATTTCGATGCATTATGTCCATGTACGTCAAATGGTACATTACATACATTTGATACAATATTTCCAGTGTGTGATCAAATACATATGTGCCTTAGCAGAGGGACGAAACCATGACGTATAGAATGCTGGGCCAGCTTAAAGATGGAGCCCTAACAAGACAGATCAGTAAGGTGAGGTAGCACTAAGTTGTTTGTTCGTTTTGTTTTGTTTGCTTGGTTGGTTCGTTGGTTGTCTTTTTGTTTTTTTGGGGTTTTTTTTGTTGTTGTTGTTGTTGTTTTTGTTTTTTTTTTAAGATAGGCAGTTCTCTACCTGTGGGTTGTGATCACATAAAAGATATCCTGCATATCGGATATTTACATTACGGTTCATAATAGTAGCAAAATCACAATTATGAAGTAGCAACAAAATAATTTTATGGTTGGAGGTTACTACAACAGGAGCATGCTAAAGAGTCTCGGCACTAGGCAGTTTGAGAACCCCTAGTTAAGATAATTTTACATAGAACTGGTTCTCCTTTCTCCTTTAAATTCATACAAAATTCTCAGCATGTCATGTAAACCAGTAGGTGTCCCATTCACTCACCAAATTGCTAAAGAGTGTTAATTCCTATATAGTGTTAATTTCTTTCTCCCTTTGTTTGTTGTTGCTTTCATATCTAATTCAGAGAAACTGTTTACTTTATGTGTGGGAATGCTGCACCTAGAGCCACTAAAAAAATTTACTTGAACCTAATCCCAAGTGTATCTGTCCTCAGCACATAGCATGGAAAGCATATCATGATAAATGCTGAGCAAAATATACATGAAATATCAAAGAAACCATGTGCTTGGTGCCACCTGAGATAAGGGATGGAAACTCTGAGCTCATGCAGGACCATAGAGGAGGCATGCCTGGGCTTGGTTAAGAGCCTCCTTTGACCTTCGTCAATAAACAGATTTTTTTCCTTAGATGTAGATTAAACTTAATATTTATCAACAGTATCAGTTCTTCCTTTATCACAGATCAAGGACTTCCAGGAAACACGATGGGGAGTCAGAACTAAATCTCACACACACACACACACACACACACACACACACACACACACACACACACGCAGACCACCACACCACACCACACCACTCCACACAAGTTGATGAGGTTCATCAGGGTCTTACATTTGAGGGTGATATGGTTGGGCTAATACTGAGTAAAGCCATTATTTTTAACATGGAAGACTGCTATCTCCAGCTATGTGTTATCTCAGAAACTAAAGTTAGCAGTGTGTTATAAATTTGGCCAGAAAGTATGTTAGGTTTAATCCATAGAAGTAACATAATATTAACTATTATGGGTTTTTTTTTCATTTACTTGTTGGATTCTTTCCATTTTGAGAGTATGACAAATAAAACTCCTTAGATCAATGGTCTATATATAATATAGATCTGTTCCACCTGTGTTGGGCAAATCCCTAGATGCAGAATGGCTGGATTACATGGTAGGTGTATGCCATGTCTCAACTGTCTTCCAGGTAGAATCTATTCTAGTTTTCTTTCAATTTTTGAGATACAACACAGATCAAAATCAATCCAGAGAAGAAAAGAGCTTATTTCGCTTAAAGTTACATTCCATCAGCAAAGGAAGCCAGGGCAGAGACAGGTCAAGAATCTGGTGGCAGGAACAAAAGCAGAGAGTACAGGGAAATGCTGCTTAATGGTTTGATCCAGGGTCAAGTTCAGCTACTTTTGTTACACAGCTCAGGTCTACCTAGCCGAGGCATGGCACTGGCCACAGTCGTCTGGCCCGCAGAAACGTGCCATAGGCTGACTGATGGTGATGAGTCCTCAACTGAAGTTCCTTCTTCCCAGGTGACCCTAGGTTTGCATTATGTTGGAGGTCAAAATTAGTCATCACAGCATCCTTTTTCCCTCCTATAAGAAGGAAAAGACTCCCTATACTCTCAGTGAAAACAATCTCTGCCATTTTAATCTCTATATAGTAGTGTTTTGTTCAATCTTGTATGGCTAACATGTTTTAAGTATATTTCATTCTTTGTTATAAACCTATGAATCTCCATTTATGAAATATATCTTCAAATCTTCTGCCTATGCTTCAGTTGTGTTACCTTTGGCTTATTTGTATGTGTGTGTGTGTGTGTGTGTGTGTGTGTGTGTGTGTGTGTGTGTGTGTGTGTGTGTGTGTGTGTTTTGTCTATTGTCAATGTTTTGTGATATTCTGGAGCTTTTTTTTTTTTTTTTCATCTTCCAAGAGCAGAATTTTAAGTTGTAGAATCCGATTTTTTTCTTTTATTGATATTTTCATTTACATATTAATTTAATCTCTTTACAACTTGATCCCAGCCCTTTCCTTCCTCTCCTCCCAGTCCAACCCTCACACCCACTTCCCCTCTCCTTTTTCCCAGAGAAGTAAAGGCCTCCAAGGGGTATCAACACATCCAGAAACCTCAAGTCACACAAGACTAAGCTCATCCTCTCCTAGAGTCTGACAAGGCAGCCCAGGTAGGTAGAAGGGATCCAGTGGTAGGTAACAGAGCCAGAGACAGACAGCTCCTACTCTCATTGTTAGGGGCCCAAGGTTGGCCATGTACATATCTGCTACATGTGTGTAGCGGGTCTAGGTCCAGTCCATACATGCTCTTTGGTTGTTGATTCAGTCTCTGTGAGCCTCCATGGGCATGGGTTAGTTGGCTCTGTAAGTTGTGGTGTACTTGACCCATCCTCCTCTCTCAAGCCTTACTCTAAGAGCTCAGCCTATTGTTTGGTTGTGGGCCTCTGCATCTGTTTCTATCAGCTGTTGGATGAAGCCTCTCAGAAGACAGTTATGCTAAGCTCCTGTCTGTAAGCATAGTAGAGTATCATTAATAATATCAGGGCTAGGATGTCTCCCAAAGGGTAGGCCTCAAGTTGGGCCAGGGATTGGTTTGCCATTCCCTCCACTTTTGTTCTTTCTTTACCCCTACACTTCTTGCAGGTAAGACAAATTTTGGGTCTAAGGTTTCATGAGGGAAGGTTTCACCTTCCCTCCACTGGAGTTCCTACCTGGCTATTGGAGGTAGCCACTTCAGATATCTTAAACCGCACTGTTAGAACTCTCAGCTAGGATCACTCCCAGATCACCCAGAGCCTGTCCTGTCCCAGAGATGTCTCTCCTTGACTGATTTCCCATCTCTCTCTCTCTCTCTCTCTCTCTCTCTCTCTCTCTCTCTCTCTCTCTCTCTCTCTCTCTCAGCTCTCCCCCCAAAACCTCTGCTCTTGGAACACCTGATCCCAGCCCCTGTGAGGCTCCTTACCCATTCTCCTAGCCAGTTCCCTCCCTCCCTCTACTTCAGAGATCTATTTTATTTCTTGTTCTGAGTGAGAGTCAGCATCTTCCATTTGGGCCCTCCTTGGCTTCTTTGGATCTGAGGATTGTAACATGGTTAACCTGTACTTTATGGCTAATATCCACTTATGAGTACATACCATGTGTGTCTTTCTGGATCTGAGTTACCTCACTCAGTATGAGGTTTTTCTAGTTTCATCCATTTACCTCCAAATCGCATGATGTCTTTGTTTTTAATAGCTGAGTAGCATTCCAGTATGTAAATGTACCACATTTTCTTTATCTATTCTTTAGTTGAGGAACAGTTAGTTTGTTTACAGTTTCTGCCTATCATGAGTAAAGTTGCTATGAACATAGTGGAGCAAATGTCTTTGTGGTATAGTGGGACATCTTTTGAGCATATGGCCAGGAGCAGTATATCTGGGTCTTGATGCAGATATATCCCCAATTTTCTGAGAACCCTCCAGATTGATTTCCACAGTGGTTGTTTAAGTTTGCACTCCCACCAGAGGTGGAGGGGTATACCCTTGGCTCTGCAGCCTTGCCAGCATGTGCTGTCACTCGAGGTTTTGATCATAGCCATTCTGATGGATGTAAGATAAAGAGTCATTTTTTTTATTTGTATTTCCCTGATGACTAAGGACATAGAATATTTCTTTAAGAGCTTATCAGCTGTTAGAGATTTCTCTGTTGAGAATTCTCTGTTTAGCCCTGTACCACATTTAAAAAATTTGTTTCTTTTGTTTATTGGTGTCTAATTTCTTTAGTTCTTTATATATTTTGGATATTGGCCCTAATAAGATGTAGGGTTTATGTAAATCTTTTTCTATTCTGTAGGCTGCCATTTTGTCCTATTGATGGTGTCCTCTGGTTTGCAGAAACCTTTCAGGTTCATGAGGTCCCATTTATTAATTGTTGATCACAATGCCAGAGCTGTTGGTGTTCTGTTTAGAAAGTTGTCTCCTATGCCAATGAGTTCAAGGCTTTTCCCCACTTTCTCTTCTAATAGATTTAATGTATCTAGTTTTATGTTGAAGTCCTTGATCCACTCGGGCTTAAGTTTTGCACAGGGTGATAAATATGGATCTATTTCCATTCTTCTGCATGTATACATCCAGTTAGGCCGGTACTACTTATAGAAGATGCTTTCTTTTTTTCCATTGTATGCTTTTGGCAAATTTATCAAAAATCAAGTGTCTATAGGTGTGTGGGTTTATTTCTGGGTCTTCAATTTGATTCCATTGATCAACCTGTCTGGTTTTATGCCAGTACCATGTGGTTTTTATTGCTATTGCTCTGTAGTACAGCTTGAAATCAGGGAAGCTGATACCTCCTGAAGTTCTTTTATTGTACAGAATTGTTTTAGCTATCCTGGGTTTTTGTTTTTTTTTTTTCTGATGAAGTTAAGAAATGTTCTTTCAAGGTCTATAAAGAATTGTGTTGGAATTTTGATGGGGACTGCATTGAATCTGTAGATTGCTTTTAGTAAGATGGCCAATTTTTCTATCCTAATCTTACTGATCCCTGAGCATGGGAGATCTTTCCATCTTCTGATATATTTCTTCAGAGACTTGAAGTTCTTGTCATACAAATCTTTCACTTGCTTGGTTAGAGTTACAACAAGATATTTTATACAATTTACATCTATCATGAAGGGTGTTGTTCCCCTAATTTCTTTCTCAACCTGTTTATCCTTTGTATAAAGGAAGGCTACTGATTTTTTTTTAGTTAATTTTGTATCCTGCCACTTTGTTAAATGTGTTTATCAGCTGTAGTTCTCTGGTAGAATTTTGGGGGTCACTTATGTATAATGTGTGTGTGTGTGTGTGTGTGAGAGAGAGAGAGAGAGAGAGAGAGAGAGAGAGAGAGAGAGAGAGAGAGAGAGAGAGAGAGAGATCTGCATATAGCAATGCTCTGATTTCTTTTCTAATTTGTATCTCCTTGATTTTCTTTAGTTATCCTTTTTAAAGGCCTCTATCATCTTTATAAGGTTGGATGTAAGGTCTTTTCTTGTGCTTTGACTGTGTTGAGATATCCAGGGCTTACTCTCAAAGGATATCTGGGCTCTGGTGGTGTCATGTTGCTCTGGCTCTTGTTGACTGTGTTCTTATGCAGGTCTTTACTCATCAGGCTGTCCTTGGTGTTGGCCAAATGTTCCAAATGCAGAAATCCTCAGGCTCAGGCAGAGCCTTGGGCCTGACAATGGAGCTCAGGGAAGATCCCATAGCTGACCTCTGGTAGCTGTGCCTAAATTTAGGTAGAGACCTAAATGTTCCAGGGGCCCTGCAGTTCTCTGTTGTGTGTACCCCAAGTGGATCAGGCAGAGAGGGTTCTACACTAAATGTTTCTATGCCCCACAGCTTTCTTGAGTTGGCTGGTGATGGGGGTCAGAGACAACTCGCAGCTCATCTCTGCTGGATGTGTCTCATTTGTTTTTATTGTCATATCTAATTAATCTTATCCTACACCAGGAGCACACACTTTTTTGTATGATTTTTTTCATGAAAGTTGTGTGCGCTCTTTTTATTTAAATGTTATTTCAATAATCAGAATCCATAACAATCTTTTGAAATGTATTTTCTTATTATGGTATTACTTTTTGCAAGGTGTGCTATTTCTACATTGAATTGACCCTTTATTGAGAACCAGTTGCCCATGGGTATTTAGGATTACCTCTGAATTTTTATTTTGTATCATTGTAGCTGTTATACAAGGCATGGTCTCATTTCTTGAACAAACTAGCTCATCCCTGTTATGCAGTTACTGATTTGGCAAAAGCTTTTTGTATATACATTATAAAAGACTTCCAGAAGAACTTTGGTTTGAGTGACATGGTCAACAATGTTCTTTCTCTCTCCTAACTCTTCCACTCTATGGCATTTAGTTAGAAGGGAACTTTATCTCCCTTTCTCCTTTACAAGATGTGGCATGACACATCCCTTTTATGGTACCATGGTGTTTCCATCTAATAATCAAGAAAAAGAATCTACTCTAGATGTTTTGATAATGTACATACATGTTCCATGGTTGAATATATTTTATTAGAATGAGGGAGCCTGCTACTTCAGTAAAGTAGTGCTCAGGGTTCATGTGGCAGCGTGCAACATCCATTCTAATGTGAAAGGTGGATCTCTGTATCTATCTTTTCCTGCAACTGATAAAAGGGCATATTACTTCCTGGGTCTCATAGAACAGTGCAGGGATCACGTCTCACATATGGCTGTGTAACTCTGTTCCACATGACAGGTAAACACAAATACTGCTAGTTTTGAATGAGTTCCAGAACATACAGAGGTATCTCAGAAAGTCTTTGCTGCTGTGAGTTGATTAGCTGTTTGGGCCATGTGATATGACAGATCCGATGGCCTTGAACAGTCATTGGAGACACAGTAGGGATTTGGAACATTTGGCAGTCCTTTATTGTTGAACTGTAACACTCAGTCTTGTGACTTTAGGACACTACCCTCCCATCTCCTGTAGATACCTAATTCTTTTTTAGACAAAGAGCATTTGGCCAGGTGATCATAGCCCAACAAGTTCCTAGGCACTATTAACTGTCCTTGGTAAACTGGGTATTATTTGAGTCATCAAGCAATGATCCTTGGTATACACAGCAATATTCCATCATCAATTCAGGTGCTATGTAAACAATTGGGCTCTGAAGGTGTGATTAAGCTATGGAGAAGGAAAACAAATGACCATGGCCCTTTTTCTATACACTGCCTTTGACTCTCATTCTACGCCTTGTTTGGGATTCCCCACAGAAGGGATACAGATTTGACTTTGGCAGAGGAAAAGAGAATTAAAGCCTGTTTACAAACGGCTCCCTATGATATGCAGTTTTCACTTAAAGTAGATGTCTACAGCACTACAGCCCCTCTCTGGTCCCTCTATACAGCCCAGTGGTGGAGGGAAGATCTCTACAAATGAAGATCATCGAGTGGTATATATGCCTAGAAGAAAAATGAAAAGACATCTGGATATATTCAGGGGCGTATATTCAATTCAATGGTTTGGCTGAATAGTATAGAATTAACAGGAAAATGATCAAAAATTGGTGGCAAAGGCATCTGTAGTTAGATTTATTTTCATGAATGCGGGACAAGAAGGTATTGGTGCACCCTTGTCAATGCACATCAAACGAAGATTTTAGTAATCGGGTACATGAGGTGACCCATTTTGTAGTCAGCCTCTTTCCACAGTCCCCTCCATCATCATCTGGTAAGCAGTGACCAAGGGGCCTTATGGTGGCAGGAATAAATGCTAGTCACATGCTTAGTAATATGGGCATCTGATCAAGGCTGATCTGGCTTCAACCACATCTGAATGTCCAGTCTGGCAGCTGTCAAGATCAACACTCATCACTGGAATGCTGTTGGCCCCTGGAGTGGTCCGACAGTTATCTGACTCTATTTGAATATAATCTATACCTTCTTTCATGGGAGAAATATCATTTCATTCTTGCTAGGCGTTTAACTAAACACCGGATTTGACTTTTCTACCTATATTGCCCTTTCAAAACCCACCAACCTTACACTTAGAGAAAGCCTTTGTATGCTTTATAGCATTGACTCTAATCAAAAAAGTTCATGCCACAACGCTAGTATCAGGCTTGTGGAATTTAATGTGCTCTAAAGCAGCTAATCTGACAGAATAGTGGTCATAACTCTCAAGGGCCATAGCACCTGTTAGGTGGCACGTCATGCAAGCCGAACACTATTCAGCTATGCTGTGAATCAGATTCTATTATACAGTGTTGTTTTTTTCTCATAGCTGAAACGCATGGGTCTAAAAATGAAGAGGTGGAGCTAGGAGTGGCACCACACACCATCACCCCTTTTAACCTGCTAGAAGAAAGTTTGTTTCCTGTTCCCACAGCCTTATGCTCTGTTGGCCTAAGGTTCTTAGCTCGAGATCAAAGAATTATTACACCAGGTAACAAAACAATGAATCTATTGAACTAAAAGTGGACGCTGCCACCTGGCCACTTTGGGCTTCTTGTGTCTTTGAGTCAATAGGCTGAGAAGGGAGTTACTGTGTTGGCTAGGATGATTGATCTAGACTGCCAAGGGGGAAATTGTTCTACTGTTTCACAATGGAGGTGGGGAAGAAATGTTTCTGAAGCACAGGACATTTCTCAGGGCCATTCTCAGAATTACCATGCCCTGCGATTAAGGTCAGTGGAAAACTACAACTACTCAATCCAGGCAGAACATCTGACAACCCTTCAGGAATGCAACTCTGAGCTACTTCAGCAGATAAAGAAGCAAGGTGCTTTCTGGAAGAACACAGAATTAACCACAAAAGAGTATATATGCCAGCTATAAGCATGTGACTAGTCTTAGAAATGAGGATTCTAATAGCCTTATTTAATTAAGAATGTGTTTATGTACATATAGTTAGCAAGCATCTTTGTTTTTATTCCCGTCTTATTCCAGAAACACGAGGGGGAAATTGTACTGTTTACATAAAACAACATTTAAGTGTGTCAATTTCTTACCATAGCACTAAAGCTCTGAGCTACCAAGAGAAGAATAAATATTACCTGGGTCTTTACCACTGATTCCGGGATGTAATTAGTCAGTTTTAGTCGCACGCAGGAAAGTTGGGCTGTGTTACCTGTAACTATTACATTTCAATTGTCTTTATTTGGAGGTTTAGTATAGCTTAAAGTTACGTAGGTGAGCTCCTAGTTGAAAAGAGGTGGGCTTTGGATCATTCATTTTATGTGACCATTTCATTAAGTTAAGTTTGTCTTGATGGCTGGCAAATGATGACATCTTTTGTTGATATATATACATATATATATATATATATAGAGAGAGAGAGAGAGAGAGAGAGCGCGCGCGCGCACACACACACACACACACACACACACACACACACACACACACACACATATATATATATTGCACATATATGCACACAGGTATGCCGGTGCCCATGGAGGCCAGAAAACACCATTAGATTCCTTGGGGCTGGAGAAACAGATAGATGACCGTATTGTAAACTGTGGGCAGGAATCTGGACTGTGGTCCCATGAAAGAGTAGCTAGTGCTCCTCTTTGCCCCCAGACTATTAATAATATATGAAGTTGTCTTTTACAAATATTTATTCATTATGTTGAGGTACCATAATGTCTGTGTAGACGTCAAAGGATAATTGGCAATAGTGGGTTCTCACCTTCCACCATGTGGGGTCCTGGGATTGAATTCAGGTAATCAGGCTTGGTAGGAGGTGTCTTTACTTACTGAGCCATCTCCTGGGCCCCTAAAAGTAAGATCTTAAGTGGAGAACTATAGCCAGGTTGACAATATTATGCACAATGGCAAAGTGACTTCAGTAATCTAGGTGACATGGTGTATTATTATTCAGCTTAAAGTTGGTCAGTTTGAAACACGCTGCAACACACATGGATGGAAGACATTAGGCTGTGTGGAATGACCCAGTCACAAAAAGGCCAGTACTATATGACTGCATTTTCACTCAGTCATCAATTTCATGAAAAGTAGAATGGTAGTTGCCCAGGCTGGAGGGAAAGAGGGAACTTATGAACTGTGGTGTAATGGGAACAGTAAGCACTCTTAACTGCTGAGCCATCCCTTCACCCAAATGATGTGTTGTGGAGAGACAGAGAGAGACTTTGAGGAAGAGTTTAAACATGCAAATAAGGTGACAGAGTGAAGAAGAGTGTTGTCCTTAAAATGCATGTGGATAGCATCAAATCCTAGGATAGAAATAAAAGGAGAAATCATGAATCTCTTCCCATTTTTTGAAGAATTCACCTTCCTCTGCTTCTGGTTTGGGGGGCCTTTGGATCAATCAAGGATTTGCACCATTGCCTCCCTAATTTCCACATGTTGGCGCTTGCACTGAAACTGTGCTTCTGACTTGCCTTGACCCCAGTTTGCAAATGGTAGATGGTCATGGCATGGACTCCATAATCATGAAGGTCTGTCTGTCTCTGTCTCTGCCTCTGTCTCTGTCTCTGTCTTTCTCTCTCTCTCTCTCTCTCTCTCTCTCTCTCTCTCTCTCTCTTCTCTCTCTCTCTCTCTCTCTCCCTCTCTCTCTCTCTCTCTTTTCTCAAGAGATTCTCCAGTTATTGATGCTCATATCTATAGATGTGTAGATCTATATTCATGAGTTGTGTTGGTTATTGTCTCTTTCTGAGTTACATCTCTCTCTGGTATTGGTATCAGGACAATTCTGATGTTCCCAAACAAATTAGGAGCTATCACCTTCTCTTCCATTTCTTAAGAGTTAATGGGAAGTACAATCATACACAGAAATATATTCATAGACACATTTATATACACACACATATACATATGCACACACACATATACATTCGTAAATGCTCAGACAGATATACACATACATACACGTATACACAGATATTTATTTGCCCAGAACAGTAACTGGATTAGCTGAGACTACCCAACCCACATTGAGTAGTGTAGAAGTTTATGAGCTTTTCTCTGTTCTGAAACTTGTGCTCATTATATTTCTTAAAGTATATACACCACTCAAAGCTAAAGATATTGACAAAGAAGGAAAGTGAAAAATTAAAGCAACTCTTAGCTTCCTTTCCAGTGAGTCTTTTCTTACTCAGTCATTGGCAGAATTAAATACAAGCAGTTCCGTTAGTAGTCTGAAGTTTTAGCAAGTTCTGATATGAACAAAAGACATAGCACATGGAAGCTGCAAAATACAATCCGTGTCATTTTGATTATGCCACATATAAATTAAATAGTCATTAAAAGTTTTTATTTGTGTTATGTATATTTGTGTACACATGCCTGCATGGATATATGTGCACCATGTGCATGCAGGAGTCTGCAGAGGACAGAAGAGATATGAGACCCCGTGGAGCTGGAGTAACAGATGATGGAGAGACACTTTGTGGGTACTAGGAACTGAACCTAAGTCTTCCACAAGAGCAGTCAGGGCTTTTCACTGCTGAGCTTTCACTCTAAGTCCTGTTTTTGTTTTCGTTGAAAATTGGTATTACACAGTGGAAAGATTCAAAGAAAATTCGTGTTCAGGATTTAAAGTTTCAGAGTGCTCTTTACAGGGAATGACGATGAACAAGTAAGAGTTGCCATGGCAGGTTGAGAGAAATCTTACAGAGAAGAAAAAGAAAAAAGAAAGAAGGAAAGGAAAGAAAAGAAAAATCTTTACATTCTGCACCTTAAAGGCCCTGTTCAAATGTTGGGAATGGGCTCTGCATTTTATTTTGTACTAAGTGTTAGGGCGATAACACTCTGGGCAGCCTGGAAACTACACAACGATGACTAATGACAAGGAACATAAGAGGTTCTTACATATGTGTGTTACTGGAAATGGCTAACATGAGATAGAAGTACAAATAGGCTGTGACTATTTGGATCTAAAATGCTCCCCAGAGGCTAGAGTGATTGATGGCTCAGTGGTTAAGAGCACCGACTGCTGTTCCAGAGGACCCAGGTTTGAGTCCCAACACCCCCATGGTTGTTCACAACTGGCTGTAACTCCAGTCCTCGGGGGTCTGATGCCCTCTCTGGTCTCTGTGTGCTCTTCAGGCACTTGGTACCCAGATATATTTGCAGGCCAAACACCTATATACATAAAGTAAAATGAGAAAATAAATAAATGAAGACATTGGTAAACTGTTGTTTTTTGTTGTTGTTGTTTTGTTTTGTTTTGTTTTTACAAAGAATTCAAAAGTAAATGAAGTGTTTAAAAAGCTCCACAAGGACCATGTACTGAAGTTTTGGTCCAAAACTCACGGTACTTGGGCACAGTGGTGAAACTGTTAGGAACTCAGGCCTAGTAAAAAAAAAAAAGTTAGGTCCTTCAAGGCATGTTCCTCATGGGGCCATTGAGACACTGGTTTCTTTTCGTCTGCCTCTGCTTTCCAGCTGTCATGGTGTGAGTAGCCTCTCTGCCATTCACTCTTGTGATGCACTACACCACGACATATCCAAGACAAGAGGTCCTCACAGCCAGGGACTGAAACCAGAAGCCAAATAAACCTTTCCCCTTCATGAGCTGATCTTCTCAGGTATTTTATCACAATGATGAACCTCACAGATGTTAACAGTGAAGCCTGGACTGGTGCCTAAGGTCCCGTGGCACGGTGATTTGAATGAGAAATGCCCCCAGGATCAAGGACTTGAACTCTGGGTCCCCTGTTGGTGATGCTGTCTGGGGGAGAGGGGTGTGGGACTTTAGAGGAAACACATTATGCGTGATCATGGCCAATTCTACCTCTAGAACCACAGCAAATAAATGAGTCCTTCTCTGCGGGGGGGGGGGGGGGGGGGGAGGGAAGAAAAGCTGACTGACATGTAAGTCAGTAAATTCTTGCTATTATTGTCTCTCCATTTTAGCTTCTGCTACTAGTAGCCTATCTTCCTTTATAGCACCTACGCTGTAGATGTAAGACCCTGAACATCTGATTCCTGGACCTGCCACCACCCTGACATCTCCCTGCTTCACCACTCCCTGGGTGAAAATGGTAAGATCATGATCCCACTTCAATACTAGTGCCAAGACAGTTTGAGCATACCATCTTTGTTACCTGCTGTTCTTTAAGGAGATACAACTGCCACAAGATCCAAGAAGAAGCACAGAGGCACCAAGCATCAGCTATTCCATTCTCCTCAGATTTATCATACTAATGTCACTAGTCGAGCAGATATAGGACATTAAGTGCTTTTGACCTTTAACAACCCAGTAAGGACTACTGTGCTTTGTGTAGTAGCTGCAATCCTCATGACCCCCTGATTGGAAGAGAGATGAGGATGGAAAGAGAAGTGATCTTGGGTTTTTTCATTCCAGGATTCGAGAACCAATAATGGCTCTGAAAACTTATCTTGAGCCTTAACTGTAACCTAGGAAGCACAAACACAAGCATCTTTACCCACATGTCTGCCAGGGAAGTCCTACGGCCAGCTGGCATCAGCCCACTTATGAAGACCCAGCTTCACGGGATCTGCAGCACCCATCTCTGCACAGGCTGATGGTGACACATCATTTCATTAATGATGTCCAGCTCCTCTGAGACTGATGCTAAGTAAAATCTTATCTACAACCCCCCCATCTTCACCCCAGCTTTCCCACAGGGTGCTTGGCGCATTCAACAGGCGCTGGACCCTCACGTGGAGAAACCTGACTTTTGCCAAAGAGGCATGTGGTGTTCAAGTGATTTGTTGGAAAAGTAAAAGGACCACCACCTTCAGTGGAGTAAATACCACAGAGCTGCCTGCATTTGAGATCTGTTCTCTTGGGTTACTTTTTAATCTGGAAGTGTGGGAAGCAACTATTTCTGAAGGTTAGCATGCTTATATTGGCATGCCCTCCCGGAGAACGCTCCCTCTCATTTAATGAGTGAAACAAAAGAAAACATTGGATTAGACGTTGAGGATAATAGGCTGTGACATTTCCTGAGCTGAGATTTTAAGTCTGCTGTTTCAGTTTTTCAAATCCCAGAAGACCTAGTTAAGATGGAAAGTGTGATTTCACCAGGCAAGGATGAGTTACACACCAGGGGAAGCCCTCAGCTGTTGAGACATGCCAACCCCTCCAGATATTTCAGTCATGGCATTTTCTGACTTAACTAGCACAAGCTGCTTTTGCAGTTAAAAACACTTTCAGTTCTGTCTGTTGTTTGGAAAGTTTGCCCACTCCACGGTGAACTTTTGCAGTGAAGGCATGCACACATGCTAGAGGGTTCTCTTCCCTGGACTCTTGTTCTGAAGGAGGCTGGGACCCTCCATCACTATTTCTGTCATTATGACTCTGCAGAGTCTTGAAGGTCTTTGAAAATATTCCTGGAGAAAATGGTTGTTATGCAGCTAAGGTCCTTTCCGCTGCCCTAGGCAATGAATGCAAATAATGCCCAAGTAGCATAACAAAGGGCACCGATGACCTTGTCTGCATCCTTAGATCTTTAAAGAGCTTCAGGGCACCCATAGCTCTGAAACTTTCCCTAAGATTTTCTTTTCAGACTTCACAGGTCAGCTCTCCCACCACACATGGTGGCTTCCTAAGATCCTGTGTTCAGTCTATGAGCACCCTGCCTGCTGCTGCTGCCTCTGCAGAAGCACTCTGCTGGGGCTCCCTTCCACAGATGGTGGCTTGCCCCACACCCACTGGAACCAGGTCTGCTGGGGCTCCCTTCCACAGATGGTGACTTGCCCCACACCCACTGGAACCAGGTCTGCTGGGGCTCCCTTCCACAGATGGTGACTTGCCCCACACCCACTGGAACCAGGGAAGAATGGGGCAAATCAAATGTGAGAGCTAGAGTGTGCGAGGTTTCACATCCCCCACTCTTGATGCTAAGAGTACCCACTCTCCTTAACCTTCCTCTGCTCTTCTCCACTCTCAACCCTGAGCATCAGAAGGGTTCTCAGACTCTCCTGTTATATAGTTCTTGACGACCCAACTCCTCATTTTGTCTGGCATGCCTGGTACAGCCTGAAGCTGATGTATCGGTGCTGCCCGGGATCACCTGTTAAATATTAAATACTTGGGAATGCAGGAATTTAGAAGTGACTCCCTCCTTTTTCTTCTTCATGTGTATGTAGAGTTTGGGGCTTACTAGAAAGAGGACATTCTTCATTTAGGTTAGGATCTCGTGGTTTGGGACAAAACACCAAGAATATCCAAAACAATAGATAAGTTTTAGAAACGTAGTTCCATTCACCAATCCCTTCATTCTCGATCAAGTTAGGGCATCATCTGTGGCAATGAAGGAAGTGTATAAGAGGGACCACTGATAAACCAAGCTTTGGTTTTCAGATTAGCATTGAAGTGGAGCAGAACTAAGTCTTCATGAAGGACATACTTTTATTGAACACTGAGATTTGCTTTCCATTGACTTTTAACCAGGCAAGTTGTCTGAGGCAAAATACTCTATAGAGACAGAACACACACAGGCCCAGGTCACGAAGTCCTCTTTAGTGAGAAGTGCCTGATGCCCTTCTCTGTCCAGGCTCATATTTCCGGAAAACCCTGCAAGGAATCCTACACGCAGTTGCATAATCCTCATGTGGGCTGAGGGTGGAGGTGCTATGTTATATAAGTTCGTGCCGACTGCACGTCAAGGCAGAGCAGCCAGGGGATGCTTCCCTAAACCAGCAGCAGAGCTCCCAGAATGATTTCATCAGTAGAAAAACTATGACAGCTGGTGGCTTAAATAAAACTTCATGACAACGTGGCAGGAGAGTCACACCTACACACTCTCTCCATTTGCTGTTTTGCAGTGAGCACAGCACACACTTTCCGACAACCCCTAAGTATCCGTGCTACTTCTGGGTTGAGTCATCGTCAGAAGAGCTGGGCAGCAGGCGTGCATGACAGCAACTGTGCTTTTGGGATAGTGGAGAGCCTAGTGCGCAGGGTAAGATCCCAGGGAACAAGCCTTTGCTTCCTACAAACACGGTCAACCTCTCGAGGCCCCCAAGTGCTTGATTTTTTTTTCCCCACAAATTGTAAAATGGTGACAACAGTGGTCCCTATATTTTCTGTTGGTTTTCTTTGGAGAGAAGTGCTAAAGATAGAACCCAGATGAGCACCCTATCACTGAGTTATATTCAAGCACTTTGGGGTTGCTTTAGAAACTAAGTGATTACAGTCCGTTAACAGGGTTATCACAGCACATGACATCTCATCACCGTACTTTGGTTTTGTTTTCCTGTTTGCAGAACTGGATGCTGAATATCATGTGCACGCTGGGCCCCACAACTGTCCACCGCCAGCCCCGATAGCCACTGCTTTTAAATGTTAACTTTTATTGTGCTTCAACACATGTGGGTGTATTGTCCACTGCGCACATGAAGTTATTGTAATTAATTCCTCAAGGAGTGGAAGAGACAATCCTTTCAAAGGAAACAAATGAGGCAAAATGGAGAGCAGGATTCAACTCAAAGTCTATGATTTTGAAATAGAGTAAGATGGGAACTCCTCCCAGAAGCCTCAGTCAGGCACAGCCAGGAGTAATCAGGTAGGTCCTACCTAATTCTGACATTGTCCACTCAGGTCTCTCCTGGTTCCTCTTCTGCTCAGGACTCAGCTTTGGAGGTTTGAAGTAGCTTAGCCCAACCCCCATATCTCTGCCCCTGATTTTGTGATTCTTCTAGATTAGAACAACTCCCAGTATGCCTTCCTCAATTGCTAATGCTATCTTGTAGATTTCATGCGTCCATGTGAGGGCTATTCAAATGCAGTCAAGGGACACTAGGTAAAGCTGCAACTAATTACTTTAAGCAGCCTCAAGCAAAAGTAGGATGAAGAACAAGAGAGCAGAAACTCTAAAGGTAGATAGCCCAACTTTTCTAGTTTCCATGTGCAGAGTTCTGGTATCAAGTTACAGCTTTAGGCAAAGAATCCTGTATATGATGAAGCTTCATTTAGACACAGGCATCTTAGATATGGTAGCCAAAGTACAAGCAATGAAAGAAACACATATTAATTAGACCTCATCAAAAAATATACTTCAAAGGACAACAAGAATGTAAAGTGAAAAGCCTGTGGATAGGAAAACAAAAGCCAAGGTACATGTGGATCCTAAGGGACTTGAATGAAGAATCTGTAATGAACTCTTATAAGTATGACCTAATTTTAAATCGAATAAGAAAGAATTTGAGTAGTCCACCTTAAAAGAGATATATAAGCAGGCCATAAGCACATGATGATGCTCAACAGTTTTTGTCACCAGGAAAATTTAAAATGATAGAAGACACCACTTTGTGCATGTTAAGATGTCCCCAATCAAAAACTACCCGCAAGCAATGTCCAGGGTGTGAAGGACAAGAACCCTCATCCATTGACGGTAGATTTGTGAAATAGTGCAACCTCTTTGCACTTCCTCAATGCTTTGTCCTTCCTCAATGGAATACTCCAGGAAATAAATATGGAATTACCTATTGGTTTGACAGCACCTCAGATACACACACACACACACACACACACACACACACACACACACACACACACACACTCCAAAATCTACAGCCACACAGAATGTTTGGACTGTGTAGGGCGGCAGGAGCATTCATAATGTCACAAAGTGGAAATCTCCTCAGTGTTTAACTCAACAATTAAACTCAATGAGATTTGTCGATGTGATGGAGACTTTCTTGAGTATTATAAGATGAGGTAAGGACACACAGGGTACAGTGTGGATAAACCTTGATGATATTATCCTAAGTAAGTAAAAGAATCCAGTCATTGAAAACTACATGTTGTATAGCTTTCTTTATATGAACTGTCCAGAACAGGTGAATTGATAAGGTAGATTAATGATGACCAGGAAGAAATGTCAATCAATACAGGGCTTACTTGGGGGTGATTATAATTTTCTGAGATTAGATGGTGATGACTCTTGTACATACAAATCCCTACTAAACTGTATTATTTCTTCTCTCTCTCTCTCTCTCTCTCTCTCTCTCTCTCTCTCTCTCTCTCTCTCTGTGTGTGTGTGTGTGTGTGTGTGTGTGTGCGTGTGCATGTGCCTGAAGGCCAGAGGCCAACTTTCTCTGTCATTCCATAGTTGTCCTACACTGTACACTGTGTTTCTCGAGACAAGGCCTCTCACTTGGCTTGGAATTTACCAATTACACTACACTGGTTGGCTGGCAAGCCTCAGAGATTTGCTTGTTTCTATTCTCTAGTGCTGGGATTGTAAGCATGCCTGACTGTGCTGGGTTTTTCGTTTTTTGTTTTGTTTTGTTTTGTTTTGTTTTGTTTTTGCTTAGATTCTGGAGATCAACGCCAGGTTCTCATTTTGGCTGGCAAACACATTACCCCCTGAGCTGCCTCACTGACCCAAACTGGATGCATTAAAAAGGTTGACTTTTGTGGAAAGTGAACTATGTTTTCAATAAAAGTAAAGCACCCTATACAAACATTTAATCTATCAGCACTCATTTATGATATCATGTGAAAATATGTCTATTTAAATAACTTGATTTTTCTCTGTTTTAGATATGGCTTGCTCCTGAAGGTTCATGTGGTGGAAACTTTGTCCATAAAATATTAGTGTTGACATACTGGGACCTTTAAGAGTTGATTAGCTCATGAAATGTCACTCTTAGAAGAGAGTCGTGTAGCTCTTTTTGAACCAGGCTTATCCTAGCAGGAGAATATTATTATAAGAGAGCAAGTCTGGTCCGCTCCTTTATTCTGTCCTCACCTCCATCTCTCCTCTGTAATCCTACCCATTATGCTGTGATGTAGCTAGGAGATCCTCATCGAATTAGGCAACATAATCCTGGAATTTTAGCCTCCAATGCTATGAGATAAACGAACATGTTTTTTTATACATTACCCAGCTTGAACTATTGTTATAAAGTACATGAAACAGGCTAAGACATGCTGTGCTAGCTGGCCTTTGAATTGCTGTGATGGAGTACATGATATAACTTTTAAAAATTTTTTAATTTAATTTTATTAATTTATTCTTATTACATCTCAATGGTTATCCCATCCCTTATATCCTCCCATTCCTCCCTCCCTCCAATTTTCCCCTTGCTCCCCTCCCCTGTGACTGTGACTGAGGGGGACTTCCTCCCCCTGTATATGCTCATAGGGTATCAAGTCTCTTCTTGGTAGCCTGCAATCCTTCCTCTGAGTGCCACCAGGTCTCCCCATCCAGGGCATGTGGTCAAATACAAGGCACCAGAGTATGTGTGAAAGTCAGACCCCACACTCCACTCAACTGTGGAGAATGTCCTGTCCATTGGCTAGATCTGGGTAGGGGTTTGAAGTTTACAGCCTGTATTGTCCTTGGCTGGTGCCTTAGTTTGAGCGGGACCCCTGGGCCCAAATCTGCCTATCACAATGTTCTTCTTGTAGGTTTCTAGGACTCTCTGGATCCTTCTACTTGGCTATTCTCCCATGCTTCTCTCATCTAGAGTCCCAGTAGGATGTTTTCCCCTCTGTCCCAGTTTCCTGGTAAGTGAAGATTTTCATGGGACATGCCCCTTGGGCTAGTATGCAGATATAAGTGAGTATATACCATTTGACTCTTTCTGTTTCTAGATTAACTCACTCATTATGATCATTTCTAGTTCAATCCATTTGTCCACAAATTTCGGGAATTTTTTTTTACATGACATAATTTAAGGGAAGGAGGCTATCTCTTGCCCGGGTTGTGGGGTTGTGTGTGTGTGTGTGTGTGTGTGTGTGTGTGTGTGTGTGTGTGTGTTGGAACACAGTAAATCCCAATGTGGAAACTATAAAAGAGGGTTAAAGAATGTCTGTTCTTAGCAGCCTTTTGCCTTTTCCACAATTTATTTCATTTAGAGAAACAGAAACTCAAAGTAGGTCCTCCCTTCTCTAGTTAACTAATCTTCTCTGGAAATGTCCACACAGACACACCCAGACATGATTGTACGCATCTCCCAGGTACTTCCCAATCCAATCAAGCAGACAATCAAAATTAGCCACGCACTCCTAAAGAGTTGAAGCCGAGTTGAGAATGTAATGGCTACTTAGGTGGAGAGGCATGGGGTCATCAGGGCTTTTCTCAAGACACCTTAGGCCTAAACGCAATGGCTTCATGTTGTCGATGCCAGATGGGCTCCAAAACTGGCCTGAAGTGCCAAGCAGTTCCAGCTGTAAAACTCACACCTTCCGCAGGGTAATGGTTTTCTAAGGCTTCAACTACCCAGGCAAGATGTCTGGGAAAAAAGACTTTGGACCTGAAGCTCCTTCTCTATCTTCATTCACGTAAGGAGTAGGCATCCGGGCTCTGAAGCAATGTTCATTGCCAATAACCTTCTGGCCACTACCCAACCCCGCCCACCTGCCAAAGGAAAATGGCCTGGGTGTGGCTTCTGTTTATATTCTAGCAATGGTTCAAGGAACTAGAACGCTGGTCACACATTTTTGAAGGAAACTATGTACCTAAAGACAATAGCTATCTAATCTGCACAACCAGAGTTAAAGAATGGGTTGATTACTAGTGCCAGGCAACACCTCAAGCAACTGATATGTGATATCTTAATGTGATATCTTACTTAATCCGTACACTGGCATGTGAGGTCAATATTGCTCTTTATTCTTTCTCCTGGGGTCTGATTTATTGTTATTACCAATCTGCTGCTTTGTAGTGGGTGTGTCAACTTTGAACAATTATAATTTTTAGTGGCCTGTTTTCTAAATTTATGCTAGTGTGTTCAGACTGGAACGGGTAGCTTGGCAAACGGCAAATCATTTTCTTACAGCTTTAGAGGCCGAAGCAGACATGTTTGATGTGCTGCAGGCCTTAGGTTCTGGTGAAAGCTTGCTCCCTGGGTTGCACGTGGCCACTCTCTCCCTGTGTCCTCACATGGCCTTTCTTTTGCATGCTCAGAGAATGCTGGGATTTCTCCTCTTCATATAGGGATCTACTATGTGGTTAGAGATTCAACACTATGTCCTGTCTAATTTTTCCTGTCTTCAAATACTCTGCAAAGATTTGAAAATATTTGTTTTTGTATCCCAGAAACAGAAAGGCAAAGTCCACATCTTCTTTATGTCTATTGGAGAAAGTGGGGGTATTGAAATCACCTACTGTTAATGGATTGATGTTAGTCTGTGTCTTTAAGTCCATCAGTAGACCTTTTATAGAATTGGGAGCCCTTGAGCCTGGTGCATATATGTTTAGGATAGTAATGTATTCATGGTTGTTGTTTTGATTAAAAGAAGTGTCTTTTGTAAACAAAACAAAACAAAACAACAACAACAACAAAAAACCCATATACTCTGCATTATAGATTAGGACTTTATTATTTTTTTAAAGGGCCACAAATTCAGTCTGCACAATAAATCATCATCTCAGAAACACAATTTACATCAACATGTTATTATATTTTAAAAGATTCCTAAAATCGTGTAACATTAAGATCCCCACAAAACCTGGATTAGTTCAAATTGCTCTCACGTTTCACAGAAAGAAATAAAAGCTTAAAGAGATGGAGTCTGCTGCTGGCCACACTGCCAGCCAGTACAAGATCAATTCAGAAGCTACTGTATGTGACCTTCAGATCCTGGGCGAGCAATTTTTTATCCCTGAGAGCCCATTAGGAACAAAAGCTCTCAGGTGGATCAGAATGGGCATCTTTTGTACCATCAAGTTGAGGAAGCACTAACATAGCCAGACCATCTCTACCCATCACTATGTGCACTTGATATGATTCTGGGCCTTCCTGGGCACCCTGTATCTGGTGGGAGTATACTAGTGGGGTCTCTGAGGTCTCAGGTCTCCCTACCACAGGCTAAGATGCTAAAGTTCCTCAAGTGACTTGTACTCTGGTGCTAGCTCTTTGTCCTGAGCCAAGGGCTCAATGCTATAGTCAGGATCACCAGTCAAAGCCCTAAGATGCACATGGCTGCTTAGCTGTACTCTTTGATGAAGGGGACAGAAGTACAGCCTTCCTGTAACATGCAGGAAGTTGAAGCTGGAGAGGTGACACTTTGATGGGAGCCAGGTAAGGACCCCATGCTCACTCCCTCAGCATTTAAAACTTTTTACCAGAAGATCTTGTTTGTTTGCATTTCTATAAAGTATTTTGTGCTGGTCAATAGGGGAAGAAGTGCTAGTTTGTTGAAAGGCATTTTAAAGTGCATGCGGGGAGGAATCACCCCCTTCCTGGAATCAGTGTCCTAACATGTCAGTATGTGATTTGTTGCTCTAAAATCAAAGAGTACATGAAAAGTGTCCAGTGACCACAAAGGTCGAGTCATCTTGGCATAGGATACTGGCAAGCAATACTGCTCACGATCCCCCTCAGCCCTTTGTTTTACAGCCTCTGTCTGAAAGAGCTGTGCCTTCTGCCTGTTATTTCTATTTTCCCTGTCTGGTTCTACCTGTTACCAACCTCTGTTGTATATCTGTAGAATGCATTATTTTTGGAAACAACTGCACATAGATGGGTGTGTTGGGACCCATTCCATGAGGGAAGCTGGGTCACGATTGCCAGGGCTGGCCTATTTCCACTCCGAGCAGAGGTTTGGGGAGTTTAGACCTTCTTGCTGCTGTTAAGCCCGATCTTGCCTTTTACTTCTCTGTGATAACTCTTCCCAGTTTGTGCCACCCACTTCCATTTCCCTTTTGGGTTTCTCAGATGGTGGTGTTTAGTGGCTTCTGTAGACTTGGAGGTTGTCCAGGCCCAATGCTGTCAGGGCCTTCTTCCTAAAACAGAAATCAGAAGCTCAGCCTGGAGGTGTCCCGTGCCCTCCTCTAAGGCTTTTTTTTCTTTTTTTTCATGGTAGTCTGTCTTTGAGAACCAACTAGCTACCATGCACCAGACTTCTAGCTGCTTTCTTTGCCCACCAGCTGAGTCACTGCTACTTTTTGGGGTATTCACTGGGGTCTTGGTACCTAGTTCCTGGCCTTCTGTCCTTTCCCAGGTTACCCTTTGCCACAGTGGTATCCAGAGCACAGTGAGACCTTAGAAACTCCAGGAAAGGCCTTCTGACACCCCCACCCAGAGCTGGGGAAAGGCCTAGAAACCCATTCAGTCAGTGTTCTCTTCACGCAATGAGCTCTAACCCACCCTCCTCACTGCCCTAAATGTTGACAGTAATAAAAACTGTCGGACACCACTCTTCACTGAGTCACATTCTTGGTGATGAGACCCATGCCAAAGACATAAAGATAAAATATTCAATATGATATGTACATATACATGCTTTTATATCCCATGTATATGTAAGTCATACACCCAAATTTATATAAGTATAAAATGTATATACATGTAAGCACTTTGTTTATAAACAGACATTTAAAGCATACACACACACACACAAAGTGATAAGCATTGACGGGGAACATCAAGACACAAGTGGCAAGAGTGTCAAACAAAATTCAAGACTCTGGACAGGAAGCAGGTGGAAATTGAGAGTCGGGGTGTGCTTTGGTACAAAGCGGTCAGAGAAGGGTCCTCTGAGGAGCAGGTGTCTGAGCAGAGCCAGCAGGGTACACGTAGATCCCAGAGGCCCTAGGATGGGAAAGTGCTCTGAGTATTTGTGTTCAAAAGGAGGCCTGGCTGTGCTGCGGGCGTGAAGTGGGTCACCTGTTCTGAGTGGGCACTGTGGCTCGAGCGCAGAAGGCCTTGCAGCCACCACAGAACTTGTATTTTGTACAGTCTGGTCTCCCCTCTTAAACAGAACGTTGGGGTTCAGAGGAAGAAAGGTTTAAGCAGGCTTCTGGATACCGAGTTCAACCTCAGAATCTTGGATCTTCTCGGTTTGTTTGTTTGTTTGTTTGTTTTGTTTTTATTCCAATCCTAAGAACCCAGTACAATCGCTGTTTTTGTAGGGCGGAACTTCATAGCAACCAGGTTCTTTTCCTGTTCCCTTTGGGGCCAATTAGTAGAGCAAGAAGAGAGGTGAGGCTTGGTGGATCTGGGCCCTCGGGTTGACTTGCTCTGAGGCCTCAGCACCTGCTTCCTCCACTGGTCTTTTTGTACACCAGTCAGTATGGGAATCGCAGGACTGGTACCACAGTAGTGTCCACTACTGTCTAGCCAACCAGGCTGGCAAACAGAAGCATACGTCCAACCCAGAGTAGCTCTTGGCACAGCAGATTCTCACGCCAGCCTCACTGCTTTCTTATTCCTCAGGAAGATGTGCCCGGTACCCTAAACTGCACCCCGTCTCAATTCCAGTTGCTGCACACCAAGAACCTCATTTGGACCACTTTTGCTGCCCCTCCCAGTAGATTTTTAGGTTCCGGGACGGGAACTGGGGTGGAGGGGGAGGGCTAGGGCAGAAATTGTGTCTACTCTTCTCTCTTTCTTCAATTCGGTTCTCTCCCGCTAGTCCGCCCACCACGCCCTGCACAGCCACAGGTGGCCAGGTGTTTCCCTGCTTAGTTCCTCCTACCCGCTGGGCAAGCGACCTAATGCCCACCGCGGGGTGTCCGCCCCGCCCAGGTACGCTCCGATGACGGGAGCGCGCGTGGAGGCGGGCGCTGTGGAGCGGCGCGCGGGTGCGGGGCGGTGCCGCGGTGGGCGCGGCTGAGCCAGCTCGGCGGGGGCGCGGCGCACCTTGCTCCCGCGCCCCGGCCAGCCGCGTCGGTCCCTCCCCACGCCCCCGCCCGCCCGGACGCCTCCGGTCGTTCGCTTCCGTCCTCTCGGCACGGCCGCTGTCCTCGCTAGCCCGGCGTGGGAGGACGATGGGTCAGCGCGGAAAAAGTGAATGAGGACGGCGGCGCCGCAGCCAGCGCCTCACTCCGCCGGCAGAGCCCGGCGCACAGCCAGCCGGCTCCATGGACGCGCCCAGCGCCTTGGCGGCCAAGCCCCCGACCGGGTAAGCGTGCACAGAGGGCGGGCATGCTTCTTCGCGAGGTGCTGGGTTCATAGGGCGCTCGGGTCGTTGCTCGGGCCTGGCCTGGGAGCACTTTCCACAGAGCGGTGCTAGTGTGAAAGCCCTTGTGTATGCGTGTGTGTGTGTGTGTGTGTGTGTGTGTGTGTGTGTGTTGAGAGGGGTGTCCCTTCGTGCAAAGCTCCAGCTCGGAGCTGCCTTCGGCCCCTTCCAATGGTGGCTACTACGGACCAAGAGGACAGCAAAACTCCGGGCCTCCTGTCTGGTCCTTTGCATGGGTTCCTCCAGCCACCCTTCCTCTCGCAGGCCCTGTGACCCGCTTGTTTGCTGCCTTAATGACAGGAGGGTTCTTGTTCCGTTGAGGCCCATCTAACCAGGCGAGCTTGCAAGGTGTCTGTTGAAAAGACTTCATAAGCTCTGTTCTCCTGCCCAGACTTCGTGCTAGGGTCCCCCTTGTCCCCGAAGAGGTGAGGACCCCCTCATCGGACTTGGAAAGCAATGCTGTCATCTCTGTCTCCAGGTGCCCTCTAATGCCACAACCTTTTTTAGTTTCTTTTTGCTGTCTCCACACCTTGCCGGCAGATTCCCGGTCACATTGAGGATTTTACTTGCCGAGAGAGAAACTTTGCCTAACACAGGTCAAACAATCTTTTCCTTTATTTATAACACTCCCCTCATCTTGAAACGTGTCCGTTCGTGCCCATCCTTGTCCGGACAGTTGGCAACCCATGGGGACTAGGTAGATTTCAGAGAGTGCCGTGGGGCCGGCCTTTGACCTCTGCTCTCCGAAGCAAATGTGCCATGAGTGTTGCAAGTGGAATCAGTTGGGGTGGGCCTGCACCTGCTCCCGGAATGGCCCGCTTTCCACTTTGAGCAACTGGGTTTTCTACGGCAGCATTGGGGACAACAAATCTCTTTTCTTTAGCAGTTATGTCCCACTGACTCACCCTGTTCTTTGCCCGTTGACGTTGTTGCCCAAGTGTTGATAATAAGCCTTCTAAGCCAGCTCTTTATTATTTCTTAAAATCTCCCTCCTGGAGGCTTCCAAAAAGTAAGATACATTACTAGCCCATAACCATGAAGCCAAGGAGTGTTTGTTTTTTTTAAATACTTTTCTCCACTAAGGTGTGGTTATGTAATTCTTTTGAACAAACCAATTCCCTTTAAAGAAAATAAATACAGAATACCTTTTCTTGGTAATCGGAAATCCCGAAATTCCGTGGGGGGAGATGTAAACAGAATTGTTTTTAAATTTGTGGCTTCTCTAGATTGTTACAGAAGTCTTGTTAAGGGAACTGAGTTATTTTATCACTATTTTCTTATAAATAAATGTGAAGGGACTATTTAAGAGGCCTGCAGGTTTTCATAGGGTACCTGCAGAAGGAGGCTGGTAGTAGTGAAACCACCCTCTCCTATAGCCTGCTCCCTAGGCAGCCAAGAAGGCAATCCAGGTCTTTGTGACTTGGAGTCACAAAGGAAAACCAAGGCCCTATGCTGTGGGTGTGACAGCAGAGCTTACACAGCCTCGTCCCCCTGCACCCCCAGCATACTTATTTGCTTGTTTGAACCTTTGTCCAAAAAATGCCCATCTATTTTTTTTGTAACTTCTATTATGCCATGTCCCACTTGCTTATACTTTGCATAAAGAAACACCCCTGAATGTAAATATGCTTATTTTTTTAAAACAAAGACTACAAGTTCAATATAAAGCCTATGAAATTAGAATGCGAAGAAGGAAATGACACTAGGATTTTTTTTTGCGGGGGGAGGGCTATTTTATATTGTTTAGTTGTGTTGCTTGCCTATAATAAAGGACTGTGACATTTCAGGCTTCAGCGTGTTATCGAGAGCAGTTAGAATTTGTTGGCTTGTATCTGAAATTACTGTTTTCTTATCTCTTGAGAATAGGTAGTGTTTGCAGTGTGCTTGAAAGAAGTTTGTTTTCTGTCTGATACTACGGAGACTAGTTATAAAATTGCTTTGTGTAAACTATCATTTTGCCACATGACAGCAGACACCTACCTGGTGGGATGGAGTTGTCATTGTTAGTGACAAGAGCCCCTCAGCCATCCCTGCGCTGTGTAGACTGGGTAGAATGGGCAAGAGATGGCACATTAGAAAGTGTGAGTTAGTGAAGGGACAGATGTGCTGGTGAGTGGGCAACCATCTCCCTAGAGTGTTGTCTTTGTTAAGAGCACACATGCAAATTTTACTTGGATGGAAATCATCTGTGATGAGCATCTGTCTGGGGAAGGCATTCTTTTCAGAAGGCGATTGTGTGAACACTTGATGTGTTGCTTAGGGAGGTTTAGAGCTCATTCTTAAAGCGTGCACGTGTGTGTGTGTGTGTGTGTGTGTGTGTGTGTGTGTGTGTGTCTGTGTCTGTGTGTGTGTATCTGTGTGTTTGTGAATGCGGCTGCACACATGCTGTGGTGCATAAGTGGAAATTAAGAGAGCAGTCTGGGCCTCTGTTCTTTCCTGCCACTGGGACTGAACTCATGTTGGCAAGCTAGTGTAGAAAGTGATTTACCTGTTGATTAGTCTCACCAGTCACTAGTCAGTTTCGACTCGTCAGATGTGATGATAGCTGGTGGAATATTTTAGGGTACAGAGTCCGACAAATTGCCTTTTGATGAAGTTTTAAGATACAGTTAAGCCCACACTTGCTGTATCTCAGTGTATCTGTTGGTGTATGTAGGATCCATCTTAGGATTTGGTTGTTACAGAACCAGAGACTGAATTCGGTACTGGATGTCATATGAATAAGGGAGAGAGTATTTGACATTTGACAGGATGGTGAATATTGAATTTTTTCCTATAGAGGAAACACATAGTTGTGTTGGACTGGAAAGTATCCACTGACATGAAATCTCAAAACTGGGTACATCTGAGCAAAGGCCGAGTCACTCCTGCAAAACCAGTGCACTTCATAAGGATGTAGCTTTACTTACTTGTTGGCATATATTTATTTTAATAGACTTATTCAAACAAGAAGTAATTTGAGAAAGATTAAGAGGGTGATGTGTTGTTGTTTTGGCATATAGTCTCTCTATGTCACCCAGGCTGCCATTGTACTTGTGGTCTTCCTGCCTCAAACCTCTGGGACGCTGGGATAACAGGCAGGCTATCACTATATGCAGCTGAGCATCAGCACTGTGAGACACTCTTGCCTGTCAGCGGCCAATAATACCAAGATAGAGGGCCTGTCTCTTTTGATGGTAATATGACCAACCATATTCCTGATTTGTATCAAGCCAGGACTGTTTTGATGTTAAAGAAATAGTAACTCCGTACCATTAACCATTTAGATTTTCTTTGGGTTAATGTATTTGAGAGTGTCTAGGTCCTTAGGAATGGGAAAAAAAAAAAAAAAAAAAAAAAAAGGATTATTTGTCACAAAACTTCAAATCTAAATTTGAGCTACATTTCTTAAAAGACATTATTTATTCCACCAATTCACTTAAGTAATGTTAAATTTCTGGGTTGGAGACTACTACTAGGAATATTTCCTTTTGTTATTATAAACTTTAATCATGAGGGATTAGGCACTTACAATGTGAAATAATCACAGGTAATTTGTATTATATATATCTCAGTAGCTGTGTCCAGATGGTGGGCCTGAAGGGCCAAGAACATTTCCTTAAAGATATTTGCAAACTGTGGAGTCACTCTTGTCTCTGGGTTTCTAGAACTTGGACCATCCTTTGGTTTTCTCTCTCATGAGGCTTCCATGCATGGGCATATCAGATTATTATTGGGTGGCACTGTGACCTGGAAAGGTATTTATTTCATTTATACAGGCTTGGATTCTGTGGCCTCTTTAATTTGGGACTTGCAAAATGAGGTCATAACATGTATGCACCCAACTATATGTCTCTAATTATTAAGAAAACAGTGATTATAGGATCTCTCTCTATCCCATAATAATAGGCTTAAGATACTACTAGGCCTCTGGACTTTGTGATTAAATTTTCAATTATATTTTGCTTTTACAACTGATCAAAAGTTTAAAAGAATGATCAGAAATACTTCATGTCAAATTGAATTTGAAATACATGAATATGGTTTTATTTAGACTTGAACTAAAGTAAGCACATTCAACAAACAGTGTATTTATTATGTGGCATTTTGGCCCCATCGACATTTACCTATGGGGTCTGTGGCTCTTATGTATCGTGTAAGCTTAGTGACATTTATCAGTCTGTGTTGCAACACAGCACGGCCTTCATATTGCATGGCCCACTGAAAGCTTTCTCCTATTTACACTTTTCTGTACTTAACTATTTAATACTGATGGAGATAATGTATCTTTTAAAATGACTTTCATTTATAGAAGTGAATTGTAAGTTTTAGCTTTTACCCTTCACGCAATCTGTGTCTCTGCTTTCTTCCTTCTGTCTTGCCAATGGAGGGTTCCTGCATTAATAAAGGGCCTCCTATAGGTGTCTATTTGCCCTCCCTGCATCTACCATTCTGTATTTTCAGCTTTTCTCTTGCTATGGGGATATTATTTGTGCTTGACAAGGTTGTCAGTCAGTTTTTACAATGCTAAGGATGGTGTGGAGGTTGCTTTCAAGACTTGTACTCCCGCCATTCTAGACCCATGCTGGTAGCAATTTACCATGACAAATGGTGACATTCCTCCAACAGTACATGCATTTCCCATAGTCCATCCTCAGGAGCTTTCCAGTGTTTCTGAGCAAGTCCTTTTAGAAGACAGCTCCCCCTGCCCCGCCCCCCACCCCGCCTCCCGCCCCAGCCAGCAGCACCATGTGGTAATGCAGGATTTTACAATCATCTGTCTAGTCTCCCTCATCAGGAGGTAAACTACTCCTGGCTAAGACTGTCGTCCACAGGCCAAGTCCAATTAAAATAAGTTCCCTAGCCAAACATATTTCTATTAAAAAAAAAAAAAAACTCCAACCAAACAAAAAGCTTTAAAATCAACTGTCAAAATATATTTTACTTAGGCTCATTTGATTAGACACATTTCCAGATCACAGCTGCCTTCACACAAATGCTGTCTACTGTAGACCCAGTTCCCACCTACACCAAGCCAAGTGCTGCCTGTTAAAAGACCACAGCTGAAGGTGGGCGTGGCTCTGCAGGCCTGCAATCTCAGCTGCTTGGGAACCCGAGATGGAAGGATCCCAAGTTCAAGGCCAGCCTGAGCCACAGAATAAGTTCCATGTCTTCTTGGGCTCCAGAGTGAGTTCAAGGCCATCCTGGGCAATTTAGTGAGACTCTTTCTCAAAGTGAGAACAAAAAGAAAGGTAAAAATGTGGCCTAAGAAGATCTCTTAGGACTGTCACTCACTGGAATAGCTCTCTGCCTTCACCCTAGAGACCCGAAACAAAACAAAACAAAACAAAACACCCAGCTCACAACTCTACCTCGAATTGATTCAGAGAATGCTTTCCACCATTATCCCTTGAGATTTTCCCACCTACAGGCCACTGACCTCAGGGGTCCTACTCCTCTACCCCGCTTCCTTCTCAGCATAGCTCCTGTCCAGTCTTTGTTTCTCTAGACCATAGTTGGGGAGCTATTGTTCAGAGGGAAGCCCCGTGTTGCTCCAGACACAAGGCAGCAAGGGTCTCCATTCTCTTTTCTGAACCACGAGAAAGTGGGCTTAGTGGGTACCATTGAGGTGACCAGACATTTGCACTCCTGTTCTCCCTTGGAAAACAGAGAACACTGAGATGAGATTTGGGTGCTGGTGTTAGTGGACCCCTCTGCTAGCATGGCCTGCAGCCCTCTTCACAGGGCTCCTAGACAGGGCTATCTGATCTCACATTTTTTGAGAGTGGCTGTATTGCCACAGCGCTACCTTCTGTGAGTGGCCAGTGCACCTGAAGTGTAAGTGACTCAGTGTGGCTTGTAGTCTAAGGTCAAGATCTGCCTGTGATTTCTCAGTCTCTGGTGGCCACTGCATCCTTTCTATAATTCTGCCATTGTTGCACAGCCGCCACCATCACCTTGCTCTGGCATCCTTTTCTTCTATCCCAGGATGTTTTCTGGCAGCCTTCTGGCCATGTGAGCTTTCCACCCAAGGGCTCCAGGGATTTAGAGAAGTTAATTCACTGGCATTTTCTCTTGCATCTCCCAGCTTGCCTCTCAGAATCCTCATAGGAATTGTGAGTTAAGTTTCCCAATTCCTTTCCCACTGAACCCAGAGCTCCTCGGAGACAGGTACCCTGCTTTGTATCTGTGTCATCTGCGTGTGGCACAGTGGACAGCTGTCACCCAGCACACCAGCTTCACTTCCCATTTGTGGTTGGATAAGGTAGTATCAGTGTCATATGACTTGGCGTCTTCCCAGAATGTGCTAGATGCCTCTCAAGCAAACAAACAAACAAACAAATGAACAACCACGACCATTTCTTAAATTTTCACACACCTTTGTTCCTGCCAGACAATGTGAACAGACAGATCAGCTGGCGCTGCAGGCTCTAGGCTCTCCGCTGTGACAAAGCTTGCCAGCAATGTGGCCATGTTCTTCACTGGCTTGAGAAGTGTCAGATAGATGCCTTAACGAAGAGCACTGGGCAATGGTGGCCTTGGGAGGGTGTGTACTCTATTAGCTGATGGTCCAGTGTGGGGGCTGCGATTGCTGTTCCAGATTGTCACAAAGCCCCTCCCTTGTGGTGCCGTTTTGCCATGGCCAGCATGAAGGGCCCCCACCCCCGTGCTTTAGCCCCACAGAGGAGCAGGACACAGGAGAGGCACCTGCCCTTTTCTTTGTGACACAGGTTATACAGATCTCTTTATACACGTGACCTCAGCACAATGCCCATCCTACAGTCATTAATGGGAGGCTTGGCCTAGTGGGGGCACAGTTCCTGATACTAGTGAGGGGATAGGAGGAGCTTGACACAGTGGACTGATGGGGTGGGGGATGGGCAGTTGATCTCTCCTTAAACACAGGACGACTTCCTGTCAGGGTCCTCAGAAGTCAGCTGTCAGGAGGTATGTCCAGCCAGTGTCTGGCCTGTGCTGAGAGATATAGCCTTACTTTTCTCAGGTTATAATTGACAGGAAATGGTTCTAAGGTGCACAGAATGGCTATGTATTGGCCAGGTTCAGGCCTCTTGCAGCTGGCATTTCTGATTGTAGTCTACATCAGTCCAAAGTATACAGATTCTTCATCCCTACTGTCTTTCTAGGACCTAGCAGACCATGAGCATAGGGATTTTCCATCCATCCCCATGAGGAAGTGACATTTAGACAGTCACGCAAAAGTGTGGAAATAACCAGGCCTTTCTGTCTGTCAGATGTCAGGGGATGGCATGCTTTGACTTTTATGATTCTCATCTTCTATTTTTCATGCCATACCAATGTCTTCTTATCTGTGGTGTTCATCGGTCTAAGGTTGGATAGCTTGGGAAGAGAAACCCCTACCTACAGCCATAGGCTAGCTGAGTCTGGGCAAGTCAGGGAGCCTCTTGCTTTCCTTCTGGCTTAGAGTAGGCATGATGTGCAAGGGGTCTGGGTTATCAAGTGATGAGGGTTGTCTACAGAGCTCATCATATGAATTACTGTGTGTGGCTGGAAGAGTCAGAGACTGAAACTGAGGCATGCCCCTTGTACTGATTCTGCAGTTAGAAGTACGCAGTCTGAGCAATTAAATACTTAAATAGCTCCCCCAGTCAATCCTAGCAGCACTTTCCCAAACTATAATGGTCTGGAAGTTATTTAAAAATAGGCACGGGTGGGAGTGATAATTCAGAGAAATGAACACTTCTGTTCAGGTGGCTGGAACCTTAATAATTAAGAACAAAATTCCCTTATGTTCATTAAACAAGTGATTAGCTTGAAAGAGGCTGATGCATTGTAGGTAGAGTTAAGGCACATGTCTCTGCAAACAGTTTCTCTTTGAGGTCCCCATCTAGCCGGCCACCCATCTTGCTGCCTATAATTTTGTGTTGTCTTGGATTTAAGTAGAAATAAAACCTTATTTGTTCTACACAGGGCCTATGCCACTTAAGTTGTAATGATCGGTGATGTTCTAACAGCATCGTTAGCATGGAGAATGAACTAGAGACCTCTTTTAGCCCTTACCGGATCGATTGATCTGTTTGAAAAAGTGTTAATAGAGGTACAGAAATCTCAGTGTTTCTCATGCTACATCTGCCCTCTGAATTCCTATCCTTAGCCAATTCGCAGAGGTTTTTGCTTGGTGTTCATGGACTGACTTATTTTCAAAGAAAGGTTTCCAAATGAAGTGCATGTGCCAATTTTACAGCACTAAGAACTGTAATGAGAGGCTGAGATGATGGCTTACTGGGTAAAGTGTTCGCCGTGCAGGCCTGAGAACCTGAGCTCAGAATTCCCAGTGCCCAGGTCAAAGCTGGGTGTGGCAGCATGCATCTGGAAACTGCCGCATCGGGGGCAGAGACAGGCTGATCTCTGTCAGTGTAGCTGAAATGCTAAGCTCCGGGTTCAGCGAGAGACCCTGAACCAAGTAATAAGGTGGAAAGTGATAGAGGAAGACATCTCATATGATTGGTCTCTGGCTTACACTCACACACACACACACACACACACACACACACACACACACACTCTGACACTCATATGGTTAAGACACATGTACACATACATACACACACACTGGCACACACATGGATGAGAGTACCCTACAAACATGTACACACACACACACACACACACACACACACACACACACTGGCACTTACATGGATGAGAAACATGCACACAGACACACTGGCACTTGCATGGATGAGAGTACCCTACAAACACACACACACACACACACACACACACACACACACTGGCACTTACATGGATGAGAAACATGTGCACAGACACACTGGCACTCGCATGGATGAGAGTACCCTCACATACATGTACACACACACACACACACACACACACACACACACACTGGTACTCACGTGGATGAGACACATGTACACAGACACACTGGCACTCACATGGATGAGACATATGTACACAGACACATTGGCACTCTCATGGATGAGTACCCTCACATACATGTACACACACACACACACACACACACACCACCACCACCACCACCACCACCACCACCACCACCAAGAGAGGGAAAGAAAGATAATTAAATCTAGTTTGTAAACTAGACTAAATTAAGTTGAAAGCAATACTTCAACTTGAGAGATTTCCTCATTATTTTTCAGTTTAGCTAATTTTTCATGTTTCAGGGTTATAGTTTTCTTACGGGAGGAAACAGGTGTTGGTCAGCTCTCAGCTAGGTGGTGTGCTCATACAGTACTGTCTTGCTGCTATGGTAGCTCCTGGGGAGTCGTTGGATGCTCTGTGAGGCTCGACTCTTCCAGTATATCCTTCCGGCCAGAAAGACAACAGTGGTTCTCTCCTGTTTGGAGTTTAGATTGTCCCTTGACTCTAGCCTGGCATGTAGCCCCCAACTCCTCATCCACCAACTGGTAACACAGAACTGGGGTTCTGAAGTTCCCTCTCCTGCAGCCTCTTCTGTTTCCTGCAGGACAGTCTGATGTCTCCGTGGTAGCTATACTTTCTCACTGTCCTTTTGCTGAAGAAACAATCCAGCACAGGCATCGATATGATACCTTCCTCCTGATATCTGTGTCCTGCTAGATGCAACAGTCCGGCTGCTTTTCCAAGGCTCCCGAGACTCTTAGATGGGGCTTAAGTTTTTGAAAGAGGCAAGCTGAATGTGGCAGTAGGGGACCTCACTTAGAAATTGGTGGATGCAGTGACAGCATAGCTGACTGAATAGGACTTGGATCAAGACTCTGCCTCCTGTCTAGCAAGTGCTTCTGCCTTGATGCTGGCTAATGAATTAATAAACATGAGAAGCCTTCCCTTTGTACGGCTGTTGATTCATCTCTCTGTGTCCTGTGCTGATACATTTGATAAAAGTACAGGATTCACCTTTGCCTCCTTCAGTGCAGAAACTTGGAGAACGTAAACTTACGAATCTGTTAGTTGTGTTTTCTTGTGTGTAACCTCAGTGAGAGCTGGGTGATTCCTTAACTGTCCCTTTGTTGTTGGTAAGTGAGTTTCCTTAAGAAAGAGTGTGCTTGGCACTTGGATGGTTTCTAAGGGCTGGTGTCCTGCTAGACAGGGGAAGGATAGTGTGAGACATTGTGCCTGCCATTGTGTGTATTCCTATAGTTCACTGATTCTTATTTGTATTAGTTAGCTTCTTATTAATGTGACAAAATACCGAAGACAATTAACTTATCAGAAAAAAAGGTTTATTTTGGCTATGGTTTTCAGTGGCTTCATTTCATGGTCTCTTGTTCCAGTTGCCTTTGGACCAATAGTAGTACACCATGGTTAGAGAGTGCAGTGGAAGAAGCTGCTCAGATCATGTTGGTTGGGAAGCAGGGATGGGAAGGGCAGGGTCCCCAATGACACAACTCTCTCCATATGAGCACGCCCCCATAAGGATATGCCATGCTTCAGTAGCACCATGTTGAAGACAAAACCATTAATATACTGGGCTTTGGGGGGGACTCTCCATATCCAAGCTTTCTATTGCACACTAAGAGACACAGAAGAGGAAAACCATGCCTTCTTCCTGGCTAGTGCATTTTACCAGCTCCTGTGAGTCATTTCTGTGTTGAATGTCCTCTGCATATTACTTTCTTAGCTCTCTGGAAGTCCATGGAGATAGAACATCCCTCATCCCCTGTATTTTTTCGAGTTGAAATGGTTTCTAGTGATGATGCTGGATAGGTGAACCTGAGCAGTATCCTTGTTTCTGTTTTAACCAATGGCTATAGAGGACTCAAGTGAAGGAGGAAGAAAATGCCAACTCTATTTTAACTGTGGGAAGCATTGCCCCTTAGACAAGGCATAGGAGCAGCAACCTTAGAGGAAAATTATATGCTTTAGATGTTTTCTTGGCGCTGACTTTTTATTTCTGAATTAAACACTATGTAGGCTTCTTGCGTCAGCAATGAATGTTTGAGAGTTCGGTGGGAAGTGATGAGTGGTTTGCCTTTAAACTCAGTTGGCCTTCATATTATAACTCTGTGCCCCGAGGGCCGTGCACTAATTTGCATAACTTTTTATTTAGAGAAGACAGTGTTTCTGTAAAGAAAAATATGCATTTGCTTGAAAACGTGCATTTATTTTAAGTATGTCAAAGTGTTAGATGAATATTTGAATGATTTTTTTAACCAGTCCCTTTTTTTTAATTAGTGGTGCTTGCTCTGGGGTGCTTCTGTGTTGGGGAGGGTGGGGGATTTTGCTGCAGAACCATGACTGTGGTTTGCATGTCTGCTCTCATTCCTGCTGCAGATCTTGTGGAGTGGAGAAGTAAGACCTTCCAAACTAGTCTCTGCCACTGAGACATGTGTCACTCAAACTGGTTGGCTGGTCTCCTTGTTCTCCATCCCCTCTTGATATTCTGGAGTTACTTGGATTATAGAAAAAATTTTTAAAAGATTTAAAATTTTGTGTAAATGTACCACAGTTTCTTAGTCCATTCTTCTACTGAGGGACACTTAGCTTGTTTCCATGTTCTGGCTATTATGTATAGAGCAGCTATGAACATGGTTGAACATATGTCCCTGTTGTGTGGTAGGGCATTTTCTGGGTATATTCCAAGGAGTGGGATGGCTAAGTCTTGAGGAAGCCCTATTCCCAATTTTCTGAGAAAGCGCCAGATAGCTTTCCAAAGTGGTTGTACTAGTTTGCATTCCCACCAGCAATGAAGGAGTGTTCCTCTCTCTCCACATCCTCGCCAACATGTGGTGTCATTTGAGTTTTTGATCTTAGCCATTCTGATGGGTATAAGATGGAATCTCAGTGTCGTTTTGATTTGCATTTCTCTGATGACTAACGAGGACGAGCATTTCTTTAAGTGTTTCTCGGCCATTTGATATTCCTCTGTTGAGAATTCTCTGTTAAGTTCCAAGCCCCATTTCGCTATATTTACACGATGGAATACTACTCAGCTATTAAAAATGAGGAATTCCCGAAATTTGTGGACAAATGGATTGATCTAGAAATTATCATAATGAGTGAGTTCATCCAGAAGCAAAAAGAGACAAACGGTATATACTCACTTATATCAAAACACTAGTCCAAGGGATACGTACCATGAAAATCTTTACTTACCAAGAAAGTGGGTCAGAGGAGAGGATATCCGATTGAGACTTTAGGCAAGAGTAGCATGGAAGAAAGAGAAAATAGTGGGACCCACAGGGTCCTGGAAACCTACAAGAAGAACTTTATGACAGGCAGATCTGGGTCCTGGGGTCCTCCTCAAACTAAGGCACCAGCCAAGGAGAATATAGGCAGTAAGCTTCGAACCCCTACCAAGACCTAGCCGACGAACATGATATTCTCCACCGTTGAGTGGAGAGTGAGATCTGACTCTCACACGAACTCTGGTGCCCCTTTCCTGACCATGTCCCCCGGATGGGGAGACCTGGTGGCACTCAGAGGAAGGATAGCTAGTTACCAAGAAGAGACTCGATATTCTGAGAGCATATATAGGGGGAGGAGGTCTCCCTCAGTCACAGACATAGGTGAGGGGAGAAGGGGAGAAATGGGAGAGAGAGAAGAATGGGAAGAAACAGGGGAAGGGCTAACAATCAAGATGTAATATGAATAAATTAATAAAAAATAAATAAAATTAACTAAAAAAAGATTTAAAATTTTGTTTACTACTACTATTACTACAACAACAACAATAACCATCATCATCATCATAATTATTATTACGTGTGTGTCTCCATATCTGTGTGCGACAGCTACAGAGTGCATATGGATGTAAGAAGAAACTTTTAGAACTTGGCATTTTCCTCCTGATGTGAGATTGGGAATCGAAAGTGGGCTTTCAGGTTTATGTGGTAAGTGCACTGACCTGAGCCATCTCACTGGCCCTGGGTTGTAGAATTCATGAGATAATTTGACAAGGAGTAAAAGGACACTGTGGAGTGCCTGCCATATGGTGCCCTCCTTTTTAATCCCCGTTACTATTTTCTACTGGGAAACTATCAGACTAAACAAAAGAACAGACTCTAGGTACTTGTGTGGTGCATGAATCCTCACAGAGCGTGTCTGGAAGGAGACATGCATGGTTTCTTGCTGTATCCACACAGCAGAGACATAGCCAGTGCTACTGGTAGAAGAAACAGAACTTAGTATGGTGTTCAGAACCGTTTGCTCCTTTACCATAGGAAGGCAACATTAGGAATGCGATAAAGATCGTATCTTGCATTCATAAGTTGCTCTTGAGCATGTGTTATGAACACAGCATTGGTCATGGCCAGGTGGACTGACTCCTGAAGAAGTCCTGGGGGTGGGTACAGGACAGGAAAGACTTCAGGGTGATGGGGAAGTGCTAGAGAGCTCATTTTTGATTGTGGGCCACACCTTGTGTCAGTTTGGTCATCCTGGCTGGGGCCTCAGTGCTCTGCTTCTAACAAATGCATCTGGTTCCTGTTTCCTTTGCTTCTGTCCTCCTAGCAGTTGTCTTGTTCCACCAAGATGAGGCCAGATCACTTCTGGGATGCAGCGATGGCTGCCCTTTACAAATTGTATGCCACTGACATTGTATATTCAGTTAAAGTGGGTGTGAAAGTACATCTCTGAGCTTAGTGTTTGTGGCACACAGTCAAGAGTAATGTTCAGAAAAGAGGCAGCAAGAGAATCAGGATGGTTTTAGCTAGATGTTAGTGTCAGAGCATCAGGGAAAACCTGCACGTGTATATAGGTCACTCCGGAGGATATTTGCATACGTCCTCTTAGGAGCTGATCAGTAGTTGAGCTAAACTATGAACGGTATAGCTTTTCTTTTCTTTTTTTTTCTTTTTCTTTTTTTTGGTTTTTCCAGACAGGGTTTCTCTGTGTAGCCTTGGCCATCCTGGACTCACTTTGTAGACCAGGCTGGCCTCGAACTCACAGCGATCCGCCTGCCTCTGCCTCCCGAGTGCTGGGATTAAAGGCGTGCACCACCACGCCCGGCAGTATAGCTTTTCTTGTCCTGTGTAACATCTACGAGTCATTAAGACATTGCCCTTCCTTCTTTTCTAAGGCTCCTCTGTCTAGATGAGTCAGGGTGCCCTCCCCCGCTCAGTGGTGGTGCCACCTTGCCTTGCCCCAGTGACTGATGGATGGTTTTTAGATAGCGAACTCTTCCTACCTTATTCCATTAGGTTTTGTATCCTCGGGACTTTATAAGGGGTAAGAATCATTTATCCATCTCTCTGCCCTCAGGAAGTGAATATAAGGCCATTAATCTGAAATTACACCGTGCTGCATTAGCTCTGTAAGGAGGCATAGGAAAGCACTAGTCTGTATTATTCTTTAACCATCCTATTTTATAAAGTATAGGTTACATGGCCGTGATGGAAGCAATAGCTTATTTTGAAACTGCGGGCCTGTGAGTGGTGCATGTTATCATAGTCTTCATTACACCAGGAACACTGAACTAGTGATTTCATACGTGCTGAAACATGGCACCCCTGCTGCCTGGCGGGTGTCTGTGTCAAGTTCTAATAATTGTGCTTGGTGCTGTTTCTGGTGCCCTTTAAAAAAAGTATATGCAAACCAACAGTAGAAGTTAATCATTGGGCTGAAATGAGCCCACATTAGGGTCTCGTATTTAGCTTGGCAGCATGATTTTCAACACACCTGTGGTACTTTATTGGGAAAAATGGCTTTATCAGTTCTCATAGCAGCAGAATGTGGCAATGGCTTCGGAGTGTCCCCGAGTCTTTATATGTTGAAAATGTATGTCCCAAATTCATATCTTAGTGGAGAGATATTTGGGGGGTAACTAGAATTTATGAGAGTGAGGGTGCCCCATGCTGACATTAGTGGCTACAGCGAGAGTCCAGTTAGCCCCCACAGTCTACTTTATTACACAGTAACGCAGGACACAGCTGCCTCGGATGCTGAGCAAATGCGGGTGCCCTGCTCTAGACTTCTTTGTCTCCAGAACCATAGGCTAAGGGAACCTTCTCTTCCAGTTTCCTAATCTGTGGCATTTGGTTGTAACAATAGAAAATGGACTATGATAAATGTCTCAGAGTGGACTTTCTTATGAGGTCTAGGCAGTAGGAAAGGCTTGCTTTACTCCATTCGTCCCCTTCAAGCTTACGATGCTGAGAGTGAGGGCAGGTCTTTGCCATTGTTAGCCAGGTAGACAATTGGGAGTTCCTTCATGAAGGCTCTTTTAAGTCAAGGTCCGGCTATTGCTGCTTAGAAGCGATGCCTCTGTGAAGGTAGGAGGGGTGATAGAGCCTGTGAGAGTTGGAGCTTAGGTTGAAAACTGCATAAAGTGTAGCTAGGTGGGTTGTAGAAGGGTACCAACCGGCATGAATAGAAGCCACACGGCAGATGAAAGCATGGGCTGTTGTCACCACCATGAGTGCAAGAATCAGTAGATTGCTTCAGAGGACGTGAAGGGAACAGGAGACTTAGATGCCAGGATCAGGAATGCACTGTGGATGGTCAGCAGGCAGGCTGTGCAAAGCATGGCTCTATCTTGATCAACTGCGCGGGAATTGGGCCAGCAGTTTTGAGTACAATATGATACTAATGGGCAAAGGTTGCTCTCAGAATGTCTCATGATTCCAGAGAGAGAACAGGGAAGGAAGGGTGGAGATTAGCTGTGTCAGTTATGGTGACAATGGCTCGGTCCTGCTGTCTCATCAAGAATAGGTTGGGCATCCTGAGGCTGTCCTCGTTTGATGAGTGGTGGGTGTCAAGGTGTTTCAGCTGTTCCACAGTCATGGTGGAGGGAGCGTATCTGGGACTGTAAAAACTTTAACAACGCGGTGTTAGGGTTGGGGCCAGATCACGAACAGGAACTGTGCGGAAATACGGGGTTTGACAAGCTTCGTTCATTTCTTTAGTTGCTGGAGTGTTGGGAATGAGTGTGTTGTATTCTTATCACAGGATAAAGATTCATTTAGATGTGACTGTCTGCAGGTGTCTGTATCTCTTTAAGAATGTTGAACTTTGTGACTGACCATGGGGTCGGGGACAGTTGCTTCTGTGTATAGCAGAAATGTGGTGGACGGGAGGCCCCAGTGATATCAGCCAAGAATGTGGAAATTGGCAGGGTACATGCAGTCTAATCTAATGTCGTTGAAAATGACCTCACCTTTACTCCTCACAAATACCTCGTGGGGTCAGTTCTACTCCTATTTTAAAAGTGAGGACTGCAGAACACAGAGGGTTAACTATCATGCCCAAGGACAGCTAACTTGATATCTTCACCTATTCATTATTTCAATCTAATCTCATGTCCTCCTCAGATATTCATGGATAACATGCTGGGAGCCCCCCGAGGGAAGTCCAGAGTCTAAGGTGAGGGTATAGAGATCACAGAGGAGCAGTGAAAGCTCACTCAGGTCTGTGGTGACCTGGATGACCTGGAAGGAAGGCTGGGTTTACTGTAGGCAGTGCCTGGTCCTTCGTGTGGTTGCCTCAGAGTTTATCCCAGTTTATTCTTTCATTTTTCCCAGACAGGGTACTCACCCTGCTTACCTGATATCACTGTAACACACAGGTGGTGGTGACAGGGTAGGGGACATAGACTAGCGACTGTTGAGTGCACACTGTGTGTTCTAGTACACTGTGCAGCCTGTTGTGGGAGAAGTGGGAGTGTCTGAAACAGAAACTGAGCATGAACCCCCAAATGTGAATAAAGAAAGGAAGCTGTGACTTTCCAGTCAGAGATGTGCAGAGCTGCTCAAATTTGATCTGTGGGCTCATCTGTCCACAGGTAGATAAGCATGGGTGTTAGAGTGGATCCCCGCCCCCCTCTGAAAAGTTGAGGACTTTGTGGACACAACCAGACATAACATTAGGGAAGTTGCTTCTTTGAGCAGAATGTTTACACCTTTGGCCTTCTAGACCTAGAATAGGCTGCCTGAATCGTTGAGTGCTTTACCTGGATTTTGTTATTCAACCACCCCAGTAGCTCTGTATGCAGGACCATTACACTCCACATTTTGGAGCTGAACATGCTGAATCCAGAGAGATTAAGCAGCTAGTTTAGGGTAACCAGGGTAACAATGCTATGCTCTGTCCCTGGGTAGCAGTTCTACTGTTACTGCCACTTGCTCTGTGAGCAGCTTCACCAGCCTCTACTGGTTCCAGGGCCCAGGGCCCCATCCTTGGTTTCAGTGCTTGGGGAAGCCACATGTATGTACCCCTGGAACCAATGTGGTGTGCTGGCATTTGTTAATCCTGCAAGGGGTTTCAAGCTTATGACTTGTGGAAGAAATAGGGACAGGCAGCAAAAGTCCAGATTACTTCAGTCTCTTACTATTAGTCTTTTTGGTTCCACAGCAAAATTGGAGGAAAAGATCTTAATTAAAAATTCTTTTTTTGGCTTAAATTTTTTTATACAATATATTTTGACCACTTCTCCTCCCACTTCCCCCCTGTATTCGCCCCATTTCTCTACACCACCCAGTGTCATGTCCTTTTTCTTTCTGTCTCTCACAAACAAAAGCAAAGACAAAAACAAAAATAAAAGCACCTATATAATCATAAAAAACAATCGTCCTCCAGGACAAAATATAGGACCCCCTCAAAACACACACACACACACACACAACCCACAAAGTACATTTTGTGTTGGCAAACTATTCCTCAGCAGGGGTCTGCCTTAGAGTGTATCCAAGGGTTACTCCACTGGAGAAAACTTATTTTTCCTCCTCCTACCAAGTATGTATCGATTACAAAGAGCTTTTGGTTAGGAGTGGGACTCTGTGCCTTTTGCTGTGCTGGGCTTTTTGTCTGGCTTGAACTCATTCAGGCCTTCTATGTTAAAGTCACAGTCCCTGGGAGTTCATATGTACTTCGGCACTGTCGGGTCTGGACGATGTTGGGTTTTTGGAGAATGTAATACTTTCCTAGCAGACAACTTTATACTGTCTAGGAAGCCAGGCAGTGGGGCCTGACTACATGGGACATTACTCAGCTACATTACTGCATTACTCTCAGTGTGTTAAGAGTGCTGAGTCCTATGAGGTGCTGTGTGTGTGTGTGTGTGTGTGTGTGTGTGTGTGTGTGTGTATACAAACCATGGAAGGCTGTGCCAGCTGGTCTTTGAGAGGTGTGCTATATAAGCTCATGGCCCTAGGAAAGAACAGAAGAAGAGTGCATGCTCTCCAGCAGTGCCTTCCTCTAGCTTTCTTGCCGATACCATTTGCACCTCTATAAGAGACTCTGTTTAGATGGTTCTTCCTGACTACAGGAACTCTGACGGGTGGGGAGAGTCTTGGAAAGGAGTCTTCAGGGGCAGGGGTAAGAGATCTGAAATGACAAAAATGACTTATATTACTGGAATGATTTGGTTGGACAGGAACATTGGAGTCTACTGTATTCTACACAAACAAATCCACTTCTAGTATGCCTACCCTGTCAATGTTGTTATTACGGTCATCATTGTTACTCCTGGGTTCAGCTTAAGGGTACTTGATACATTTCACTTGCGTTTCCTGAAGCTCCTGAGTCTTCAGGAAGGCACTCCATTCACTTCTCTCCAGATGGAGAATGGCCAGTGTACGAAGTAAAGACAGTGAAGTGAGCCAGGCATAATGATTCACATCTGCGATTTTAGCACTAGGCTGAGGCAGAAGAGCCACGAGTTCAAGGCCAGAGTGGTTTACACAGTGAGTTTCTGGGGCAGTCTGGGCTCCATTCTGGGTTGCTGGTAGCCAGGAGGATGCTTCGAATCACCAGGCAGCTTTGGAATAACTAGACCTCCCCTCTTCCCTGGGGGCTTGGATAGAGCCAACATGGCATGATTCTTCAAGAGTTTCAGAGCGTTCCTAAGTCAGTCAGTTGGCTAAGGGTCACCTATTCATTGATTCATTCAAAGGTTTGTCCATTCGTTCCTTCAGTGTCTATTAACAGGGCACGGTGCCCATTCTTGAGGGGACCAGATGTGGAGTTCTGTTTGGCCTAAAGTAACTGTGATGCACCGAGAGCTCAGTTTATATCCTTTGCATGAAGTGTAATGTTGGGCGCATTTCACGTGGTCCACCCATGTTGCATAGAGAAAAGATAGTTGAGCCCAAATTGCAGGCAAGCTCTCATAATGGGCTCAGCACTCTTGTGAGTAAGCAGCAGCTTTGTTTTGTGTGGCCAGCATGAAGAAAAAACTATTGTGTAAAGATACTTCTAGGGTAAGTTAGTTAGTTGTTTTTCCGTGCAGTTGTTTTGCTGTAAATAAAGTCTTCCTAAGTGAAAAAAAAAAAAAAAAAAAAAAAAAAAAAAAAAAAAAAAAAAAAAAAGAAAAAAGAAAAGAAAAGAAAAGAAAAAGCCAAAGGGAGGCGAAAAAGCAAAGCGAAACAAAACAAAATTCACAAAAATATTTACAAACAACAAAACAGACAAAGGAAATGAAGGCTTTTGGACAGCAGTATTAGGGATTGAACCCAAGGCCTCATACATGACCAGAGCCACATCCATCTCTGCGCTGGCTGGTTTTTGGTCAACTTGATGCTAGCTGGAGATATCTTTGAAGCAGAACCTCAATTGAGAAAATGTTTCTATGACATTGCTTATAGGCAAGATACAGGGCATTTTCTTTCTTTTTTTTTTATTAATTTATTCATATTACATCTCGATTGTTAGCCCTTCCCCTGTTTCCTCCCATTCTTCCCTCTCTCCCATTTCTCCCCTTCTCCCCTCCCCTATGTCCGTGACTTAGGGAGACCTCCTCCCCCTATACATGCTCTCAGAATATCAAGTCTCTTCTTGGTAACTAGCTATCCTTCCTCTGAGTGCCACCAGGTCTCCCCATCTGGGGGACATGGTCAGAAAAGGGGCACCAGAGTTCCTGTCAGAGTCAGATCTCACTCTCCACTCAACGGTGGAGAGTATCATGTTCATCGGCTAGGTCTTGGTAGGGGTTCGAAGCTTACTGCCTATATTCTCCTTGGCTGGTGCCTTAGTTTGAGGAGGACCCCAGGATCCAGATCTGCCTGTCATAAAGTTCTTCTTATAGGTTTCCAGGACCCTGTGGGTCCTACAATTTCCTATTTCTTCCATGCTACTCTTGCCTAAAGTCTCAATCGGATATCCTCTCCTCTGACCCACTTTCTTGGTAAGTAAAGATTTTCATGGTACGTATCCCTTGGACTAGTGTTTTGATATAAGTGAGTATATACCATTTGTCTCTTTTTGCTTCTGGGTGTACTCACTCATTATGATAATTTCTAGATCAATCCATTTGTCCACAAATTTCGGGAATTCCTCGTTTTTAATAGCTGAGTAGTATTCCATCGTGTAAATATACCACAGTTTCTTAGTCCATTCTTCTACTGAGGGACACTTAGGCTGTTTCCATGTTCTGGCTATTATGTATAGAGCAGCTATGAACATGGTTGAGCATATGTCCCTGTTGTGTGGTAGGGCATTTTCTTGATTGGTGATTGATCTCAGAAAGCCCAGCAATGGTGCAATACCTGGGTGGGTGGCTCTGGGTGTATAAGAGGAATGAGCAGCCATGTGGAGCCAGGAAACAGTATAACCGCCATGGCTTCTGCATCAGTTCTTGCCTCCAGGCTCCTGCCTCAAGTTCCTACCCCTCACTTCCGTGGATAATTAAATACAGGCTGAAAGATGAAATCAACCTTTGTTACTCCCGGTTATACTAAAAGTTATTTAGTAATTGGATTATGATTATTTTTAAAGCAATTGACCTATTTGTTGCACTTTGGGTGTTTCTGCCCTGACTAAGCCAGAAGTAAGAACAAATCTCTAAACAAGTAATTATGACCAGGACTGTGGCGTGTGAGGACAAAAGGCTTCAGGAACACTCATGGTTAAAGACCCAATCAGTTCTGTTTAAAGGGTAGGGCAGATACATCAAGTTTATTTTTATGAAAGGCCGTGTCATAAAACTTGATGCGTTTTCCATCGCTACAGTCACCATGTGAAGTGTTTCTCTTGCAGCCAGAAATTCTGGTATGCACCTCTGCTGTCCCTCCTCTTCCATTCCTGGTGTTGCTATCAATCTATATGTGGGTGTGTGTATGTGCTACTGTGTATAGCCACTCTTTACTTCTGTTACGTTCTTCCGATAAACACAATGGCTTTGATATTCACTCTCATGGTATTTCTGGCGTTCTCATTCATTATCGACAAGCACTGGTCCATGCACTGACATGCAATGGTTTGTCTAACTGTTCTCTCGTTGACAGATACTTGGATGACTTCCAGGTTTCCTATTATAGGTAAAGCCACTGTGACCATTCACACACACAAGGTTTGTGTGACACATATTCCCTTTGTCTTGGCTGAATACTTAGAAAAGGAAGGGCAGGATCACGTGTTCAGTGACCCTGCTAGACTGTTGTACATTCCACTAGCTATGACAGGATTTATAGTTGCTGAACAGTTTTTACCATTTTAAGGTGTATGAAATTGATTGAACTTTACATGTAAGTATTTTGCTTTTGGATCTGATGTATATGTAGTAGCTTTATTCAGAGAGGGATCGCCTTCCTTATAAGGATGCTTTGTTTGCAAGCACTGGCTGTATGGCAAGTGGGTGAGGCTTAGCCCTCTCCTCCTAGGCATGCCGAGAGTGAAGTATCAGTCTTACTTTGTGGCTCTAATTCTCAAGTGGCTCAAGTCCTTGAGCCAAGGTTTCTTCTTTCCAGTTTCTAGTATTCCTTGTGCTGGCCGTCTAGCTAGTGACTCATGCACACCTTACTGTTGTTAACCTGGCTTCTGCTGCGGCTGGATTCACTACTAGGAGTTGGTGTCTTGGCTCTTTAGAAGGAGAAGACATAGTTGGCTGTTGTCATGCAGGATATATGCTGTTGGTATGGGGTGAGACGTGGCCAGAGGGACAGGTGCTCAATCGCTTGTGAGAGGTGCTGGGGCTTCCTTACAGGGTTAATGTGCACACACGGGGAGGGGTGTGTGCCCGACAGCAGAAAGCCAGCCCGGGTATTTATAGTAAAGTGCCATTCACATATTAATGGCTAGTGTTGTTATTTTAGTAATTCAGTCCTCCTGAAAAGAGAAGACTGATCTTCTGAGGAGTGTTACTGGGAAGTAGTCTGGGGTGGTAAGGGAGCTCTCCCCCGACCCCAGGGGTGGTTCAAGAATACTGAGCAGAGGCTCCCACTTAATTTCAGAAAGGCAGTCATGCACACTGGTCAGTGCCCTTTCTCTTTTACTTATGCTTACCTTTATGGGTGAGGCGGACAGTTAAACTGTTTGCCTCACACAACCTTTAAAGGAAGACTGAGCACAAGTCTTCCAATGATGCTGACAGCCATGTGGCGTCTATGAGAGCTCTTGCCCAGATATTCTTTCCACTGGTGCCTTGAACTGTGACAGTTCATGTTTCATATAATCTCTGTTGGGAAGACCTTAGTGATGAGGGTCAGGGTGGGGGTATTCCAGCCTGCTTAACCCCTGGCAACCAAATTGTCCCAGAGATCAACAGCCAGATTCCCAAGGAAAAGAAGTGGTCCTTTGTCTTCTGGTAGCACGTGATGCACATAATGTCGTTGTGACCTGGCACTCTGTTGTGTCTCTAGGATTGGGGTGTGTGTGTGTGTGTGTGTGATTGTGTGCTTGTGTGATTGTGTTTGTTCAATGTAAGTGTGGACCTTGAACAGTAATTGCTTCTCCACTTCAGGTAGAAGTTCAGCCACCATGGGGTGAGGCCGCTCAAGTTAACATCCTATTTCCAGCACTTTCTGAAGGGGTGTCTCCCGACACCATCATCTTGCTTATGTACTAGTATATTTTCTGTATCCCATCTGTTTCCCCAAGGCCTTAATGGCTAAGGCCAATAAACAGGGATGGTAATACAAATAGAAATAGTATAGTAAAGCAAGCCAAACAAACAAAATGAGCAAAGAGGCCCGTTAACTATGAGCCATGTATTGTGACTGAGCATCAATTTTGTCTTAGTATTTCTGACAAGCTGAGCGTGAGGAAAACAGTGATTTCTATTATTCCCGCTATTGAAACTAGGACATAGTCCGGTTCCTTGTAGGAACCCTGGCACTAAAAGGTAATTACTTGCAGTTGTTTGTTCAGGACGCTACACCCCCATCCATTTTGTGGCTTGCTGCAAGTGTTCCCTCAGAATTTGCAGACGCTGTAGGTACAACTACTGCGTGTGGAGTGTGCTAAGTGGCTGGTGGTGTAGCCTAAGTGGTTGTGGAGACATACAGCTGTGGGTGCAGGACTCCATTGGGCATTACAGAGGCACGTGCATAACGCTGCCCGTGCAGGGCTCAGTGGCTGGGGTGGTGAAACTTCTGGTAGAAAAGGCATAGGGGCAGAGCAGGAAGAAGAAACAGAGGCATCAGATAAGGTTAATTTATTTATGGATGGCATGAAGAAAGGCCAGGAGACAGAATATCTCGGCAGGTTCTCTCATTAGAGGCCACACAGCTGTATAGCCTATCAGGAGTGCGCTGGCTGTTGGAAGAACATGAGGGATTACTGGAACCTATTTTAGAAAACTAGGCCTGGTTGCAGCGGAGGAGTACAGGAAGACATGGCTTGGCAGTGGCAGTGGCCTAGAGGCAGGATAAGGAGGTCTTGAGTTGCCCCCCGCCCCAGGAAGGAGATTGTAGGTTGAGAGGGGACTTAGAGTACCTTTCATTCGTGGAGCAGAGTGTGTATTGGGGAAGGAAATGGCCTCATGGGTTCTGTATGTTATGACTCTGTTGATCATGAACTTACAAACACCTTTGCAAGCAAACACTATAGTCCATCATATGCTAGGCATTGTTCAGAGGACAGGACAGGTCCAGTTCAGCCTTATTTCATCAAGACTCATAGCCAGAGTGATATAGGCTAGCCTGCAGCCAGAGCTGCCAGTTCCCTGGGTTATGGTGGTTGTCCAAGCAGGTCTGTAATTTCAGCCATGAGTTTGGGGTAAGGACCAAAGTGGCCGCTTTCATATGGAGTGAGAAAGCAATGAAGGGCTGGTGAGCAGGGCCTGCTTGGAGTGCTCAGCAGGGACCAGGTGCCTGCAGGGAGTCCATGCTCCTGAATGGAGCTTGGAGATCACCAAGTGGGCCAGAGACTAACTCTGATTAAAGGTTGCTAAAGCCCCAGCAGAAACTGACACTGACTGTCTCGTTTTTATCACCTGTCTATCTGGTAGGTCTCACCTTCCCTCTTCCCGAAGGATACTGTGACATGGAGGATTAAGACTTTTCCCAGGGCCTGGAGGCTAAGGTGATGGATCGGTTGGTAATGCACTTGCTGCACAAGTGTGAGGACTTGAGTTTGAGTCTCTAGTACCCACGCAGATAGCTGGACATAATCGTGTGCGCCTGTAATGCCTGTGCTGGTAAGGAAGGTAGAATATAAGTTAGGAGGACCCTAGGCGCTAACTGGTTAGCTAGTTTAGCTTAATCAGTGAGTTTCATTTTCAGTGAGAGGTCCTGTCAGAAAAGTAGAAAGGGAAGAGAGATAGAGGAAGACAGCAGATGTCAAATTCTGACCTCCACACACATGCACATGCACATATGCCAACATTTGCACCCCTTACACACACACACACACACACACACACACACACAGACACATGCGCGCCCATGGTTAGGGTGTCAACATACAGGAAGCCCAGTTACACAAGAATTTCAGGTGAAAAGCAAAACTTAACACTGAAAACACATCCCAATTCTTCATGGTTCGTCTGAAGTTCACATTGAACTAGGCATCTTGTATTTTTGCTTGCTGTCCTACCTTGTATTTGACTCAGTTTTCTGACAGTCCAAACTGACTAAGACTACCATAGACTAAACAACAAATATTATTCTCACAATCTCTGGATGCCATGAGGCCCCCCAGGTCACTGTGCCACCATGGCTGACTGGGTCTGAGTCAGGGTGAGAGCCTTCTTAACTTACGGATGGCATCCTTGTTCATGCCCCGAAGTGGGGGAGATGGAGGCACAGGCGGAGATAGAGACAGAGACAGAAAGAGACAGAGAAAGAACCACCCCTCTTGTGTCTGTTCTTGCAGGGCACTGATCACACTCTTTAGACTCTCCACCATGATCTGTGCAACTCCTTCAGGTCCTACTTCCGAATAGCATCTTGGGCGTTAGGTTTCAACAGAGGACTCTGAGGAGGACGTGCACATTGCTTCTCACAGTTTAGTCACAGAGCTGAGACTGCAGTCTATGAGATCACCCTATCTCTTCTGAGACAGAACATGGTGTTCTTTGCCAATCACAGCTGTAAGGCCCCAGGGAAACGTGTGTGAACTGAGGGCAGAGGAGGAATAGGTGTAGTCTTGGAAGCACTATTCCAAGAGAGATGGCCCCAAACTCTAGAAAGCTAAAAGAAAAAGCTCTGTCATGAAACAGTTGATGTCTGTTCACTGTTCATCAGATTCTGAACCCCAGATGCGGTGGGCACATTTGGAAGAGACGCCATGACTCTTATGTGTCCTTTTCTGCCAAATGTACATATGATGTACTTTGATAATTTCTATCCCTAATTCCCCTCCCATCTCCTCCTAGATTTACCTTTGCCCGTTACTCCTCTTACAACTTCATGTGCTCCCACTAAAAAAAAAAAAAAAAAAAAAAAAAAAATATTACACTGAATCTAGCTTGTGATGCCAGTAGATACAATGGGCCATTCATTGGAAGATGGTAAGGTTACTGTGGGCCATATTATTAAAGAAACTAGCTCTCTTCCTTAGCAATCGTCAGCTGTCAGTCAATAGCTCCTAAACTGGGGGGAAGGGCTCCTGAGCCCCTTCCCAACCAAGCTGAAATATTGACTAGATGGGTCTTTTGTTTGGTTCGTTTTGTTTTGTTTTTCGAGATAGGGTTTTTCTGTGTAGCCCTGGCTGTCCTGAACTACATTGTAGTCTAGGCTGGCCTTGAACTCACAGAGATCTGCCTGCCTTGGCCTCCCAGAGTGCTGAGATTACAGCCATGCACCCCTGTGCGGGCTGGCTGGCTTGATCTTATGCATGTCTTGTGCAGGCAATCATAGCTGCTGAGTTTATCAGGGTTGTGGTTGTGTCATGTCCAGAAGACACTGTTTTGTCCCCATGGTCCCCAAACTGTGGCTCTCATTATCCGTCTCCTGGACTGAGATGGTGTCTGAGCTCAACTATGGTCGAGCATTACACAGACATTTATTCTCTGCACTTTGAACAGATAGGGGTTTCTTCCTTAGCTGTGTAGTCAGCTGCACAAAGAAACTTCTCTGATGAAATCTGAGGTATGAAATAATCCATGACTATAGATGGACTAATCTGTAGATATAGATATGAATATAGATCTGCCCCCATTTCTTACTTAGGTTTTACCTTTATTCACAGCTGGGAAGTCCATTTTGACACCCTGTAAATATTTTATATTATTCTTAAGAACAGGTTGAGAAAATGAATGCAGTGGGTCTACTATACCTGTAGGTTCTACATTTTCAGTCCCCCCATAAGTGGATTGAAAATGATTTAAAAACTGTGTCTGTAATAAACATGTGCAGACTTTTTCTTGCATTTTAAATAATGCAGGAAAATAGCTCCTTCCATATCAGTTACATTATATTAGTTACTGTATGTTAGTTAGGGAAATGTTAAAGTGTATGTGATAATACATATATCACATATAAATAATGAGCCCTTGCCATTTTATAGGAGGCATGCTAGCAGGTGTGAATTTTGTATTTAAGAGTCCTGGTCAACCAGAGAATCCTTATTCTGTCCATTATGAAGAATGACTCATTGCGTCCAGTGACATTAAGTGGAAGGTAGTTTTCTATGGACATTAATTGTAAAGACAGATACTTGAATTGAGTTCTTGTTTTTAATTTTTTTTTAAAGTTAACATAGTTTCCAGTTGATTTAGTTTTTTTTTTAAAGTTCTGTAGAGTTCAATGCCTGTGAGGGTTTGCTAACACATTATAGACGTGTGTTTACAGTCAAGGTGACGGAAGTGCCTCCATGATCCCTTATGTTCCCCTCTCAGTCCTGACAACTATTCCGTCTGTTCTCCCTCACTGCGACTTTGAGAATGCCACACAAATAAATTCTTGTAGCATGTACATCTTAGTTAAGGTCATCTTTGTAGTGATGAAACATATGACCAAAGCAATGTGAGGAGGAAATAGTTAATTTGGTTTATATGTCCACCTGACTGTTGGTCATCAATGGGAATCAGGACAGGAGGAGCTCAGCCGTGGGAGGAACCTGAAGGCAGGAGCTGATGCCGAAGCCATGGACGACGCCTACTTCCTGTAGCTTATTCACCCTACTTTCTTATAAAATCCCAAATCACCAGCCCAGAGGTGGCACTATCTACAATGAGCCGGACCTTCCCACATCAATCACTAACTCAGAAAATTCTACAGGCTTGCCTACAGCCTATGGAGGTAGTTTCTTAATTGAGGATCCCTCCCTCCTTGATGACTCTAGCTTGTGTCTAGTTAATTAAAAAAACAACTCCCCCCCAAAAAACAACCAAACAAAAACTAGCCATCACAGGGTATCCCTTTGAGGCTTCATTTAGCATTACATTTGTGAGCCTGTGTGTGTCAGTCTGTTGTCTATTGCTCGACAATATTCTGTCATATGCATCCACCAGTCTGTTTACCCACCGCCCACTGAGGCACCTCTGGGTAGCTTCCAGTGTGCATCAGTGCTATAGGGCTGCTGCCAGTGTTTGTACTTTGTAGTTTTATGTTGTTGCTCGGGTGAATATGTTTACTCTTGCATTTACCTAATGACTAATGGTTTTTCACATCTTTGCCATCCGTGCATCTATTTAGTAAAATAATGTGTCTAAGTCTTCTGTTTGTTCTCTCTTTTTTTTTTTAAATACAGTTTTGAAGTTTCTTTACGCCACATGAGTTTCTAGGTCCTACATGTGATTTGAGAATCTGTTTTCCCCAGTCTATAGCTTGTAATTTTATTTTTTAGGAGGCATTGTCTTCAGAAGAGTAAAAGTTTTAATTGAGGACATTTGCTCTTTAACTCTATGCGTTAGAGAGGTGTGAGGTACCATGCCTGAGAACTCTTGCCTAATCCCAGACAGGAAGAGTCTGATTTATGCTTCCTTATATGCATCTCATTTTGTGAATTTTTGTATAAGATGTGGGATTTGAGTCAAAGTTCTCTTCCTCCTCCACTTTTTCCTCTTCTTCCCTTTTGATGTAGGGTCCAGCCATTCTACTACCACTAATTGAAAAGACCACTTGTTGCTGTTGTTTTGTTTTGTTTTTTGTTTGTCTTAATTCCTTAATACTTTTGACCAAAACAACAACAACAACAACAACAACAACAACAAACCCACCACATAGCCATATTTGTGCAGATCTACTTCTTGGTTAGTTTGTCTAATGCTTTATAGCTGTTCCTCACAAGTAATACACTGTTTAATCTGACTACCTTATAGGAATGTTGAAATAGTGTAGTCTAATGCCCTGAACAGTCTTAGTTTTCCAGACCTGTCCTGGTTCCTTTCCTCTGCTTTTGCACATGAGTGATTAAGCTCAAAATAACCGCACGGACAGTGGTTGACCTTTGGTGAAATCTGTAAATCGGTTTCAGTCTCCCAATCCCTTAATATTTGCCAGCATTAATTCCAAGTCCTCTTCCATTTCTCCCACCGGCATGGTCAGGAGAGTCTATCAGTGTTCAGGGGAGGTTTAACTAATTATTTTGCCCATAGGAACCAAAAGTATAAGTGACATTTTACAATTTCAGTTTGAGATTGTCGATTGGTAGTATAGAAGTCTAACTGACCGTGTGTGTGGACATTGTACCCTGCACTTTTGCTTAGTTTATTAATTCTGCGGGTTTTCTTGTTTTGTTTGAAGAGTCTCTGGGAACTTATATGTCTAGAAAATAGGCATGGCTTTATGTCCCGGTCTGAACTTTATTTCTTTTAACCCTTTCCCTTCTTGTAGCCCAGCATTCTGGTTGAGTAAGAGTACCTGATAGTATCATCCTTATCTTGTTCTTAATCTCAGTAGGAAAACATTTGATCTATTACCAAAAATAAATGAATAAATTAATTAAAAAACTGTATCAGCTGTAGATGCTTTATAGGTGTCTTCTTAAAGGCTTATTCTTTACTTGCTAACATTGAATTTTATCATTGTTTTGTTTTAATTTGGTTTTATTTCAACTCATGGTATAATGAATTAAGTTTATCAAGTTTCAGATATTGAACCAGCCTTGTACTCCTGTTGTCAACTATTTTGTATGACGCATCGTTCGCTTTATGTATTCCTGGATTCTATTTCCTCTTTTTTTCTGAAGGTTTCCATATATGATCCCATCTAGTTAATACTGGCCTTATATAATAATTTAAGAAGTATTGTCTTTTCTTCTGTTTTCTAGATATGATTGTATAGATAGAATTGAACTTTTAAAAAAGTTAAGTATTCAGTTTAATTTCACAGTAAAGCCACTTGGACCTGACAACTCCCTTTCCATAGTGTTCCTCACTCCAGATTTAAAGTTATTTGTTACTGTTCATGTTGGTAGAGCTTCCTTCCATGTGCATGCAACTTGCTACCAATTGGCACACCCCAGGGCAAAAATCAAAGTTTTAAATGGATATATTTACCTTATGTATTTTCAATTTGTTATTTCCAATGTGATTTTTTTTTCTTTAAAAAAAAAAAAACCTTAAAAATTCTATGAATGTTCTAGTGTTGAAAATATATAGGCTTTTGACACTTTACTCAAAATCAGTTATTTTGCCATTTGTGTGGAATATAACATAGAGGTCAAGCATCTCTCATCACAAATCCCGAATAAAATCTGAAATACTGTAAGACATAGAACGCTTTGGGCTAAGCAGCATTCCAAAACTATACAGCTATTTCAGAATCCACCCCCACCCCAAATCTCAGTAATCCTAAACATTGCCGGTGCCAGTCACTTCACGTAAGGAATGCTCAGCTGTCCTCTCAGGCGCTGTCATCCATGCCCCGTGCTCTGTACTCCTTGTCAAGAACTGGTCAAGAAACAGCACCCGTCTCTAGGACTGGTTGTTACCAACTTCCTTTTCTCTTTTTCTTTTGTTTTTGTTTTCTAAGGCAGGGTTTCTCTGTGTAACCTTGGCTGTTCTGGACTCCTCTGTAGACCAGGCTGGCCTCGAACTCACAGAGATCCACCTTCCTCTGCCTCCCCGAGTAGCTGGCTTTCTTCTGTTTTAAGCTCCTTAGCCCATAATGTCCAAGAGTGTGCACGATCTTCACTCTGGATGGGCTTTGCTGAACTTTGTGAACATGAAGCCTTATGTCTTTTGCTGACTTTGGGGAAGTTTTCTGCCACTAACCTTGACATATTTGTTTCCTCTTTTCCTTATGGCATTCCATCCACCTGAAATGCATACCTCTTGGTACCATTCAGTAGGTCCCCAAGTCTTCAGTTTTGCAGACATCTCTCTGACACTCAGATTGGGTAATTCCACTGACATGTACCTGGGCTTGGTGACTCAGCTGAGGACTGATTGCACTTTCACATTTCTCCCTCCTCCCTCTCTTTCTCTCTTTAAGTGCATTTAAAAATAAATACATATGTCAGAGATTATGTTTTAAAACATTTGGAATGCCTGGGAACTGTAATTGAAAATTTTAAATTATTTGCTTTAAATCACAAAGAAATTAAATTTATCAAAAGAAGTATGCACACTTTGGAAGTATAATGCAGCCTTTCCCGACCCCTCCCCTACCCTAATTTCCTCTTCAGTTGTCAGGATATGGCTGCTGGCTGCTTCTATATGTCTTATTGGAATTCTTAGGATCTCACAGATAATTTTGAACACGCTAGAACCTTATGATAAGGTTAAAGTGTGTGCAGGGCCTTTCTTAGAACTTTGCCACGTGCTGCCTTGGTGAATCATTGGGTTTTAAGAGCTAAGATAGTTTATTTGTCTCTCAGTGCTGGGCTGGCACACAGGGTGGGGCTTGGTAGTAATTTGAGAATGATAACAGCTGTACCACTCCTTATAGGACACAAGTGTCTCCGGAAAGCGTTTCCCTGCCGCCTGCCTGAGGCTGCTGCGTGGGTGCTGCAATTAGTCATATCACACAGCCCTGGAACAGTCACACGGAAGGCACGCAGTGGCTATGTACAGCCTGTAATTACCACTTATCTTTTAAAAAAACAACCAACCAAAACAAAGACAAAAACAAGCAAGCAAAAAAAAAAAAAAAAAACAAAAAAAACCAAAAAAACAAAAAAAAACAAACCAATAAAACAAAACAAAACAAAACAAAAAACAAAAAACAAAAAACAAAAAAACAAAAGAAAACAGACAGTGCATGTTAAGAGATAGGTTCTCTTTCCTCCTGCCCTCCCCACCCCTGTTCTGTGGCTGTCATTTTCACATTATTATTATCATAGCTTTTGTAGTTTGTTCATTTGTGGTTTTGTTGTTGTTGTTTGTTTTGTTTGTTTGTTTTGCTTTTGGGAAAAAAACGAAACAGGAAGAGGGTGGTCTATATAATCCACTGGCTTGGCAGATGAGAATGAGGGGCTTATTAAATATAGCATTGCTGTCTCTAGTGCTGGTGGAAGGGGCGATGGGAGGGACTGTACAAAGGCTGCTCTGTCCCCTGGCCCTGAAAGATGCCCACTTTTCCTTCCTCCCCAGGCCTGCTTCTCAGCTCACCCCATCTGAGCAGATATGGCCCTTTTGGTGGATATGCGTGAGTCTGTGGATATGGAACCTCTAGATCTCTTTACTGCCTGATAAGGATTTTCTGCTCTTGTATTTGGGCATTCCAGGTTGCTGCTGTTTTCAGTACAGTTTGGGTTGTTAGGCATGCTTCTTTTGCGCATACCGCACAGAGATACATGTCGCACTGAGCTGCTGTGTACTTCCGTCACTGACACAACGCCTTCCATTCCTGCACTGCTCAGAGTATTGCTGAGGCCACAGGAGCCATTGTGAGAGCCCATGCTGGGCTGGGTTCCCTGCCTCCCCATCCGAGGTCAATATCGATCATTCTCACTGGTCAAGTGTTGTGTACTGACTTCTTAGTGGCTACAGTATAATTTCCTACAGCAGCCTCCACCTTTCTTTTTTTTTTTTTTTTTTTTTTAATATGGAACGCTTCATGAATTTGCATGTCATCCTTGCACAGGGGCCATGTTAATCTTCTCTATATCGTTCCAATTTTAGTATATATGTGCTGCCGAAGCGAGCACCTCCACCTTTTTTTTAATTGAAAAAAAAAATAACCTTTATTTTAATACAACATATTTTGATCCTGCTTTTCTCTTCTCCTAGCTCTTCTGAGCTCATTCCTACCTCCCTACCCACCCATCTCCACTCAGTTCTCTCTCTCTTTCTCTCTCTCCTTTAAAAACAAAACAACAACACACACAAATAATAAATAAATAAATGAAATGAAATTTAAAAATCAGAAACCAAAATATACAAGCAATAGACCAAAAAATGCCCCAACCAAGCCCTATGAGATGGAAGGTCTACAGAATACCATCAAGTTCGCTTTGTGCTGGCATGGGGCCCGCCCTGAAGTGTGGTTCATGTACTCAGCGAGACTCTATTGGAGAAGACTTGAGTTTTCCTTTGCAAGTGGGTGTCAGTTGAAAATAGCTTCTTGTTTAGTGGTGGGAACCTGCGTTCACTTAGGTCATGTCCATCCACCTGCATTTGGCCTTCAGAACTGCAGAGAGGAAAGGATGTTCTGTCCTGTCAGCCTAGCTTCCACTGCACTGTGTTGATTACTAGTGGTTAGACACTGTAGACCATTGAGGGAAATTAGCCATGGCTATGGAATCTCATTGTAGATTAAGGAAGAGCAACTCGTGGGAATAATATATATATATGTATATATACACACACTCACACTAGAGAAAAATGAGCAAAAACGAAATTTGTGCTCACCATACAGTTAAGATATTAAAATATGACTAAAACTTCTTCTTTGGAAGATAATTAAATTACTTCAAATAAAGCTCCTTGAATTCCTCTTAAATATTTTAGCTTATACATCAGAAATAGCTAACTAGGACACAATTAAGACAGATAACAGACAGATCTTGAAGCACTGTCCCTATTTATACTGCTGCTGTTCACACTCTCCTGCTCCTCATTGTCACCTGTATCCATTCATGTGTGTGTGCACACATACTCCCTTTTGTCTAGGAGCAAGATATACCTATTGAAAAGCTCACACTTACGTCTGTCAGCCCAACGCTGCCTGTCCCAGCCTTCCCACACTCCATATTTATAACTCGTTCCCTGGCAGTGACAGGCCTGGCTCCTAGTCCTTTCCATATAATGACATGGTTTTCTCAGTCCCCTGTATGTATCTAGCTCCTCAGTCAGGCCCACCTTCCCTTTACCCTCCTAAACCAGTGCTCAGCAAAGAAAGAGCAGAGCTGGAAAGCAGGAGGGTCCTTTACAGAAAGGCTGACTTCTTCCTCCAGACAGTGACTGTACTGATGCGTGAAAGTCCCACAGACTTTTGGAAATGTGCTTTAGGACATTGGACTTTTGGTCTAATACAGATCTTATATCAAAATAAATATTCTGGCTGGGAGGCACACACCTTTAATCCCAGTGCTTGGGAGGCAGAGGCAGGTAGATCTCTTTGAGTTTGAGGCCAGCCTGATGTACAGAGTGAGTTCCAGGACATTCAGAGAAACCCTGCTTCAAAACCAACAACAACAACAATAATAATAATAATAATATTAATTTTTATGATTAAAAAACTGACAATATTGTTGATCTTAGTACCTTACATTACCATGCAACTTATGCATATATTCCCATGAATGTTTTAGATATAAAAATGTCTGGGTAATTAGAGACCAGAGTCAGGTCTTTATCAGTTATTGACCCCCTTTTATCAGCAACCCTAGGGCAAAGCCTCTCACAAAACTCTTGCTCTTGATGTTCTCTATAGAAAATGTACAGATGGTGGGGCCTTGTGCCCCATGGAGCAGTGGGATAGGAGTGGCTGGATAGGAGGGGGCTATGTATAGGTTTCTGCTGGCTTGCCTACATATATCAGACAACCTGGGCTCCAGTTAAGTCTCAGGGCTGCCAAGTTAAATAGCATTGCATCATTCAAACTGTGGGAAAGTTCAGGCGTAGGGTCTGTTCTTGGCTGACTGACCCCCTACTTTTGTAAGAGCACAGCTGGCACTTTTGGACTCAACATGACATTGACTTGGACTTCAGAACATCTGTAGCCATTATAGAAACAGACAGGCCTATATCCCTGGGCCTTGGTGGTAGCATCTCATCCTGCACTGCAAGGGATGCTATGCCTGGAGGCCCATTCCCTGGCTGCTGCCTTTGAAGAGAATGGTGACAGGCCAGGACCAAAAGGGCATGAGCAATATCTGCCTCAGCTTCCTTCCATGTGTGCTCATTAGAGGTTCAGGGCCTTCCTTCCCTTTGGTGTCCTCTGTTGTAGCTCACAACACTAACTGGCCAAGCCCTACTCCTTTATGTGTAAGTCTCTGATGACTCCTCCCCTCTGTGGTTCAGGCCAGCTTCTTCTTCAGGCACTGGGCCCAAGTGCCCTTAAGGCTTGGCTGACACTGTGTCCAGCCTTCCCCTCCCTCTTACTCAAAGTAACCTGAAAATTCCCCTCCCTCCTCTGGATGTATCTTCTTTACTACTTACTTACCCTCTTCCCTACCAGCTAAACACCTTGCTTCTTCTTGAGTCCGTTTTCAGGTTCCTCCACAGCCCCCTTTATCCTCAGCCTGGGGTTCACTGCAGGGGCCTCCTCGGCCTGGGTAGTCCCTGGCTTCCTGGTGGTATTCTTTGGCGTTTTCTGAAGGTTTGGATGACAAAATAAGTGTCCCTGCTGGCAAGGTTGGTGAAAACGTCAAGAATCAACATGCCCTGAGGGCAAGGCGACTCTGTCTGTGGCTGAGTATATGGCATTGTTAGGCAGGGGCCACCCTGACCCAGCTGCTACCACACATAATACTTCCTTTCTCAGAAATCTGAGCCATCCTCCCCTTTCCCATAGGCTTCAGGACCCGGAGTTTTCCAGAAACTGTAACAGGTCATGGAGTCCTGTTCTTTGTGTTTTTTCAAAACAATGACTTAATGGGTCAGAGACCATCTTACACTGGCTCATAAGGTCCTAAGATGAGCGTGGGCCATCGAGCCATGTCTGAGACCGACTGAGAGAGATTCCCTACAGTTCCTTTCTCACTCTAATAAAGAGGGCCCAAGTGGCCTTGGAGCTGGTCTTCATTGTGAGCTTTCGGGTCTTCATAGTGGATTCTCCAAAGTGTGCCTTTTATTGGAGAAACCAAAGATGAGTGTGTAGAGAAAAGAGTGGGGGCTGACTGTTATCAAGGGGTGAGTGAGATGAAGAATGGGGCTGCAGCATTTAGTCAGGCTTTGAGAAGAGGTTTTGGGGTAATTGCATTTTGCCTTCATTGGAGGAGAGGTTGGCTGGATGGGATACCGAGGTTTTTCCCAAACACTTGTCACTAACCATGGGGTCAGTGTCTGCAGGCTGTCTGGTGCCCTGGACATCTGAAATTTTGAGAAGTTTTCCAGTGACTCTCGTAGATGCTTGTGCCCATCTCATAGTGGCTCTTGGGACAGTCTGCATTGTGTGGTAGACACACTTGGATGTCCTTTTCTCTCTGTGTTTTCTACATAAAGTCTTTTCTCCATCCTTTCAGGCACCTCTTGCCATGATGGGGTCTTATCCTCATCCTCTACCCTGGCACATGTGCTCTAAAAAGCCATTTGGCCACTTGGACAGGACAGGGCAAAACCCTGAAATAGTATATGACCCAGTTGGAGAGCAGGGCCAGACCTCTGCATATCATGTCACCCTGTGTGTCCTGCCCTGGCAGAATGGAAGCAATAGGGTACCCCAACAGCAGCTACAAGATATGCAAATTGTTGTAAAAGAGAAGGCAGGGGAAGCTAGACAGTGAGGTGTTCGCTGTTTCAGTTTTACATACGCAAAATGTCCCAAGGAGTTTTCTCTTCACTCACTGAAGGGCTCCCCAGTGGAACTGCCTGGCTCTTATTGCAGCTGCCCCCGTGGCCCCTGGGTTTGGGAGCTGGCTTCTCCTGTTGCTCTCAAGTGTCTGGCAAGGAGTAATCAACTCTGTAACTGTTCCAAGTGTTTACCTGCCCTGTCAACCCCGTCTCCCCCGTCCTCCTCAGCCCTGTCTGTGTCTCTTCACATGGGTCAGTCTCTGATGAAGCAGGCTCTCAGGCAGCCAAGAGTTCAAGCCAGATTGTTTATATTTTAAGTTGTTATCACCATGGGTGTTTCTCCTTTCAGACCAAGCCTTGTAATGAACATGCAGACCTTCCAATTAAATCAAATTGCTTGTGTCACAGAAGAATTCTTTTTATTAACAATGTGTCAAAATACTGCCTTGCATTTCAAAACACGACAGAATCACAAAGATTTAAATTAGTGTTTTCTAGAAAGACTCTGTAGTTGGAGGCAGGGAGTCCCTGAACTTAGAATTCCTATAGAGATTTGTTTACTTTAGCGAGTCCTCCACTGTGCAAGACAAAGATGGTGTTGAGTTTGTGCAGGGTAGCATGCAGGGTGAGCAATTTTAGTGGAGTTTTGTAGCTTGAACCTTCCAGAGTAAGTCAGCACAGATGTAAGAGTTGTCTACGGTGCTTGGCACCACACACCCCCTCTCTGTGGCTTATTTCTGCTCTTCCTTTCAAGATAATTAATGGTCTTAACTTAGTTCCTTTGTTTGAAAGCAAGGGACTAAGAAGTGGAAAACAGTTTGGAGCCTATTGTGACAATAAAGCAAAGAAAGATAAAAAGAAATTTGAGGATGTGGAAGCAGTAGCCATGGGCAAACTAGAGCACATCGGAGGTCTTTGCAGGTGATGCTGTTGTCAGGCCCGGCTGGGGTAACTTAGATATGGGGGTAGGGGCGGTGAGTGGGCAAGCGGTGTTCTCTGTCTGAGGCACAGTGAGGAAGCTGAGGAGTGCATTTATTTGGTAGCGAAGTTGCTAAAACAAGGTCAGGGGCGAATTGGAAATCCACTTGTCCTGGAGGGGGCAGTTCAGAGCAAGGGACAATGACAGTGGATTTCCTCCAGGAGAGGAGAAGGATGCCCAGCCCAAGGAATAGGCAAAGTCCCACTGCAAGGCAAGGGAGGCCACTGTGTCTTGTGATATAAGGAAAAGGAAGCCAAGGAAGACTGCATGTCTACAAGGAATACAGGCCTGTCCTACTTTGCATTTCTGTTGCTACGATAACCATCATGGCCAAGAGCAACTTTGGGGAGTAAAGAGTTTGTTTTAGTTTACAGGTTTATCGTCTATCATTGACGGAAACCAAAGAATGAATGTGGAGGCTGGGTCTGAAAGTGGGACCACCGCGGAATGCTGCTCACTGGTTTGGTCTCCATGGCTTGCTCAGCCTGCTTTCTTAGACACTCCAGGACCACCTGCCTAGGGGCGGCACCACCCACAGTAGGCTGTGTCCTCCCATATCAATCAGTAATCAGGAAAATGCTACACAAACTAGCGTACAGGTCAATCTGATACAGGCAATTCCTTAATTGATGTGTTTTTACAATTTTTTCAATTTTTTATTTTATTTATTTATTTATTTATTTATTTATTGCCACATGGCTCTAGCTTGTGTCACCAAAGACCAAAAGCAAAATAAAATAAAAGGAAAAATGAAAAAACAACCGACTAGCACAAGACCCAGTCACAAACAGGTGGAGTTGGTGTAGTCAGAGAAAAGGACTGCTGCACGCAGGAGTTGGGATAGTTCAGTGACACTTAAAAATAAACATCTAAAATAGGCTTTATGGGATGTTGGGATTCCAAGACCACTGAAGTGATTAAGTATTTTAGGAATTGTTTTTTGATTATCAAACAGTTTAGGCAAGTTAACTATTTTCAAGGAAGTAAAATTAGTTTCTCTGGCAAAGCTTACTATTCCTATTTAGAATCTTGATTTTTTAAGTGCCAGCTAGACCTGGCTGCTATAAATATGCAGCAGAGGAGCTTCCCGGCCCTGTGATAGGAGCAGCAGAAGACGGAGGAGCAGTTTTCCTCTTAAAAGTGGAGGCCCGTGGCAGGGAGTAAGTGTTGTATGACCTGACATCTTCCCAGGTTTTCTCAGGAATGTCGCTGTAGGTACCAGTTTCTTTTATGATAAGGGGAGACTTTTAGATAGTAGCATTTCTTATAGTCCCTCAGACAGCTTTACAGTACATTCGTGATCAACAGTAGATAGATAGCTTTGTATTTTGGGGTGGTTTTTCAGTTGGTTACCATCTAACTTATTCCAAAATGGAACAGCCACGTGTCTTGGGTTATTGTGTCCAGGAAGCTCCTGCTCTTGTGGCAATCCATAATGGAGGCACACATGGAGCAAAGGGGTCCTGTGGGTTGGGAGTAGCCTTGCGAGTTCTCACACCTGTTTTGGGCTGACATCTCAAGACTCCAGGAACAGGGGCTGGTATGGAGGAAGGGGCAGAGACAGCCATTTTGAGGGTTCCTGGGGTCCCTTGATCTGGCTCAGACAGCGAGCGTGTGCCTATTTGAGTATTTTAAGTGTCTGAGAAAATGTTTGCTGGTATTTTAGGATTTAGATAAGAAGTAAGTGATCCTTGAAGTAGTCTCTTTCCTCAATTAATTTATTCTTAGTAATCTGAATTTTTTATTTAATTAGTTTATTCAGATTACATCTCAATTGTTATCCCATCCCTTGTATCCTCCTGTTCCTCCCTCCCTCCTGCTTTCACCCTATTCCTGTCCCCTATTTCTGTGACTGAAGGAAGACCTCCTCCCCCACCATATGGTTACGCCTGCTTATTCTTTCTCTGAGTGCCACCAGGCCTCGCCACCAAGGGGAAGTGGTCGAATATGGGGCACCACAGTGAATTTTCTTTTGAAATGTCAAATTAAAATAGTTTTGTTTTACCTGTGGTAGAGGGTTCACCAGGCTAAATTTTTATTTAATTTTATTTATTTATTTATTTATTTATTTATTTATTTATTTATTATTTATTGGTTTTTCAAGACGATTTCTCTGTGTAGCTTTGGCTGTCCTAGACTCGCTTTGTAGACCAGGCTGGCCTTGAACTCACAATGATTGGCCTGCCTCTGCCTCCCAGGTGCTGGGATTAAAGACATGCGCCACCACCGCCCAGCCATGCTAAATGTTTCTAATTCTTATCGTCATGAGAATGTGACTTTTGGTTTCTTCAGAGTGAGAGTAATAAACATTTGAGGGAAAAGATGCTGCATTGGACCAGTTTGGGACCAGCTGGGATTAAATGTGCTGCCTCTGAGCTGGAGACTGTGCCAGGCTAAACTGAAGGCACAAAAAGAGGAAGAAGCTGAGCCCTGTGGGAGAAGGCACAGCATGAGTGGGTGATGCACACTTGAAATAGCAGGGAGCTCGAGGCCCTCGCTGTGCTAACAAGACCTCATGTAAAGGAGTTAATTTACCGTGCACTTACAAGGGTGTGGCGGTTCTAGCATACATGTCTGTGGGCTTCTGACATCACCTAACTAAAACCCAAGATTCAGTCCTCATGCTATCAGTCTCTTTCAGTTTCCTGTCTGTGTCCTGAGTAAACGTTTTTTGCTACTTTATACATTTCAGCAGCTCACCTAGGTTTTCCTTAAACATTGAAATGATACTTTGGTTGTTAAAACAAACAAACAAACAAACAAACAAACAAACTTCTATTCTCCCTTCACGGCTATTATCTTCTGTAAAATTATTTAAATAGTATGACTGGCTATTGTACTCTTGGCCTAAGCAGTTTGGGGATGTCCCTACCACCTCACAGTCAGGCCACTCACTGGAGGAGCCTGGCAGAAGCTTCTTCACAGGAAGAGCTGAGGAGGTGGTTCATGGGGTGACAGGAAGATGCACAGTGCTCATCTTGGAAAGCCTTGAGTGCTCTACACAGCGATCAGATTCTACCCTGCAGGGCAGGAGTCAGCAAGCACTTTGGCAGCGGGTCAGGAGGTAAATGTCTCCAGCGCTGCGGACCATCTGCTCTCTGCGGGACTCCTTGGCCCTGCCATGTCATCCTCGGCCACTGAGCAGTTTGGACGTGAGTGGGTGGCTGGGTTCCAGCGCTGGTTTGTCTATGGCAGAGGAACTTGAATTTCTGGAATCGTTTACTAGGAAGTGCTGTTTCTTGTTATCTCACTAACCTGTTTTTTAAATGTAAAAGGCATTTTTTTTTTTTTTTTAGGTTGGTTACACATTAGGAGATTGGGAAATGTTTGAGTGTCTTTTATACACCTACAGCCATTTGTATGTCTTCTTCCTTTAACATTTTGTTTTCTTCTTGTGTGCATGTTGTCCAGGTGAATTAAAAGAGGACACCTTTGTGATGTCATTTCTCTTTGCATTTATCGGGGTCCTAGGGATGGAACTCACATTGCAGTCACCTTTACTTGTCCCACCATGACAGAGGCCCTTCTATGTCTTCTTTTAGGAAATGGCTGTTTCCGACTGTTAAACACCAAAATGTAGGTGTTAGAGAGTGTAGGCTGAGGTTAGGCCTGTGATACAGAGATGGTCTGTCACTTCCTTAGAACCTGCTTCCTAGTGGTTCTCCAGCAGGCACTGCACCAACAAGGATGCTTTTCAGACATCCAGAAACCAATCTGCTGGCGAACCTGCCTTTGTAAGAAGGTCTGGAGCTACAACACAGAGGGACCAGAGCTTGTGAACCAGTGTGTGTGTGCCAACCCTGCTGTCACAGAGTGGCCAGAGCTGAGGCTCCATGCTGAGGCCTGACAGGAGTAGGCCATTTTTTTTTATTGGACAGGATGCAGAGGAGCTCAGCGCTCACTGCAGAGGAAGACCAGCCTGTCCACGTCCCCTAGCTAATGACCTCCCATATTTTGTCTATACCAGTAAGTTTGACAAAGACAAATTGCTAAGATCTCAGCACTGTGTTGGAAGCACACATATTTCTCTCTGTGTGTTTATGTGCACATGCATATCCATGTGGGTGTACGTAGACATTTGTGCGTGTGTGTATAGGAGGCAGAGTTCAGCCTTGGATGGCATTCCTCAGGGGCTGTCCACTTTTGAGCTAGGCTAGCTGGCTAGCCAACCTGAGATCTACCGTCTCTGCCTGTCAGTAGGGATGGGGGGGGGGGGTGGTTACAAGGCATACCTCCATGCCGGGCCTTTTTTGATGGTGTGGAGGTTAATACTGGTCGGCATCCCTTACCAGGAAGCACTTTACTGACTGAGCTGCTTCCCCACCCATGCAATGCTTCTTAAATCTTATATTCTTGGTTTTTAAAAGTTAGATAACGAAATGTAGTTCTCTAGTAAATTGCTATCAAGTCAGCATTGAGGGAAAGGGCTTTTTGAATCTTTCAGAGCACCCGTTTTAAAGCTTTAGTCTCCGTGCTAATTCTCTGTCCTGCTACCATTCCTGTTTTCCTATAGAGATAGTCACTAAACTTCATTCTGAAGTGGGCTAATCAGTTTATGTTTGTGTGCCATCTCTCCGGGGATATTTATGTTTGCATCATCTGTTGCTTGTACTGAGAAAGGCATTGTCTCCCTTAATCCTCTCTGAAGCAAAGCGTAAGCACTCCGGATGTTTTTGCCCTCTGTCAGAATTCAGGCCATGCTATCTTACCCGGACGTCCCCCACAAGACTCCAGAAAGCAAGGGCTTGGCACACGGTAAGAACATATTAAACACAGGAATGAATGAGCATATTGAGGGAGTTTGGAGCTAAATCCAAGATTCTGCGAGTTTAGAAGGAACCTCATTTTGAAGTCATTTTTGAGTGGGCCTGCTGCTTCTCAGCACCTCAGCACTGGTCCTGGCGCAAAGCTTTGCTGTCTTTCAGCCGAATAAAGAAACTTTTCAAGCGTCTCCTCCTTTCTGAAAAAGATTTTTCAGATTTTATTTTGTTTCAACTAAACCCCTGGGTGCTTTGTCAGGTGCTCTGAATATGCTTCTACTGTGGGTTTTGCTTGTAAGCTAGCTGTGTAAGTAGGCTCCAGATGAAACCTGTGTTTTGGAAAAGTTTAGGCACCTTCATATTTTCATTTTGCTGACTTGAAGAAGTTTAGCCAGAAGGGAGGAGAAGCTGCCCAGGAACATTTTTTTTTTTTTTAACTGTGTGTGTGTGTGTGTGTGTGTGTGTGTGTCCTTCCTGAGTTCCTCAGCCTCAAAGACAGGACAGACCCTGTCTGTTGATCACACATTCTTCTATGCGGAGTGTTGGTATAACCGAACCCTGATTTTCTAATGGAAAAGATGAGCAGACATAGAAAGGGTTGATAAAGTAGGTTCACTTTCCTGACTCTGGTTGTCACCAAAGAATTACGATGATGAGACCAAGAAGTCTGCATGTATTGTTGCTTGCCTTAAACTGAGCAGGTCTTCTCTACTCGGAATCCATCACGGAAGAGGTGAGTCGCAGGAGTGGGGTGAGGCTAACATGGGGCTTCTTCCCGAGTGTGTCCCCACCCTGTCTGGTTAGGCACCACCCAGACTTGAATACGTGCCTCACATTCCTGCCAACTGGCCCAGTCAGAGTCCCTGGGTGGTGGCTGCATCTCATTCCTTCTGTTACTTACAGAACCATGACAAGCAGTTCCTTGCAGCACCACACACCCCTCTCCTTTCCTACAGCCTCTGCTGGATATGGCTACAGAGCAGCTCTCCAGCTGCAGGTCGCCTAGAGACCCAGCAACTCTCTGGACCCTGCTAAGAAGGGATACATTGGCCTTTTGGGTTGCTGCTTCCTGTACCACTGGCTCTGGGACACTCATTTCCTGTCCTTGGCAAAGAGAGAAGAAAGCTGTAGGTTCCTTATCGCCCCACCATATGACCCGAGCACTGGTTTCTCACTTGTTCATTTGTTAGAGCTGTGTACTTTCAGGTGGTAGTGTGGCATGCTTGCCCGCGCCTTGTGATCCAGCTGGGTTCTGTCAAGAAAATATTTATTGTTACTTTAGTCTTTTCAAAGATCTATTTCATAATGTTCACAATATACTAATAATGTGGCTGTGATTTATGCATAATTAAACACACGGAAATGGATGTGGAGGCCTAAAGCCTTTGCAGATGTAATCATGATGTGGTCCTTGCTTGGTAACCAGAAGGAATGGCTTTTGTTCTTATGTTGGACCCCCGGGGTTGTTTTGTTCCAGATACTATGTGGAAAGAGGCCAACAACCCTTCAGTTTAGAGTGTTTACCTAAGTAGACAGACTATTTATTACACCAGAGTTAACATGAAAATTCAAATTTAAGGAAATAAAGAGACAATGATGATGTGATGATGATGATGGTGATTGTTATCATGATGATTATTTTGTGGCAGAGTCTCACTCTGTAGTCCCAGCTGCCTTGGAATTCATTATATAGCCCAGTTTGGCCTAGAATTCAGAGAGATTCTCCTGCTTCTGCTTCTTGGGTGTTAGCATCAAACTGGCCACCTTGTCCAGTTTGGGATGATGTCTTACTGTTTTGTTTTGTTTTGTTTTGGCTGATGCTCTCCTGCTTGTGTGAAGAGTCGGTGTGGTGGTAGGGGGAATGACAAATTGAGATGACATCTTTGACTCCTTTGAGGTTTAACTCCAAACCCATTTGTGAATTTGACCATGAGACAAGATAAAATGGCTTTTGTAATTATATTATTTAGTTTAGCTGTGTAATAAGTCACTGGTGGAAACTAAGAAACTTAGGAAAGTGGGTTACAGTGGTGTTAATAGGGTATATAAAAATGGGAGTTCACAAATTTGTCTTCTCATAGTCCTCCCAGGGCAAGTGAGTTGCATTATCTGAATAAAAACACACTTCTATATGGTCTGCACTCTGTAGCACTCAGAAGCAAGTTACAAAATTGTACTTGTTGGGGCTCTGGCCAGCTCTCTCTCTCTTTGCACACGGGAGGATAGGGGTGTCTTTGTGCTTGAGATGTGTGTGCAAAATGGTTGGTAAGCAGCCAGCAGGAAAGCCTTTTTTCACCTCGAAAGTAAGTCCTTGTTGACCCTTAAAGAAAGCAAGCAGACAAAACAAAACAAAACAAAACAAAAATGAATGTCCCAAATGAATCTTTTGTTTATAATAAAGAAGTGACTTTCAATCTGCTTCTGTTACAAAAAAATGGTAAGTATTATTTGGCGATTAATTTGCTCAGATGCAAGGTTGTTAATTAGCAAAATAAAATATTTCCACAGTATGTATCATTAGGTACTTGAAATGCTACAGCTTGTCCTGGTGTCTGGTGAATATCAAATACTTAACCTACTACATCAACTCAAGAAGGTTTTCAGGGCTGTTAAATTACTGTGAAAGAAACTGTGAGTCAGACTATAGATGGAATCCTATGTGGACCTGTTTTGTTTTGTTTTGTTTTGTTTTTTTAATTGTAGATGCAGAGATGCTGTTTCATTAGGCTGCATAGTAGATGTATATTGTATCATATGGGTAAAAAATCTGCTAGTCCACATAGACTGCATCAATCTATGTAAGTCTGAGCATATCGTAGAATCCTGAGAGCCATGGCAGGGAGGGAAATTACAGGACGAAAAAGAATACTACCCATGAAACCTCAGCTGGGGTACCTGCCTTCACTCCCCCATCCTCTGCCCTCAGCAGCAAGGATCTAGATCTCTAAAGGAACAGAATTCCATCCACATTTGGCCCTGGCTGGGTTGCAGTGTTCCCTTCACTCTCCTCTTTGCACAGAGATAAACTCTGCTGCCAGGGCTGGGAGCACCCTGTCTTACCTGGATCTATGTCCTTGCTGGAGTCAGAGTGACAATCAGGCCCTCTAGTCATTAGCTGATGAGCATTCTGCCCCAATCCTGATGGTAGTCTCTCTGTGGGGCAGAAACAGGAGCAGGAGTCAGTGGTTGGGGACCATCTGCTCTCTTAACATTTGGCACCAACTCTGTACTCTGAACTCTCTGGAGAGTACAGGGATACAAATGCCACGAGCCTCAGGCAACCAAAGGATGCTGAAACTGCTGAGGACGTGACCAAAGAGTAAGATGCCCCCTGTCCCTGAGGTTCTGCTCTATGGATTTTCTTGGATGAGTAGTTAGGAGTGCTGCTGGTTATAAGGCTATCATGTGGCCCGTTAGAGGAGGGAGTCACACTAGAAATGAGAATATGTGACTGATTAAGTCCAATCCTGGACTCTCTGGGTTGAGGAGAAGGTAGGACATTGAAGGCACTTTGATTTCTACAGATAGTTTATGACTCTATTGCTACATAATTTAGTTTAACTTTGTGGTTTAGTTCTCTGTGTGTGTGTGTGTGTGTGTGTGTGTGTGTGTGTGTGTGTACACTCACGCTGCGTGATGAGCCTGTTGTGCGTATTTGGACACAATGTGTTTGACATCATTTCCTCCAGCCCAGCTAGTGGCACTTGATTCCAGCAGCTTAATGAAAGGAAAGGCATCGGCTCCATTTAGGCTCAGGTGTTAGGGATTACTTTTATCAGACACCATTTTGTTTGGCAGTGAGCATCTCCTGGTGTCTGAGCTGAGACAGACCCAGAGTTGGAATTTTTGGCTCAATCCCTTGCTAACAATCTTGTGTTTTGACAGTTACTTAATCCAAGTCTCTAAAAAAGGGGAAATGACCTTCCTTATTGGTTGCCGTGAAAACCCGAGGAGACTGTATGTCTGGGCGCCTATCGCAGGCTAAGCTTAGAGTGGGCACTCTGTCCATGTTAGTTATCTCCTCAACCTCCTTTGAAATGGGATAACACTGCAGTGCCACCTACTTTTGCATGGAAATGATTATGAAATGTTTGGACGTCGCCAAGATGGTGTTTAGTGACCTTAGACTTGTGTCACCATCAGTGGGACAATCTAAGAAGACCAGTCTGGCCACTTCCCTCTCCCAGGCTTTAACCAAAGTCCTGGAACTTAGAGCAAGGCTGGCAGGCTGCAACCCAGAGCCTCACAGCACAACTGGGAGTTCATAGCCTCATGGTATTTGAAATTCTCACAAACACTGGTTAAAGTTCATCTAAAAGCCTTGCTGTGTGACTTTCACAGTTTACCCTAAAGGGCCCTCTACCTGAGGCAGGAGCTAGCTCCCCTCCACCTTTTTGTCCAGAGAGGCGTTATAGATCCAGCTATGAACATTTCCCCTTTGGTAGGATTTGTCTCTGTGAAATCTTGACTGATTTGAGACCCTAGTTGAGATGGCTGACGTTGGTCTGTCTCCTGAGAAACCCAGCCCACCACCAGGATGTGGATCCCAAGGCACATGCTGAATCAGGTGAGGACCCAAGCCTGGATTTGGAGGGACCTTGGAAATCCACGCTGTCCAGGTAGTGAAGTGACAGAGTGAATGGAGCGTATTGGACTGGATGTGTGTGGTTGTCGTGAGCCAGACAACGTGGGGAGAGACAAAAGCTGACAGGGGTCACGGCCTCCTGATCTCTCCTCAGCCTTCTGCTCAGCTGCCCATCCCTTCCATTGTGACCTTCTCGGGATGTTCCCATTTCCTGGTGGTCTTCTCCACAGTAAGATTTTTGCGGCTCGAGCTCAGGCCCTTGCCAGTTCTTCCTTGGGCTTCTGTGGCTTTCTTGCTTCCAGAGTTTTGCTTTCTTGCCCATCTTCTATTTGCCACAGAGGAGAAATTTTTGAAGCACACCCTTCTCAGCCTCCCTCATTTATAACGTCCCTGCCCCTTCTCTCTGTGCCAGTGCCACTCATATGTAGCAGCCTAGGAACATGTCGGAATAAGGGTGCTGGGCTCCAGCCCAAATCTTCTGTGTGGTCCATGCCTACCAGAACCCGAGCTGGAGCACACTGCTCTTCCTTTGCCCCAGTGGGGTAGAAGTGACAAATGATTTCTCAGATAGGACTCTGTGCCAGGGCCACTCTCTGGGTTTGGGGCAGTTCCAAGGAATTAGTAGTCACTCCATATGCTGTCACCCTACTGTTATTAAGCACATTGCCAGGAATACCAGCGCGAGCCCCGACACCTTGTTGTTGCTGCCTGCACCTTGCTTTGCTCAGCTTCGCCAGGGCAATGCTCTGTATGCCTGTGGCCTGGGACTCTTTCATCGCAGAAGCTTTCTTTCCAGCTTCTTGGAGGACATTTCAGTGTTCTGTCCTGGGTGACCTTCCGCCGAGGCTTTCAGTGTGTTTCTGGGCACCACTCCACAGGGTAATACCTTTTTCATTCTTCTTTCAAAACTCGAGAAGAAACATGTTTCCTGCCTTACATTCTCTCCTAGAGAGTAACCTTCAGACAGCACAGAGGCCAGTGTCCTGAAGCACTTCCTTCTGGTTTTTTTTTTGGGGGGGGGGGGTCAAGGCCTCTCAATCAGGAGATACCTTGAGGTAAGACACATACACCATGATGGACACGCATGGCCACTTGGTTTCCCCAGCCCCTCCCTCTCATCTCTGGTTCCTATTTTCACATGTTCTCTAAACAGGCTTGCTGTCTACACATCCCCAGATGGGGTAGCACAGGAGCCAAACTGCTAAATTGAAGCTGGACTTCTTATTCCATCTGTAACCCTGGCATGATGAGGGGCCTCGCCTTTTCCCTGCCAGACAAGAAGAGGCTCTTTATTGACTTGGGTTTCACTCTTTTACTCAGTATCCAGTTGGCATACATCAGTATGCTCAAAGTCACCCTTTGCGCTTTGACCTCTGAGATTTGTGTTTAACTATGGCCTCAGTGTTGTTCATTCATGTAATAGTCAACTGTGGACCCACTGCCCATCCGTACTTGACACCTGGAATACAGCCATAGACAGTACAGCAAACTCTCTTTTAACCCTGACATCTCCATATATTCTAGTGGAGGAGACAGGTGTTAAATATACTGATATAAAAAATATGAAAGCAGATGGAAAAAAAGGTTGCATAGCTGTTTGCGTACACCATCTGCAGCACTTTTCTGAGAGCCATTGCTGTGTATGGAGCTCAATGGAGAGAGAAGTAAAGCATGCTGGGGGTTGGAGAATGTCAAATGCCCTGTGGTGCAGTTGAGTTTGACAGGTCTAACCGAGACTAGGAAAGGCAGCAGCATGGCTGTAGTGATTGGGCCCTAGGAGAGCTAGCAGAAGTTGAGGTGGGAAAGCTAGGGAACGGTGTAGAAGTAGGTGTGGATAGATTCTAAAGCTTAGGGGATAACTCCAAGAGAGTCTGGGGAAAAGCATAGGATGTGCTCTGAACCCACCAGAGTAAGCCCTCAAGAACTCCAGGGAGGCCACGGCTAAATGTTATTGCTACTTACTGTTGTCCTGCATGCTGTCCTCCAAGGGTTAACCTCATAGCTATGCTCCTGCCTCCACTTCCCCTTCAGTAGTGACCTGGATGCTCACAGTGCATTCTGAGTCGAAGCCATGCTTGCAAGCTCAGTGATTCATATGTCCAGCAATATCTCCCATTTCCTCCCTCTTAGCTCATACCCTTCGTCCCATGTGATGCTGTTCTTTAAAACAGCTCAGCCAACACCTCTAGACTTTTGCCAGGAACTGCCATTCTCTTCCTCCTTAGGCTGAAATGTCCATACTCTTATCCTGAGCCCCTGGAGTCTACTTATGTGTTTTCTGTGTTTAGTGCACTTCTGGGCTTGGAACTCACTGTCTGATGATATCCTCTTGCGAGGGCCTTTGGCAGCGAAGTATGGTGGCCAGGCATTTCCATCTTTGACACTGGCTGTTATATTCACCTTTGTTGTGACTGCTAAAGGAAGCTTAGAATCCTGTCTACTACTGTATGGACTGGAGAATTTGGGGCGTCATGGACTTTTGTGTCTGTTCTTCAGAGCAGTTGTAGGGCCTTAAACCCTTGCCTGTTTTTAGATACAACATAGTGGATATGTAAATCTGGTGAATGACATTTTGCCTTTGCTGTAGCGTGTTGGTAAAATTCCAAAGCAGGAAACCTGAGGATTCTTTACCTGCAAGCAGGCTGTCAGGAATTGTTTTTTAAAGCTGAACAATTATAAGGTAATAAAACTTATTTCTAGGGCACTTGTCATCATCAGTGAACCAGTTGGACACCTTCGTCGAGCCTCAAAGCTTCATCTAGGCTCTTTTAGTGGTGATAGAGGAACTAGCTCTGCCTCCTTGTGGGTTCCTTGTGAGTAAAGACTGTATCTAGAACTGTCTGTGAGGCAGAAAGAACAAGGGAAGTACGGTGGCCAGAAGAGAGCTATGGTCCCCAGTAATGGCACCACTGGCAGGCAGCCCCCATGATAGTTTTCCCCAGGGGCTCTGGCTTCTGAATCTAAATTTAAGACAATGTTGGTGCAGCCGATGCCTCTCCATCAAGTTATAAGATTATGTGTTCCAACTGTGAGCTTTTCTGATGCACAAAGTCTTGCTTTGGCACTGCAAGCTTGATTTCAAAGGATCCTGGGGAAGAGCAGTTGAAGGGGCTCTTACAGGAATTTCATGGCTGAATCTTTGTGCCTTTGGCTTTTGCCTTTTATTTAGCTCACATCATATAGAGTGAGAATGCTAATTTGTTCTGTCAGATGAGATACCCAGGGCGAGATGACGCAGGGCCAGTTTAAAGTATAGTTAGCTCTGTGGCTGCCTGGGAACACTGCCTTTGTGCTGGGAGCTGACATGACATCAAAATCTTGCTGATGGCTTTCCAGAGTGCATTTGAGATATCCTAACCAAGAGTAATGTTAATATAGTGAGTAAAAATAGCCTCTAGCCCTGACATTGGGGAAATGGCTACCTGCTGGCCTTGGGGTTGAGGCCAGGGTATGTAGCCCTGCTGACAGAAGGTTAGCATCCTACTCTGCAAGAGCTTAGAGAATAAAATAAGGTAGAGCTGGAATGCCTGTGCATCAGCTAAGTGACTGTGATGGGTTAGGCCACCTCTACGAGCATGAGTTGCCCTGGTGTTGGTAGCAGGACCATTCTCCTTTAACTGTAGTCTTTCATGATATGATAACAACAGAGTTCTGGCCATGATTCATTGTGAGCCTCATATGAATGTACATGCCGTGAGGACAAGGCAACTGGTCTACCAGCAAATAATTAAGGCCTGGATGATGCCATTTCCTATAGTGTCTGAGCGCTGCACACCAATAAGTTTGTTCATAGGAGGCTTGGCAAAGGCTATGGTGTGACTGCTTGGCCCCTTTCCCAGAGAAAGATGAAGAAAAGCTCTCATAGAGTGGCTAAATGTCACCGTGCACCCAGCAGTAACCCAGACACTCTTGAAGACATTTCCTCACTTTGTCTTCACATTAGCAGCAATGTGAGATAGCTGGGATGATCCTTCTTTCAATTACAATGTGTATTTAAAATGCTTATTTTTAGACAAAGGAATCTGGCATGTTCTAAACAACAGGTTCAGAAATAACATAAGATATTCAGATTAATTCAGGCTTTGCAGAACTCCTGTGGTTCAGTTTCCTATTAGTAATATTGGGAAATACATGTTTGGCTAACAGCTTGACAAAGTCCTTTTAGTTAAAGGAGGAAAAATACATAGATATTTAAGTACATGATAGGACATGTTAGAACTTTTTAAATGTAGGCAGGGCCTCTATATATCACTCATAATATACCACTGAATCATACACTCATTTAGCACTGTGGTAAGTTTGAGCAAGACTACATATATATATGTAAACAGAAGAGGTCCCCTGGGGTAGTGTGTGTTTACTTTACAAAGGCCCTTCTTGAGGTCAGATGGTAGCCAGAATGCTTATGAATGGGTCACGGGATATAGGACCATGCCTTCATAGTGGACCCAAGAACTAGTAGATCCCTTTCTAGAGAATTCTACTTACCTACAGACCTAATATATTACATGGAGGATTATTGGAGAGAGTTTCAGAGGGTGCTTAACTACCCTAATGGAGATGAATGAAAGAGGAATTCAAATTTCGTCTGCACAACCTCCATTCCCTTCCTCTGTTTTGTGCTCACATGGTTATTTATAATTCATTGGTATAGAAATTTGTATATTGATGCAAAAATAAGTTTAATTTTGATATATTGGTATAGAATTCAAATGTAAGATTCTTCTTCACACACAGTATATATATATTTCTACTCTAATATGAGGTATTGTACTGTACCACTCAAGTAGAATACAAGGTTTACTTCCAGTACCTTGAAAGTGTTATTGCAGGCTGTTTAGGATAAGTTTGACAAGTTAATTGTCAATTGATCAAATCATGGTCATACCAATTACTAGTCTATTTATATCACAAGAATATACATCGTAGGTGTAACAGATAGGTATGTTTCTATAGACAGAGAAGGTAAAATAGGTAGATAAGGTCTTCAGAAACATCAGAGTCCTACAGAATATGACATTTAAAGATGTTTTTATTGTTTTAAAGATTCACTGACAATGAGACAGATTAACTCCTGGCAACACCCAGCCTACCTCAAAGAAGATGATGAATATCAAAGAAGCTCCTTATGGAGTTGGCTTCAAATGTGGCAAACAAGCCAATGGGTAAAATGTCCTCATTTCAACCACAGACAGAATTCTGCCTTAAAATGGCAAGCTTGGACACAGGCAGAGTTGATAGCCAGACTCTGCCAAGACAGAGTAAGTGAGTCCTCAATAGTTCTTGCCACACAACTGTGTCTGTCAGATATACTGGGCCAGAAGGCTGAAGACAATGTTCTAAAATTATAGAGAATTTTGGGTGACTGTTGAGGCAGCAAACTGTCTCTGTCATTTTTTTTTTTTTCAATTTGGAAGCTGCTAACCTGCACTTCCTTTTCACTCAGGTAATGAATTTTATTCCTTCTCAAGTCTCTGATGGGGTTGAAGACCAAATAGGTTAGTTTCATAATTAAGCTTAGTTGTTTAGGGGTTGAGATGTTTTTAAGTCTAGATAGATGTTTTAAGTTGATAGAGATGAGATATGATAAATATTGGTTTACATTCAGAAATTTAGACTCATCAAGATAGGAAAATGTTTCTTCAAGGTTGCCAAATTCAAATAGCCAAAACATTATGAATGTGATATTTATATAATTCCTGATTGTTTCATGGTTCTTCTTGCTCTATGTAGTTTATTTTGTATATGTGTAATAAAATAAATGTATAAATTACAAATGTATACAATGACAAAATAAGGTAAAAATGACTGATAAAAATCCTGAAATTTATCAAAATTATGTTTAAAATAAATATTGAAGAAGCCAAAGAGGGAAAAAAGAAAGAGGAATTCAAAGAAAGTGCAGGAAGATAAGTATGGAGTTATGTGTGGGTAGATTTTGTTTGAAGTCTAGTCAATTTGGTTTGTCTTGTTTTTATTTGATTTAGTTAATATTCACAGTTCAGTGTTGAAGATATGTTTCTGTCTACTTCTTATAAACAGATAATGCACTTTCCTAGGTTCTGTGCATTTAGGACCCAATTAAATACAAATAACACCTCATTCTACAATGACAGTACTGCGTTTAATTATCAAAGAGCAGATGCCTCTTTATCTGTTCTTTCATACCAAAACATTATTCATAGTCTTATCTTTGTAACAGTCATAAAAATAAAGAGAAAGCTCATTGCTGGCTAACACAGTGATTTCTAATAGTCACTGTGAGAACAGAACACTCAGAAACTGTGGCATGATGAGTCTGGAAAAAGAATTAAGAAAAAAAAAAAAAAAAACCAGGAAAAGAAACATACTTGCTTTCTTTTGAGGCAAGCATATAAAGAGAAATAGTAGGTGTTTGTAGGATGAAAATAGAAGTTGGACTTTCTCAAACGTACCTCTTTATATGATTTTGATGTTGAGATACACTGTTTTACATATTCAAAAACCAAGATAGTGTCAAAGTTGAACTGAATCATGAAGTTGGAAAATAAAAAAAGGAGCCTGAGTATATAAAGCTGATAACACAGTTAAGACTGTTCTACACAGCTGCAGTGAGCCTTTCATAAAACTCAGTGTCATGATCCTAAAAGTCCTGGGGAAATGCAAGAGACCCAGGATAGCCAAAACAACCTTGAGAAAGAACATGAACAGCATTCCAGGACTTGTTATACCTGATTTCAGTGGGAGCAAAAAGAACCTCTCAACCAGTGCTGCCAGCAACCAGTGCTACCAGGCAGCTGTGTACCCATATGCAAAAGATTGAAACTGGATTCAGTATTCATACTGTACAGACATGCAGTGGATCACCCACTATAATTATAAGCAGATTTATTAATATATGTATGCACTGCACAAGTGGAGATCAGAGTACTATGATTTGCCAAAAGATTTCTGCAGATATTTTACCAAAGGAGCTATCCAAATTGTTGATAAACACATGAAATGTGACTGATTCTATTAATGACTGAGGCCATGAAAATGAGAACCGTGGGAAATGTGTCTGAAAACCCATTTAAATGGCTATAATAGAAAAGACAGAATTCTGCCTAAAAATGGACAAGCTTGGATGCAAGCAGAGTTGACTGACAAACTGCCAAGACAGGGTAAGCAAGTCCTCAGTAGTTCCTGCCTCACAAATATGTCTGTCAGATACACTGGGCCAGAAGGCTGAAGATGATGCTCCAACATTATAGAGAGTTTTGTGTGACTGTTCAGGCAGCAAACTGTCTCTGTTGTTTTTTCACTCTGGAAACTGCTAACCTGCACTTCCTGTTTACTCAGGTAATGAATTTTATTCCTTCTCAAGTCTCTGATGGGGTTGAAGATCTGATAGTTTAGTTTCACAATTAAGCTTAGTTGTTTACAGATTAAGATGTCTTTAGGTCTAGATAGATGTTTTAAGTTGATAGAGATGAGATATAATAGATATTGACTTACATTTAGAATTTCAGATGCACCAAATAGGAAAAGATTTTTTTCAAGTCTGTAAAATTCAAATAGCCAAAACACTATGAATGTAATATTTATATAATTCCTGATTATTTCATGGCTCTTCTTGCTATATGTAGTTATATATATATATATATATATATATATATATATATATATGTGTGTGTGTGTGTGTGTGTGTGTGTGTGTGTGTGTGTGTGTGTGTGTAATAATATAAGTAAAAATTAAAAAAAGAAAACATGACACCAGGAACGTGGAACAACTAAAACCCTTGTGCATTGCTTGTGGGAATGTACAGTTATTATGAAAAATGGTTTATCAGCTCATCAAATGATTAATTATGAGTTGGCTACAAGGCACAGAAATTTTATACCCTGGTTCCATCTATATGAATTGTCCATAATAGACAAATACAGGAAAAAAAAAAAAAAAAAAAAAAGCAGATCAGTAGTTGCTCAGATCTTGTGGTTGGAAGGAGCAAGAGAATTTGTTACTAAGACTTATATTTCTTTGAGGATGTTAAATTTCTTTTTTGTGAATGTATGAATCACTGAATTGCTACAATGTCAGTGGGAAAATTATATGTCATGTATATATTAATAAATCTGCTTATAATGCTGAGCCGGGCATGGTGGTGCATGCCTAAATCCCAGCACTCAGTGAGGTAGAGGCAGGTGGATCACTAAGTTCGAGGCCAGCCTGGTCTACAAAGCCAGCCCCAGGACAGCCCAGGCTATACAGAGAAGCTCTGTCTCAAAAAAGACAAACAAAACAAAACAAAACAAACAACAGCAACAACAACAAATAAGTGCTAAAACTGCAGTACAAGACAAAGACATAGGAGAGAATATTCTATTTTAACAAGGTCTAGCAATGAAGGACAGTGATTGAAACAGGACTGTGCTTTTCATTGAAATATATCTCCAAAGGATGACTTGGGCACAACTGAGAAAGTTGAGTTTATACCGAGTGCTAAGTACTGCTTTTGCTATGGGCTGATGAAGGGTCATGGGATTGAATAGGGTTCTTCTCCATGCCCAAGAGACACATGCTTCAACAAAGATTTCATATAAGTGATTTAAGTTAGCATGCCTTTAGTTGGTAGCAGCCTAAAAGAAGGAAGAAGAACCCTTAGCACCACTAGCAGGTTCCTGTATCAACAGTCTACTCTCACCCCTGCAATGGCATAAGATACAAAAGTATTGAGTTTATTTCGAACTTGGAGCTCCTAGAGAAAAGAACCATGAGGCGTACAGGAAAATAAGATATCTGATGTGTCTAATGCATTTTCTTGGGGTTACCTAGTCTTTAATTTATGGCATTTGTCCTAATTTTACAGATTTACTTTTGGTCCTTTAGCACTCACATGGCACTTACAGGATGATTACTGATATTGTTAGTCATTTAAAATTCAGAATATATACTTCAATCTGTTTTTGGACTATGACTGTCATTAAGGAGATTTAAGGGTGCTCAAAAAATATCTTAAGCAATGCCAATAATTGGCCAGCTACTTTAAAAAGTCATTTAAAATAGGAAATATAACACATATATACCTTTATTTTTAACAAAGCATGTAGAATACATTTATTGGCAAATTCTTGAATGTAGGACTGTTTTAGTCTTTCAATTGTTGCCATAAAAGTCCTGAGGATTGCTGATTTAAGGAATAGAGGTTTATTTTGGCTCAGAGCTCTGGAGTCTGGTAGTCTCAAATCAGCATCTGTACCTGATGTTGGCCTCACAGAGACATGTGAGCATGTAGAATGAGACATGGTGCTAGGTGTGAGCTCACTCATACCAGTGTCTGCTAGCCATTAGTCCTGATGGTGAGTTTCCCCAACCTGAAAACGCTGCATTAATCCCAGTTACCTAGTCACTTCTTGCAGGTTTTTATCAACATGTCTCTGCTTGCTATTGCATCTGCATACTTTGTTGGAGTAAAAAAAAAATCAATCACAAGGTCACATCAAGCCACCTATAGTGGTCATGGGGTTTGTTATTGAAGGTTCAAGGGCATCTTTTAAGCAATTTCATTAGTGCAGGAACTTGAGGTTTTCTTTTTTGTTTCATAAGGGCCAAAGACAATAAAAGGTAGTTGTTCAGAGTCAGTAGTGAATGCATTTGCACTTTCGTAATTCTCACTCTTTTATAGTTCTTCTAGGAAGAAAATTTTAAAAAATAAAGAAACAATTATGATCAGATTTGTCCATGGTATTTTAGACACTGCTCTCAGTTGTTTTGTGGTTACTACAGTTTGGGTCTGAAATGTTTCCCAGACCCATGAGTTTACGATTTAGTCCTCAGAATGGAGCATTGTGGTGGTAGAATCCAGTGGAAGGAAGGAAGTTGGAGGAAGCTATGTTGTTGAAGGTGTGGCTTCCGAAGAGATATGAATATTCCCACCCTCTGGTTCTCTCTTTGCTTCATGACCATCATGAGGTAAAGAGAATGAGCCTCCTCAATTAACATCTTCCACCATTAATAACTGGGCCACCATAAGGCCCAAAGCAACAGAGCCCTGCAGCCACAGGGTGAAACTTCTAAGCTATGAAACCCTAAAACCTTATCATTCATTACCTTGCTGTCATGGTTTGTCAACTTGACATAGCTGAGAAGAGGGAGTATCAATTGAGGAATTACTTCCATGGCACTGGTCTGTGGGCAGATCTATGACAACTTCTTAACTGCTAATTTATGTAGTGAGGCCCAGCCCACTATGGGTGGTGCCATCCCTAGGCAGGCGGGCCTGTATAAGAAAGGAAGCTGAGCAAGCCAGAGGGAGCCAAACCTGTAAGGACCATTGCTCCGTGATCTCTGCTTCAAGATCCTGCATCCAGGTTTCTGCTTGAGTTCCTGTCCTGACTTCCCTCAATGATGGACTGTGACGTCGAAGAGTAAGCCAAATGAATTCATTTTTTTTTTTTTTCTCCCAAATTGCTTTGGGTCATGTTTATCACACACAGCAATAGAAAACCAGTTAGGACAGTTGCAAAGCTCCGCTGTTTTGCCCATATGATGGAAAAGGCAATTAACAGCTGTTAAACTTAAATGTCATTACTTTATGTGATAATCAATTTAAATTATGTAATTATAGTCCCGCAGACAACTGGTAGTGATAAACTTGTACACACAACTCGTTTGTCGGTTATCATAGGAGGAGGAATGGCTGTTTGGTGGATGGGATGGGTTTAGGGGACTTTGGTTTTGCTTACTAGAGACAAGGGAAGTCGTGTTTGTGGACTGGCCATGTGTGGACTTTGGTCAAGAGAATGCCCATTCTGCACTTCTTTTGATAGAGCTTGAGTTGGTCAGAGATGCCCCTGTGCAGAGAGCACAAGCCTCCTCTCAGGGCTGGGTCTGCTGGCTCCTGCTACTCAGGAGAGGGCAAACTGTAGGATGGTCAAAGTGCAAAAATATCTTCACTGAGAAGCAAAAGTAAGAAGCAATGAAAACATAAAATGAGAATAAAAACAGTGGCAGAACTGTGGGTGTGTCCTGCTTGGAGAGGTGACATTGCAAAACGTATTTCATTAAGAAAATGTAGTTAGAGGGAGTAACATTGTTATCTTTATATAATCCAGATGATCTGCTCTTGAAGAATTTAAGAAAGTCATTTCCAGATTCTTTGTTCTGCCCTCATTGAAAATGTGATTCGTTATGTAAAAATGGGCTCATGTTGTACCCACTGTCTAGGGTTCTGCTCTATGGGGCACATGATGAGAATATGTATTTTTGGAAATGCCCTGTGCAGGTTAAGCAGCAGGTTTTCTGTCTTCTTTGTAGTTTTCATGTATTCTTTTCTCTATCAAAGATTCCATTTCAGGTTACAGTACCCTGTTTTCCTTTGGTTGTCTCCTAGCAATAGAGCCTTGCTGTCATCCTACTCCTAATCCTGTGGGTCACAAAAGAGCCCGACATATGTCTGGATCTGACCCCAAGAGAGTTGACAGGAGTACAAATTGGTTCAAAAAGTGCCTCATTTAAACTAACTGGATGAGTATAAAGGCAAACTCAAATAGGTACGTAGCCTATTCAGCAAAAGGCATATTTAGGAATCATAATCAACCCAGTTTGGTTTAGTGTATATTAGAAATCTCATGCCATTGAGATTCTACTTAATCAACTTGGAAAAGGTAAGTTTTTAAAGTTGAATTTGCATTTATAAGATCTTTTTAGCTTTGGCAAGAAAAAAATGAATAAACATTTATTTCAGCATACATAATATACACACATATATGCATATATTTCTTTCAGCACACATACATATATACATATATGTATACATTTCTCTCAACACATATAGACACACACACACACACACACACACACACACACACACACACACACACACACACACTTCTTCCATCTAGCTGCCCAGGACTGTCTCAAATTAGAACTAAAAAAAAAAAAAAAAAAAAAAAAATGAATCTTCATTTCCTTTACATTTCCTTTACGTATCTACCGTTTATAGAAAGACATCAAGAGCTTGTACCAAAGGCCAGTGGGGATCTTTGAGAGGGAGGAGAATGTGACCCTCATGGCCTGTAGGTATCAGGACAAGTCAATGCTAGCAAGAAGGCAAATAGGCTCTGAAGGAACTAGAGCCCAAGCTCACTGTATTTCTTTTTGTCTTTGCTTTGTTTTTTTGTTTTTCAAGACAGGGTTTCTCTGTGTAGCCTTGATTGTCCTGGACTCACTTTGTAGACCAGGCTAGCCTCAAACTCACAGTGATCTGCCCGCCTCTGTCTCCCTGAGTGCTGGGATTAAAGGTGTGTGCCACCACCGCCTAGCTAAGCTCATTGTATCTCTAACAGCAATTTCAGTTGAGAATAATTTGAAGGACTTATTGGCTGCTGGTGTTGAAGTTTCAAATCCTATGATTTTTTTCAAGGCAGACATGAAAGAAAGACGTGGTGTTCCTAACAGAAATAAAGGCCATCAACTGTGCAAGTTCATGAACATCAAGGAGCTATCCAAAGGGGTTCACAGATCTTATAAGACACCAAGATCTTAAAGACTTGATGTGGCCTTTGTAGAGAGGCCAGTCTGAGCCAGCTGTGACGAGCTTTTATGATATGCTGAACCCTGATGAGGAGGACACAAAATAGGTGCAAGGTCCCATCTAGATCATTTGTGGACACTTTAGAAATTTTCTTTGATATTTACCATGTAGCTTAAAAAGAACAATTCAAATGAACTTGAATTTTTGTCTGCACAGTAGTCTGTTTGTTCACGTCCTGCCTTGGAAGGTAGTCAGTGGGTATGGCAAAGTGTCCATGATAAAGGACAAGCTAGAATTACAACCCCCATAGCTTTTATTTCATGAACATGTTAGTGATGCCTTAATCAGCATTCAGTGCATTTTATGGACTCCCAATGCCACACCTCATACTGGGCTGTATTATGTACAGATATCAGTCTGTCCCAGTCCTTGCTGGAACTGAGAGCTGGGCCAAAGTATTCAAGGGTGGGGCCGAGATAGTGCCTGAGATGCGTCCAAGGTTCACTCATCTAGCTGTGGGCAGTGACTCATGATTGAAGATGGGCAGTGAGGGCCATTGGGAAACTTGGAGGAGGGGAGTCATTTGGTGCCCTGTAGCTAGTGACCATGAGATCCCAAGATGGCAGAGAAAAGCTGCTATTGTAGCTCCTACCTGGACAGAGTACACGTTATCTGTCACCTTCATCCAGATTATGCAATGAAATGCTTCTTTCTGAATATAGCCCCTTTGTTTCCAGTAGGGAATTTAGATACTTAAGTTGTTCTTTGTGAAGGATAGGGTATTTGAGTTTTTCTTTTTTTCCTCTTCTTTTAAATTCATGGAATGATAGAATTTTTCATTAAGCACTGCTAAATATTTTCACTTAAAATAAAATAACAATGTTACCATGTAATATAACTGATAGATTGCTTATTTTATATTTGAAGTGACCTCCATTATATTAAGAATTAACCCCCTGGATAATATACCATTTGTGGCAAAGAAATAGTCTTACAAAATTGTAAGTTCCTCCACAGGAAAGCTTTGGTTTTTTAATCTAACTTTCTTTTGCATAGTTTAATGCCCATAATAATTGCTTTTAAATGTCCACATTTGAATCCTGCCATATGGCTTACAAGCTGCCTTCTTTACTTCCAATCACTTAATCATGTGCTTTCTTTCGGTTTAAAACTTAAGCAATTTTCTTGTCATCTCTAATAGACTGCTGGCTTCCAAAAAAATCTGAAACTATATGACATTTATGCCATGGACTGCCCCATGAATCCTGCATATATAACAAAGCCCTAAATACTCATCCCTCATATGCAGAAAGGATTGGTTCTAAGAACCTGCCCCCCAATACCGAAGTCCCCCGATGCCCCAGTCTCTTGTGTACAATGACAGTTTTTGCACTGAACCTCTGCAGTCCTCCTTTAAACCTAACTAATTCCTGTATGGCTTGTAATGCCTACTGCAATGTAAATGCTATTATGTAGTTGTTTTATTGTTTAGATAACTGTGATATAAAGTGTCTAGTTTTCAGTATACATCCGGTTATTATTTTGAAAAAGGGTCTGATTGTGTAGTCCAGGCAGACTTGAACTTGAGCCCTTCTGCATCTGCCTATTGTGTCATGGGATTTGTTCTAGTCAGGCGCCATCATGACCATGGTGTAATTAAAAAAAAAAAAAAAACTATTTCATTTTGCATTTGATTAAACTCATGGATATAGAGCACCCATATTTAGAAAGTCGACTTTCCGTGTGATAAATGTCATGCTCTTTGCATTCCATTTCTACGGGTGTAATGAATTCAGTGGGAAGTTACACTTTAAGCTTATATTTTCAGCTAGCTCCTCTTGACTAGTGCAGAGTTTACTGAGAAGATGAAGCTCGTGCCACTTGGGACCGAGGAGATCATAGCACGTGTTGCAGAGCTATGAGGAAAGCTGAGAAGGACAAAACTCCTATCCTAGTTGAGAGATTGCAGAAATGGTTTCTCATTCTCACAAGAGTGGGTGGAAGTGAAGAGGAGGTGAGATTAAAAATAGGAGGTGCTTTTTTTTTTGGACTAGTGTTGTGGTTAATTTAAAGGTATAGTCTATTAATGTTTATTAATTAGCCTTAAAATTATTACATCAGTATTATCTAACCCACTATCACAATCAATAAAGACACAGATAGATTTTAGAATAGCCTTGCTTCACCTGGAACATGGAAGGATATTACTCCTAAGCCATCTTTACCTCCTAAGTCCCCATACCATGACATCTGCTTTAATAATTTCTATCTACTACTTCCCATCCACACGTCCAAAATATTTGCTAGTATGCTTCATCTGGGCCACTTTCTTTCATGCATGCTGATCCTGCCATGTGCTCCTCTTCAGCCATCTTAGAGGCTCCGCTTCCTTCTTCCTCCAATATCTGTCTGCTTCCTCCCAAGATCCTTCTCTCCCAAAGCCCAGGAACCTTTGCCGTGCCTATCTTCCTCTGGCCCTGACCAGGTATTGGCTTTTTATTGGTTAAACATGGATAATTTCTTATTACCCAACAAGAACAGATAAATGCAAGAATGTGCTCATCTGGACAGCAACTAGATCAGGGAAGCCAGTAATTAGCATCAGAATACATATCACCAGGCCAACCCCCAACAGACTAGCTATTTTTTTTTAACCCTCTAAGAGGTATGAGAGCAGGGTAGGAGACCTACTCTGAACTTTCAAGAGGAATGGGGAAATGGGCCAGCTTGGGAGGGGACAATGTATGTAACCCTGAGAACTTCCCACAAATTGGTCATGGTCACTTATCTGATCAGTCAAGTGTAAAGGTAGAAGTCGAACCCTGAGAGATACTGAATAAGTAGGGGCCTTTTTTTCTCCCCTTCATGGGCTCTGTACTCCCTGCAGGGAACTGCTAAACTCCATTGATAAGGGCATGGGGCTAGGGCTTAGGAAAGGATCTTGGCAGAACTGTGGTGGTCTGTAGGAGGTTTGGCAGCCCTGGGAAGGAGTAGTCAGGGAACCTTTGAGGTCTTTGGAAGTCTTTAACCATGTGTCTAGGAGGAGATCCCATTTCATCCAACAGTGCCTTGCAGCATGCCAGGGAGAAAGGAAAGGAAATGCAGGGTTTGGAACTAGTCCACACGGAATAGAGGCTAGTAGCTTCAACAGAGGCTTGGCCCCCTGAGACCTGACTGATTGCATGTGGAAGAGTTTGCTAGGAAGAAGTCAGTCATCTTGTACACCAGGGGAGGACAAGTCACCACTTTATCTACTACCCAATATGTCCTCTGTTCTGTAACCACTTCAAAGTATGCAACCCTTGCTACTTGGATGGTGTTCTCTCTTGGAATCTCTCCTGCTTAAGGAGTTTCTTTCCCTTTCTTTTTTTTTCTTCCTTTGATAAACATGTTGATTAAAAGCTGTATCTTTTGAGAGTGTGCTTCATTCCTTTCTCCACAGAACACAGACCACAATGGTTACACTTCTGTGTCTTTGTGGCCACCGTTATTAACTGTTAATTTTTAAAAATTCTCTATAGCAATCCAGATCTTGAGACATTTCATGAGTAAGATTTGGTTAACTTCACAGTCCTGAGGTTATCCTGAAGGCCCTGGCCCGATTGATTGATGAAGATGTGGACTCATACTAATAGGAGTTCGATGCCCGCCCCCTTCCATATCTTGGACACACTGGTGAAATCTAGCTACTAGTCTTCCCAGGTTAGGATTCCATCTTTTCTTTTTCCTGAGGATCAAACCAGTGGATCGAAGGGTCATTCTTCCAGCGTAGCTTGTACGCCCCAGTCTCTGGTAGGTACTTTTAATAATTTTCTCCCTAACAAAATAGTCTTTTTTGTCACCTGTAAGGTTCCATCCTTAACCAGATGAAAGGTCTTATGAAGAGATTTTTGGTTTTGTTTTTGTTTTAATTTATATTTAACCCATAGAAATAGTCTCCCAGAATCATTCCTAATCCACACTGATGGCTGTATGATAAATCCAACCACTTGTGTTTTTGTTAATTCCCTGGGAGAGCAATAGGGACTTTGCAAGAAAGAAGCTCTCACTAGAAAGGGTTATAACTTGGTTATGTACTCTGTGGCAGCGCTGCCAGTCCACCTATTCTTTCAATACCTTATATGATACCTTTGGAATTTTGTTTTGATTTTAGTTTTAGTTTTAGTTGGTTTTTAAAAATCTATTTTGTTTTTTATATATGAATACTTTGTCAGCATGTATGTGTGTGTACTATGTGGATGCTTGCTGCGCATAGAGATCAGAAAAAAAGGGTGTTGGACCACCTGGAACTGAAGTGCTGGGAACTGAACTCAGATCCTTTGCAAGAGGAGCAGGTGCTCTTACCAGCTGAACCATCATCTCCAGCCCCATGTTTTCCCTTTTGATGTCCTTTACAACAGACAACTGCCACCCCCTTGTGATCAAATATGTCAGAAAGAAGACTGTCTATTTCTTGTTGGTATTTTATGGAGAACCCTTCAGTTGTGAGGAACTTTTTCTCTTCTGTATTGCTTCATGGACATGACAGATTGAAAAGCTATTCAAGGAATCACCGTAGATGGTGTTTTGCTTTGACTGAATGCTGGTGCTCTCTCTGTATAGTGATCTCCAGTCATCTAACTTGGAACACAAGATTGTTCATTTATATGGTTTTCCCATGCCCAACCGTTAGAGAACTATGGAAAGCTGCATGGCCATCAAGCCTAAGATGTTTACTTTCTGAAATTTCTGGAACGCTGATCCTTGGTCTAAGTAATCATAAATCCTCTGTCCTCTTTAATAACAATGTTCTAGTTTCATGATGAAAACGCCACGTCCAAAGTGAACCCGAATGCAGGGTTGGGAGGAAAGTGTAGTACTTGGTAGAATTCTTTACCCCACTGGGATTCGTGGACATAAATTTCCCACAGAGCACAAGTAACGGGGAATAATTAGGAAGTGAGAAATGGCAGTGATCATCGTTGTTTCAAAAATAGCTCACTTAGCAATGAGTTTATACCATCTGATTTTTCACCATGATTATGTTACCAATATTCCCCAACTCTAAGACTTCGGTTCTTGAGAGCCAACATGAGAGCTGCACTAGGTTGATACCAGGGTGCCAGGCAAGAGAGAGGTCCAAAGGACCAAGCAACACATTATCTTGGAACTGTGAAAAAAAAAAAGATAACCTTATTGTGTCTTTATGCAGGAGATAAAATTGCATAGGATTAGGGGTGACGTCTGTGGAGGAGAGGACAGAGATCTGGTCCTCAGGCTGTGACTGAGGGCCCTGCAGGACTGTTGGGTTGTACTATTGTGAGAAGACCATTCTCTCCTGAGACAGATCCTTAGTAAAACAAACAAAAAAAAATGGACTTGTATATATTCAAAATAAAAATATTTTCCCTTTACTTTAATACAATACACTATTGTAGTTTGCATTTTGAACACCCTCCAAAAGACAATGTGTTTTAAATGCTCAGCTCCCAGCCTTTGGTAGTACTGGGGCATTGTAGAGTCATCGGGGGGTGATCAAGTGGAGAGAAATGAGGTCATTGAAGCATGTGTGGGGATACCTATTAACACCCTCTTCCTTTCCTTTTCCTTTTCTTCCGGCTGCCAGAAGGTGAGCAACCCCCTCCACTATGTGTTCTCGCCGTGGTGCATTGCATTACCATAGACTCAGAACAGTAGGGACAAGGGAGTGTGGGTAGACAGTAGGGACAAGGGAGTGTGGGCAGACAGTAGGGACAAGGGCGTGTGGGTAGACAGTAGGGACAAGGGAGTGTGGGTAGACAGTAGGGACAAGGGAGTGTGGGCAGACAGTAGGGACAAGGGAGTGTGGGCAGACAGTAGGGACAAGGGCGTGTGGGCAGACAGTAGGGACAAGGGAGTGTGGGTAGACAGTAGGGACAAGGGCGTGTGGGTAGACAGTAGGGACAAGGGAGTGTGGGTAGACAGTAGGGACAAGGGCGTGTGGGTAGACAGTAGGGACAAGGGAGTGTGGGTAGACAGTAGGGACAAGGGAGTGTGGGCAGACAGTAGGGACAAGGGAGTGTGGGTAGACAGTAGGGACAAGGGAGTGTGGGTAGACAGTAGGGACAAGGGAGTGTGGGCAGACAGTAGGGACAAGGGCGTGTGGGCAGACAGTAGGGACAAGGGAGTGTGGGTAGACAGTAGGGACAAGGGCGTGTGGGTAGACAGTAGGGACAAGGGCGTGTGGGCAGACACTTCTGAAACCACGATCCCAAAGAAGCCCGTCTGTATTTACATTGTTGATCTAGCTTACTTCGTCACATCAATTGCAAAACTGACTAATACAACTCTGCATTTGCTGCCTGACAGACAGACATTCTGCAAGCATGACCAGGCACAGTGGCTTGCCATTTCTAGTCCCTTCTGTCTGTCTGAACCATGTTGTGAAGTGATGGATCGTTCTGCTTGAGGAGTCCCATGGTTGCGTGGGATGCCTCGGATGAGGGGTTTTGTCATTCCTCTGACTTTCTGCACTTCCTGAATCTTCCCTCCAAGGGAATGGTTGTGGAGAATAACTGCACCTCAAACACTCTCCTTCGAAAGTATTTTTTTGTTTTCCTTTTAAAAATTGTTTTATTCTTTGAGAATTTCCTATAGTGTATTTTAATCATCTACACCCCCTCCAACTCTTCCCGTATCCCCACCCACCCTCCCACCCCTGTCTCCCAATCCCTACCCATCCAACTTCATGGATTCTCTCTCTCTTTCTCTCCTCTTCCTCCTCCCCCTTCCTCCCTTCCTCCCTCTCTAAACACTGAGAGTATAGTACTGGTTGACTACTCCTGGGCCTGGGTCCTGCCCTGTCCTAATATGGAGTCCATGTAGTAGGTATCACTTCATTGTAAAAACTGAATTCCTCTCTTCCAGCAGCAGTGGCTTCTCAACCAGGGGCAGGGCTCTGTGTCCAGCTCTCCTCCTCTGTGCTGGGATTCTGTCTAGCTAAAGCTTGTGTAGAGATTGCATGTACTACAGCGGTCTCCGTGGGTTCATCAGCGCAGGAGTATATAGAAAACAGTGATTTCTTGACATCACCCACTATCTTTGAATTACAATCTTTTTACTCGGTCTTCTGCATGGATCCCCAAGCCTTGAGCAGAGGAAGGGTGTGATACAGACATCTCACTTAGGACTGAGCATTTCAATATCTCTGTTCTCTGCATGCTGACCAGTTGTGGATTCAGAGAAACTTTTTACAGTAGATATTTTCCTTTTTAAAATGTGTGAGTAAGCTAGGCGTGGTGGTGCACACCTGTAATCCCAGCACTCAGGGAGGCAGAGGCAGGCAGATCACTGTGAGTTTAAGGCCAGTCTGATCTACAAAGTGAGTCCTCTAAAACAAAGAAACCTTCTCTAAAACAAAACAAAAGTGTGAGTGTGTGTGTGTGTGTGTGTGTGTGTGTGTGTGTGTGTGTGCGTGTGCATACATCCATGCGCACACTGTTACCCATGCCATGGTGCATACATAAAGGTCAGATGATTTCATGGAGGAATTGGCCCTTTACTTCCACCATGTAGGCCCCAGGTCATCAGGCTTGGTGTCAAGCCCCTTTATCTGGCGTCATCTCACATGCCTAATTTAATCCTTTTTAATTTTTAAATCAATGTAGATCATATGGCCCAAGGCATACTAGAAAGGAGAATATATGGCAAGAGCTCCTTAATTTTTATTAATACCATATTAAGAGTTCAAAAATGATGGCAAAACTGTGTGGAGTTGAGGCATAATTTCCTAGAGCCTGTTGAATTTCTGTGTTATTGAATTAGGGAAGGGATTTGATGTGCACACTGATATGTATTGAGATCTGCAAGGCAGGCAATAAATGCTGCTGTTACATAAGAGATGAACCTCTGCTTGATTCACTTTCCTTGCAAGGCTTTCTACTGACTTTTTCAGTTTCATCTTTATTTTAGCTTGTGTTCTCTTCAACTTTTCTATCTCCTTATTGAATTTGGTTTTCAAATCCTGAATAGCCTCTACCATTTCCTTCAGCTATATATTTCTGTTTTCTTGGACGTCGCTCAAGTATTTATGATTATCTTCTTGGAGTCCAAAGAAGTGGGGTTTTTTTCCTATTTTTTTTTTAAAAACTCCTTGAATTCTCTGATGAATATTATGATGATTCTTTTGAATTCTGTGTCCTGGGGTTTATCCATGTAGTTTCCATTAGAGAACGTTTCCAGCAAACTAGTGGGTTTAATAGGCAACATGCAATTATGGCTTTTTATGTTGTTTTGTTTTTTCAGTTCTTGACCTGCATATGCTGACGTTTTTTTCTTTAGATTGGGTCAGCTGGGCCAGGTAAGCTGGTGGATACGCTGTTAAATTGGACTACAGAGAGATGGCGACAAACCATGTGTCTAGAGCTAGCCCAGGATAAGGGGTTCACAAATGAAGAGAGTGCATGGCCACAGGTCTGGAACTAGGCTTGTGGGTTTGCAGATGGTGGAGGGTTGTAGAAGGACAGGGAGAGGAGGAAGTTACTTACCCAGGAAAAATGACTAGTGCCCAGATAGGAGAGGGTTCCTGGGCTGCAGGGTCTGGAACTGATTTGAAAGAAACAAGCAGCCAGGAGTAGGAGTTGTTGGAAGGAAATGTTAGAGACAGAACCACCCCCTGAGCTTACTCAGATGTGGCTATGAGTCTGAATGGAGCCTTCGGCCATGGGACAAAATGTGTCAGTTTCCAGTGTGTCTCTGGTCCACTGCCATGTGAGACTGTGCTGTGCACATGCTTTGCCAAGAGCATCCATGTAGCAGATGTCGGGGATCTGTTACTCTATATATCTCACCGTTCACCTGGGCAGTAGGAGTTGTGGTTCCCATTTGCAGGTAAGAACTCTGAGTTGCAGGAGGCCAGCTGGCAGGTAGCAGATGTACAATTTTCATACCAATAGGTCTTGCTCAACCCCCAGCCCCACCAACCCCACCCCTGCAAGGCAAGTCTTCCTCATGGTACTGCCCAGAATGTGAGCATGGGTCAAAGAAAGGACTTGATTGTGATCCTAGCCTTTAAAGGCTGAGCCATCTCTCACAGCAGGTTACCAAGAAGAGACTTGATACCCTATGAGCATATACAGGGGGAGGTAATCCCCCTCAGTCACAGTCATAGGGGAGGGGAATAATGGGAAAATGGGAGGGAGGAAAGAATGGGAGGATACAAGGGATGGGATAACCATTGAGATGTAACAAGAATAAATTAATTTAAAAAAAAAAAAGAAAAAAAAAAAAAAGAAAAGACTTGACTGTGGACCTCAGTTGCAGTGGTACTAAACAAGAGAGGATCTAAGCCAATGGGTTCTCAACCTTCATAATGCTGTGACCTTCTAATAAAAGTTCCTCATGTTGTGGTGACCCCAACCATAAAATTATTTTCATTGCTACTTTATAGCTGTAATTTGCTACTGTTGTGAATTGTAATATGAATATCTGATATGCAGATGGTCTTAGGAGAACACTATGAATGGATCATTCCATTCCTAACCCCCACAAGGGGTTCTGACCCACAGATTGAGAGCCTTTGGTCTAGGCTGTCAATCACAAGCTGCTGTGTTCAGGAGATCCTTCCCTCAGTTCTTCATGGCCTTGTTGACCAGGAGAGAAGGGAAGCTTTGTAGCTGAGCCTACCGTGCTCTTTACTCTTCAGAGACATGCCTTCCCCAGAGGAGGCTCCTCTTCTCAGTCTTGAGTCTGTTGCTTTGCTCACTCTCCAACTCCTCTTCTCTGCCTAGCTTGTCTGTCAGCAGCAGCCGAACTGATTGTCTCTTCTTTCTGATTCTCGGGAGAGCTCACGAGTCCCTGTCTGATGTCGACTGTTCTATACCATACTTGCTCCGGGTCTGCGTCCCTGTTCTATTTCCAGTCACTGGTGGACAGGAACTGGGTTTCCCTATTTTTAGAACTTCCCACCATGATTGTGAAAGCAGCAAACCTCGGGTTTTTCTATCTGTTAAGTCAGATGACAGCTCCTGTGTGGGTTGCCATAAAAGGCCTGTGGGTTTCACTGAAATGGTGGCTCTCTCCAGTCTCAGAGGACCAAACAAAGTAAGACTAAGCCCCTGCTTACACATCGGTGGGGACACACTTGAAAACCTAGCACCTTCTGTTTTTCCTGTATAAGGAAGATACTGGGTGAAATTTGGCACAGCATAGTGACGTGTTCTGTCTATCGGAGGAGTAGTGAGAGCAGAAGATGAGACTGGGTAAGGCCTGGGTGGGGTCCATTACTGGAGCTGTGCAGGGGAGGGTGGGGGAGTGCAGGGAAGCCTGGGTAAGAGGAGTGGTGTGCACCTTTGCTGAAGCTAAAAGCCGACCCTGCCCATCTCCTGGTTTCACCAAGTCTGTGGTTCACCTTCTTACTTGATAGCTGGTTTGGGGGTGCTAGCTGGGGAGGGCAGCTCTTCCTATACACCCGAGCTGAAAGCAGTTCTGCTGCACTGGAGAAGGGTCTCCTTTTTAATTGAACACACAGCTTTGGGAATCATGCATATGGACTGTGAGGGAGAGGTAAGGCTTTTGTAAGGGTTAGAGAATGACCTGTGATAGTCATAGATTGGAGTTTAAATGAATAAACGTATTAAATACATAAACAAGTCATAGTGAAAGAATAAACAGTAAGAGATAATGAGAAATCATCAAATCAGCTGTTCAAAACATCCAACAGAAATCAATTGGGGAAGGCCCATTGAGACATTCGTTTTTTTAGTTACTGACAAACTCCCCGGCAAGGCAGAGAGTTCCCTAGGATAGAACTTCCAGGTAAAATAACAAAAACTAGCGGAAAGTAACACCATCAAATCACAGGGTTACAAACACCCTTCAGAAACTGGCTTGGGGGAAGCCCCATTAAAGCAGCTAGCTGAAGTTCCCCCATGGCAGGGTACTAGCCAGACTACACGCAAGGGAAGTACAGAGACCATCAGCTAAAGACATCCCGTGTTCTTTTTCTCTCCACCTGGACCATGGCGGTAGAACTCTGAGGGGAGGAGGCTGAGAGAGCAGGAGCAGGAGCTTCGCTAGCCAAGCTCAAAACTGTAGAGTCAAGTCTGTGGGAGCTTATGGTAGTTGCAGGGGATTTAGCCCAGGCTGAATGGTCACCTTGTGAGAAACAGGGCCATTCAAGTAGTCCACAGAACCTGCCCAGACGTCTTCCAGGACAGAAGAGTGACAGAGACACAATGGTTTGTCCTGTAGTCCAAACCTCCATAATGTAGCAGTGCCCCATCTACCTCCACTTTCCAAAAATGAACCTCCTGTCCCCAAGAACTGCAATCAGGACGGCAAGGTATACTGACATAACAAGCTAATCTGAAAGGATGTCTTCCGGAATGTTTATTTAACTTCTCCTCAGGCTACTTGGCCACTGTCAGCCACATCCTCCGAAACGACCAAGGCAGTATAGTGTTAAATACTAGATAATTAGCAAACCACCAAAAAATAAAGCATATAACTATAAAAATGGAAAATAAAGCCACAAGAAGAATTGGCAAAAATAAATATAAACAGCAATTAAGTTTGAGTGTACCAGAGTGAATTTTTACAAAGCTAACTAAAATGAAGTTCATCAAATTCGGAAGGCATAAGCAATTTCTAATTACTTCTGAGCATCACGTTAGCCCCAGAGGAGATTATGCTGGCTGAAGTGGAATTTATTTTAGATTTGAAATTCTACAGTAAAATGAACAGTTTCCATTTGGATCCACTAACAGAGCTGGCAAAGGCAGGAGAAGCCAGTAAGTCTCCTGTCTGGGGCAGAAAAGAATGCCGCACCCAGAAGTCAGGAAAATATTAAAGATGATCATTTGCTTTCAGTAAGCCACACAGGGCAGATATTTTTTTCCCCATCAGTGGGAAAAAATAGCAGAGCTGTATCGAATTCCTTCTAGCAAAGTGTGAAGAAAAGAACCAAGTGTAGTGGGAATCTTAAGATAAAGGTGTCAGAGCCAGGAGTTAAATGGAGAGCCATATACTCTGAAACACATTGTGGCTCCCCACTGATAAGCCAGCTCTATTTCTATTTACTAACTGAAAAGCAAGGAAATCTGACTACCCAGCTTTCTACACAACTAGTAACTGATGGGAACTGAGCAGACAGAGCTCAGAGAGGTTCTCAGGAAAATGAAGCCAGCTCCCTGCACCTGGGGCCTAGGGCCTCATATAATACAGTGGCTCAAAGAAACAAACACCCATGTGGTGCCCTCACATCCATATCCTACAGGGACTGCCTTGTCTCTAGGCCTGCTAACAAACTTTTGTGTATATGTTCCCAAAACAGCTACATCTGTATGAAAATGTACCTACAATTTAATTCAACTGCTTTATGACCTTATTCCTGCTGTTAGCTTCCACTACCTAAAATAAACACAACATGCTTTTGTTTGTTTGTTTGTTTGTTTGCTGGGGAGGCATGCTATAATCCAAGATACCTTCAGTAAAAACATCAGAGAGGAGAGACAGACAATGTGAAAACACAGCAACCGAGAGACATTGTGATTCCATATGGACATTTTCTAAGCCAAGAGCCAAGTGCTGGGTGCCCTTTAATTCTCTGTTGAAAATATGACACTTGATAACCTCACCATGACTGTTTCTCAAAATAGGGACTGGGCCTCACAGCAGATGTCTGGGCTGGTGAAACCTGAGCTGAGTGGCCCAACAGGCTCTGTGGGAACAGGCAACACAGCCTCTCTGGCTTTTTGTCTACCCTCTCAGAATCCCTGCCACTCACCCCCAAGACTCAGAACTGTCCAGAGATGCCTTGGATTCTAGCTCTACTCATTGGCTTCCCAGATCACAACTACAATAAGAAGTCTATGCAAAGACCACTAACAACAACAAACCTTGAAAACGATGATACAAGCGCTGTCTCAATGGGCTTGATTGCCCAGTGAAACAGTGCTTGCATGTATCATTGGGATTGACTGATCAATTGATTGAGTTTTGGGCATGGGCCCATGAGAAGCATGTAGCTTCTGAAGCCTGTTACAATGGGGAAGAGAAGAAGGTTGTCTAATGGTTTTTGAAAGTACGTTGTAGTGTTTGCGTATAGGGCATCCCAGATGCCTTTGCAACTGTGCTCATGTACTGCTCCAAGCCTGAGAGTGTGTCCTGTCTGTTGACCTCACCCTGTCCAGGACCACATAGGTGACCAGGAATCCCACTTCTTTGAGGGTGCTTGGAGAAGCATCAGGTGCGGAGAGCAGTCTTATCTTTTCTGTAGTGTGCTGGCAGGGGACAAGACACCTATTGCTATGTTCCAGTACTCCCCAATGCAAGCACATTCCTAGTGTTTGAATGTGGGATTCTGTGTCAGCGCTTAGGTTTTGGCAAGTGTGCAACTCAGACTGCTTCATTTTTGCACTGTGTTGCAGGGTCATTTCTGAAGGCTTACACGTCAGGAACCAAGTACATTGGCAATGGTCTTTGAAGATTAGAGTCCTGCAGTTTCTACTTGATCCCACTGTGAAGAGATGGCCATTCTGCCCATCATACTGAGGGAAAGAGAGAGACAGTAGCAGGATATATGGTTAAGGTTTGTCTGTTCCTCGTGATGCTGAGATCTGAGCCCAATCAGTGTTAACCCTTTCCTCCAAGCACTTCCTCCGGGTCTTTCCCTTTGTTCCTCCCTCTGTGAGACACTTGTACAGTCTATCCTGTGACTCTGTTCTGTATAGCATCACTCCTTTGTATACGCACTCAGTGGAAACTGGGAGGGGGTTGACAGCAACTCTCAGACTGTGAAGATGAGAGAGCCCACCCTATGTGTAGAACCCCCAAGGTTCTTGACATGGATGATGCAGGGAATGCTGGGTATAATGTTACAGTCTTAGATGTAACCAACAGAAAAATCTGTGCCTGACCCAGCACAGAGTAGAGACTTGAGATATTTGCACCCCAGAGGAGAAGTAGATGGAGATTTTTCCAGAGAAGATCCATCTTCCATCTTTGCCTTGAGATGGGACTGAGGAGTTGGTGAGGCAGGTGGTGCAGATTTTTTAAGAATCTGCCCCAAGAGTCTGAAGGGGAAGGGAGCACGGCCTGAGCATCTGTGGCCCTAGAAACAGGGAAAGTGGAGCAGTGCTCTGTGACCTGGAAGAGTTGAAATCAACTTGAACTTGGGGAGGGGAGTGAAAGGATGTGGGGGATGGAGTGGGAAGAGGAGGAGAGGGTGGGGCTGAACCCTGAGCAGATGATGAAGGGCTGGCAGAGACAAGAGGCGGGGCCTATCGTGCTGCTTGGGGAGTTCTTGTCTGGATATCATTAGGGGCTAGGGTGATAAAAATGTGGATACCCATGCTTTGTGTGTGTATGGGGAGCAGGGGTGTTCTGGTGTGCCAGGTGTTTGTCATGAGGAATATTGGAGGAGATGACCTCTCTCTAGGGATGCTAGGGGGTCTGCTCTGTACATCTCTAGATCTGTTCTGGAAGCGATCTCTTTCTCCAGGGAGTGAGAGAGGCGTTTGCTCACAACTGTGGAGGTTGTTACAGATGGGTATATTGTTGGTTCTGGTTATGCAGCAGTGTATATAGAAATGAAGGCAAGCCAGAGGTGGAGGAGGGCTGGGGAGGATAGTCATAGTCCCGCTGTACCTTCATTGGGGTCCTCCAGCCCTTGACTGTGGGAGAGCTGATCCACCAGCCAGGCTCACAGGCATAGCTGCTCCTGTGTGTCCTTTGGAGCAGCAGCAGCCTTTGTGATTCTGGGACAGGACTGTGACTAGAACAAAATGTATCTTTCAGGCTTGAGAGAAAAAAAAATGCACTGTCCCTCAAAGACAGACGACAAAGAAATAACAAGCTTCTGGTTATATAGCCGGGGAAAGAAGGAACCCCCAAAACTCCTTTAGGAGAAGGCTCTACATCACAGCTGAGAGATTATGGGAAGAATTGCTGTGTGCAAATCCAACAAAGCTTAAGCACGGAAGGCTGGCTGGTGGTGCTAGGAGAGCTGACTCACCTCTCCCAAAATACTTCGGCATCTTCCCCAGGGGGAACGCCTGTGTGCCCACACTGCCAACCCCCAGAGGTTTGCACCCTCTTTGGGAGGAAGAAGCAGGTGCTGCCAGACATTCTCATTCCTTAGGAACTCCACTCTTCCTCCTGCATAATTCGTATTCTCCTTTGTGGGTTTTATGGGTTTAAATTGGGGGAGATGTGGGGAGGGGGAGGGGGACAAAGAGGGGAAATGGCTGTTCCCTTGCTAACAGTCTGCAGAAGACCTGGTGAGGTTTTGGCTGAGATCACAGGCAGCAGACAGCAGCCTCCTTACCTGTGAAATGCTGCGTTGGGTGGCATTTATAAAAATGGCACTGTGCTCCTACCTCAGGCCTGGCTGAGCCCAGTGAAATCTGTCCTTCAGCTCCTAGGATTGCACTGACTACCACAGAAAGCCCATGCTAACTTCTAAGTAGGGTGAGCACATCTCTTGGTGTGGGCAGGGGGCAGTGCGAGACATTCACATGTATTGGCTTTTCTCCTCCCTTCATTTGTTACAAATGTTCAAACCTCAGTAAACTAGTGTTGGCATGTTTTTGAAAGGAGATAGTCCTTTTCTGGAATATTCAACAATACAGCAACTCTAGTTTTTAATTGGTTCTGCAGAGCAGGTGCTGCCGGGCTTCAGCCCCAATGGCAGAGTATTTGGTGGTAGCTAAGTCATGTGCACCATAGGCTCTTTCTTAACTTGCTAGGAGTTGGGTAACAGCTGTGAGACTCAGCTCTCAAATGTTCCTCTTTGAATATGTACCTGATATCTGGTGAGATATCAGCATTCCCATATAGACCAGCCCCTGGGTTTAGAGGCTGGTAAAGGCCACAGGTTTTGTTACTGTGTCGTAGAGAATCCTATCAGGAAAGTGAATCTTTTTATGGTGGGTTCCTGAAAGCTTCTTCCACCTCAGGTCAGAACTAAAATTTTATTGTGAATAGCATTTCTTGGTTTTCAGTGTGGTTGCTGCGTAAGTGAGCTTTCACTGTGCATCTGGAAGAGTGGGTGAATGTTCTACTCTTACACAGATAAAAGGGTTTTCTTTTAGTCCCAAAGAGTAAAAAATGCTTGCAGGTAAGTAGTGGCCATTGAGCATTGCCTGTGCTCACTTAGTCCTCATGCAAATACCACTTGATGACTTTGTTCAGCTCTTAGGGAAACCGAGGCCTACGGATGACAATGGTTTGTCCACCTGCTGGAGGATGCACAGCTTCAGAGACTTTGCCGGGTCTGACCCTGACTTCTTAGTGACTCTGGAGCAGGGAGCCAAACCCAGTACTTGGTTTGTATTCATAAGTGGGTGTTCTGGGACTGACTTCTGAAAGATAGCCCCTTTCTGTTGCCCTGAGGCAAGGTGTTTTGTGGATAAACTTGTATCCCCACATTCAATGAGCGGTGTGGTAGACAGCACCTCTAAATAGCTCCCTTGCGTGCTGTTGTTTGGATGTGTTCTCGTAGCCTGTCTGTTTCACACTTGCATACTCTAGGCCTTGCTTATCTCAATCTTGAATGTCTTCTTATAGTTAGATTCTGTCTTAAAAGGCAAGGAGACACATGAAAGCTTTGGCAGAGGTTTCCTAATTTGTCTTTTTCTTCATCGGAAGACAATCTCGTCAAAAGAAGGAGCAATACCCTTAATGCTGGGCTTGCTGATGCCTGAGAGAAGGCTCTTATTCGGTGCCTTATCTTGTGGGTCCCTGACAGTCAACTTGATTTTCCAAAACCGTGCTTACCAGAAGAAGATTTTGTATACCTTGTTTTTCAGAAGCTTCATGGCTTTGGTTCTATGGTCAATAGAGGTTTTGGCTCTACAAGCATTGCAGAGCCCTCAGGACTGCCTGGGGGCTAGCTCAGCTCACCTACTTATCTGTCATCAGCCTGGGCATATGTTTCCATCTCTCTGCAAGTCCAAATCTTCCTCCATTTCCTGAGGCAATTTCACAAGTTCCTGACATTCTGTTAGAGCCACATGGAGCCTCAACAGTGGGTTCAGTTCTCAGGGGCACCAATTCTGTGTATAAAGCTTGACCATAGCCTTCATTAGAAAAGAGGGTGAACCTGCTTATCTGCTAGGAACCTTGTCACACAGGCTGGTTCTTCTCCAATCCCTTTCCCTCCAGCTGCCCCTGCAGGCTACCGGCATGCTCAGACAGGGGGTAAGGACTGCATTTCCACATTATCTTAGGGTTCTTTGATTTTGAAAAATACTTAAGGCAGTGTCAGTGTAGTCTACACCATAGCCAGGGCAGCGCCTGAGGTTCAGAGACCCTGCATCTGGAATGCTGTTTTCTAGCTATGTGCTGTCAGAATGTTGATAAGTCTGTTGGATCCCTAATGGCCTCAGAAGAATGGAGAATGGAGATTCGTCACATGAAGTTTCTGTGAGGATTGGATACATTCAGTGTTTGGATACATACATAGCTGAAAAAATGCAGGAGTTGGTGCTGGATACGAGGATTTTCCTTAGCTTCTTGGTACCTGACAGTGGTGAGAGTGGGGTTCCTGAAGTAGGTAGGGATAAAGTTGAGCATAAGACAGCCAATTCCAAGGGACTGACTCTAAGAGCGACTCTTCAGCACAATGGTTTCTGAGCTGTAGTCCTTGAGCTTAGTACTTTGCTTGTCCATGAAAAACCAGAATGTTGAGTCTCTTGTTTTCTTGGAATTGCTGTCTAGAGTTGTGTTTAATAATGGACACCCCAAAAGAGCATAGGCAGCTTATTTTGCACTCAAAGCCTACTCCCTTCCAGGAGGAAGCAAACACTACTTGAAATCCAGAGCCCTCCAGGAGAGAAAGGAAACCCGCATGTGCCTACAGCATAAACAGGCTCTGGTTTGCTCCATGGTCTGATTGGCAGGCAGGATGTGCCAGCTGTACCCAATTTCACTAAAATGTCCTCCCAGCAGGTGCTAGCCAGCATCACGCAGACAGGGTAGCCAGCACGATAAACTCCAGGAATTACACACTTGGTGTTGTTTCTCAGGGGAATTTATGTCAGCAAGCCTTTAGCTTCTGTGTCTACTGTTCTTGGATGGCTAAAACAATTTTTTATGCTTCTGTGTTTGAAGCTGATGGCTCTGACAGAGAAACAGGAGGAACACAAAGCAGATACCCTTTAGATGCTGGCCTGGGGGCTACAGAGAACTGGGAGAGGTATCAATTTTCCCTGTTAAGTCTACAGGCCCTGGACTCCCTCATCCTGAGCCTAGCTAGTCCGGGTGAAGGTCATCACCCACTGTGGAATGTGGGTTTAATTTATCTGTCTGCACAGAGCCTGAGATTTGCGTTCTCTGAACCAGTTAGCCCAGGCCTTTATAAGTCATCGAGCTTTCAGGGAACAGATTTCAAGCATTCTTCTCTGCAGTAAAAATCTATCAGAAATAAAACTCCCATGGCCCCCAGCCATGGGCTGATGGAAGGGTTAGGAAGGACACAGGAGCTTGGATGTACAGTGGTCCCATATCATTTGGGGCCATAACTGATGACTTGGAAATGCCAGAAACATTTTCTCATATAATATACTTACCACTTTATAAACAGTCCCTTCTGGGGCACACCCATTGTTTTACCTTGGAGAGCTGGGAAGGAGTTTGGGCTGTGTGCTAGTGACTTATCATCTGAAGAGAGCTGGCTGGACCTGCCTGGTGGTAACTGAGAAGCACCTACCCTGGTGAGCCCAAGAGGAGCCAGGGAAGGCCCTAGCCCTAAGGACTTCCTGACACTTGTGCAGAAGCTCCGCCCTCTCTGACGTGCTTCCACATCTCTGAATGTTAGCTTCTGCTGATTGACAGTTGGTATACATCTTTGAGAACCATCTACTTGTTAGAACTCATGGTTGCTCACAACTGAGTGAAGGTGACTTGGGACATCTGTCCGAACAGCAGCAGTTCTCTCTGTGCCATTCAAAAGTGCAGGAAGCTGGCATTTTCTGTTTCTCACTGTGACTGTGTTCTATAGAGGGCATTCAGAAGTACCGATGCCTGAAAGCACAGAGCAAGAAAACAGGATCTACTTGTTCTAAGGCTATGTACTTCACCCATGCTAGAAGCCTCTGCTCCCTAACGCACACATCGTTGACAAACCTGACTACAAAGTATCAGCAGCTGTAGATTGCTAGTGGACAATCAGGAGGGATCCAGAGTTGAGACTTCATCATATTCCACCCTCAGCCTGCCCCTTGCATCAGGATCCCTGGCTGGGGGACTCAGCATTGCTACTCCTATCCTCATAGGAGACAGCTTACAATCTCTGGCTGGCCCCCTCTTCATGCTCAGCATCCTTGCTTCTTCCTGCAGCCTGCTCATCAAAACAAGCCACCTATGGTATCCAGGGTGGCAAAGGTGGAAGCTGCAGGGGCCCTGAGAAGGAGAACAGCAGAAACGTGCCAGGGAATCCTAGCAAGAGATGCCCTTAGATCCATGAACTGAGGTCTTTGTTCTGCTGGAAAAAGGACAACTTTAGATTGTGGTAAGAAATTCGGAGGGTGAATTGACCTCTTCGTCAACCATTTTCAAGTATGCGGTTCACTTGTGTCAAGTGTATTTCTGTTGCTGTGAACTCTCACCACTCTCCATCTGCACACCTGTTTTTATAGAACCCAAATCCCATTTCTATCATGTTCTTACTCTATATTCCCTTCTGTAGCCTCTGGCAACCATTATGAAAAATTTTCTAGTTAAACAATAGCACTGTAAGTACTCAAAGTGTTTTAAAATATTTTTAAAACAAAATATTTTTCTTTTCTTCTTTTTTTGGTTTTTCAAGACAAGGTTTCTCTGTGTAGTGCTGGCTGTCCTTGACTCGTTTTGTAGACCAGGCTGGCCTCGAGCTCACATCGATCCACCTGCCTCTGCCTCCCCGAGTGCTGGGATTAAAGGCATGTGTCACCACGCCTGGCTCCACAAACTATTTTTCTAAACAAAAGGAATTCTCAACAAAATGAATACAAACCAAATTCAAGAAAACGCCAACATGAACATTTGCCATCGCTAAGTAACCTTCATTCCATTCTGGAACGTGGGGACGCTTTAACATGGTGGTTCTCAAGCTGTGAGTCTCTCAGGAAACACATTTACATACAATTTACATTACAGTCATAACAGTAGAAACATTACAGTTATGGAGTAGCAAATGAAAGTAATTTTATGGTTTGGGGTCACCACAGTGTGAGGAGCTGTAATAAAGGTCACCACAGCGTGAGGAGCTGTAATAAAGGATGGCAGCGTTTGGAAGGTCGAGAACTAATGGTTTAACATGTGCAAATCAAAAAATGTTCTTGAAGAGTTTTTTTTTTTTTTTTTTCCTTTGCCAAGAAAATTCAATAAAGAACAAAGAAGAATCCCATTGTCTTCAGGAAATAAATTATATAGTGCATTTTTGATTGACATTTTTTATCTCAGTGTTTTACCCAGTGTTTAATTTGAGCAGTCTCTCATCTATTTTATTTTATTGTAACTTTTACTAGTATAAAAATCCGGTGTATTACTTTTGCAATTCCTGTGGTATTTTTATTCATCATTGAATAGTATAAAAATGAAGAAAAGAAAAGATGTTTTTTTCCCCCTGAGGTACTTGTTTTTCCATTTGGTGTTAACATTCTGGCTCAGTGAAGTATTTAACTGTTTAATGGTTCTATGCACTGTTATTTCAAAAGACATGATCTCTAAACCTCTTATATAGATATGAGTGATTCAGCCCAAACTTCTTGACCTTACTTAATCCTAAAACTCTGAAAATGCTAAAGCAAAGAGTAGAGAAATACTTTGAGGCAGATATAAGCAAGGGCTTCCCGAACAAGGACTCCTGTTTCTTGGAAAGTAAGGCCAATTATCTACATATGCGACCTCATTAAATTAAGAAACATGTGCATTTAAGGAAACTCTTATTTGAGTGAAGCAGCAACCTACAAAACTAGAGAAAAACTTTGCCAACTATGCATCTAAAAGGGGATTAGCACCTACAATGTGCAAAGGGCTCATAAAAGTATACAAGAAAACAAACAACCCAATCAAATCCTTGTTCGAGGAAGTGAAGCACGTTCTCAGAAGAGAAAATAAAGACTGCTAATAAGTAGTTTTTAAAAATGCTCAAAATCCTTGGGGGAAATGCAAATGAAATGAACCCAGATTCAATTCTCAGGCCCCTTGGAATGGCCCAAGGAGGAAATTCTGGAGAGAGTGAGGAAAGGGTGCTTAACTCACTGCTGGGGTATTGTAAAACAGTTCAGCTATTATGGAAATTAGTGTGCTAAAAACAAGCCTTTTGTATGACCCACCTATGTTCCTGACCATCTATCTGAAGCATCCCATATCTTATTGCAGAGATATTTGCTCATGTTTATTGTTTTCCTAATCACAATAGCAAGGAAATAAAGTTAGTATGGATGTCTGTTGACAGATGAATGAATAATGAAAAATATGGCTCATATGTAGAATAAGATTTTATTCAGCCCCAGAGAAAAATGGGATTTTCCAATATTCAGGACAATGGGTGGAACTAGAAAATGTATGAAGTGAGGAAATCCTGGATTAGAGAGTCAAACGCTGCATGTTCTTGGTCATACTTGAAGCATAGCTCCCAGCTGTTGTATATAAGTGTCTCATCTGTGTACAAGTAAGGAGTGGTAGATGACAGGAGAATAGACTGGAGCCCATGAGAGGAGGAAACAATTATTTTCATCAGAAAATTAACCTGTGATTAAAGCTTAGTGTTATGTGAGCTGTATTTAAAATTTAAACAGTCAGTGTTGATTGGATTAACATCTAGCTAGAAAACTAAAAGTTTCTGATTATTTTTGTTAAAAATCTGTTCAAATATTTCCAGATGTATTTCCTCTTCTGTTAGTCATACTAGTGAAAGTGTTGTGATATTCTGTTTTTTGCATGTTTTAACACATGTTTTTCCATTGAGTTTAGTTTTAATATAAATTTTCATATGTTTCATCACCATATAAACTTAAATCATCTAAAATAAAAATACTATATTAAGTAGTGCTGAAGCTGTATGGATGAGGTATTGTATGAAACAAATAAGTTTATTGCATAGAATTATGGTTTCTAACATTTGGGGCAAGAAATAGAAAAGCTGTATATACAAATATGAAGAACATTTGTCTACAGCATCTCATGCCTTCTAGAAATGATTAGTAATAGACAAGTGTGGTGCCTCTACCTTTTAATAGAAATATCAGAAGGAGTGGGAGTGGCCAGGGAGGTGGCTCATATGTCCAATATACACAGCATTCTTTAATTGACTTTGATGTGTGTGGTCACAGTTAGAGCGCCACTGAAGGGTCTCCTAGGATCCATACATACTTCAGGCACTGATTTCACATGAGTTCTCTATGTGGTGTTTTCCAAATATGAAATTGTCCATTATCAAAAATTTAAACTAATAAGTACACCAGTATGTTTTGTATAGATTTCTGTAGTACACTAATTGCTTTTCTCAAAGGAAATAAAAGGCGTGGCTGTAATAATGCTATTTTAGCATTTTATTACAATCCACACATTCCAGTTGTTAGGATTTAGCTGGTCGGTGATGGGCACAGGGCATTTCCAGCTCCCTATGTGGTTTCATGCTGAGTACAGAAGCGTGGTCTCTTCATATGGGACATAGGGCTGTCCCCAGGTTTGCCACACATAGAGAGGAGCACACAGAAACTGGTCTTCAAGAAACCAGAATAAAACGAAGACTAGGGCAAGGGCAGAGTGCCGTGAGGCTAATATACAAATTGCTGAACAGTTGTCAGGCTAGTGAAGAGACAGGAACGAGGATGAAGACTCCAAAAGGTGTGGTTATCAGTATAGGCTGGTAGGGCAAAGGTGTATGGTGTCACTGAGACGGACACTCCCTCCATCACTGGGATGAACACAGCTGACTGTGTCTGGTGACCACTTTTGGTGCATTGTTAAGTTTCTTCTTTAACAGAAATAACAAGAAATGTATATTGTGGTTGTGGAAATATTCTAATTTTCTTAAATATTGTCTGACTCGCCTTGTCTGCATACATGCATTTGTGCGCGTGTGACACACACACACACACACACACACACACACACACACACACACACACACTCCACTGTTCTGAACAAACAACTCTACTTGGAGTATTAGACCTTTCCAAGTTGAGTCAGGCCATAGTCAGGGGGCAATACCAGGTAGTTTGTGACGTGTGCTGTGAGGAACAGCCCCAAGATGATCTCTAAATACTGTGGAAGGAATCTAAGGACAATGAAACTGACTGGGAAAGAACCTAGTATGTGACTATGCAGTTGTGAGGTTTTGGACCACTGGTTTCATAAGCACGGTAGGGTAGATGGGGTGTTGTCACATGATGGCGACAGATTGCTTTTACAACAAATGAAGGAATGGTTGAACCCCGTTGCCTTCCTAATAGTGCTATGTTCCTAATAGCACTGAACACTGAGCAGCTCCCTGCTGGCTCTGCAAAATTGGACTAAAATGTATTTCTTTTCCTAAAAATTACAAAATAAACAAAATTTTATTTGTGTAAGCACCTTTGGAGGTAATTCAGACTTCTGACTTGGAGTTAAGGCTAATTGATGAATGTTCACGCTCATGTTTTTAATCTCTAAAATGGGATTAGCACCTGTCCTTCAAAGAGACTGAATAATATAGTGGTTAAAATTTCAGACCCTATATAAATTGCCTGGGCTTGAGGGTAGCTCTACTTTTTGGTAACATTTGGGAAACATTGCCCGTTTGTTATTGAAAAAGCAGGAATAGTCTTACCCTTAAGAGTAGCACAGATAAAAATATGAGACAATAAATAATGGGTCCTCTCATACTAACAATTTTATTTTACTCTATTTTTAAAAAATTTTTTAATTGCTTTATCTCATATAGCTCACATCAGGCATGAAATTCACCTAAGTAGTCCAGGCTGGCCTGGAACTTGCTACTTCCTAGCTCAGCCTCCTGAGTCTTGGGGGTTATTCCAGTGTACCACTCTTTCTTGACTTTTTGATTTTTATGTCTATGAATGAAAAGGAAGTAAGCAATAACAGTTAAAAACATAGCATAACATGCAGATACTATAACATATATCTTATGGTTTTTTTTTAAGTTAATTTATAACTACTTACCATAGCGAAGAATAACAACCAAGTGACATTCCTCAGTCTGTGTTAACCGTGGTGGGGACATCTGGAAGCTCACAGCCTCTTCTGGGTCCCATTTCCTGCTGCTTCCCATTTCCAAATGATGTCTTGTGTTTTACAAGTCACACGCGTTACAGTAGCAAAGCACATGTTGTATCTGGCATCACCCAGACGCCACCACTGGTAATTGTTTACTGTGTCTTTCTAGACTGTTACACGGTCTATAGCTAGAATGTAGTCCTCCCTAAAAATATTTTCCTAAACAAATATTTTGAAGCTTACTTTTAAAAACTTCTGTTGTACTTTTAACTGTTACTGTCAATATACTATTGTAAAAATAATTTGTTAATTTTTATTGAAATGTTCTATTAGTTATCTATGTCTACGAATGAAAAGGGAATAAGCAATAACAGTTAAAATATAGCATTGGGATGTGGTCTGACTACTAGTCTGCCATCAGAAGTTATGTCATCCTGTCATGGAGTACAGTCTCAAAAGCTTCTTGCGAATAAGTTTCTAGAAGGCTATCTGATATCTTTGAATCCACATGTCAAAATGCCTACAAGAGTCAGCTGACAAGAGAGTTCAGGGTGGGCGGTGGCATCTCCATGCCTCTGTGTGGATCTGGCTAGGCCTGTGCAGGGTGGGGAGGAAGCGGGCAGGAGGAACCCCGGGGTGGCAGCTAGGTATAGTTCCTGCCTCTGCCTGACACTCAATGACTGTGGGCCTTCAAGTGAGCTCCAAATCAGTCTGCAAACTGTTTTGAGACCTGGAAAGTAATGATTGAACGAGGAAGTGGTTATTAGGTAAACTGTGAAAGTTATCATAACAGATCCCCATGAATGTGAAATGCTGCTGAGAAAGTCCTAGCTTCTATTACAATAAAATACACAGGGACTCTACAAATTAGGACCTGCTGTATAAACTAATGCATATACATTTACATATATATGCACATAGTTTTGTATATGCTTATATGTAAATATTATGTAAACATACATATTTTATATACACATATATGCATGTATGCATATGATATACACATCTACATATGTAGAATGCAGTGCCTATGCTAGGAGCCTTTCCTCACTACCTGGAGTGTCCCTCAGGTGGGTGTCCTCTTGACAGGGCTTGGGAAATTGCCTCCGAGGTTCAGTGAGCTATCAAGCTATAGTTTGAAATGAGATGAAAATGAAGACAAAAGAGTTGTGTGTTAGGACACTACCACTCACATCCTTTTGCTACCCACAGCCACACCCAAGGCAGTGGCTGTATTGATGATACTGCACTGACACACTTTCTAGATGACACCGGCTGCCTTAATTTGTTCTCAGGGCATCCAGTATTATATAGTCATAGATCCATATCTTCAGAAGTGTCCTAGATCCTGAGCTGGAGAGGATGAAAGCAGAAAATTAGGGATGCCAACCTACTTATTAGTGGTGAGGCAGCAGCACGTATAACCCAAGCCAGCAAACTCAAATGCTCACCCCTCCACCTTGACCAGGGTGGCTAGAAAATAGGACACGTTGCTCTCAGACGGGGAACACATTTTTGGGATGTTTCTTTTTCAGAAACACTTTCAAAAATGTTTCCCATGGTTTGGTTTTTACTTGCTTGTGGGAGATGTCATCTGTTAGTCCTAGAGACTGCTGACAAACAACTGTAAAAGGACCCCACAGCTCTGAAGGCATTTCTGAAGCAAGCCATAAATGCTTTTAAGGATGAATCATACGGAGGCAAGCACAAAACCCTCATCTAGTGTTTCTGTCTTATCATTTTCAAGAAGGAAGATGAAGGCCCGTGCTCCACCACCTCCTGGAAAGCCTGCTGTCCTAAATGTCCACAGTGAACAGAAACTGCCTCATGATGCCACACTGGGCTCTCAGCAAAGCCTGATCCACATGAAGGAGGAGGCCGTACACAATAGCACCTTGGATGTCACTGTGGTTCTGCCCAACGGTCTGGAGAGGCAGAGTGTGGTCAGCGGGAGGTAAGATCCTGATACCTGGGTGGAGGTTCTCATGTGTGTGGGAAGAGCGGGTGTGACCATGTTGAATTTGACCCAGGTGAGAATTCATGCTCTAGCTTGGCACAAGATCACTGCCTAGGCGATCCAAAACCGTCCCACTGAGAATAGTGTGGGTTGACTGGCCCATCAAGGCTCTCTGTTGCCTTGAGGGGATTCAGGACTATAAGGCTATCCTGGCAGAACTTGGGCCCAGAGGAAAGTGCAGCTATACATAAATTTTCAAAATTAGTTTATGTGATAATTAAACACAGTGTTGATGAGTATTACTGCCAGCCTTGGTACACACCCAAGACTGGAGTGTTGTGTTCTAAGATGCCATGCCTTAGTTGTAATGGGTAGTATCACATTGTCTTTGAAAATCTTAACTCTCAGCATAGGGTAAGAAGTTATTTTTCAGTAGGGCTTCCCCTTGCAGCCATTGTCCTAGGTTTAGGAATATCTTCACATTAGCATCAAAGGAGGAAGTGTTTGGACTTGTGACTGACACCTTGTGGCATTTCCCCAAGGCCCACCTCAGAGACTGAATTGTAAGTGTTTGGTTGTTTCACACAAGTAGGCATTGCATTCATCACAGATTTCCCATGAAGCCTTATAATGTAAGGAGTATGTTTTGCTATCATAGTTCAAAAATGATTTTAGAATGTGTGCCATTCTACCAGTAAACATATATGTACCATTTTTATAGTTTGTTCCAGTTGATAGCTACTGCTTTTCTTATCTTAGATTTAGAAGATTCTCTTAGAATCTTCTTTGGCAAGCACCAGGAAAGGTGGAGCTCCTCCTACAATGTAGAAATGCTCCTGAAAAAGTATTTCAAGTGAACGCACTGTACTCTTTGTAGCTTCAGTTTCTTTTTCCCTGTAGAGCAGAAGTTATCACCGTGCAGTTCTGTACGATTGCTACCCCAGACGACTGAGAGCCTCATCAATTATTCAGATAACCTTCTTCTAAGCAGGGAAGCATAGAGTCAGGAAGAGCCTGTACTGGCCCAGAAGCCTCTGTCCCTGGGCCACCTTGTGGGTGCTACAGGCGAGGGCATGTTTTAATCCTTAATAATAATAAGTGGGCTGATGTCAGATTCCTGGCTCTTGCTCGCTTTTTTTTTTTGTTGTTGTTGTTATATATATTTTTCCTCTTCTGCTTAAGCAGTGGCTTTAGCAAAGATCCTGCTCATCTTGCCCTAAACAGCAGTTTACAAACCCAGCCAGCCCCAAACCATGTATTTCCTGATGGAGAAAACATTGCTAGTGAGTGAGTGCTTATGACCCCATTCTGCAAATCATAGATGGTTTGGCTTTTTTGAGCTGCTCATGAATTTAGAGACACAAGTAATAGCCCCTATCTGTTCTTAAATATTAAGACATAAGGATCGGGTTTGGAACTGTTCCTGACTAAGGAAGAAGGCCTGGCAGGCCTTTAGGAGTGGGGTTGCCAGCTCTCTGCATGGTGGGTGGGAAGGAAGCCAGCAGCCCCATTGCTTTAATTGGGAGCACAAGTGAAGAGAATATCTTTGAAGACACAGCATGCTCAGCTCCGGTGAGAGCTTCATAAAAGGCTCTTAAGTGTTGACAGTGTTGGGCTGTGTCATCTTAGTGTAGAAAATTAGTCACATCCACGTTGGTTCACAGGGCGAACGGACAGGCAAATGGTTCTTTTTCCAGAAGAGAAGGAAACCTCTCCCAGCATTCAGGCCTGTAATTCTGCCCCTAAGAACCACTGTGCACTAAGCACCACAGCACAGGCAAGTGCACCCCTGTGTGGGGCATTCCAGGTCTTGAGCCTTGTAAAGCAATATAAGGACTTCACTTCTTAGTTATTAAGCCTATAAGAGAAGCAGTTAAAGAGCATCTTTATTTAGAGAAAGGAGTTACCATGCCAAATTTTCTTTTTTTTCCTCCTTCCCTCCTTCCCTCCCTCTCTCCCTAATAAAGGAGTCTGTCTTTTCTGTGAAGAAATAACAAAATTAAGAGCCTGGCATTTAAGTTGCCAAGCCTTGCTATTGTAGGGAAGGGAATGTTTTCACTAACACAACGCCTGATAGTTTGTAGAAACTACTGTGCTTGCTTGGATAATGGTCATATTTCAGCCCCACAGAGGAGAAGTATCCTTTTGCGAGCTCCTGATAGGTTACTGAATATTAAAATGTCATTTATCTATTGAGCAGAATGAATAACAAATCATAACTTGTATGTGCCACTGGGCAGAGGGTATGTCAGGCAGCAGAGAAAGCCAACCATGTGCCAAGCAGCCCTCACGCGAAGCAGGCAGGTCTGTATTAGAGAGTCTAGACTGAGGAGGGATGCAGATGAGCCTGCACATGCAGAGGTTCTTCTGCAGCCTGCACAACTTATAAGAATTCTGGCTTCGCAGTACTAACTTTCTTCAAATACAAAGAAAAACAAACATACTAAAGGTGGAATGTAACATTCAAATGAATTTTTATGACATCACAAATTAGTTCCTCAAGGGTAATTAGGTTGGGTCCAAGTCTGCCACAGTCGTTCCCTGAATGAGGAACATGCCTCTCCTATAAATCGGCCACAGAATGCTATAGGCCAGCACGTCTCAACCTGTAGGCCATCTTGGGAGTCAAATGACCCTTTCGCAGGGGTCACATATCAGATATCCTGCATATCAAATATTTACATTACAGTTCTAACAATAGCAACATTACAGTTTTGAGGTCGCAACAAAAATAATTCTGTGGCTGGGGGGGGGGGGAGGCGGGTCACCACAGCATGAGGTACTGTGTTAAAGGCTGAAGCAACAGGAAGATTGAGAATCACTGTTATGGACTCTGAAGAAAGGTAACCTCTAAGACACAGGTGAAAGACAGTGAGGACAGTCTGAAGAAAGGGCAAGAGCTGTTATGTCAGAAAAGGGATACTTTCGTGGCGGAACATGTCCACACCTGTTCAGGCAACCCACATCATATGGCGTCAGTATTGAACAGGACAGATGCCATGTTTTCCTGGATTCCTAGCTTAAGCTAATCTCCTGTCATCAGGTCAAATAGTCCAACCAACATTGCTTTCAGATGGTTTTAAAGTTGAGTTGTCTTTAAGAAGGCAGGCTTTCTCCAGTTAGCAACCTATACCTCTCTCTAAGCCCAAATTGTTAGACCTTTTATAGACAGGCAACAGCTGCACAGCCTTGGGAGATGAAGTCTCTGCAACTGTGCTCCATCCTTCTCTCTCTAGCATTTGTCAACAAGGGCTCAGGCTTTTATGAAACTGGATTCTTGCTAGAGATTTCAGCTCAAATCTGAGTTCTTGCCTCTGGCCACCAGACCAGACCTCCCTGTCTGTGGGCCTATTTCTGCTCTCCTAACTAGTTCTTGACTGTGTTGGTGTCTGGTCCATATGCTCCTTGGTGAAAGTCCTCAGGACAGACTATCTGCCAAGGACGTTGATTACATCTCGCCTTGCCTCTTTGATGCCACTTGAACCTGTCAGACTGGACTTTCTCTCAGGATTTGCATTGACCTCTTTGTGTGCCTCACCCAGAGCTCAAGGCCACATGCTGGCCTTGGTCCATACAAGAAACTTGAGATTTGCCCATGCATACAAATTGTTTGTTTTAAGACCATCCGGATATACCTGTGAAAGCAGTTTTCATACCCAGCACCCAACGACCCATTCAGCCAACATAGGCTCCAAATGCACAACTTGATATTTAGTATCAAGGCATTCTAAAGATGAGCCTCTATACCTGTAGCATTGACACCACTGGGGAATTTGTAAGAAGTATAGCTTTCAGCCCCACCCAAGCCTGGCTAAATCAGAATGCCATGGGTGGGGTCGATCAACCTGTGTCTTCACAAGCCCTAAAGTTTCAGATAGCATGCTCATGTGGAGAGCCTCTGTTGGGAGTGCCTGGCTCTGCTTTGGGCCAGACACTCTGACCTCAGAGTAAGTCTGGGCTCTTACTGGCCCGATGACATGAGGAAGGAGACTGGAGTATATATAGTCTACAAAGAGGCCTTCTCATCTTTATCATACCAGACTGAGTATCTTCAGTGCCTTTCTCCTCATCCTGTCCATCTGAGGGTATGGTATAACAGCAGGCTTCAATAAAGAGAGAAATTTCCTCCATCCCAGGAGGGTAGTTGGCTTGTGGCCTCTTGGACATTGGCCTGTTGGCCACCAGCTTGAGTACAGTGGTGATACAGACCCTTCATTTCTTTAGTCCCTCGGTAGGAATCTGAAAACGGCCATATAAGGCAGAAGACCAGTTTCTTAATCAAGTCACTGACTCAAGCAAAACAGTTTTTTGAACTTTGTATACATTGAGAAAGCAACGTTTTTAAGAGGAAAGAAGTTTATAAAAATTCCATTCACTTTTCAAATTTAAAGTAGAGTTTATAACAAGTGCCCAGAAATAGTCTTGTCTCTGTGTTATGAATGTTAAAAAGCACTGGATAGCAGAGGGTAAAGCAGCTGGAAGAAAAAAGCTGTGGAGGATAAATGGGAGGAAAAAATTAAAACGAGATTGGCAGTTGTAAGGAGCCCTCTAGCTCAGCTTACTTGTTTTGGGGGTGGTCACTCCCCCTTTTTACTACAGCTTTTGTTCTTCTATTGTACTTGTGATTGCACCTTAATTATAGATGGTGATTAGCTAGAGAAGTGGCACAGAGGAGTCACTGCATATTTTATTCAGGTTCCTGGGTGTTCTTATGTCGTCATCACTGGAGCCAGATCTCTGGCACTTCTTATCTTCCTAACATGTCTGTCTCTGCCTTTGACATTCGGAGTATTCTGATTGCTGAGTTTCTTTCATTCCTTGGGTGATGGGGGAAATACTTTGCAATTCAAGGGTCTGATGTCACTTGCTGAGAGCAGGGTGGCACTCAGTCACATACAGAATGTAATCCTCTGCATAGCTGTATAAAATACACATGGAAAAGAGTGGTGAACTGTCATGTACTTATCAAGCAAAGACATGGTGTCTACTACTGGGCTGACACTGTTTAGTGTCTTCACTAGCTATTAATCCATGGAGTCTCTAGCAACCCTTTGAGGTGGGATCTAGCCTAATGCCCTTACAGTAAGGAAACTGAGGCACAAAGCAATGCAGCCAGTTTCCCTGGGTGAGAGAGGCCATACGTAGTGATTCCAAGTTTTCACACAGGCTAAGTACCACTAATAAACTGCTGCCACAGAAAAGACATCAGCACTTGATCAGAGGATGATGTCAGGAAAGCCATGGACCAGGGGCCAGGACTTCTCTAGGAGACCATGGTGAGGGGAGGCCAGACTCAGCAGCCTTGCCAGTCCTTGGAAAATACTCTGTGGCCCACTGACACAGTGACCTACTAAGACCATGTGGAGGCATATAGGTAACACCCAATTAATAAAGTCATTAGTTCTTTGTTCACAGGTGACAGGAGGTAGGTTGGGATCTGATGGATCTGTAATAAAACCCCACAGGGACTGTGGACAGCTAGTAACTTTGTCCACTCTTAGGCACTGCCAGTATGCAGAGGGCTGTCTTTCCCTTTCTGGATAGGTTTCTCCAGGAGTACCAAAGGAGCTTGTAGAGACCTGAGGAGTGTCTTATAGATTTTCAAATGCCATCTAGCAGCATTTAACAGGTGTGACACACACAGGAAAAGACCTGACCCCACTCACAGTTTGCTTCACACAGGCTCCTGAGGAGGGTAAAGTGGCACAGTCATAAGAAGTCATGCCACTGCACATCTTCTTTTAAATAAAATGTCAACCCCTCATAGTAAATTGACCCAGCAGCCAGTGATTTCTTCTCTGCACCCAAGTTCCCATTAGAGCCACTTCAGTCCGCAGGAGACGGCTTCTCCTGGCCTCTCACCGTGAAGGACAGCTGGGGCAGCATGGAACAGCTTGGAAGGCTTCGGTCTTATCTGCTTCCAAACCTCCTCACCTTTCCATAAAAACTGATCTGGGCTGGGTGTAGGTCTTCACCACCAGGAACGTATGGGGACCTGTTTGCGCCTCAATGCTAAATAAATGACTCTCTGGTTTTGCGTAATGCAACGTGTATGGTGAGCCTTGTCTAGTTTGTTGTGTTTATAGTGTTTGGAGTTGTGGGTTTTGTTTTGTTTTTTTGTGCCTCTCCCCTCTCCTTCCACTTAATAAGAAGTTGAAATGGTAGTAGTTATTGATAGCTGCTCCCACACTCCACCATTGAAATGTAGCTGCAACTCTTCCTGAAGATGATGCATTCTCAGGGAAAATAGCATCCCTTCCTTGATGGCTAGGGAAGACAGAGGACAGTATTACATAGGGATTGGGTCAGCCAATTTTGGAAAGTCATTTGCTATATAATGTTGAGTCTTGGATGTCAAGTAATATACATTGACCTAATTGATGAATGCTGTCAATAAATAGACTTGCATATACTGGCTTCTGCTAAAGAAAGGGAGGCGGTGTGTTTTTTGCAGTGGAGAAAGACCCAAACCCAGCTGCTCCCTTTTATAGCACTTTATGTTTCTGTGTGTCTCCAAGGACTGTGGCTGTTCTTCAGACCTTAATGTTTAGGTGGTAGGAGTTAGTGGCTATGTGCATTTTGTTTTCATTGATAGTTTATATTCATGTGTTTGTGTTGTGGAAATGTATTCTCCAGTGAGGTTAGCTGGAATCGGTATCCGTAGGCCTGGGTGTGAACTGACTCCCAGAACTACCAGCTGGTAGCAACCCCAGAATGACTCTTCCCAGTCTCATACAGGTACAAAGCGTGAACATATAGTAACCCTAGGACGCCAATGAGACCATGAATGGGAATTAGTATGTTTTTAAGATTTGTTTTTATTTTATTTTACGTATATGAGCATTTTGCCTGCATGCATATTAAACCCATTGAATATGTTCCTGGTACCCACTGTGACCAGAAGAGGGTGTCAAGATCACCTAGAACAGGAGTGACAAATGGTTGTGAGCCACCACATGGATGTTGGGAACCAAATCCAGGTCTTCTGCAAGAGTAGCATGTGTTCCTAACCACTGAGCCATCTCTTCAGCCCATTGATGATGGCGTTTTACTGTTTTGTTTTTTCATTTTATTTTTCCACAGTGTTAGGTGTTGAGCCTTGGGATTCTTTCATGATTCTCAAGAGCTGTGCCAATGAGCTTCACCTCCAGACTTATTTTACTTCATTTAAACTTCATCAGAAAAGGAAAGCCTATAACCAAAAGATGCAACAGAAAAATATACTAGATATTTCAAAGAATAACATACCAATGCTTTTTAAACTCTTCAGCACCCACGACAAAAGAATGAACATCTCCAAACTGCATCCTCTGCAAACCACAGGCTGGCATCCAAAATGAATAGGAATAAAAAGAGTTCTTCAATAAAATACTAGCAAATAAAATTCAGTGTTATTTCAGCACTTGTCAAGGAGATTTCTTTGTGCTGAAGGCTTTGCTGTGGTCCATTATGCATGGCAGTCTGTGCGCTCCCTTTAAGTTCTGTGTTGGGAGAATGGTGAGTGCATATTTAAGCTGGGAGAATCAGCAATCACTGCAGGGCTCATCCGGGTTGTGCCTTAAAGCATACTTGAAGCTAAAATGTGTCCTGGTCCCTCCCATCCAATGTTCTGAGGACACAGGGTACCAGCTTCATGGGAGTTATTGTATTGGTTGGCACATGCTGTTAATGTCCTCTTAGAAGATGTGGGAAGCATTGCCCTGGAGATAGGCTTGTGTGTTTCTTTGGAGCAACCAGAACATTCTGGATACTCTTTAGTTACAATAAATGAACAAGAAATAGGGGGTTGGGGGGATTCTTTTGGTGTTGGATTTCTTCAGAGCAAAGGAGTGAGGAACAGGGCAGCCAGTCATTGCTGTGTTTTTTCTTAGCTGAGGAGAACTTTTATTTATTTTAAAACTTTTCAAATGCATGACCTAATAACACAACACACCAGTAAGTCACCTGTATTATTTTCTGAATCAAACATACCTTTTTGTGCATTTTCCTTTACTTTATTTCTTTTTCTTTTCTTTTCCATTATTATTATTATTATTATTATTATTATTATTATTATTATTATTATTATTATTATTTGGTTTTTCAAGACAAGGTTTCCCTGTGTAACTTTGGTTGTCCTGGGCTCGCTTTGTAGACCAGGCTGGCATCGAACTCACAGTGATCCACCTGCCTTTCCCACCCAAGTGCTGGGATTAAAGGCGTGCGCCACCACGCCTGGCTGTAGTCAATTCTTAAATATATATTGTGATAGGAGATTTCTTTAAAACCATGAATAGATATAGAATTTTGTAAGATGTTTTTAGTACTAATTGAGGTGTATATGTGTGGTTTTTTTATGGTTCAATTTGATGGTATGATATATCACATTATTTGTTGACTTGCACATATATATTGAATCAGGCTTGAATTTCAGGAATAGATCCCACTTGTCCATGGACTACAATCCTTTTGCTATGCTGTTGAATTGTATTTACTAGTATCTTATTGATTTTTTTTTTTTAATCCCTGTTCATTTTGGATGTCAGCCTGTGCTTTGATGTGTTGAAGTTTGGAGATGTTCTTTCTTTTGTTGCTGCTGTTGAAGAGTTTAAGAGTCATTGGTGTGTTATTCTTTGGATATTTAGTATAATTTTATGTTGTGCCCTTTGGCTTTAGGTTTTCCTCTTATATGAGGTTTAACTAATGATTCAGTCTGTTTATTTGTTATGATATGTTCAAAATTTCTATTCCTGTTTGATTTGGTTTTGGGTAGAGTCTGTCAGTTTCTACTGGGTAATATCAATTTTGTTGGCTCATTGTTTACCAAAGTACCTGTCACTTTTTTCAACTCAATATTTAGCCCTTTGATACTTTACACTTACAAATAACTGAAAAATTAATGCCATGGAACCATAGGCTGTGTAAGTTTTTGCTTATAGAATTTAGATAGTTAACCTAGCACATCCATAGATTTAACTAGAAATGGAATTCTTGTTTTCATCTAATATGATTTTGATGGGCTATTAAAATGTAATATTGTTTGGCATTGAAGCTGTTAACATGGAATTATAGAATTATGCATAAGGACTTAGTTTTAAGATTGCTATCATTGTGTTCCTCCACATCCTCCTTTTTTTAAAAAAAAAATAAGAGTTTAGACATTTTCATGCATCCACATGTCAATTTGTTCAGCCTTACTCAGATAGGCAGAAGGGAACCTACAGACAGTGTTGCTAATCATGATTTGTTTTCTCTTTTCCAGCCATGCAATGATGGACCTGTTGGTTGAACTCTGCCTTCAGAACCACCTGAATCCTTCTCACCATGTCCTGGAGATCTGGTCTCCTGAGACCCAACAGCCTTTGAGTTTTAAGCCAAATACTTTGATTGGGTCTTTGAATGTACATACTGTACTTCTGAAAGAAAAAGTCCCCGAAGAGAAAGTTAAGCCTGGCCTTACGATGGTGCCTGAGGTCAGTGGTTGTCTGAGGATATATGGAGCTACAGTTTTGTGTGTGAGTGTGCAGGCGTTCTAGAGAGGCTAGGGTTGCTCTTTGTTTGAGTACCTAACTCACAGCACTGTGTTGAGGTTTCTTCTCCTATGCCGGGTAAAGTTAGGTGCTACCTGGGTTTGCTACAGGAGACTGAACTTGCCAGATTTACTAGAGTTTATTCTTGTGGTATTGATCCTTTCCACAGTATGCAAGGGTTGCAGGGCAAGCTGTTCGTTAGAACGACCTTGAAGGTAGACATGATCCCAAATCGGCATCTTCCATGATGATAACCAGAGCACTTGAAAAATGTAGCTAGTGTGATTGAGAAACTGATTTCTCAGTTTTATTGATTTTACTTATTAATTGGTGACTGCTTTCTTGACACACATTTTTCTGGATTTATGACCCCAGAAGGCACAGCTCCATAAAAAAAAAAAAAATGTTTACCATCTTAGAGGAGAGATAGGGCCTTTGAAATATTGTTTTAATTTCTATTTTTGCTCTTTGTTTTCATTTGGTTCTGAAAGAGGGAGGTAAGAAGGGAGGGGAGAGGAAGGAGAGAGAGAGAGAAAAAAAAATGAAATTGGGTGGTAGTAGGAAGTAGAAAAGACCTGGCAGGAATTGGGGGAGAGGAAAGAATATGATCAAAATATATTATTTAAATTTTAACGTTTTCAGGAATATTTATACTGCTGCATTCAGGAAATACCTTAGCTGTTAATCTTATTGCAGCCGCACATTATCAAGCAAAATTAATTCCAAATCCTTACAGTGCTTTGTAATATGGTTTTGAGGATGGTCTTCAGGTTCTAGTTAAGGCAGTTGGGCCAGTAATTTGTTTACTGTGAATTTCTAAATTTTCAATGATTAATAACATATAATTGGTGCTTTCCCACCCTAAGTCTGTAGGAGAATCTCAATTGTACTTCAAACACTAAGTCCTTTCGTGGAGAAGAGACCTCTTCACATTTCATGTTTGTTTGAATTGCCTGAGTAAGCCCAGGTTGTCTGCATAGCTCCTCTTGGAGAAGCCCAGGCTGGAGCTGTGCCCATATTCCTCCTAAATTCCAGCTCATTAAGTCCACTAAACCTGCTCCTCAGAGTCCAAGGGGACCCCGGCATTCATCTGTGGCTCTCCGCACACCGCTACCTTGACCTTTTCAAAGTCTTTGTACCCTGTGGAGAGCAGTGAGGGTGAACTGAAGTCGTCTGCATGAAGCTTTGAGTCCTACAAGGTTTTCATGGGCTGCTTAGAGTCGCTGTGGGTACTTAAGATCAGCCAGTTCAGATAAATTGTTTTTTCTTTCTGATTATGATGTCTGGTATTTGAAAAAGATTAAATGCATTTCTGGCTCAATGTAACTAGATAGATAGATAGATAGATAGATAGATAGATAGATAGATACATACATACATACATACATACATACATGCATAGATAGATAGATACATACATACATACATGCATAGATACATAGATAATGCATATACATATATATGCATGTATCTGTTTTCACACACATGTCTGTGTACATACCTTACATGTACTTATAATACATACAATGCCTTTATCAACTTATATATATTCATGTTTTTATGTGGCTATTTTGACTTCTTAAGCAAGCATTTTTGGTTTTCAAGACTTATTCTAAAACTATGCATACCCTTTTCAAACAATTTTCTTTTAGGAAAAAGTATATAAATGTCTAGGCAGAATCTGTGAAAGGCTGTACACATACAGAATTTAAATTTAGGTGCCTCGCGGATGTCAGTTTCTCTCTGTTGTTTAGCTAGCAGTTGCTAATTAATAAGAGAGATTCTGTCAGACAACTAACATTCTGTACATTCATTTCCAGTATGCATTATGCTATCCAGGACCCATCAACTTTGTGGAAGAATGATCAAGGGCTGAAAAAAAAATCCTGCTGTATTCAATCCTAGAACTAAAACAGAAATGAAAGCAATTGCAGGAAGATGCACTCATGGAATTCATGTGTGGTGTGTTCTTGCAGAAATCCGTGCGTCTGGTGGTGAATTACCTGAGAACACAGAAAGCTGTCGTGCGCGTGAGTCCCGAGGTGCCACTGCAGAATATTCTGCCAGTCATCTGCGCAAAGTGCGAGGTCAGCCCAGATCACGTGGTTCTGCTCAGGGACAACGTTGCTGGGGAGGAGCTGGAACTGTCCAAGTCCCTGAATGAGCTGGGGATAAAGGAACTGTATGCGTGGGACAATAGAAGAGGTGAGGCTCACCACATTGTACCTTTGTGCACACTGACTCAGACATGAGGTATGCACACAAAACCTGGATGTTTGCCTTGCAGCTCTCGGTAACACTACGTAGAGACGGGGATGGGAGGCTGCAGGCACCTCCATTTTTCTCCCGTGGTGAAGTAGGGACAAAAAAGAATTTGGCTTGTCACACCCTATGATGCTAAGTATGCCTCTCTCCTCCCATTCTGAAAATAGCTTTGGCCCTCTGTCTTCTTCTGGGCACTGACAAGTAACAGCAATTAAAAGGAAATGGTGAGGAGAGAGTACCCCTTTCGCTGTTCCCACTCAGACACTGCCTAGAACACTGAGCTCAGTTGTCATTGCGCCCAGGCTGTAGCCACAGCCTGTCTCTAGGATCACTTGTCAGAAGCACATTGACCATCCTCTGAAACTTGCCAATTCTGGTTCCTCTGATCTGTCCTGCAGACAGTTTATTGTCCACACTGTCCGTGTGTTGTGAATGGGGTGCTTTGCGGCACGGTCGTTAGAGCCGTTCATGAGTGTCGGCCCCTGTGTGATGTTGCCACGGAGCGATATATTATGCAATCAGATTTTTTTTTCCCGATTGACATAGCGGTTTCAATTTTTCTGTCAGGCAAAAATGTGATTTAAGAATCCTTGACTTTATAGTCTTCAGATGGACTTTCAGGTGTGCTACCCTTGAACATGGCATATTATACGGTTGCCGTCATGAAGTCACAGCAGCCGTGGTTACCTGCAGGGGACCCTTACTAACACTACTGCTGCCTATGGTAGATGTTATTTATTCCCCAGATAAATTGGACTTTTAAAAATATACAGTTGGAACCGAGTACAGTGGTGCACGCCTCTAATCTCAGCACTTGGGAGGCAGAGACAGGCAGTTCTCTGTGAGTTCAAGGCCAGTCTGGTCTGGTCAAAGCAAGTCTGGCACAGCCAAGGCTGCACAGAGAAATCCTGTGTCAAAAAACAAAACAACAACAACAAACACACACACACACACACACACACACACACACACACACACACACACTCAAACCCAAAATATGCAATTGATCTTTTATATACTCTTCCATAGTCTTTAAAATTCTGCTTTTTAGGTAATTTCTTTTTAAACTGTGTGTTTTTTTTTTATAAGCAAATATATTGTGAAAACAGTGATCACAATGTGTCCTCTGGGTCCAGTGCATATTTTGCCTTGTCTAAACCCACGGGTTCTGGGTTTATCCTCTCATTTGACATGGAAGAAAGAGTTTTAGTGCAGGTAGTGTAAGGTACATGGAGTCTCTTGAAAAGAGTGCTCTGAATGTTTCCTCTAGTCAGGCTTATTGCTGCGGATGCTGTGGCACTTGAGTCTGAATTCAGGGCCTCATACATGATCTCTCAACCACTTATCTTTTTAAAGGCACGTACACTAGTACTTCCAGCATCAGTGGCACGGGCGCAGTTGCTTTAAGTGTGTTTATCTGGTTATGTTTAAACTTGGATTATGGGACAAATTGGAGGGAAGAAGTATTTTCTTTTGGAATAAAGGGAATAAAAGGAAAAGAAAATCTCTCCTACAAAAAAATTAATAAAACAAAGAAAAGGAGGGAAAAAAGAAAAACGGTCCTGTGTTTAGGAACCTGATTGAAAGGCTTGCACGTCTAGGCTTCTGTGACACACCACACTTGGACATGTTTTGAAGAACAGAAGTCAAACCACTTCCTAGAGAAGTCATACAAGCCCACCCCACTGCACACAGTTATCCCAGACATGGACACTGAAGCCTTTAGCAGGGCCAGGACACCGAGCACTAGCCGCTTCAGAGCCCCAGAGTACTCCACTCCCATGGCAATCTATTTCCCTACCCCACGGAAGAGGAGAGGCTTCCTAGCCCAAGGCCTTTCACCTGTATGCCTTTTGCCTGCACCCTGCTCTTTTGATGCCCTTGGTTACTATCCTGCTATGTGTCTTTTACCTCATTCTGCTGCCCTCCAAACATCTAAGAAGAAGGGAGAATTTTCCAGAGGGTGTCCTTCAGGACCTTTCTCCGTTTTGAAGCTGGCCAGCAGCTCTGCCAGGGGGTGTGTGTGGTACCTTTGCCCGAGGGTGGGGAGCAGGAGGTGGCCGCCTTTTTCTCAAACCTGCAGCTGCTGGAGAAAGACGGAGGTCCCAGCAAGAGATGAATGCCTCTGCTGCCTGGACTGTGCACTCTGATGGAGCATCATGGAGAATCCCAAGGCTCTGCTGCCCCCTGTGTTCACAGCAGGCCTAGCAGCCTGCACTGGGGCTAGGAGACCAGGCCTAGAGATACTGGCGAGATCTGCATATGCTCTTGTCTCGCTTCTGTGGGTGATGTAACCCACACTTGAGGCTGAGGGCAGTTAGATCTTTGGTCTGGGCTGCTGCAGACCTCCAAGCTGTTCTCATTTTCTCATTGCCTGCCTTTTCCAGTTCTTCTGACCAAAACGCAGTCTGAGCCTTCCCTGAGCTGTCAAGGTACAGTGAGCCCACAGGCTGCATTCTGCATGGCCCCCCGACGGGAGGGTGCACGGTGGTGATGCGTATGTCAGACCTCGAAGGAATTGAGTTTGGCTTAAGGCACCCTAGGGAAGGGAGGGGGCTTGCTGTGGTGATATGAGGTTAGGATTTAAGTTTTTAGTGCCCTGGCTTTCTCATACAAGACTATATAGTCTCATACAAGACTATACCTTGTATGAGAATTTGCTATGTGACTTAAATGGCCGCGACTGTTGAAGACAGGAAGTTCTATAGCTCAGAATTTCAGGTGAAAGTGATGTGTATGGAAATAGCACCAGTTCCCACTACCTCAACTTGTCTGTTGTTTTTACTTTTGTGCTTCCTGCCCAGGTCTATCCTACCTGCTGCAGAGTATGCACCAGTATGGGACTGAACTTGAACTATATATCATAATAATATAGATATGCAAAAGGTTAGTTCAAATTTGGCACTTATGTAGAAAGGCTCCGTTGTATACATGTGCATACACATATATATGAGGAGGGAGGTACATATATTTACGCACATGTATTCGCACATATTTGCATAAGCTTACACATACAAATACATACACATACGAAATATGTTTTTAATGAGCCTTTTAGAGTTTATACATACCCATATATATACTAAAATGCTAATATTCTGATGGCTCTTTATATTTGGCAGGAAGTTTGTCATTTTTGCTGAAGTATTTGACAGCAGATTTATTTCTTAAAGAATAATTAATGAAAGAGAGTGCAGCATTTACATGGATCCCAGTCTGTGAGGGGATCTGAGTGTTGGGGCTGAGTGGCCCCATTCACCAACCCATCTCTGACCTGCCTCATCAGCACTGTTCTGCACACACGTGTTCTCCTTTCAGGAACAACAACAACACAGACAAAAACAACGTAGCTATTGCAAGTAAAGCTGTAATAAACACCGATGTGCAAATGTCTCTTAAAAAAAAGAAAAAAAAAAAGAGGAACACCATTGTTCTGAACAGGACACTCTCACATGACTGCTTTAGCCATTCTGAGAGAGTCCACTTGGGGATTTGGGCGGACCAGGGCTAGGGAGAGGTGCACTTTGCTGCCTCTTCCTTGACTACCTTGTGTCTAGAGTCTGTTGATGGGGACCCTACCTTAGAGCTAGGCGGCGATGAGAATGCCCACACGGACCATATGGGACCATGTTCTCTTCCAGGAACTTGTTTAGTGGCCTTTTTCTGGTCTCAGAACTGCCCAATTTCCACTTTTCCCATCTAGACAAACAGGTGCTTTGGACTACCTTCAGGGCTACTTCCACTTTTTCTACCTCTCGTGCCACTCAACTTAACCTTTATCCTTGTCTCCATCCCTTTAATTCATCCAAACAGGAATTGCTTTGATGGAGATTAAATGTTAGCGTTGAAAGTAATTGTCATGCTCACGTGTGTGACAGCTCTTAAACTCCGCTCTCTGCAGGGAAATCTGTTTTCACCGCTCACTGGCCTGGGAGAACATCCTAGGTGTCCACGGAGACTTAGCCCGAGGCCAGTGTAGTGCCCTCTCTTGCTTTGCTTTCACCTTTCTACTGTGTTTGCCTCTTACAAGTCCCTGATCAATCCATGGGCAAAGCCTTTAAGAATGTACCATCAGCTCGAGGCCCAGGTTGGGGCTGTGAAGTTTGAGGCCCTACTTTACCATGTAGCTGTTAGCAGCACGAGAAGCCGCCTCTCCAAACACTGTAGTTCTGGTGCCAGCGCCATCATAGCCCTTCCTTATGGGGTGGCCTCAGTCCTCTGACCAATCACTTTCTATTCAGGAAGGGAAGCAGAAGATTTCGTTTTCTTTCAGTTTTTCTCATTCCTGACCCTATCATTTTCGTGGGTACTGTAGTATGGCCTGCATGATAGCAATGCATTTTCTTTCTTGTTTATCTACGGATTTCTACGGTATTATCAATTTTAATGCATCCTTGTCATAGACCATTCAATTGTAAAACTCATATAAACTAGAAAGATACATGTTAATGCATGCCACAGTTAGGATATGATATTATTTTGTGGTGTGAGGTACTTTTTTTTCTTCCTAGTTCTACACTGAGTGAGGATTTTGATCTAACTAACTTATAATTGTGTGTGTGCATGTGTACCTGTACAGCTGCTTCCTCTGAGCAAGTCTGATGGTTCGGTTGCTGTGTGATGCAGAGCCCACTAATCTCTGTAGCTAAGCCCCTTGCACGTCATTAAGTGCCCTGGCCTGCCCAAACAGGACAAAGGCTTTGACTCCTGCAGGTCGGTCTAAGAACCAATGGCCCCCGGATCCAGCTTTTTTTGGGTTGACAGTGTTATTTCATACGTATTTTTCTAAATACATTGACTTTTATGCTTTTTTAAAAACTTAGATGTGAAACCACACATCATTAGACACAAGCATTAATGGGTGTTAGCTGAATTTGAGTTAATATATGTATGGCAGTTTGTCAAATCTCACAAGAAGGTGTTTCCACCAGCTGTCTAGTGGGCTGGTTGTCCTGCAGTTTGATCTGGGGGAAATTGGTCTTTCTAACCTTTACAAAGAGCAGCTTTTATTCTGTTTTTGTTTGTTTGTTCTTCTCAACTCTGTCATATCTTTATGTGTTGGAAGAGAAGGGCTGGGTGAATGAAAGCCCAGAATAGGCAAATAGGAGAATGTAAGCTTAAAAAGGAAATATTCTGGGACTAAAGAACTTGGTGGTTAAGAGCATGTATGCTGCTCCCACACATCTCTTACTCCAGTTGCAGGGAATTTGGTGTTCTCTTTGGGCCTTTATGAACATCAGGCACGCATCTAATATACAGGCATGAATTGTAGGGAAACGCTCAACGTAAAATAAAATCAATCAATTTTTAACTTAAATACAGAGCAGGGCGTGGTGGCGCACGCCTTTACTCCCAGCACTCAAGAGGCAGAGGCAGGCGGACTGATGTGAGTTCGAGGCCAGCCTGGTCTACAAAGCCAGGACAGCCAAGGCTACACAGAGAAACCCTGTCTAGAAAAACAAAACAAACAAAAATAAAATAAAATAAAGTAAATTGTTGACATTAAATTAAATATAGACAAAAGATTATGGAAAAAAAACTGATGACGAGAACCACTGGAGCTCTGGTTTAAACAGTACCCAAGTCTCTTTTACTGCCCCTCCATGTTCCAGGAAATAACAGGGGCTTCATGATTTATTTAGCCTCTTTACTTTACTTATACCTCATAAGGCAGACTTTTTTTTTTAATGGATGTCACAGCACTTGCAACAATGCAGTTTGATTGGGTAGCAACAGGCCATCTGTTGCCCTTAGAAACTCAAGCAGTCAAAATATTCAAGTAGCCCAAATGGAGAAACCCTGTCAGCCCCAGGTGAACACTGCATTTGTAGACTGAGATCCAAAGCAAGTGTAAAAGATCAATCACATTCATATTGACCATGGTAAGGTGATGATATTTTAAGCATTTTTGGTTAAAGTTAACTTCTCCTTTTTTAATATCTTTTATTTTTATTTTTATTTTTTTTTAGTGCAGCGACTAGCACGTGTAAAATGACACAGTTCACATTAGCCCTCTCTTGAAAAGCATCACTATTGAACTTCCAATGATTTGGTTCTTTTCATCTTCCACAAGGACAAAGCCACTTTCAGATAAAATGCTGCCTTAGTCACTAAAGACCCGTGTAAGAACTTCATGTGATTTCCCGTGGGCCAGAGGGCTTTGAGGTAGCTCAGAAGGCTTTGAAGGAAATCGCAATGATTTTCTTCTTAGAACTAACAGATTAAAGGATTCAGTTAAGGTTTTAACAACTGAAGTACTTAATCTCACGTTTCAAATGCTGAAAAATAACATTAGTACTTTTTTTTTCTCCAGAAATATTCAGGAAATCATCACTTGGCAATGATGAGACAGATAAAGAAAAGAAAAAATTTCTGGGATTTTTCAAAGTTAATAAAAGGAGCAACAATAAGGTAAGTCACATGCATGTGGCTCTGTGAGGTATAAAGGAGTTTCTCACAATATTTTTACTTAAGATAGCTTAGGATTAAAAAAATAGTAATTTTATTTAGTAATACTTATTCTTCATTAGATGCTTAAGACAGTTATATTTAAGATAAAGGTGTTTACTTACTGGTAGAGTGGAAAACCTCTGGCCTCTCCAAGCCCAGGGAAGCCATACCCAGCTGGTGTCCACACTCATATGGCATGCAGCAAAACTCAGCACAAAGCTCTTGGGTATATGAACGAATGACTCTTACATTATTAAGTTTAAACATAGTGGTCAGTGTCCCTGAAAATGATTACAGCTTTCCAGCTTAAAGTAGGAAGTCTGGAGGCATTTCAGTCAAGACCATCTGTATCTGTTCTGGAACTGGCCATTTTCTGGAACTGTAGAAAATGTTTTTCTACCTTTTTAACATGACCTGAAGTCTCAGAATACCATAAGTTAATTTTTATTTTGTTATTCTTTATGAAATAAGTGTTTATATTCATTATATATATGCAATAGTGTACAATAATTTAAAACCATACTAAAATGTTAAAATGAAGGATTTTTCCTACTCAGTTCCAAGAGCTGCAAAATCATAAACACCTTCTAATTATCTGGCAAATAACACAATACACTTTTTAAAAGTGTATTTTACTAACGTGATATCCGTTGCTTGCTAATAAATATGGCTCAAAAACACAAAGTTGAGGCTAAAGTGATGGCTCAGTGAGTAACAGAAGCATTTATTTTGCAAGCATAAAGACCTGAGTTTGAATTCCCAGCTCCCCAGGGGAAGCCAGGAGCATGCATATGTAAGACATACACATCTCAATCTCTCTCTCTCTCTCTCTCTCTCTCTCTCTCTCTCTCTCTCTCTCTCTCTCTCTCTCTCTCTCTCTCTCTCTCACACACACACACACACACACACACACACACACACCATTTAAAAAAAAGACTCATAAATAATTGACATTAATACCACTCTCTCAGTTGGGATAGGCGCTCCATCTGTGTGGCTTTATAAAAAGTGAGGCAGTTGGGGCTGGAGAGGTGGCTCAGAGGTTAAGAGCACTAACTGCTCTTCCAGAGGTCCTGAGTTCAATTCCCAGCAACCACATGGTGGCTCACAACCATCTATCCTGTGATCTGGTACCCTCTTCTGGCCTGCAGGTATGCATGCAGACAGAGCACTGTATACATAATAAATAAATAAATATTTTTTTTAAAAAAAAAAGGTGAAGCAGTCTCTCATCTCTACTTCATAAACCTGCACCTCTGTGCTACGTAGACATCTACTGCTCTCTCCTTCTGCAATCCTGCAGCTTTAGTTTTATGATTCACCCTGTGCTTGCCGGTGATGGTGCTAATTCTTGGAAACATAAGGTGGTTTGTACAGTACTTCACCAAGCTCTGCCCAGCTGCAGAGGCAACCAGCACTTCCTACCAGACAAAAATTTTGCATGGAATTCCAGACACTGGACAGCAAAACCCTCATGTCTTTGGAGATTTCACCGCCTAGTCTTCCTTGCTCTGAAACGTTGTACTGGCTTTCTCATTCTGATTTGTGAAAGATGAGGTATATAATTATATATTTTGTGATCTTTTTCTTGTTCTTCTGTGTTCTTTGAAAAAATCTGTGCTCAGCGTGTGTCTCATTAGTGAGATCTTTTTAGCCTTAGGTAGTTTACTCCCCTCCTCCTATTCTTACCCTTCCTTTCCTGGCCTCTCTTCCTTTCATGTCAAGTATAAATGAAATTAAAGAATTAGGGTTCTTTAGGGCTTTTAATACTGTTTTTGTTCCTGGTATTGTTTAGATGAACTTGCTGGGACTGTGTTTCTGTCATCCCCTTGGTTACCAGTTCATAACAAAACCCCCATTCCCCGTCTCCCACCTTAGATCTAGCTGATTCTGTAAGTCACTCACTGAGAAGCAATCCCCAACAAATAAAGCAAAATATAGGGGTAGGGGTGCGTTTGGGTTAGCCAGAAAGGCCAATGTCAAAGCCTGGGGTTTGGGGGCCCTCTAATTTTGACAACTAGGAATGGCAGATACCAAGAACTGAGGACCTGTCAGTGAAACAGTCACTGGTGGTCCATAGTTTGCTTTGTTCATTATAAGGATATTTCCTTATGCAGTAGTTTGTCTTTTCTGTCTTGGACTTCTAGAGTCATTTTTCACTTTTTATATACCTCATCTTTCATTTATTACTGCTTCCTTTAAGTATATTTCTGCTCTAGATATCTAGTTACTCAGCCTCGTCTTTACTGGATTGTTCACTGTGTGTGTGTGTGTGTGTGTGTGTGTGTGTGTGTGTGTGTGTGTGTGTGTGTGTGTGTGTGTGTGTGTTTTATTGTTTTTAAATTTATCTGTATTACCTGTATTATCTGTAGGCTCGGCTAGCAATCAATCAAGACATAGACACTTATTATATTTTAAAATAGCCTTGGTTAACCTGGGGCAGGGCAGATATCAATCCTCTAAACTACCTCCCATAGTGTGGCAGGCATAGGGTCCCTGTCTCAATCCCATGCCATCTGCTTCCAATAACTTTTATCAAGCTACCTCCCATCTATAATCTCATATACTTGCTCATGTTCTTCATCTGGGCTGGATTCTCCATCCATATGCTTCTTCTCCAGCTAACCCATGGCGGCCTTTCTCTCTTCACTTCAGGTCTCTCTCCTTTTCCCTCCTGGCAGTCTTTCTTCTTCCCAGAATTCCTCTCTCTCCTAGTCCTACCTATCTCCTCTGCCCTGCCCAGGTAGGATGGCTTTTTATTAAACAAAAGGTGGGTCACAGACAAAAAGCAGTAATTAATATCAAAATACATCAGACCATCCCCCAACAGTGTGTGTGTGTGTGTGTGTGTGTGTGTGTGTGTGTTGCATACACTTTCTAGCTCTTTGCCTCTCTCCTTGTTATAGTTGGAGATTTTTGTATGCTAAATGCATCCTTGCCTAGTGTTCCTGAAACCCTGAGAGAGAAGAAATATCATTGCATTCTATAGGTCTATCAGTGTAGCCAAAAGCTCATGCCTTTGTAATTTAGTCAGCTATAGTACTAGTAAATGCTAGAATTAACATCTAAGCCCTTGATGTTAACCATGCATTCACATTGTACAATGCTTAGCAAAGTGTGACTTTCAATTTCTTTATCTATAAAAAACACTTTGAGTAAGTAACTTTAAAAATGATTCTTAATAGCCTTTGATGTGATGACAGACAGGCAAATGCATGCCTTGGTACAGGATAAAATCTGAGAATGGGGACTTATGAAAGCATTCAAGCTGAAGTTATATTCTAGTATATTGACTTCAAGGAATAATGTGTGTAGGTGTATATAGGTAAGGAAATGCATATGTCCATAAAAATGTCAATAAAGTATATACCTGAAAGGGATATAATTTTGGCTAAAGCAAGTGAGGGCACATGTTTTATATTTTAATTTTTTAATGCCTGTCAATTTTGTGTCACTTTTGATATCAGTTATTCTCTTAAGCTGGTTGTTTTCAAGACATGGCCAAGTGTCATCTTAAGATCTAATTAGAAGTGTGAGTCCTTGGATTATGGCCCCAGATTCTCATTATAAGGCAAAGGAATCAAACTTTCCAATTAGCACTCCCTACCTGATTGTGTGCCTAGTGGTATATTGTTTGCCTTTTATGGATAGACGGGAGAGTCGGCTGTTTGGTAAATGGTTTGTATGTACACTCAATCCATTAATTATATTAATTATGCAGATATGAAAACTTTGAAATATCCAAGACCTAGTTAATCACTTGGTTTGCTGATCTAACTTTGCCAGTTCATGTCTGCTGCTATTTTTAAGTTGAGTATCTTCTAAATTAAAGAAATGCTTTGGGGACAGGGGAACAACACAAAAACAAGTCCAAACCTTTTCATGAATGATTAGGAGCTGTTTTAAAACAGCATTCTACTTCTTAAAGCAGATGAAATGGGAGTGGGCTCTGCGCTCTCCATTGCCTGGAAGCTTGGCCATGCCAGTGTTGTTCGCCTAATTAGCTGCTGAGGATGCCTGCTCTCATCGGAGTTTGCTTTCCCCTGGAGTTGATGGTGGGGTGCATGTCTGTGTTCTAGGCTGAGCATCTCGGGCTGTCGGGTGCAGATAGTGATGAGGACCCCTCGAAGTCAGCATCTGGAGGGGACTTGAATGTGAGTACTTAATCCAGAGGGTGCTTCTGCTAGCCCAGCAGAACTTCTCACTGCAGATAACAAAACTGAAGCTTAGCTTCAGTTCACTCCTCTGCTTGGTTTCCACAGTGGCTGCACGTGGTGGTGCTGTGCATACTTACTTGGACTGTGTTCAGTATTTCAGCTTCTCCTGCTCTGTGTTCCACTAAGCATGGGCAGGAGAACCCTGCATTACATTAGGTGAATTTCCGTTCTGAAACTTTCCCCACACACTGTTCAGAGTAGGCTGAGAGTTTGTGGCCACTGGCCACCAAGAGCTAGCATATGTTAAGCTTCACAACTATAATTTTTCCACAGAGCCCCAAAAGGAATTTCTTCAAACTGTATTGTTCCAGCATTTCAAAATCGGTGTCTAGAAAGTTTCTTTATACTTTTAAATACCTGAAACGGCGTTATTCATTTCATCATATAAGTACTTATATTTGAATATTTGTCATCAAAGTCTGACATTTACCTCTAAAATTCATCTTGACAGGGTGTAGGGAGATGGTTCAGTGCCTGGCATCCACATATAAAGATAGGTATGGCTGCTTTGTGTGCCTATAACTCCTTTGTGTGGTGGATCCTGGGAGCTCAGTGACCGGCCAGTCTAGCCTGAAATGGCAATCTCCAGGTTCAGTGAGAGACCCTGTCTCAAAGGAGTAAGGTAGTTGGTGACAGAGTTGGACAGACAGTGTGTGCCTCTGGCTTCTTCTCAGCACGTGCATACACACATGTGTACATGCACACATAAACTGCCAGGACAAATTTTCCATATTGTTAATAACATTGTCACTCTTAGTTTCACATCAAATTTTTGTTCTATCCAATATGTATTTGATACTTGAAAACATTTTATAGCAACTTGAAATAAAGTATGATATAGAAATATTCATCTAGTTTTTCTATTTTTATGATTATATATAGCTTTGAGTTATAAACGACTTTTATAGGTTAAGTTTTTGTTTTTGTTTTCTGAGATAGGATTTCTCTGTGTAGCCTTAGCTGTCCTGGAATTCACTCTGTAGACAAGGTGGTCTTGAACTCAGAGATCCACTTGCCTCCACCTCCCAAGTGCCGGGAATAAAGACGTAAGACACCACCACCCAGATAGGTTAAGTGTTTATAACAATTTCAAGATAATATAGATGTTAAAGTTGTCGATATGGAATCATTAAATATGGGAACTAAATTTTTCTTGCAAAAACTTTTCTTAATAAAATGAAAGATGAATGGTCTTTGCCCTATTCCATGGATCCAGAAAAGACTCGGTGAAATATATTACATCTTTCCACATTTACTGATGAAAACTGAGGGACATTTTCTATGACCCTGCCACATCAGCCCTTTTTCCTTATTTGAAGTCTTTGTAGAGGACATACTCCAAGGCACAGCGAACTGTGGTCAAAAATAAACAAATTATCCTCCAAACTTGTTCATGGCCAAAACTTGGGAGCTGTCAGATTTGTAGTTACACTGGAATGGCTGCCGTCTGTGCGGTATAAAGGAAGAAAAGTTACGCTAGCGTTTGTCAAATGCTCAGCACACTCACCATGTTTTGTTAATAAATAGTTTCCAAGTTTTATATTTGTGAGGCTGAAAGTGTTTGTAATAGTCTTATTTTCTACCAAGTTTTGCAAACTAATACTTTAAAAAATGATTTACTTTTTAAATCCCCTGGGTGTCAGATCCCCTGGAACTGGAGTTACAGACAGTTGTAAGCTGCATGTGGATTCAGGATATTGAACCTGAGTCCTCTGGAAGAGCAGCCAGTGCTCTTCACCACTGAGCCATGTCTCCAGCCCCTGCAAACAAATTCTTTTTTTAAAGAGTTATTTATTGTCTATGAGTGCTTTATTTGCAGCAGAGGGTGTCAGACCACATTATAGATCGCTGTGAGCCACCATGTGGTTGCTGGGAATTGAACTCAGGACCTCTGGAGGAGCAGTCAGCGCTCTTAACCTCTGAGCCATCCCTCTAGCCCTGCAAACAAATTCTTAATGATTTGTATTTTCATGAAGTGCAAGCTTATTTTTGTGTGTGAATTGAATTTGTCAATAATATGGAATTTTATTTGAGAACAATCTTGATCTTATTCTTGTCAAGGTCTGGGGTTAGTGAAAATTAGCTCACCCAGACTGAGGAAAATGCCTGTTATCTAAGTTAATTGGTGCAACGAGCCCTTATTGTTGGCCTAAGAAAAGTCGAATTTATCTTAGATACAAAAGTCAAATTACATTTTAAAAATAAAGGAAGTAAATAAAAAACGTGGCAGTGGTAATTATGTCACATCTGCCTCTAACCGCAGCTGTGCTGAGATGCACTGATTTTCTGTATGCACTTGAACACAGTTTAATGCTCTGAACTTGAGTGTTTTCTTCTCTCATTGGCTTTATTTTAATGCACTGTAGAAAACAAACTTCTACCTTCACTGTAGCCACCTCTTTTTAGCAAGTAAGAATGCTTGCAATTTTGAGGATTTAATGCAATTCCAGGTAAACAGGAACACATTCTTGCTTATGCCTTTTTCTGTATAAATCACATCAGACTGAATAGAACTATGTAATGATTTTAAGGAAACATCTTCTGTTGGAATCTTAAGTAAGTTTCTACCAGAACTAATCGCATTATTAAACAGACTTAAAATCAACAGAAGATGACTTTTAAAATTCTATTTATTTATTTATTTATTTATTTATTCTTATAATTCAGATGACATCCTGGTTGTTATCCCCTCACTTGTATCTTCCCGTTCTCCCCTTTTTTTCACCCTATTCCCCTCCCCTAGACCTGTGACAGAAGGGGACCTCCTCCCCCACCATATGATCACAGCCTATCAGGTCTCATCCAGATAGCCTGCTTCCCCTTCCTCTGAGGGCCACCAGGCCTCCCCACCCAGGGGACGTGGTCAAATAGGGGCCACCAGGTTCATGTCAGAGGCAGTCCCTGCTCCCAACAACCGTGGAGAATGAGCTGTCCATTGGCTAAATCTGAACAAGGGGTCTAGGTTTACTGCATGCATTGTCTTTGGTTGGTACAGCAGTTTGTGCAGGCCCCCTGGGTCTAGGTCTGCCAACCTTGCTGGTCTTCTTGTGGGGCTCCTGGACCTCTGGGTTCTTCTATCTCCCAATTCTTCCATACTCTTCTCACGTGAAGTCCAATAACTAGTCCCAGCATCTGTCCTGATCCCACATCCCCTTTCTCCACATCTTTGACAGCAAGTGCTATAACTTGAGTTTTTGATCATAGCCAGTCTGATGGGTGTAAGATAGAATCTCAGAGTTGTTTTCATTTGCATTCTCTGATGACTAAGGACAAGAATGTTGAGCATTTCTTTAAGTGTTTCTCAGCCATTCAATGTTCCTCTGTTGAGAATTCTCTGTTTACTTCTGAATCCCATTTCTTAATTGGGTTATTTGGTTTGGTGGTGTTTAATTTCTTGAGCTCTTTATATATTTTTGGATATTAACCTTTTGTCAGATATAGGGTTGGTGAAGACCTTTTCCCAATCTGTAGGCTGTCACTTTGTTCTGTTGACAGTGTCATTTGACCTACAGAAGCTTTTCAGTTTTCTGAGGTCCCATTTATTGATTGTTGACCTTAGAACCTGGGCTGTTGATATTCTGTTCAGGAAGTTATTTCCTGTGCCAATGAGCTCAAGGCTTTTCCCTACTTTTTCTTCTAACAGATTTAGTGTCTCTGTTTTTATGTTGAGGTCTTTAATCCACTTGAGCTTGAGTTTTGTGCATGGTGACAAATATGGATCTATTTGCATTTTTCTACATGTAAACATCCAGTTAGACCAGCACCATTTATTGAAGATGCTATCCTTTTTCCATTGTATGGATTTGGTTTTTTTGTCAAAAATCAAGTGTCCATAGGTGTGTGGATTTATTTCTGGGCCTTCAATATGATTCCACTGATGAACCAGCCTATTGCTATGCCAGTACCATGATGTTTTAATTACCATTACTTTATAGTACAGCTTGAGATCAGGGATGGAGATTCCTCTGGAGGATCTTTTATTGCATAGGATAGTTTTTTAGCTATTCCGGGTTTTTTGTTTTTCCATATGAAGTTGAGAATTGATCTCTCAATGTCTTTAAAAACTGTGTACATATTTTGATAGAGATTTCATTGAATCTGTAGATTGCTTTTTGTAAGATGGCCATTTTTACTTTGTTGATTCTCTCGATCCACAACCAAGAGAGATCTTTTCATCTTCTGATATCATCTTCAATTTCCTTCTTTAGATACTTGAAGGTTTTTTTTTTTTTCATACAAATCTTTCACTTGCTTGGTTAGAGTTATATCAAGATATTTTATATTATTTGTGGCTATTGGGAAGGGTGTAGTTTTCCTAATTTCTTTCTCAGCATGATTGCCATTTGTATACAGGAGGAATACTGACATTTTTTTAGTTGGCTTTTTGTCCAGACACTTGGCTGAAGGTGTTTATCAGCTAATGGAGTTCTCCAGCAGAGGATGACTTTTGACAGCTATAAACTCATTAGTGTTTCAGGCTTGTCTTTCATCAGCCTAAGTTTTTTCCATGAGATGTTGAAAATGTCTTCTAATATTTCAAACGCTCAATAAACATCATATGTTTTAGTAGGTAACCTATTATATCCAAGGGCTTGGCATTTCATATGTTTGAGGCTAGTATATAAACAAGAATAACTCCTATATTAGTGAATGGTAGCTTAATTTTATAATAAATGTTGCTAATTTGTGTGAGCTATTTTGGTGTACTTAGGAAGAGCATTAAGATCATAGTCATGATGTGCACAGCTGGCTGGCTGGATAGATAGATAGGTAGATGATGAGTGGATGATGGGTGGGCGAATGAATGGATGGATGGGTGACTCATAGATAACAGAACCTAGGGGAGAACTTCATAGGAAATAGACAAAGCATTTTTGAAAAAAAAAAAAAGTAAGATCTGCAAATATACGTAACAATAGAACTGTTTATGGAATCAGAGGCCACGCTTTTGGACAGGTCGATTCAATACCATTGTTTCAGTTTTGGTTTCATTTTAGAATGCATTAAGTTAACTATAAAGTTTAGTTGGAAAAATTAACAAACAAGAGGAGCCTGAAAAGCCAGGAAAATGGAAAGCTTTACTGATTTTTTTTTTTTTAAGTAGATTTGAAGCCTTGAAGAGAATGGGAAAACTTGGAGCCAGTTTCACAGCAAATACAGGAGACAGTACAGTCAGCACTCAGCAGCAAGGGCAGTGAAAACATGAAAAAGCAAGGGTGGGAATGACCATGAAGAAAAATGGAAAGTGTACAGGGTTCCACAGCATACACCAGAACAAATCTGAAGATCAGAAATCTACACGTGCATATTGAAACCAGGCATGTGGCCAGCAGAAAACATGTGTGAACAGTTTTCTAACTGTGGCTCAAACTCAAGATGTGCTAATGGGAACATTAATAAGTTTGATTGGGGTGGGGGAAGGCATTTGAATGACAGCATGAAGAATAAAGGCATAAGAAAGCAATCTAGGAGAAGGAGGAGGGAAAGCAAGGGCAAATATGAACACAAGAGTAGCATAAAACTATAAAGCTCCACATATCACATGGGAGAGGGCTTTTTTTTTAATTAATTAATTTATTTGTTCATTTTACATCCCAATTGCAACCCCACTCCCTCATCTCCTCCCAGTCCTACCCTCCCATCCACTTCCCCCGTACTTGCTCCCTCCACCGGGTGCCAATATCCATCCCCAACCCGGTACATCAGGTTGCATCAGGACTAAGTGCCTCCCCTTTCACTGAGCCAAGACATGGCAGCCCTGCTAGGGAAATGGGATCCAGAAGGAGGTAACAGAGTCCAAGTTAGAGACAGCTCCTCCCACTTCAGGTGTTAGAGGACCCACTTGAGGACCAAGCAGGCCATCAGCTTCGTATATGTAGAGGGCCTAGGACCAGTCCATGTATGTTCTTTGGTTAGGGGTTCAATCTCTATGAGCCCAGTAGAAATAGAGAAGGCAAATTGAGGTGGGTACATAGATGGGGATGCATATACGATGCAGAGAGAAAACCGATGTGCATGATGCGTAAATTATTGAAAATAGCATGGACTGGACCTAGGCCCCCTACATATATGTAGCCAATGGACAGCTTAGTCTTCAAGTGGGTCCCTAGTAAAGGGAGCAGGGGTTGTCTCTGACATGGTCTCTGTTGCCTGCCTTCTGATCACAGCCCCCTGGTGGGGCTGCCTTGCCTAGTTCAGTGAAGAGGATGCATTTAGTCCTGATGTGACTTGATGTGCCTAGGTGGGTTGATGGGGAGGGGTCTCCTTTTCTGAGGAGTAGGGGATGGGGGAAGAAGGGGAAAATAGAGGGAGGGTGGGACTGGGATGGAGAGGAGGGAGGTGGATAGGGTTGGGATAGAAAGTGAATAAAAATAAATGAATGAATAAATAAATATACAAAATAGTTGAAGCTCAGACATGAGAAATGCTAATTAGTTACAGCGAACTCTCATTTATTACCTATTAGATGGCAAAATTTCAGAGGTTTGCCCACCACCTCTCCTGGCTAATCTGTGGGGATTCTTCAGTGTGTTACTGAGCAAAATGCATTTAAAATGCAGATTTGGGAATATTTGCTCAAATTATAAGTAGATTCATATTCTATGCATCAGAAATCCTACACTTATAAATCTATCAATCACAAAAGCTCCTTCACCGGAGTCTGTGATGACTCAGGAGGCCGTTTCTTGCGGCATTATTTGTAATAGCAGGAGCCCTTCTGTGGGAGACAGAAAGATTAAACAGCCGTGATTCAGTATGATTAATGACTGCAGAACTGTAAAGAGAAGGGAAAGATGGTTACCTACCAATGTGGAGTGTTCTCTGCGATAATGTTTTTTTTTTTCTATTAGGAAATTAATGGTAATTAATTTTCATGTAAAATAAAGTCTGTAAATGAAGCTTTGATATGCTAGTCAACCATTGGTTTTGAAAATAGTTCAAAACCTAGGGCAGGATGGCAGGTCATGAGATGGTGGTTTCTCTGCTGCCCCAGCCCTTTCTGGCCTCCATGGCGAGCTGAGTTGTATAATCTCTGTTAGTCTTCCTTTCACTGGAGGTGGATGATTGATCAAGTCTGTTGAACTTGTTGAATCCCTTTGTGTGTTTGATATGATCTCCCCCTTGGCAAGTGTATAGGTGACACAGCATCTTCTAAGAACACTGTGCTACTATATCTTGTCACTTTGCTGTTGTCTTCTAGCCTGCAAGTACACCCTTAATTTGACCAGAGGGCGGGGTCTGATGTATCAGCAGTCAGGGTCATGGCAGCCCTCATATCTTTGTATGTTCTCTGTTTTGAAGGATTGAAGGGAAGCTATTCCTCCTCCTAGTGGTATGATGTAGGCTTAGGGACTACCACTATATAAGTGCAATGATAAGCTGCAAGCACCCCATCACTTGATGTCTTCTGCTTCTAGACCCTGGAGCAGGCTGTGTATTGCTTTACAAGCTGTGTGGTGATTGATGGCTTTGTGACTTTGAGTGCTCTTCTGTCATTGGAGCTGGGAGCTGATTGGAGGGGCGTGGTGTGTGTGTGTGTGTGTGTGTGTGTGTGTGTTTTGAGGGTAATGTCAGGCTCTGTGAGAGCCAGAATAAGCACCTGCCACAAGGTCAGGAGCAAGCATTAGATTCCAGACCAGCAGGGGAGCCTGTCCATCTTGACTTCTTCACCTGTAAAACAGTATTCTCCAGGAGAGCTCAGTGTAATGCTATCCACAGGGAAGCCTTCTTAAATGGTGGACACAATTAAGTGGACCCTTATGGGAGAAGTTGCAGATATTGTTGGTTGCTTTTTTTTCCTAGAGGAGTTTTAAGTAGTATCAATGGTCCACATAATCCACTTCTCAGGCAAATTCAGTTTCTGCACACTGAAGTTTACCTTATTCCAAGATTTAGCTTCCTTTGTTACTTGTATCATATTAAATATACTTAGTACCTTCCTAATAGCTTCAAATGCTTTTCTTGGAATCCTACAGTTTTCAGGAAGCTCCTCTTTCTAGGCCCACAGAAGGGAATGTGCTTTAGAGGACTTATCATTAGCTAAGGGACTCTGGGCAAGACACAGACCTTGTCTAGAATCAACTATGGGAGATAGTCTACTGTTAATAGGCCCCATCACTTGATTTAAAACAATTTCTATGAATGCACCAACCTAAACTTCATTCATTGTGCTCCTGCTTGCTACTATGAAAAAGGATTTTGATGAATGAGCTAAAGAATCAGTGACTAAAAAGTAAATAAATAAAATTAAAACTAGAGGCATTGTTATTCGCTTGCCCTGTTATTCACACGTTGTTCACTCAGTGGGGAAAGTGATCCCGTGTACAGTTCTCCTGTGCAGGAGGAGCCTCTTGCTCTGTTGCGTAGTTGGTTTCATAGTCAAAGCTCTCTGGGGGTCTCTGCCCACAAATTTAGGAACTCTCATTAGAAATACCATCTTAAGAAGATTCTGTCATGTTCCCCATGCATTCCAGCCTGCCTTCAGTCCCTGCTGGCACTGGTCTCAGGGGGAAGACAATGAACTCCCAGAGGCTTCCAGAAGGATGTGTGTGGTGCTGGGTCCACCACAGGGTGTCAGTGTTCCCACAAGCACAAGGACTCAGGCATGCCCTAGCTAGGAAAAGCTTGAGAAGGCTGTTTCTGGAACATTCACAAATTGCTAATAAGAAAATATACCCTGAGGGCCCGGCCATGTGCTTGTAGGGTAGAACTAACTTTTGTTAGAAATCAATTTTGTATAGTCTGTATCTTTACATTGTATATTCAGAAGGATAAAATGAATAGCAGATGGCAATTTTAAAATATATTTTTATTTATTCTTTGAGAATTTCATGCGTGTATGCAGTGCATTTTGATCATATCCGCCCCCACTGCTCTACTCTGACTCCTCCAAGATCACAATGCCACATATCTCTCTGAACTTAATGTCCCTCTTTGTCTTTTTACCCACAATTAGCGCTACTAGTATGTGCATGAGTAGACTGAGAATCACAAAATGCTTTCTAGTCTCCACGGTGCCTTGTCACATTGAGCCTTTCTCAGTGGCAGAGCCACCCTCACACACACACACACACACACACACACACACACACACACACACATATACACACACACACACTGGCAGGTTTGTCCCCCCCCCCTTGCCCCTCCGCCTCCCTCCCACCCCTCCCCCACCGCCTCATTTCACATCATATGCTTAAACGTTCACCCTGTTTATCTTCATAGTGGTAAGGCTGGATGTGCTTGCATAGAAGGAAGCTGGGAGTCCAGCACAGCAAAGAGCCTTTGCCTAGCACACTGGACCCTGGGTTCCATCTGAGGTTCCATCTGCAGTGCGGAAGAAGAATGGCTCTAGGTCCTGTCTGTTGGAAGTTGCACTCACGTGAGCAGTCACAGTCCTCTGACTTTATAGCCCTGTCTTTCCCTGTGCTGGGTGGATTCAGAGCCACCACCACCACCACCACCACCACCATCACCACCACCACCATCACCACCACCACCACCACCACCACCACCACCACCACCACCATCACCACCACCACCACCACCACCACCACCACCATCACCACCACCACCATCATCACCACCACCACCACCACCACCACCACCACCATCACCACCACCACCACCACCACCACCACCACCATCATCACCACCACCACCACCACCACCACCACCACCACCACCACCACCACCACCACCATCATCACCACCACCACCACCACCACCACCACCACCATCACCACCACCACCACCACCACCACCCATCACCACCACCACCACCACCACCACCATCACCACCACCACCACCACCACCACCACCATCACCACCATCACCACCACCATCACCACCACCACCACCACCACCACCATCACCACCACCACCACCACTATCACCACCCGTACCTTTAGGAGAGCGAAGTACTGCTGAGTGAGAGAGAGCGCAGTGCAGGCTCCCGGCTCTTTTTTTTTTTTTTTTTTCTTCTTTTTCTTCTTAAATATTTTTATGTTTTTATTTTACTTTTATTAATTTATTCAGATTACAACTCAATTGTTATACCATCACTTGTATCCTCTCATTCCTCCCTCCCTCCCGCTTTCACCCTATTCCACTCCCCTAGGTCTATGACCGAGGAGGACCTCCTCCCCCACTATATGGTCATAGGCTATCAAGTCTCATCTCGGTAGCCTGCTTATTCTTTCTTTCTTGATAAAACTCATGTATCTGTCACTTGCCACTGCCCATGGCGCCATTGTCTCCAAAACTGCTTTCATTTGGAATATTTTTCACTTGCTTGCTTGCTTGTTTGTTTGTTTGTTTTGTTCTGTTCTTAAAAGGAAGCTAGCAGGAGAATTAGTGAATCTGGGAATTTTATGGCTCTCACAAGACTATGTTGCTACATTGATTTCCAGAAGGGCAAGCTCCTGCCAGATACAAGGACCAATTCTTTGTGAAGTTCCTCTGTGTTGCATTTCTTTTCCCACGGCTCAGTTGTGAAACTCCTACACATTAGAGGTATATGGCCCTCACTACACAGCTGAGGGAAGCTATCAAGAATTCCCCCTCCATGTACTTGTGAAAAGTGGTAATTAAAATATTCCAAGTAGGCTGATGAGATGACTGAGCATATAGAGGCACTTGTGGCCAAGTATGATGGCCTGATTCGATTCCTGGGACCCACATGGAAGAAGAGGAGAAATGACTGCTGCAAAGTGTCCTCCTCTGTCTGACCTCTACATATGTGCCCCTCATAAACTAAGTAAATGAATGGAAAAATTATATCAGAAACAAAACAGTCATATTACGCCCCTCCTAGGGCCACTGTAGAAGCTGCCAGGGAGACATTTATATTTAAAGCTTCAATGACTTTTTCTCCCAAAGTATTTGCAATGAGAGTTCAGATTAGTGCCCCTTCTCCAAAATAATTGGCACAAGAAATATCTGCAGCATTTGTGCTTGTTTTTTTCCAGCTGATAGCCCTTAATTCAAAAGTTCAAAGTCTGAAAGGCTTCCCAGTGGGAAACATAAGCATCGTGTCAGCATCCAGAACATTTGGAATGTCAGGGCTTGGGAGACTGCTAATTGTCCAATTAGAGATGCTGTGCTCATCAGCATCTGTTATGGAAGTGGAATATCTGAAGGTGGGAAGGCTAGGAAGATGGCTCAGTGGGCAAAGTATTCGCCACAATCCCAGCTCTGGGAGGCAGAGACAGGAGGATTTCAGGGACTCGGTGATCCCCAAGTTCAGTGAGAGACTAGGTCTAAAAAATAAGATGAAGAGCAATAGAGGAAGACACCTGCCATCTATGTGTAGTCTCCGCATGCAAACCCACATGTGCGCACAGGTGCGTTAGAGTTAGAAATAAAAACAGATCTAAGACAGTCTGGCATGTAGCCTAATGACAGATTGCCAGCCTGTCCTGTTGTGTATGTGAGCCTAGATTCCATCTCTATAAACACTGTGTGTGTGTGTGTGTGTGTGTGTGTGTGTGTGTGTGTGTGTCTTTCTGTCTGTCTGTCTCTTGCTTTCTCTGCCTCTGTCTGTCTGTCTCTTTGTCTCTCTCTGTCTGTCTCTCTGTCTCTTTGTCTGTCTGTGTGTCTGTCTGTGTCTCTCTCTCTCTCTGTCTCATGAAAGAAGTGTGTCAGAGGAGGCTACTCATCTCTTGGTGCTAGGAACCCCAAGAAACAAGAGGATGAGATTCAAATATCCCCAACAAGGTTATTGTCCCGGCGATCTACGTTCTCTTCACTAGGCCCACCTTTTGAAGACTCCACCACCTGCTACTAGGTTCTAAGAACCAAGTCATGGTCCTTCAGAGGACACTTCTCACACAACAATTGCAGAAGCTTAGCTTGAAGTGCATATCAGAGCCTGAAAAGTTGATCAACCTTAGCTACCTCTGAGTGAGAAAAAGAAGTACAGATTTTTAGCTTCTACTGAAAACATAATATTTGTAGGGATGTCGGGGGTAGAAAATGTCCCTTTCAAACACTGATTTCTTCTCTGTTCCCTTAAGGAATGATCTGCTATTCCCTGCGTCCTTAGTTCTCTCTTGGCTTTCTCCATATTCTTTAACAAATGAATATAAAGCTAGATTTTCAACATGGCTGCATGTTGATTGGTGTAAGTTGCTTCAGATACCGGGGAGGGGTGACTTATATGCATGATCATTTCCAGCCAGAAAATGGTAGTTCTGTGCTACCCGTGCCCACCTGTGACCCATCACCAGGACATCCACTACCTTCAGAGAGCACCCAGAACTTCACGTTGTGGCACAGTCCCGTTGCCATGACCTCGCCAGTGGTGATTCTTCCAGCTCTCTGCCCAGTCAGTGCTGCCGCCTCCTAACCTTGGGGTTTGTGGGGATAGTTACGGCCCCTCAACAGCTGGAGAGATGCTGTCTGCAGACCCCTTAGCTCAGAGCCTGGGAGATCTGGCTGCCTGGGCAAGATGCATCTTTCTGGGGCGTCCTCACTTCTTCAACCTCACCTCTTCCTTTGGGGCTCCCTCAGACTTCCTGTGCACATTTGTTTGTGTCTTGATCTAGATCTGTGTGGAGATGGGCTTCCTACACTATGGCTTTTCCCTGAATATATCCTTTCAAAGAATTGTGGAATCTTTATTCTGCTCATTGCTCATTACTACTAGGCCTATCTCAGGCCTCTTCCTATCTTGTTCTGACACTCTGGATTTATTTTCATTTTGTACCCTGAGAATGTCAAATAGTGGGCACATGGCCAGCTGCGCTGTGCACAGCCAGTCTTATGATCTCATGTGTTTTTTTCTACACTGAGTTATTTCTTCCTGAAGACGTCTGATATTGGCTCTTGTAACTGCCAGATCTCTTGTCTACTTTCTCCCTGGGCTTAGACAGGCAAAGGAGACCAGGTAGAGTAGTCATAGGGTCCCTGGCAGCATCTAGCCTCTGCTTTTGCAGTCCTAGAGTGAGCTCATCTCTAGTGTTGAGGTCCTTGGACCAGGTATCATGCGACATGTGTCTCTACCTCTACAGTGTCTTTCAAAGCCCCCAGAATTCCCTGCTTCTCCATTTACATTTTCTTCCCTACCGGCCAGCCTTTATTGTGACTTCCAGGTTAAATCATGGTTTACTAGTTTTTCCATCGTAAGTGGGTTCCATGTTGACCTTGTCTCCTGCCGTGAGCAGTGGTTCCAGGCTATGGACTCATGACTGAAGAGACTCAGAGGTCTTCGGTGTCTTACTCCTGTGTTCAAGTCTCCGCTCTGCAAATTGCACCTGAGGGTCCTTCTGCACTTTAGAAATGCTCCTCGTCCCAATTCATATCGAATTGCTGAGGACAAACCAAGCCACCCAGCCGTCACCCACAGCTCACAAGGCTTAATATTTAGCCACATTTATATTGTATTTTTTCTTATTAATTTCCAAGAGTCACAGGGAATACAAATGGTGTTGCCCCTCTAATCCCAGCACACCTCTCCCTGAGGTCATGACTCCTCTGAAGCTTCCTTCCCCACCCACGGTAAGGATGATTTGAAACACTTATTCTTTAATTACAGTGCACAGCTTCACCTGTAAAGAGTGTCCATAAACAATACACAGTATATTTGTATAGTTTAACAAGTGAGGACTCCTTTTCTGACAAATGAAAATTATGTAACTTTATCTGCACAATATGTTATTCCTATACAAGTAGACCTTGTGATAGAATCTGAATCAAGGCAACATCTCTCTTACATCATAGATATTTTCTATGGTTAAAGCTTTTAAGTTTTACTTAAGTGCTTTTTAAGCATATAGAGCATTGCTAAGTATAATCATCATGATGTGTAATGATCATCTCCTCTGAAGTGAGGATTTATTTTCTAATGTCTGGTCATGATTCACAGAATGAAAACAATTAATATTGGTAAGGGGAAAGATGAGGGAGGGAGGATGGAAAAGCACCTGAAGGAAATAATAGAAACAGCGGGGGCAAAAAAGAGGGAGAGCAGCAGCCACCCCTGCAGTTACTAACCACACAGGCATGACTCCCTGAAACTTCCTCTCCATGGTGTCTGCTCAGCACATTCATCAGCATGTTGACTGAACCTGTGCTGATGCTGTGGGCTTGGGGCCATGCTTCCCAGATAGAAGCCCATCCTACACGCTAGGAATCTGCTTCCTCATGTGGAGTGGGTTACTCCTAGAGACAAAGGAGGGAAGTCTGAGCACAGAAGCTCCAGCCTTCTCCTGAATTCCCACTCTGACTCTTCTCTTGGGGAGCTCCAACTCAAGAGGACACCAGGGCTTCCAGCCCAAGTGTAGAAACCTTTAAAGGAAAGGGAAGAACCAAAGCTAAGACATAATTTTTCCAGTTCTTCAGCCAGACTATCTTCTGCTTTGCAAGCCCACCCTTATCCCTTTAACTTTGGCCACGGTGTACATGTGTGTGCACATGTGCTAGCATGCACCTGAGATGCAAATGTGTGTGTCAAGGGTGGTACTAGTGGCTACTATTGGGAACAGGCATCCAGAGATAGTCTGAACATATGACCTATCACTGCTCTGTACTTGACCTCCATTGGGTGGTGAGAAAGATCAAAAAACCCTTTTCACGTCATGGTCAGAATGCCTCCCTAGTAGCTGGGCTAAGAGTGCTTTCATCTGTGGGCAAAGCTGTGCACCTGTAATTAGACAGTATAAGGCCTTTGAAGGGAGGCCTCCCATAAAGCTGGACACGTGTGTGTAGTGGTTCCTGCTGTGCCCTGCCCCTGGAGCTCAGTGTCTCCTTTTGGGGATAACTAGGTTGAGGTTTCAAGAAGAATATTTCACTGGAGATGACATTGAGCTGCATGCTGAGATAATTTGGTAAATTCGGACAATAACTACTTCCTGAATACTGGAGGAAGTTTTCTTTTTTTTTTGAAAGGAAGAAAAACAATGAAAAGTAAAAAAGTAAGGAATTGCTTGGCTTCCTCACTTGAAAATAATAGCTATTTATTGTTATTATCTATGTAGTACAGCTTTTTATCTAAAGATTTTAAGCAAAAATATTTTTATCATAATACCTAAGGTACTGTATTGCATTTGATATAATTTGTTTTTAGCATAATGGATTTCTGCATTAGAATGGACCAGAAGGATTTTGCAAGTCTGTGTGAATAGCACGTTTGTGTGTGTGTGTGTGTGTGTGTGTGTGTGTGTGTGTGTGTGTGTGTGTGTGCACATTGTGAGGCTCTTCCATTCTCTCTCACTCTGTGTAATGTGATGTGACCTTTCTTGGTCTTGTGGAAGAATGGATGCTGGCAATTATCTGATTGATGTAAGCTGTCCTCCATAGAAATCTTGTTAATTGGACTGAGAATAGATACCTCAAGTAAAGTCTAAACAAGTCAAGTAGATGACTTACACGTTACTAGGAAGGTGGTGGTCTGCTTAGGTTCCATTAAATCAAGTATTGACTCTATTTAGTATGTACTACTCCCTAAATTCCTCTGAGTGTTTATTTATTAATTTTGGAAGGTTGAACTATGCAGAAAGAAAAGCCATGAACTCCCATAAACTGTATATGCAGCCAATGTCACTACTATTAAAACCTATCTTCTATGTACTATATATCCAGGGACACTGCCAAACCATGATTCTCATTTCCTCTTTCCAGTCATCTATGTAGATTTAATTGTGCCAAAAACTATCTCTGCTATTTGTTTTTAAGGTTATCTTCTGACTTCAAAAACCAATTGTAACTTTCTTTTTTTTTCTTTTTTCTTTTTCTTTTTTCTTTTTTTTTTTTTTTTTTTACCATCAGAGTCATTTGGTAGCAGGTAAATAAATTATTTTTAGCTCTAAAGGGCAAGCATCATTTATTATTTTTCTTATTACTATTATAGTTATTAATCCAGATTTCATTAAACAGTATCTGGAAACTAGAGTAGAACAATTAATTACATGTGAAAATATGTTCAAAGTACAGCCCATGAGAATTGACTTCTGGTCTAACTTGTTAGTATTTGTATCCTACACTAAAGGAGATCACAGTGCTTCAGCAAGGTTACGATGCACACAGAAAAGAAAGGGTTTTTTAGCCCTGAAGCTTCTGCCACAGCTGGACAGCAGGTTTTAATGCACATATCTGGAGAGAGCAGTATAGTCACCTATTACCTTGTGTTCAGGGAAAACTGCTTCTGCCCATTCCTCCTCCCCAGGCATTAACATCTCCACCCATAGGGGTTGAGGTCAGGAGAACCAGGCACAAGTACCAGCAAGCCAGACCCAGATGTCACTTATGACCCCAGCCTCACTGCATTGTTGAGAACGCTGACTCTCAAGAAGCAGAGGATCTAGAGAATTTATATGGCAGAAGTACAGAATGGAAAAGCTGCATTCTAATGTCTTTGTTGAATCACCAGGATATTGGTTTTGCTTTGTTTTTGAGTACCATCCTCCCCAAGTCTACTGTCTCCTTTAAAATATCACCTCTTTTACTGAACAGTGTAATGGCAGCTGCGTTCCTTTCCTTCTGTGGCTCTCAAGTTCCTCTGCTGCATTGCCTCAGCTGCTAGCTATCCATGAGGTCTTTCCCAGTGTGGATCACAGTTGCTGGTCCACATTAGCCCCAAACTTCTGCTTGGGGAAGTATTATAAAACTACGCCATAGTCTTCTTCGGGTTTGCCTTTCTAGGCTAAGATCCATGCATTCACACACCCTCTCACAGTGGCCACCATCATAGAGAAAGATGGGATGGTTTGATAAGTAAGTTTCCAAAATCCAGAGGCTGAGATCAGATACTACCACATGGTGCCTGAAATGGTGTGGTCATTAGGCATGGAGGCAGCAGGCTTTTAGCACGACACAGTTCCAGGGTGACTGTGATTGGTAACTACGGCTGGGTGTCTCTCCAGAGGAGACAAGCATGGACGCACATGTCCATTTTATTGGGCAGAGTTTAGAACACATGTGTATAGCTACAAAACAGCTGGGAAGATGATAGCATTTGGCTTAGCACAGATGTTGGAATAAAGTAAAGGAAGATGGGTTGGGTGCATGCACAGCTGGCAGAACCGCCATTACCCTGTTGTGAGTGAAAGTTGCCTCCTTTCTGTGTCTGCCTCTGCTGCCCATTGCATCTCTCTCCTGGTGGCAACAAAGTGGAAGATTGGTAGAAAGGGTTTGAGTATAGCAGCCACTTTGCTAATTTACTTTGTAGGAAGATTAAAAACTTGCCTACATGGTTTTAAGTAATTGCACATGATGTTAAAAACAGCAACAATCAAGACATATCCAACAACATTTTAAAACACACTTCCAGGCAGCATCTCAGGAATGGGTTATTATTATTCAGGTAAGTTAGGATGAGGTAATGTTTACATGTGTTTTTGTCTCAGAGAAGAGATAATTCCTTCTGATTCTTATGTCATTCTGCCTTATGCAAAAATTATGTGCTGGAAAACCTGTTAATAGCAATTAATTGCTAGGAAGAAAGCATATTCAACAGCAATATATTAAGAAACACAATAATATAACTTCAAAAGAAAGACCAATATTTATGTGACTGTTCTCCTGGTGTCTCATGAAAAATGGGCCATATTTGGTAAAACCCTTACATTCTGAGGCCCACAAAAGAAGACAAAAGCAGAGTCCTCAGTCAGCTCTATGAGTGTGTACATTTCAACATATATTTAAAAAAACAAAACTAAACAAAAAAACAAACTGCATTCTGTGTGTTCCTGTTTGGCTATTCTGAGGAGTCCTGTTGTCTAGCCAGAGACGAAGGTCTGAGCTGGAGAATACTGGTGGGTCAGCCAGAATATTTTCCTTTTTAGGCCAGAGAAACAGAAATGCCCCTCAGCTCACACCTGCCTACCCTCTGTCCCTTCAAGGCTACCAGGTCTGCCCTGCAGCCATATTTCACGGAGGGAGACGATGCTGCCTCCAAGCTTACTAGCGCTTCCTTTGCTTGTGTATAAAGCTGCTTTCAATTTCAGAATATTTTTGTCCTTTGCCAGCTTCTCCTTAGCAACAGAGTACTCCAGGAAATCAGGGACCAGCGAGAAAGCTTAAAGCAGTGATTTGACAAGGGAAAAAAAAAAACTGGGAAGCCTTGAGGATATGAATTAACAGTTTATTCCCTTTCTCTTGACTTTGGTCTGGCAAATGGGCTAAAAAGATGTTGGAGAGAGATGGTTTCTATACAGAATCAGAGGTCTCTGCAGTGATAAATGCTGGAGCAGCTGGCAGGAGCTTTTCATGAGGCCAGGGGAGGTGGTGGAAGGTGAACCATGTCACTGACTGCATTTGATTGGTACCAAATACCCAGGTCATCTGAGAGGTAGAAGTCACAGCTGCTATTATACAGCTATGGATAAGAACACTTCTCTACTGTGACAACTGTGGCATTGAGACTGGGTTTTGTTTGGTTTATGTTTGCCTTTTTTCCCCTCTGTCCAGGGTTTCTCTGTGAAGCCTTGGCTGTCCTAGACTCGCTTTGTAGACCAGGCTGGCCTCAAACTCACAGCAATCCACCTGCCTCTGCCTCCCAAGTGCTGGAATTATGGGCATGCACCACCACAGCTGGCTTGGCTTACATTTGAAATGGCTCCTTCTTCTGAAATTCTTTCCTGAACCAGAAATTAGCAGCTACCTTGGAGCACTTTACCATGTCTACTTTTTATTGCCTTGTGCCTTGCCAGTCCTTCCTGGAACATTGACATTACAAGGGCAGCCTTGCCATTTCAGATATTAGCAGTTTCCTCAGACACTGTCTAAACCTTTATAGCAAGGTTGCAGAGTGTGTAAATTACACAGTGATGGCTTTTTTGAGTCAGAGTATATTTTCCTCAAAGATCATACGCTATGTGAACTAGGCATGGCTATGAAGCCATATCAAATCACCGAAGAAATACCTATTGGTGGATCTGAGTTGAAGAATGCACTCAGCACCCTGTAGGTGCTGGTCTTGGTGTGCAGGTGAAAGAGTGAGCATGTTGTGTCCCCTACGTGTCTTGCTGTGAGTTCTTGATCTCTGCTGCAGCGAAGTTGATTAGCACGCTTTCTGCTTTTGAAGAAATGGCCTTCCTCATGTCTTCATCAAGGAGGGTTGGACTATGCCTCTTTAATTTTTCCTAGTATGTGGTTTTTTTTTTTTTTTTTTATCTTGCCTTAAAGCCTGGTAATGTATGCTTGGAAAAATAAAAGAACTTACTATACTTTATTTTAGGTAAACTATAATTGATCTTAAATTTCTTAGTTTCTTCTTGATTGCTTTATGAAATATACTATATCATGAAGACCACATACTGACTTATTATCAAGGCTTAAATCTATCTTCTTTAAACTATTTCATTTATTTTTGAGATTATAATATAATCTTATTATTTCTCCATTCCTGTTCCTCCCTCCAAAGTCTGCAACATACTCTGTCTTATACTCTTTCTAACTCATGGTTTCTTCATTAATTGTTGTTACATACATACATACATACATACATACATACATTCTAAATATATAAGTTTTACCTGCTCAGTCTGCATAATGTTGTTTGCCCATATGTTTTCCGGCTTGACCATTTGGTGTTGGATAACCAATTGGTGTGTTCTTCCCTGAAGGGGACTATTTCTCCCACTCTCAGCATTTCTTAGTGGCCGTGGTTCTTTGTGTAGGGTTGAGGCCTTCTGTGCTGCCACCCCTCCGTGTTAACACTTGTGTTGTTGTTGTCCTTGTTCATCTCATTTTTAGATCATGTTAGTGAGACTTTGTGGTTGTAACTTCTGATATTCCCAGGTGACACTTGTCTGGGTGCATTTGTGTCACACATACCTTGGCGGTAACCGACAGCTGTCTAATTAGACTTACCCTCAGCTCAACAAGAGGGATATCCTGTACATTATTGCAAACCTAGCCAACTACCCAGGGCCAGTGAAGCTAGGAATCCCAGAGAAGAACCTACAACTACCACTTTAGTAAACCCACACACTCCTTAACTGCATTCTAAATACTTTTTCTCGTACTCGCAGATAGGCGAATTCCTCACCTCTCATCAAGAAAGCTTCTCTTGGCAATAGAGAGAGGCCATTACAGAAAACCACATGGCATCAAAATGCAGAATGATAAAGCACAGTCCAAATGGGAAGAAATACACAAAACAAGTCCTGTGCCTAAGACTCAGAAAGCATAGTGAAAGAGGGGACTGAAGGACTGTAAAAGACAGGGGATGGGGCATTAAGTCTTTTTCTTAAACATCAGAACATCTTTTTGATACCCTCCCTGTTTTCCTAGCCGTGCCAGTGTCCTGTGGAAACCCTTAGCATGGCAGATTAGGCACAGTGGGTGAAACTTGTTTTATCTTTCTGTGGTATCTGGATGGAGATGTCCATCTCAGGCTTAAGCATTTAATGTACCAGGAGGCCACAGGCTGGAGTTGACACACAAAACTTATATAGATCTTAGTTTTCTGTGATTCTGTGGCATAGATCAGTGAATTAAGATTGCAAAATTTGGGGTATGTTGATGAGGTGAGACCAGATCTCGTGGCAGTTTATGCATAAATGAGCTGAGAATTTTTTTTGGCTCAGAAACTTTTACTAGTCTCCTTCTATTTTGCTGGGAGAGCTCTGATTGGTCATATCAATATGGGGAGGGTAGATAGTGCTATTTGAGGATAGGAGGCTGTTGATTTTCATCTCTTCAAGGCTTAACATAGAAAGCAGCTTCCACATAAGTTCATGTCTGGAAAGGGAACATCTCAGAGCTCCAAGATCCTATAACTTTGTGCTGGAAGAAATGGAGCACACGTGGGATAACAATTGAGATGTAATATGAATAAATTAAAAAATATATTAAAAAAACAAATGGAGCCAATGGTCAGAATATTCTCCACAGTTGAGTGGAGAGTGTGATACGACTTTCTCACGTGTTCTGGTGCCTCACATTTGACCATGTCCCCTGGAGGGGGAGACCTGGTAGCACTCAGAGGAAGGACAGCAAGTAGCCAAGAAGAGACTTGATACCCTATGAGAATATATAGGGGGACGTAATCCCCCTCAGGAACAGTCATAGGGGAGGGGAATAATGGGAAAATGGGGGGGGGAGGAATGGGAGGATACAAGGGATGGGATAAACATTGAGATGTAACAAGAATAAATTAATAAAAAAAAAAAAAAAACAAAAAAAAAACAAATGGAGCATACTCCCCAGAAGTCCAGAAAGCTCTGGCCAGAAGCAAACCCCTTGAGTTGAGGAGCTCGGTGTCTCTGCTTGACTCTGAGTAGCCATTGTTGGTTTTCATCTTTACAGAAGAAATAACTAGACACATTGTGAAAATGGCCCCATGGGTTTGTTCTTTTTTCTCCTCACTGCTCTAAAAGTTCATGGAGCAATCCTGCTTCCTCTTAAAGACTTACTTACCTTTACACACTCTCCAGGGAGTTGTTGACATGCTGAGGACAGTCAAGGCACTGCAGAGGGACGTGACCATTTTGAAGTGATTGTGATAACCTCTGGCAATGCTGTATGTCCAAGGGCTCAGTAGAAGACCCACTGCTGTTTGCCTGAGACTGGGACAAGCACACGAGACACGGAGAGCCTTGTATCTGCCTGACACCCTAAGTTGAGTTAAAATCAGAGTAGGATTGGGTTTCAGAGGCCACACTGAGTCTATCTGACACTTCACTACAATTCAATTTTTAAAAAGTAGTGTATAAAATCTTGTAAAAGAGTGTTATTTTAAAATGAATTCAAATTTTTTATTCAGCAAGATAAATATGATCCATGCAATAAAAGAAGCCAAAATAGAAAAGATTTTGTAACTTCTTAAAAATTACTACACAGAACAGCTAAAAAACAAAAACAAACAAAAAAAAAATCAACCAAACAACAACAACAACAACAAAAACTTTCTATATGAGGAAAATAGCATAAAGGAAAGCTTAAGAAGATATAAAACAAATATTTCACTTAAAATTACAAAAATAAATGTCTAATAGGCATAGAACAACAATCTCCGTGAGAGCAGCGAGTGTTCTTAACTTTTGATTCATCGCTCAAGGCTCAAAGGCTCAGAGGTTAAGAGCACTCCCTGCTCTCACAGAGGACCTGGGCTTGGTTCCTAGCACCCATATGACAGCTCATAACTCTATGTAATCCAGTTTCATGGGATCAAATGCCCTCTTCTGACCTTCCTGGGCATCAAGTACACACATGGTATACATATGTACATGATCAAACCAGACAGAATCCAGAACTGAGAAGAAGTAGACACAGAGTCCCACCTCAAACAAAGATGCTATTTGCAACTGATACCTGCTAGGACAGGGAAAATCCCATTTTCTCTAGTTGAGTGTCACTGGGTATATCAACCCTACTCCATGGCAGGTCCCATGCCCGGGACTAGTTGGCCAACACAAATTCAACTCCACATTTTTATTGTGCACTTTTTGTTTTGCTTTGGTTTTGTCTTACTAATTATATTTTTAGTTTGTTTTTGGTTTGGGCTTATGTTGTTTTTTTCCTGTTGTATATATGGTTGGCTGGGTAGGGGGTAGGGAGAAGAGAATCTAGGAAGAGTTGGGGAAGGGGAAGAATATGTCCAAAATATACTATATGAAAAATACTTTTAAATGATATTTTTTAATGGAATAGTGTGAGTGGGACACAAGAAGACAAAGCATCCCACAGGCGGACAATGCTCCATCCTCACACAGTATGGTTCTATACAGTAGGAGCCAACTAAAAAAATTGGATAAATGGAATGGGGCAAGAAATCTTGACTCCATGCTATGCATGCTTTATCTCTTGTTGCTGTCATTTATTATTATCAACGATACCTGCTACTTAATGTTATTTTCCTCTCACATGACTCCTGGATAGGTTTCTAAGTATTGTGTATAAATCCAGGGCAGGGGGAAGAATAGATAGGAGGTAAACGCAAGAGTTGCTGATTGAATTGAAATGCTACCACATGTCAAAATAAAAGCCAAGTGGGCAAGTTACAATAGACCCTATAATAATCACGTGTGGGTTGTGGTGGGAAAAGATGTTTGTTGAGCAGACTTGATGTGGAATATTCCTGTTGGGTATAGATTCTACTAGGTTATAAGGGCACAAATGGTATAATGTAAGGTGCTCACTGTCTTAAGAAGAGTGATGACATGCTCCCTTGTGGGGACCTTTGAGTGGACTTCTGACTTTTGCCAGCCAGGGCTATCACACAGTTGCCCTATTGAAGTCATGTTTAATGCATTTATCAGCTGACTAGGAAGCCACTTGACACTTCTTGAAATTAAAAATATATATAAGTGTGTGGGACTGTTTGTAGGTTTGTGCATATGAGTGACTGTGGAGGCCAGAGGAGGGTGTTGGATGCCTTGGAGCCAGAGGTACAGGTCCTGTGAGCCATCTTACATGAGTGCTGGGTATTGAACTTGGGTCCACTACAAGAGGACCATCTCTCTACCCCCTCATTTGATACCTCTAATGTGACAGAAATATGCCTACTTACCCCATTTATTGCATATAACAATTTTGAAGCAAATAGAATTCCCCCATTTTAAAGTCCTTGCCCTAGGTATCGACTAATCAAGATATGAGAGTGCCTTTTAGGGCAGAAGAATTATACAGTTAAGACTTGAAACCATAAAATAAGTTTCTTGTAAAATGTTTTAAGGAAAATAAGCTCGATGGACCTTCATACAAGGCTCAGGACCTTTAGAGGACAGAGGTAATTTCACAGGCATGTTGTGTGATCAGTCAGGCAAGCATAGTTAGTGATAAACACTAAGGCCAGAGGAAGGGAAAGCCCATGACTAGAGAGAGGAGATTGAAGAAAGGCAATTTTGGATGCAGAATTGTGAAGTCTGTTATCCTGAGAATGGTAGTAGTGTTCTGGGATGCCAAACAGTATAGGAGTTTAGTGTTATTGTCCATTGAGTGAAACTAGTGTCCCCAGGGAAAGAGTGTGTGAGTTTGTGCTCATACTGTGTGTTAAATATATACAAAAGTGTGTGTGTTTGTGTGTGTGTGTGTGTGTGTGTGTGTGTGTGTGTGTGTGTGTGTTCAGCTCACTGAATGTATAAGTGTACTAAGCAGCTTGGGAGATCCTGGACTCTATGTTTCTGGCTACTGGCAAAGAAAAACTGAGGCTTAGGCTCCTCTTATATACAGAGATAATTTGAGTCAACTTGTCACCAGCAAAACATCTCCACAACTCCAGTCATTGAATGAACGAAGTTTCTTCTCTGGTTTGCTTCGTATACTTCATTTAGGCACCTGAACACTTAGGTCCTGTGTTTTTGAGGTTTTCCAAGAGCAAATTGGAAGCAACTTATAGAGGAAAAAGTTTAGGGGTGAGGGAGTTGCTTATAATTTCAAATGGTTAGTTTACGACCGTCATGGCAGGAAATATGGCAGCAGGCAGGCAGATATGGTACTGGAGTAATAGCCGAGAGCTTGCCTGTTGAGATTCTTATGTAGTGGAAATTTTAAACACAAGATAACAGCCACAAGATAGAAACACAGCTAACTGAAATGGCATGGGCTTTTGAAATCTCAGAGCCCACCTAGTGGGCTATCGCTGCTCCGACCTTCCTAATCCATCCCAAGCAGTTCTACCAACTAGGAAACAAACATTGAAATATTTGAACATATGGGGAGCCTTTTTTAACCACCAAAGCTTTAGTAGGTAAAGTCAAAGCAACCTAAGACTAAATTTCTTTCTAAGGAAATTGAATAGTAAAAAATTTGATTGACTAAAGTAACTAGATCGTTGCTTATTTCTCTTCTTTAATTAAAACAATTATGCAATAAGGTCTTGCTCTATAGCTCAGGCTGGTTTCAAGCTTACAATCCATCAGCCTCCCCCTCCTCAGTGTCTGGGATTATAGGCATGTACTGCCATGGTCAGCTGTATATTTATTTTGCACATGGGAAATGAGTCGGTCACATGAAACCTCATCCACAAGTTTAAATGTGAAATCAGAATTTCCCAGAGGTTCCAGCACCATCCATTCATTCCAAGAGATGTGATCTCATAAACTTTTCAGGCTCTAGGTATTATGAATGCTGAGGACACATCAGCGACGACATCAAGACACAGTCACTGTCTCCACAGAGCCCACATAAATGCGAGGGAAAGATAGACAAGTCGTTACATAATCATAATCAGTTAAACATTTTGAGTCCTCGCTATGCGCCAAGAACTCTTTCCTGCTCTTTAACATGTAGTAATTCATGTAGTTCACAATGATCGTTCTGTTGTGTAGGAGCTATTCACTTCAGTTTTGAAAGGGAGAAATTGTTGACGAGACAGATTAAAACTTGCCCAAGGTTATATGGCTGGTGGGTGGCAAAGCCAGAAATCAAACTCAGACAGCATCTCCCAAGGCTGTGGCTTTGTCTTTCTCTGCCTTCACTTTATGTGGAACATCCAGGATGACTTGCACTATAGATCACGATCAATGGGAGTGACGGTGCAGCCCGGGGTACGGCTGCCTTTTGTCTTTAATGTGACACTGGAGTTCTAGTGCTCTAAGTGCCTTTTCTGAATGGACATTTCTTTCCTTATTTTTCTATTAAGAAATACTTAGGTGACAGATGATTGAAAGAAAGTGGGTATGTTGCTAAGGTCATTTCTTAAGCATGGAAATTGTTTCTAGAGACGAACAAATTAGTGTGTTTGGTGACAGGCATATATTTGTTCACAAGCAATTGCTGCCAAGTCCTGTGCAGTTGGTGTGAGAGCCTCCAAAGCATAGTGCTTATGATATACCATCACATTTTCACATAACTTCCAAAGGTCAGAAGCTGTTTAGGCCAAGGAGTATACTGTGTAACACACCATAGCACAACGCAGCTGCCATAGTGAGATGTTTTAGTTTTTATTTTCCTTTGGTGGTGAGGTTACAGGGGTAGAGGATGAACACTGAATGCTGGGAAATGAGTAGGATTGGGGTTCATGTTGGGAAATTATGGAAGAACAAGAAACTGGCAATAGTACAAGCAGTTTTCAGTGGTAAAGGGCTGTCGCGACGCACTGCCTTGGGACCGCCCCTTCTTTACAGTCTCTAAGAACTCAATCCTGTGGCACGTTAAAATTTTAATATGGCTAATATGACATGTTAACATTTTAAGATAGCTGACGGAAATGCCAAACGATTCTAGCTCTTAAGAGTTCTTAAGGGTTCAGATCAACGGATAGCTTCATGATTGAGCTGCATACATAAAATCGTAGCAGTATGGTTGCCTAAACAAGACCTGAAAACGGCAATACCAACTGACATGCCAGTGAGAATGGGGGAAGTCTCACAAGGCCCCACTCCTGGTGAAAAATCTATAGGTCTTACTGACCTCAGAGAGAAAGAAACTCTTATCTGGTCCTGAGATGAGCCTCTGATAGGTGGTCCAGTCCCAAGCAGCGGTAAACACATTAGTATGAGTGACAGTAACTGACCATAACAGGTTCTATTTATAAATGTGTGTGTGTGTGTGTGTGTGTGTGTGTGTGTGTGTGTGCAACAATAATGATTAAAGAAAAAGAGGTTACAGATTCGAGGAATGTGGTGAGAAACATAGAAGGAATTAAAGGGAGGAAAGAGAAGGGACAAGTGATCTACGCACAGTACTCACATGAAATTCCCAAAAGAAAGAGTGAAATAAAAGAAAGCAGGCCTTACAGCATATGTCTGGAATGCTGCGATGTTTTCTAGGAGGACAGTCCTTCCTGCTGGCCAGTAGAAATAGATGCCATTTGAAGGGCGAGAAAGTGGTTTCAAGTTTGAACATCTGCCCAAGAGAGGTCACTTTACTGATGAGGTATTGTCTGTCTCTTCCCCTACAGGGCTGCGTCACAACACCCAACTCACCGTCCATGCATTCTCGGTCCCTAACTCTGGGTCCCTCCCTGTCACTGGGCAACATCTCTGGAGTGTCTATGAAGTCGGACATGAAGAAGCGCCGAGCCCCTCCACCCCCAAGTCCAGGGCTCCTGGGTCAAGACAAGGCATCAGAAAAGGTAGGGGATTACACCTCTCAAGGCCAAAGCATCTTTTCACTGACCCATTTAACTCCTGCTGCAGATCCTTAGAAATGCTGAATTCTTTACTCTTGTGGTTTTAGCAAGCTGTGTTCAGGGTGAACATCTGAGCTTTATTTAGAAGTAAAAGTGAGACACCACCCTGTGTCAGTTACTAAGGAAGGAAACTATTTTGGGGTCTTTGGTTCTTAAGGACCCAGTGCTCTCAGGGTAACATTCATTTTATTTTAGCACTGAAATTTTGGGAGTGTCAGAGAGATTGCTTATGAGAAATTAAACAAATAAAGGTACTTGGAGAAAGTTGAAGCTTCTGAAAGAGAAAGTACCTAACCTAGATTACCCCCAAATTATTCAGACTCACAGAAAGGCTAAATCTTCTGCATATTAACTTGCTTTAAATATGATATGGGGTTTATTTTATGGGCCCCGTATTTAAGAAGTCTACCTTTTATTTATCTTCAGAATAGTACACAGCTAGGAGTTAGGTCTAAGGAGTTATGTTACCTAACCTCTGGTTTCTAGTGGCCCTTACTTGGAATGTCCTCTCTTCCCAGAAATAAGGAACCATGTGACACTATAAACTCTAATTTCATTTTCTGACATTTCTCTTAAAGCTAACTGCACTCCCAAGATGTTAAATAGAAGTTCCAGAAGCAAACTTTATACATTTAACTCTTGCACTCCTCTAAGTAACATGGTGAAATCTCACACTCATACTCTTTCCTGCTAGGACATGAGCCATCCCTTTGTCCAGTGTGTCTGTACTATATGTGCTATCTGCCCGCTGGTGTTAAGTGGCTGTTTCACTTATAATGAACTGTTATAGTATTGTGGTGCCATAGTCACTTAATCCTTATTTGACTTACTTGTGACCCAAACGCCAAAAATAGTAATGGAAGCAGTTGGTATTTGCCAAAGAAAAGCTTTTATTAAGTGAAAAGGTGAAACGTTATTGAAAATAAAAGAAACAAAGACAAGAGAGAGTGTGTATGTGTGTGTGTGTATGTGTTGGATGTGTGTGTGTGTGTGTGTGTGTGAACATGCATAGTTTGGTACTAAGGCCTCAGGCATCCCTGAAATCTGTCTCTTCTGAAGGTGTTGGGGGAAGGGTAGCTATCATTTCTCATTTCCAAGTTCCTAAGGAAATACTGGGGGAAAGCTGAAGTTTTATTTTTCTAAACGCATCCACTACTGGATGAAGTGTGGAGAGTACCTCCAGGGTACCTCAGAGGGGCCTGTGCTTTTGGCCCTTTGTACCTGTGCAGTCATCCACGTGCTGAGGTGCTGTTGAGAATGAAGGTGCTGTTTTCTTCATTGGCTGTTTTGTTTCAGCCGGCCCTGCATTACACCTTCTGGGGCAGGATGCCTACCCTGACCACTGGCATCCCATGAGGCACGCTGAGCATCCTTTTCTTCTCTGGTGGGTTTCATGTCCACTTTCATGCCTGGTGCCTTGGGATCCTTTGCTCTGTCCCTGTGTCATAACTCTTAGGAACATCAGAACACAGACAGTCTTTAGGTCTGAATCATTTCTACATTAGTCATAAAATGGCTTTTCCTGAAAATATACTTAAATATACCAGAAGCTGTGTCCATTCCACCAAAATGTGAGGCTTGGCCTTGGGTCTTCGTGACAGCTGCAGATTTCTGAGAGAGGGTCCTGATATGTTCCTTGACATCTGGGTTAGTTATTTTTTCTCATTGTTGTGCTAAAACACCCACACATGTCAACCTGAGATGGGAAGGGTTGACTTTGTTTCGCATACAGTCCATCATATCAAGTAAGTCACAGCAACAGGAGCCCGAACTTCTGTTACACCTTGTCAAGAAGCAGGGAAAGGTGAGCCAGGACTCAGCTCCCCTTTTCTTTTTAATTCAGTCCATACCTCAGTTTCAGGAGACAGTACTGTCCACACGTAGCATGGGTTCTCTCTCAGGCAAACCTGTCTGGAAATGGCATCATAGCCACAGCCAGGGCTGTGTTTCCAAGGCCATTCTAAATCAGGGCAAATAGACTGCAGATTAATCATCATGGCATCTTTGTCAGCCAATCAGTCAGTCAGTGTGTCTGTCTGTCTGTATACCTGTCCTGAAGATGCCTTTGTTTTTCCAGAGGCCTTCTTAACCTCGTATATCAGACCATATATGACCTCTGTAGGCTCTTTTTTCATGTTCACTAGACATTTACCTCAAAATCCTATAATATAACACATTTTTAAAGATGCTCTGATTTTTTTTTTTTTGTCTCAGACATTGATTTCTTTTGAGATTTTTGTGATACTGCAGTCATGTTCTGATGAAAGGAAATTTAGCCACAGAGGCACATGAGGGTGTTCCACACTCGGTGCAACAATGTAGCCACTATGTGAAACTGTTTCCTGTGACCGTAGCTCATCTCTTTAATCAGTTTACATTGTGTACTTTTTCATAACACCCACATGTATTGATAACATTAGCCATTTCCAGCTACCCCTGAGATGCCTTTTTCCTTTCGGTTGGGATAGATATTTCTTTAGAGATGAAAATTATGTTTCAGGACCAGGGTTATGTAAGTGCTTTTCTTCAATAAGAAGCCCTAATGTGACAGAACATAGATGGTACAGCAGCATTTCAATTTTTTCTTCTATACAAAGATATTATGCTTTGTTTTCCTGGATTTAATTTAGTTACTCATACTGGATAGTCTGCTAGAGCAGAAAAACATATAGTGACTGGAGAATTGGGAACTTTAAATGGAAAATAAACAGTACATTCTCCCCTGCAGAATGAGCAGGGCTCCCTCTGCAGCAATGAAAGCTTCTGCTGAAATCTGTTTTATTTGGCACAGAATGAGTTGAGAAATTGGTTGCTGGAAACCATCTCCCTTTTTAAGTATGTGAGTGAAGTACAGATTGCGTTTAAGCTTTCCAATGAACATGCCTCTTTTTAAAATGAAATATATTTTGTATTTACCAATTTCTGGGAAAGGAACCCCAAAAAATATGTTGTCCTGGTTGTTGAGAAGGACATCGGTTCCTTTTCGTAAAATTTCCTCCCATCTAAAGATAAGTTGTTTGTTTGAAAACCTTATTTATGTGTAGCTGTTGCTAGAACCAAAATCCTGAATAAGAAGAAAAGGTTTAGTTTCAGTACTTGACCAGCTTCTGAGAATACTTAGGTTTTCATGTTTACACAACTCTTTCTTTTTTAGCAACTAGGTGGTAAAATTCAAATTTTAATTGTCAGTCATCTAAAGATAGACTAAATTTGCCATGTTCCATTTTATCTAAAAATTTAAAAATAAATGGTTATTATGCATCTTTATGTAATTAAATACTCGATTGATCATCAGCATTTGTGTTTGGAGTTAATTTTCAAGCGATTATTTTGGCCGGGGGGGGCTAATGTTGGAGTTACAAAATAAGTAATATCACCTTCGTACAAACCTCTTTGCAGGGTATTTGAGAAGATGAGTGGGCACAAGGGCACAGTCTCTTTAGGAGGAGCCCACAGCTCTGGCCATGACATCTCGAACCTAAGCTCTATTATGGCGACCTTTCAGGTAGAGATGGCCGGAGGACTGAAGGGTGTTGTCAGAAGGTTCAGGGTCTAGCCAGAATTAGATTAAGCACACTTAAAATTAAATCATGTATGGCTGCACAATACCAGGTATATGAAAAAATGTTACCCTGGGACAGACTTATGTGTTAAAGAACTCTAGCATCTTTTCCCCTCTCTTACTGATATTTTCCTTTCTCAGCTATGTTGACGATGCAAAACAGTCTTTTCTGAAATCGAAGAGAACAATGTTTGCTTTGAGCCAAATATGAGTGACCATGGCTTGGTTTCTAGTTGCCCCAAAGGCTGTGTTTCATGGTAAAACTAGTTATACAAACTTTTAGTAGTCATAAAATGTGTCTGCAAATAAATTGGTAAGGATGACATCAGGTAAGTGTGTTACGGCAATGTGGAATGTGTCCGCTATAGCTTAAAATGCTGATGAGTAACAAAATGAATATATCCCAGAAGTTTTATCTTATTGCCAAAAGGATGTTAGGTCACAGAGGTGGGTGAGAGATGACTATTGAAAGGACTAACATAGCCAAGATCATTTCAGCTCTCCATCTGCCACTTTCTAGTTCTCCACTATCTGGAAATTCTCATCAGCTAATCAGATTTGTGAATCTTAAGCATAGGTGTGACTTTTATTAATATTTCTAACTCTTTCGTAACCACAAAGAGCAGAGCCACTGCCCACTCCTGGATACCTTCAGAGAGTTATGAAGAATAGGGTTGCCCTTCCCGCAAAGTCCTGTTTATCAAACAAGGTAGGAAACTCTTAACAAGACAGTCTTCTCCAGGTAGCCTCACTGTCCAGTAAAGAATGCAACAACACCTTTCGTGGTCTCCTGACACCTGCATTTCCCCAGAGCTGTGCATATCACACAGCAGTTCACTTTGCTCTTTCATCTCTATTCCCAGAGAATGCTATTGTCTAATTTCAGTTATTATTCACAAATACATAATGAACAACTATTCCTTCCTTATATAGGTATACATTTGTTATTTACCTATCAAACTATATATCTCTTCTGATGGGATAAAAACGAAAATATTCTAAAGCTATTCAGACTTTTCTTTTGTTCCATATTATTTGAAATGTTGCATTCCAGTGTTCAGCATCTCCAACTTGCAACATGACAGGGATTTTAAAAAAAAGATTATATGAGATTTATTAAATGATCTTGGGGAGAGAAGGAAAGGAGGGAGGGGTACCCAAGAGGGAGAGAGAGAGAGAGAGAGAGACAGACAGACAGAGAGAGAGAAAGAGAAATGAGTAAGAGAATGAAAGGGATTTTTGATATCATCTTGGGCTTCTTGCCTCAGGGTCGCAGAATGATTAGCAATGTTGACTGTTATAAAAACAAAACGGCAAAAGGCTTGCTTTATGATCAAGTATTAGCATCATCTGATGTAGGCTTTTCTGTGAAGGTGTTGCTTATTTGTTTAGTGGGTACTGGTAGAATTCTCTGCTCCAGGACCACGAATGGCCATTCACTGTGCCCATGCATCAGTGACGTATGCACACGGATGCATAACATCTCATATCCTGTGAAGATACAGAATGGTTCTAGATGCTAGATTCTTAACTGAAAATATCACTACTCCTTTGATTTAGTGGTAAGAATATTACAGAAAATTATAAAACTGCCGAGGGCACTTCTGAAGGAATACTTCATTGAGAATTGAAGTGTCTGTTTTACTATTAAACGTAAAGGCTGTTTCTTTTTTGTTGTTTGTTTGCTTGTTTGAGAGAGGGTCTCATAGCCTAGGCTGGCCTCCAGCTCACTCGATATGTGGGGCCAGCCAAGGGCAGCCTTGAACCCCTGACCCTCCTGTTTCCACTCCTGAGTTCCATGACTACTGGCATGTTTCCCACCACAACTCGGGGCTTTTATGCATACAAAGCAGCAACTCTATATCCTGAGCCCTAAAGCCTGCTTCCTTTTTCTTTATTAAGCAGAATTCCACTGTAGGTTTGGGACTTTTCAAGGAAAAGTTGCACTGTAATATATTGTATCTAATATTCAAAGAAGGAATAGAGAGGGGGAAGGAAAAGTTAGACTTTTTGAGTTAGAACTTAGAAGAGTAGGCAGGGTTAGCAGACAATCTCTGTAAGCATGGTCCACAAGGCCGGCTCGGATAGACAGCATGGCATATTGTCTTTCTCATGTCATTGACACTGCTCTACAGAGCGTTCACCTGGGCTAAGGTAGGCTCTGGAAGTCCTGGTACTGTGCAGTCCCTGTAAACTTGGTGAACCATGCCAGACTAGCATGGCTACTGTGAGGTGGTTAGTGCCTTCTACTTCATAGACTCTAGAAGAGTTAGAGAGGTGGGCTTCTGGTTTTGCCTGTGGAGGACTATTGAAATTGCATTAATTGAGGTGTGAAGACCCTCCCACTTTGGGTGGCACCATTTCCCAGTTGTCATTCTGGACTGTGTAAAGGGAATGTAGAAGAATGGATGCTTGTGTTCTTCCCCCTCTGCTCCTGTTGTAGATCTGATGTGAACAGCTATTTCACGCTCATACTGCCGTGACATTTCTGTGATACATTATACCCTAGAACTGTGAGCAGAGATAAACCTTTTCTCCTGTGCTTCTGCTGTCAGGTCAATTTTTTTTTATCATAGCAACAGGAAAAGAAACCAAGATAGCTACCTTCTTTCACGATTCTTTGCTCCCTTTCTTGATTCCATTTTCTTTTAGCCCCCAACATACAGGCTTAGGAGAACATCTTTCTTCATGAATATCTCCAATATAAGGCTTTTAAATTTTCACATAAAAAGTACAAAGAAAAGTAAAACCAGAAAGCCCAAGCTGGGTGTTGCACCAGACAAGTCACAGATATAAGACTGTTCAATGGTAGTACTTTCTTGTGGCTTTTGGGCAGTAATGTAACCTTCATCCAACTGGCCTTAGGTCTCATAAACATAATTATAGTGACTTAATAACAAGCTTTTGTGGTATTCTAACGACTTTTATACTCACCATCTCACACAGCCTAATGGCTGTTCTGTCTTGAAACAATGCAGTTATTGTGTTCATTTTACCTGTAAGAGCAATACATCTTGAAAGGAGAAATGAGGTCACAGGACAACTTCCATGCCAGTCAGTGACACGTTATAGACTATCTGATGTCTTTCTTACATATAGCCATTGGAGTTAAATGCTGGTTGGCTCCCAGAGATAGGTAACTGTCATTTGTCTGAGTGAGGAACATGCTGCAGTGGGTCTGATCTGCAGCCTTTGCAAGCTCTGGCATTGGTGAGGGGATAGACCAATGTACATTTCACTGCAGGAAATGGCCTTCACAGGAACCTGCCTGAGAGGAGATGCAGAGGGCCAGAGATGTTTGAAATGGAAGAGTGAGCTTACTCAACACGTACAAGGAAAGTCTGTGTTTGATGTCTGAGGGTCAAATTCAAAAGATGGGGAAGTTCACACATGCTGAAGGAAGGTTGTTTTCTTCCTCCGCATTTCACATCACTCATGAGTTTTTGAAGGAACAGCTTCTTCCTGCTGTCAGTGCAATAAACAGTGCAATCAACAGCTCACTCCGTTTGTCCTAGAGATAAAATTGCTAGCAGAACACTTGGCAGAAAGAGGATAAAAATCATTTCACTTCCTCATGCATCCTTTGTTGAAAAGCTAATATGAGTGGTCATTATACTGATGAGGCATGCTGGACTTTCGAGAGAGAACTATGTTAAATAAATATATGCAACTGTCTTTGGCTTACTGGTTTCAAAGATCTATAAATTTAAGAATTCTGAAGCCCATGTTAAGCTCATCTTATTTTAAAAACTATTTCTATTAGAATATTTAAATGTATATAATGAGAACCAATGAAAGATCAAAGGCATCATATAAAAATGAAACTCAGTAGAACTAGTTAAATGTGGAGACATGGACAAGAACATAGCTCATATTTAAAAGCATATTATTCTAAAGCCATTACTGTAGGTATAGTCAAATGCATTATAAATATACCTACCAGGGTAGCTTAAATGTGGTTTTCTGTGGTTCTGAGCTACTGGTTTTATGTATTGCCTCCACACAATTTCCGAGTCAGTTTATGTACTCATATGATATGTTATGAGACCACACACGCCTTGACAGGAATGAAGAATAAAATAAATAATTCTTTGGGCCTAGTCATACTGTCTTTGAGTCCAAATTCTACAAAGAACTGTCATTAAGCTTTACATGTTCCAGATATTAAGTGTACCTGACTTTCTAGTAAATGAGCCAAACGAGCAGAGAAGTAATTATTCAGATTTGTGATGAATCCTTTTGGTACAAACTGTCCTGTGAAGGCGCCATTTATATCTAAAAATGTGAAAATACAGCACAGCATTTACCTCAGCAATGGAACAGCCTTTTAAAGAGTGTCGGGTCAGTGGAAGTTCGGAGATGTCTCTGGTGTTTGGGAGGCTCCCTTCTTCTCTGGAGATGGAGAAAGTGAGGGCAGACAGCATTGTGTTCAGTGGCATGGCGGAAGACAGGCTCTCTTCCAACACAAACATCCTTAAGAACCTGGGCGGCTCCCTTCCACTGCAGAGCCTGGGAAAACAGGCCACAGAGGAAGTTCCTCAGTGGAAACAACAGAGCAGCCATACTGTGGAAGGAAATGGCAGCTATTTTAGCTACTGAACATCTACCTTTTGTTTGTAGGTCCTTTCCTCTCTGACACTTGCTGTTAAAGAAACAAATGTAGCTTTGGATGAGATTAGATTCTTACCTATTTTTAGCTCTCCTGAATGTGTGGAATTTTAGGGAGGCTTTCAGCTAAAATCAAAGTGAGAAGTGCAAATGTCCATTTCCCAATGGGTAACAGTTTCATGGTCAGTGGAAAAAGGAAGCTGGGCTTCATGTTCTGGGCACACTGTTTCAGTGTGGCTCTTAACCTCATGCTTTCTCATTTGTGTCATTGGTTCTGCCTGTCCACCATCTCAACAAAGAAATATGTGAAATTGTGCTCTCGTTATTTCCCTTGTGAGTAACGATTAAGGCCTTAAGTTGAGGAGTAGATTCAATAATCTACTTTTTGTCCTACCGTCCGTATATATTTCTATATCCCCCCTTCTTTCTTTTCAACCCCTATCTCCAAACCTAAGAAAGAGAGATAAAGGAAAAGAGAGACATGCCTGAGTCCAACCTTGTTTTCTCTCTGAATAAGACTAATAGTAATGTATAGCCAACTCCCAATTAAAATAAACATCTATAGCCCAAGAAAGCAATCAAAAACCTACCTAAACCCCCTTAAGGGAAATGGGGCATTGTTTTCTTAAGGTTTCTTCCAGCTGATTTGAGACAAATAATATTTTTGTAGGGGCCCAAATAAAATAGGGAAAAATGGTTAAACAGGCTAAGAATAGCATTTATGGTCCAGTTTCTAAATGTTGAGAAGTTCCAGTTTAATAGAAGGCCTATGTGGGACAGTTTGAAATGCTGGGCCATTTGGGATCAGAAGCTTTTTTTCGAAGCTGTCCTGGGTGGGAGCTGTCCTGTTCTGATGAGGAACATCATCTGAAGCACTTGGTTCTCTTAACTTCACATCTTGTATCTTTAGTGTTTTTTATTTATTTCAATTTTGTATAGATGTAGGGGGGTGGTTGTATATGTGAGTACAGATTCCTGTACTCTGATGACATAAGATGTCATCAGATCCTTGGGCTGGAGCTAGAGCTACAGGCAGTTGCCACATGGGTGTTGGGAACTGAGCTCAAGTGAGACTCTAAATGAGAGACGCATGGGAGAATAGCAAAATAAAAGGATCCAGAGGGTCCTAGAAACCTACAAGTAGAACAATATGATAGGCAGATTTGGGCCCAGGGGTCCCGCTCAAACTAAGGCACCAGCCAAGGACAATACAGGAGGTAAACTTTAAACCCCTTCCCAGATCTAGCCAATGGTCAGAATATTCTCCACAGTTGAGTGGAGAGTGTGATATGACTTTCTCACGTACTATGGTGCCTCACATTTGACCATGTCCCCTGGAGGGGGAGACCTGGTGGCACTCAGAGGAAGGACAGCAGGTAGCCAAGAAGAGACTTGATACCCTATGAGAATATATAGGGGGAGGTGATCCCCCTCAGGAACAGTCATAGGGGAGGGGAACAATGGGAAAATGGGGGGGGGGGGAGGAATGGGAGGATACAAGGGATGGGATAAACATTGAGATGTAACAAGAATAAATTAATAAAAAAATTAAAAAAAAAAGAATTGTACTTGTTTGTAACCATGGAGCCATCTCTCTAATTCCCTTGCTTCCTTATAGCTATGGGTTATCATGTTTCTTTCCAATTACTCTGATAATCAAGATTAGGAAAAGTGAGTGTAAGAATGCAAAGCTGCATTTTAAGCATGCTGTGTGAAATACCCTACTTCCTTTCATGAAGGCACCGTCTTTTCTGGAAGCTAAACTGAAGCACTCAGTTACCAGGATTATCCTGTCATAAACTTTTGTTCTGGATTCAGGTGTCTCTATTCTGAGTTTGGAGTAGTTAAATGACTGCCATGTGTTTGAGACTTTTGATTTATACATCATCCAAGTTTATTAAATTTTAGCGCCTGTGCCATGATTACTTTTCACAGTGAATGACAAATTGAAGAAGCAGCCTAGAAAACTCAAGAAGATGTTTGAGAAGAATATATCTGACAAGAAGTTAGCATTTAGAAAATATGTAGATAATTTAAAATTCAACAACAAACAGAATAATGATAAAAATTTGCAATAAAACTTAATAGACATTTTCCAATGCAAATATATAAAGAGACAAGAAACACATGAACAGATGTTCAATATTACTGATCATTAGAAAAATACAAATTAAAAAAAACACAGTATGAACTCACACTTACTGGAATGACTACATAAAAACAGAAAAGGAAAGAGCAAAATGCCAAAAATATAGACAGATTGGAACTTGTGCGTGCTTTTGCTGAAAATATGAAATAGCATAGGCTTTCTGGCAGTGGTTCTCAACCTATGGGTCATAACCCCTTGGTGGGTCAAGCAACCCCTTTGCAGGGGTCACATATCAGATACCTTGCATATTAAATATTTACAACTCATAACAGTATCAAAATTACAGTTATGAAGTAGCAACAGAAATGCTTTTATGGTCTGGGGTCACATTAAGGAACTGTATTAGAGGGTTGCAGCCTTAGGAAGGTTGAGAACCACTGCTCTGTGGTGAAGAGTGTGTCAGTTGCTCAGAACATCAAAAGTAGAATCCTGCACTTCCTTTTCTAGTATGCACACAAAAGAATTAGAAGCAAGGGCCCAAGGAGATATTGGCACACTCATTTCTACTCACTGTAACCAATAAGTGGGAGTTGCCCAGTGACCCCTCAGTAGACGAACGAGTAAAGGAGTGTACCTGTATCGTGAATTTTTAACTTTAAACTGATATCTGAATTAATATGGATGAAAATCGAGGACATTATGCTAATTTAAATAAGCCAACCACTAAAAGGCAAGTGCTATGTGGTGCCATTTATAGAAGATGCCTAGTGTGGTCAAGTGAATAGAGACAAAAAATAAAGTGGTGGCTGTCATATAAGGGGAGAGAGAAGAATGGGTGAGTCTTGCAAGATAGAAAGAGTTTTGAGGATTAATTGTATTAATTTTGAGGATTAACTGCTCTGCTATTCACTTAAAAAATGGTCAGGATGGTAAATCCTACTTGATTTCAACAATATATATAGTGACTTCACCACTTTCTTCAAGAGGTATAATCTTAGTTGAAATAGTTTTACTTAAGTATGGAAAATGCATGGTCCAGTGAAAGAGCTTACCTTGTTTACCTTTTTCTTTCTCTCTGTATGCTGTTCCATTTGTCAGCATAACTTTGATCCCTTTTGTGATGAGTATGAATTTTAAAAGGCTGTTATCTTTCCTTATCTTTCTGGTTCTTGCACTTCCATATTTAATGTATTAATTTCTGTGTGTATTTTGCCAAAAGCCCAGTGCAACAGGAAACCTAAAAGCACGCAGTGTATCTTTGCTGATGTAGTTTCGGTAAATTAAGCAGTGGCAACATAGGCAAGAAAGACCTCTCAGTACATAAACGTACATGCTATGCAAATGTCAGGGTTTGCGTTTAACTTTCCAGTACCCACATAAATGCTGAGCAGACAGCATGAGCATCTGTGATCCTAGCACTCCTCTAGGGACATAGGAGGTGGAGACAGGAGAATTCCCAGAAGCTACAGGACAAGCTATCCTGGTTTGTTTAATAGAACAACCACAAAAAGACCTTGTCTTAAACAAGGTGGAAGGCTAGAGTTAATACCCAAGGTTGGCCTCTAACCACAACACATGTTTTGTGATATTTTCAAACCCGTATTCATTTGCACACACACACACACACACACACACACACATCATAATACACGTATCATGTATGCACATGTATATACCCCCACACACACAAAGTGACATGTTGAAATTAACTCTAATAGTTCAGAGGTACTCTTTTCATCCATGTGTTATCACAATTTTGGGCAAGTCATTCAAAAGGACATAATAATCAACATTTCTGTGTCCACAAGATGAAGAGCTAATGTGTTTATTAATAAGGCATGTAAGAGTTCTTACAAATTAGAAAGTCTTTTCATATATGTAAATTTCTATATAGATAAACACATACTGCAAAACTCTTACAATTGAAATCATTTAGAGGCCTTCTAAACAACACCAGACTTGTGGAAAGCATCCCACAGGCCTGCTACAGCATTCTTGATCTGAAAGGAATGTAGAAATTAAAGATATATAGTATTATCCTTAGTACAGTTGCTAAACCAAATAAGCAAAAGAGAACAAAACCGTTAGGTACAAAAGCAACATTCGAGCAAAAGAAAAAGAGGTGGGGGAGAAAGTGGAGGAGGAAGAATGATAACTTGACGCCAGATTCCACCCATACTCATAATTACCCTGTTAGCAGATTACAGCTCTCATTATAAGGAAGTGATTGTCAGATCAGTTTAAGATGCCATCATGAGGAGCCTGTTTTAAATAAGAAGACATAGATCAGTTAAAGGTGAAACAGAGACAACCAAGCAAACAACAAGTGGAAGAAGGCGGACAAACTTCTGTGGCTAGCAGAGGAAATAACACTTTAAGAAAGAATGGCCAAGGTGAGGGTGGACAAGGCTCAGGTGTACCCATCGTGGTCATGGCTGCCTCTGCAAACTCCACACTCCCCAGTTCAGGAACTCTCACTAAGCTGGCCAGAATGCAAGCACTAAAACAGTTCTCCCAGATTTTTCTCCCAAGTTTAAGGCTGACTGATAAAATTGTAAGGAAAGCTGGCAGCCTGCCAAATGCTTATGTTTATGAAGCTGGCTGTGGGCCAGGGAGAATCACATGGTTTATTCTTTGCCAGTGTTGGTGAACTTCTGGTGGCTGAAAAAAAAACTCTGTATTCATTCCTGGATTACAGATGCTTTCTCAAGCAGACCCCAGGAAGCTGAGAAGTGTCCCTGGAAATATGTTGACATTAAGATAGGGAGGCTTCCAGAGAATCTTAAAATTATCTCTTTCCCATGTACCAAATATCATTAGAGACAAAGTGGAGATCACAGGTCAGACTTGAATCAGGATTCTGTATATCTTTGTGGGCATAACGAGGTCTCATTCTGTGCTATACAGTGAGAAAGGAAAATGGTGGGTGCCTTAACTACTTTTCTATTACTGTGATAAAACACCAGGTCCGAGAAAAACTATAAAGGAAATTATTTAATTTGGGGCATGAGAATTCAGGGCGTTAGAGTCTATGATGGAGGAACAAAGGCATGGGTGCAGAAATAGCTGAGAGTTTCCTTCTTGACGCACAAGTAGAAAGCAGAGAAAGAAAAAGACTGGGAACAAGATGTCTTTTGAACCTTCAACGTCTGTCCCTAGTGACACACCTCCAACAAGACCACACCTTCTAATCCTTTCCAAACAGTTCTGCCAGTCAGGGACCAAGGACTCAAATATATGAGCCTATGAGGAACATTCTCACTCAGAGCACCACATTGGGTCTTTGTAAGTATCCACAGTTGCAATGAGATCCTGAGTATGTGAACTTTTTCGTGTCCAGAAGACACTATTTCTCAGCAGTACTTCCCAACACCCTCTCCTGCTCCTGACTAAATGTAATATGAGTTGTTCCTTCAGATACCTGCCACTGAAACTTCTCTACCATGAACCACTGCACTCTGTCACTGTGAGAGTAACAAACCCTTTCTCCCTTAAGTTGCTATTTTTCAGAGTATTGATCATAGCAACTGGAAACGAAGAAAGTTGATGAACATGACAGCTTCTCTCATCTTCTATCTTTATGCCTTTATCTTTTTTATCTTTTTATCTTTATCTTTTTTTTTATATTTTTTTATCTTTATATTTTTATCTTTATGCCTTTAGGTCATAGTGGTTCCATTGTAACCTTAGACATAATACTCTTATTATATGTCCATGTAAATCTTAGGTGAGTTACGGAGAGGGAGGAGAAAGGAAGGGAGGGGGGACAGAGGGAGGAAGGGAGAGAGAGCGGGAGGGAGGAAGGGAAAAAGGGAAGGGAATGAAGAGACAAAGGGAGAGAGGGAGAAGATAAAAATGAAAAACTTAGTTTTGGCTTATGATGAAAAATAGGGAGAGAAGTTAGATTTAAATCCACATTTAAGATCTGAAAATACATTTGTATTCTGTGTTTGGGCATTTTTTCATCATGTAAAAAGAAAAAAATTACAGTTTTTTTACACATAAGTACAATATACTACATATAACAAGAAGAACCATGAAACAATCAGGAATTATATTAATATTACCTTCATAGTGTTTTGGCTATTTGTATTTTGCAATCTTGAAGAAAACATCTTTCCTATCTTGGTGAGTCTAAAATTCTGAATGTAAATCAATATCTATCATATCTTATCTCTGTCAACATAAGACACCTATCTAGACCTAAAAAATAACTTATCCTCTAAACAACTAAGCTTAATTGTAAAACTAAGCTATCTAGTCTTCAACCCCATCAGAGACTTGAGAAGGAATAAAACTCAATTACCTGAGTAAACCAGAGGAAAAAAATGACAGAGACAGTTTGCTGCCTGAACAGTCATGCAAAACTCTCTATAACATTGGAGCATCATCTTCAGCCTTCTGGCCCAGTATATCTGACAGACATATTTGTGAGGCAGGAACTATCGCGGATTTGCTCACCCTGTTTAGATATTTCTATTATTTTAAAGATTCTTTGACAATAAGACAGGTTAACTCCTGGCAACACTTCGGCTACCTCAAACAAGACGATGAGCATCAAAGAGCCCCCTTGTGGAGATGGCTTCAAATGTGATAAACAAGCCACTGGTCCTCATTTCAGCCTAAAAATGGGCAAGCTTGAATGCAGGCAAGGAGAAAATTCTTAGTGGACAATTAGTGTTAAATTTTAGGGAGCAGAAAGGAGGCAATAAAGGAATAATATAATGTGAGCCTGAGCCAAATCGTTTAGGCAATAGAGTTTTTGATGCTATAGGTAGAGGTTGATGAACAATTTCATCTCACCCATCCGTGTACCTTCCAGGCAAAGAAAAGTGGCTTCTTCTAAGGTTTGCAAGGTGAAGAGAGAGCTTACATTTCTAGGAAGCAGGTCTGCTAATGTGTAACTTACACCATGGACAGAGGGGCATGGAACATAGGTGGCTTATACTACATGACAGGATTTAGTCTTTTTATGGGTAGGGTAATGAAATTTGATTACTGTATGACCCATATACTATGTGACCATATTCCTTCTGTGTCTGATACCCAGACAGTAACTGTGCTCTTGCCTGGCTTGTAGCCCTCTGCAAGGGCCAGTCATCTGGAAGGGCTGGGTTTGTTAACATTTAGTTTGTTCTCATATTGTTCTGTAAGGTGTGTCCCACATTTTTCTCTTTTGAATTATCAAAGACTGTGATGATGGATTCAGTATTCTCTGCCATTATGCCTATACCCACCCATGAAGATGCTCTAAGAAAGAAAAGCAAGATACAATGTAGACAACCAAGAGAGCCTTCTGTTGTCCTGTAGCATCAGTGTTCACTCGGGCTCTTTTCAGCCTTTCGAAGGAACCTGCGAATAAAGCAGAATCCCAAAATACTCTATAGAGCCTTGATTTTGCATGAAGAAAATAGTTTACATCTACTTAATAGTAACAAATTATAAAACATCTTGTATTAATGTCCATGCACTTTGGGGATAGGTAGATAGTGTGCTTTTTTCAGGTCCTGGAAGGCTTTTTGCTTCTTACTTCAGAGTTAATGGTTTTATCAGTTAAATTAGTAATCATCCCTCATCCATATTCTAAATGGGAACTTTTGGAATTCTACTTCCATCAGACATGCTTATGCACACCAATCAGTATTCTGTTGTTTGCACTTACTGTGTTAAAGACTGTTCTTAGGAGATACAACACACAGAGACATCACACACACACACACACACACACACACACACACACACACACACACACACACACCTAGTCACCTCTGAAAAGGAACCCAGTGCATATCAAAGTGGTGATTGCACCACTGTCCAAGTGATGATTGGACCACTGTCCAACATGGTGAGTCAATGAGTTTTTATTGGGTTACTAACAGGAATGTGGGTGAGGGGTTATTACAAGAACTAGGGATAACCAAAAGCAGGCACATCATTAGAATGCCCACTGCAACACATATGACAGCTTAGAAAGTTGCAAGCCTAGGGCTGTCAGCATGGCTTGCAGGCAGCTCCTCAGGCCGAGAGTCTCTTGTCGCTGAGGCTCTGCTAAGTCTCCTCCCCTGGCATTTGTTTAATTCTTTATACACAGCTGGAGAGGCCCCTCTGCCCCTCTAGAATCTTTCAAAATTTTGTTCTTCAAGACATGGACCTTTTGTTTACCTGCTGAGTTTCATGAGCTTTCCTCTTCTCCTAGAGGGAATGTTTTAATTTGAAGGAAATTGCAATATATAACAACGGTATAAAGAATAAAATGTAGGTTTATTCTCTGATAGGAAGAACAAATGCTAAAGTTTAGACTGCACAAGGATAGCTGCAGTGCTAACCCTCTGCTATGCATCACTGACAACTAGAGTGAATGCACTGTTCTGGCTGTGACTTAGCAGACCCTGCCAGGTGACATACTCTCAAATTAAAGATCAGGATGATATGTCACCGTCCCTTCTTCATTTACCTGGAATAATAAAACAGCAGCAACAACAACAAAACCCAAACAAATTAAAACAAAAAAATCATTCTCACATAAGAGTCCTTCAGTTTGGTTCCTAGTAGCCATTTTTAACTGAGAGAGAGATCCTCACAAACACAGCCCTCTGGGCCTCACAGTGATGGCTCTGCAGAACAGGCTGGTGCTGAGGCGAAGTCCATCCCACAAAAACCGGAGGCTTCATAAATACCATAAATAACCACAAGCCAAAATCTTCAAAGACTTCCTTTTCCTTATTATGTCCTTTGACCCAACATATTAAGACTTTGAATCTCACTTTCTTTTTTCCACTCCTGTCTTTCCTTCCTTCTTTGAAGTTACGGCCTGTCTGGGTTCTTATATAAGCTTTCCATATGCTCAGGACATATGGGACATGGGGACACAGCAACTCAGTCCCACAGGTTAGGGAGACCTCAAGACAAGCCACTTTCCCAGGAGGAATCAGTCCTGATGCACAGGATTTCATCTCTGAGGTGTCCTCCTGAAAATTGTCCGGCTACACCTGTGTGGCATTCTGTGTGCTACTTCAGTGTGAAAGTGGGGAGGACGCCTTCGCGTCCCACCGTGTTTTAGGCCGCTCCCTCTCAGATCCCTTCCCTTTCACCTCGTGCTGCCATGACAAAAGCAAATGTCCAACCTCCATCGTCTGGATCCATGTTTTCCTGGCCATCCCCTTCTCCTGGGAGACTACTCCTTCCCTGTGTTAGTTCTTCATTGCCTTCCCCCAAGCCTCTGCTCTTGGTTCCTTCCAGCAGAACGGAACTGTGTTCATCAACTTCCTCAGCAAATATTCCTTAAGCCTGCTCTTGTGCTAAAGCCAGTACTGCGCTTGGAGAAAACCGAGATAACAAAGTCTCTGCCCGTCACCCTGACTCCCCAGAATCATAAACAAATATTGCCCCCTGCTTGATCTTGTCTTAGTCTTCCTCCCTCTGTGTCAAGTTCACCTTTCTCACAGAGTAAGCATGAGGTCATTAAATGAATGCACCTATTCAAAAAGTAGCATTGTTCTAGTCACTCTTGGTAAAGACACTAATTTACTTTATAAGCATTTAGCCTAGGCCAGGGGATATTCCAGGGCAGTAGTGGACTGATGGTGGACTCCTTGCTTCTAGTGCACAGAATGGTAGAGCTGTAGATTGAATGCATACTACCTTACCACTCTCAATTTATCAAACAAAGGCACTGCAGTGTCCAAAGGGCAGGCTGTCCTGCTACACCCTTGCTCAAAACCTGCAGCAGCTTCCTTGACCCTTCTGAGCTTCTTTTCCCTTTTGGCAACAGTGAAAAATCACAGTCATGTCACATCTTAAGGTCTGTGTGATGATTAACCACAGCAGTGACGCATAGGAAGCTCTCCAGCACAGATCCTGCCTCAGTACATGGTGGGTGTTCAGTAAACAGTAGCTGGAAAACGTGGCCTTGGTCTATTTTCCATCCTCTCTTTTCTTACCTATAAAATGCAGGGCCTACATGTCCGGTTCAAAGACACTGTGTTTCTTTCATGTCATTTAGCTGGCTTCCCATCTGTTTAACATGCACATATATGGCATTTTCCTAACAGCCTCTGTAGCCAAGGTCTTTTCTGAGCACTCATTAATTCTCACATTAGCTCTGTGGGGTGAGTGCTGTTGTGATCCCACTTAAAATCAGGAAGTCAAGGCACATAGAAGTAGGTCACAGCCCAGGCAGGCTGGTTCCAACCTTGTTTTTCTTTTAGAGCAATTCTTTTCTCTTTTTAAATATACATTTAATTAAAATATAATTACATCCCTTATAGCTTCCTTCCCATCCGTCCCTTCAAAGTCTCCTCCCTCCAAACTCTTTCCCTATCTTCCCTTTCTCACTCTCAAATTGATGGCCTCTTTTCTAAAATTAGCGTTACATGTAAATATGTGTGAAATGCACAAATATATAAATACAACCTTCTGAGTCTGTTTTTCTTGTGTGACCACTTTGTATTTGATAACAAATTAGGGACTCATCCCTAAGAGGGATGAATCCTCCTCCCTCAGCAGTCATCCCTTGCTTGTAGCTCCTGTCTAGAGAACCCAGGGAGATAGCTTCCCTTTCAAGACAGCATGTCTATTGATATTGCAGTTGCTCTGTTCTTGCTTTACACAGCCATTTCTAGGCGAGACAGTTTGGTAGCCGACTTTCTGCTATTCTGGCTCTTACAATCTACCTGCCCCTTCTTCCCCAATGTTCCCTCAACTGTAGATGCAGGAACTGTAGTATAGATGTATCCATGTGGGCCTGATGAAGTGGAAAATGGAAAAATGGAGACGGAGAGTAAGACTCTGACTTGGGGAGGGACAATGCAAAAAGAGAAAAGAGGAAGAGGAGGAAGTGGAGTGTGTGTGTGTGTGTGAGAGAGAGAGAGACAGACAGACAGACAGAGACAGAGATTCCTTCCATAAGTTCTGTTACTCTAGAAAACACTGACACTTAAAGGAAAGAAGTTACGCCACCTGGCTGGCAGTGCGCCCTACAAGAACTGTAGACTACCAAAAATCTTACAGCCACACATAAGAAACCTCCTTTTTCTAATTAAAAACACTTTCTTCCATACAAGATATTCATATTGCAGTTTCTGCTCCCTCAACTCCTCCCAGATCATCTCCAACTCCTCACCTATACAAGTGCACACCTTCTCTTCTCTTCTCTTCCCTTAGAAAACAGGCAAATAAACACAGAATTTAAATAAATAAAATCAAGTAGCATGAAATACACACACACACACACACACACACACACACACACACACACACCCAAAGCAAAAGCATAAAAACCAAAAACCAGAAACAATAAAATACAAGCAAAAGGCAAATAAGGGTTTTAAAAAGGTTTTTCAAAAATGCCCATACAAAGCAATGTGAAACAAACAAACAAAAAACTTAGAAAAACACCATTGTGTTTGTTTTGTGTTGGCCTTCTACTGCTGGGCATGGGGCCTGCCCTTAAGTGTATAAACCTCCTTTCTAACAGTTGGTCAGTATAGCTCAAGTGACTCCTAAAACATAAAACAATATAAACTATTGTAATTGCCCTTGGTTGCCTCTCAGAGGTCAAAGGTAAGCGCCTACTGCTGAAGACACCACATACTTAGGCCGCAGGACTTGGGTGATTTGAGCTTGGTCTAACCTCATAACCTCCTTCCTGTGGTCTAGCTTCCGTGGTATCAAGAAGTATTCTGCAAGCTGCTAATGGAGGGAAGTAACTAATAATCCTTTACAGTTATGATGCCTGTGAACTACAAAATGACTTGAAGTTCCAAGGCAGCCATTAAGGTGCAACAAGTGACACTCACATAGATAGAAGCTATCTAGTCGGACTTAGGGCCCACTCAACAAGAAAGAAATTACATCTGGTACTAGAGACCTAGCCAAGTTCCCAGGGATAGTCAGGCCATGAATTTCAGAAGGGAATCCATTGTTACTGTTTTGCTAGCCACTCCTTGTCTAAGCTGTAAATTTTATTCTCATACCTACAGATCAGTATTGCTATTACCATTCCTCAAAGAAGCTTCTCTTTACAGCAAATGGAGACCAATACAGAAAACTACTGGATATACTTTTTTTTCTATAGAATAGTATTATCGATATGTTTAAGCTTAGGTAACTAAAGTAGAGAGGCCCCAGTGTTCCCTTAGGAACCCAGACTTAAGGCAGTGCACATCTGATACTGATGCTCTGGGTGACCAGGTTCCCACTAGGCTGGCAAGAGCCGAGATTGAGAATAAGAAGTCTGTATCAACTGCCCCAAGAGGCCTCTGTTCTGTGTCTCCTGTATTCCCATTTGGTCCTCGCAGGGACCTGAAGAGGCAGGTTCTGTGTCTGTCCTAGTTAACTGACTTATTCAATATTGTGTGGACAGAAGACACAGACCTCTAATCCTGGCAGACTGGCTTACCTTCATGCCAGGCACTCATTCTCCTATCAGGCTTTCCTTGGAATGTTCTGGCTTGTAATATTTGTAGACATAATCTTAGGAATACAAGAGTATCTTAAGGAAATTATATACAATTCTCATCCTATAAGCATGTGAACAAATAGTTCTACCCACACACAAATGGTGTATATTGTGTATATATATATATATGTGTGTGTGTATACATATATACACAGTGGTATGTGTGTATAATGGTATATAATTGTGGATATACAATATTCAAATTGTATATATATATGCATATTTAATGCTTTTCATTTATTCTGATAAAACCAAGAATGGGTATCAATACTTGTTGAAGATTAAAACTCATACAACTTTTCTAGAAGTCAAATTAGGCAAAATGGGTCACATTTAAAGCCAATTTTATTTCAAAGGCTATTTCTCCTCATAGTAAGTTGCCAAGCACACAAGTCAGTGTCAGTGAGCACAGGCACAATGTTACAGCATCTCCAGGCTTTCTCACCTTGCATAAATGAAACTAGGCTTATCAAACCATGTCTCATTTTCCTCTCTCTCTCTCTCTCTCTCTCTCTGCCCCTACGACCCCCCCCATCCCCATTGCACTCTTTGAGTCTGAATTTGAATGATTTTAGGTGGGAATTCACTCCATTTTCCTCTTCTTTTTTGAGCTTTTCTTGGCACCAAGACTACTTGTGCATGGATGAGCGGACAGATGGGTGAATGGATGAAAAGATAAGAAAACATAAATGGATATATGATGGTACTCATTCTACTTCACCATATACATGGACCCTTAAATCCATTATTCTTCAAAAATGTTGTTACACATGAGACCCAAGGAATGTTTCCACTCCCCTTAAGCGTGTGCATATAAGTTAGACAGGTGCTGTCTATGACATGGACTCTGTTGTCTGCTTTTGAGCACTTTGCCTTAATAGGGCTGTCTTGGCTGGCCTTAGTGGATGAGGTTGAGCTCAGTCCTGATACAACTTGATGTGCTGTGGTGGCTTGGGGATGGGAGTGGGGGCTTTTCTGAGGACAAGGGGAAGGGCATGGGAAAGAGGGTAGGAGGGAGAGACTGGGAGGAGAGGAGTGAGGGGGCTATGATCAGGATATAAAGTGAATATATAAATTAATTTTAAAAAAGAATGTGCACATAACACCTGTCTTATCAGGCTTCTGTTGTTATGAAGAGACACCATGACTAAGGCAACTTTTATAAGAGAAAGCATTTAATTGAGGCAGCTTACAGTTTGAGAGGTTTAGTCCATTATCACCATGGTGGGAAGCATGGCGGCACGCAGGCAGACATGGCGCTGGAGAAGGAGCTGAGAGCTCTACATCTGGATCCATCCACAGGCAGCAGGAAGGGACAGCCATTAGGCCTGGTTTGGGCTTTTGATAACCTCAAAGCCTACCTCCAGTGGCACACTTCCTCAACCAGGCTACCCATCCTAATCCTTTCAGATAGAGCCTGCCACTCCCTGATGACTAAGCATTCAAATCCATGAGCCTAACCGGGGCGTTCTCATTCAAATCACCAGGGTACCTGAGTAGAGATGAGAGCTACAAAGTCTGACAGAAGACAACATATGTGCATTTCGTTACTTTGTATAAAGTTCTTATAGCAGGCCTTACCCTAGCCAAGTGCAGGCCCGGCAGGTGTGAAGCATGAAACTGGGTCCCATAGTGAGAATCCCTGCTTATCATCTTTTAATTAACATCTCCTCCCCCTGGAATACTTTCTGACCTTGAATCCGGTGCTATATATAATTGGCACAATGCGGTTAAGAATCCAAGCAACGAAATAGGCCCAAGGGAGCGAGTGAGACTGAGGAGCGCAATGCTTTGTCCACTGCCATACCAACTGCACTTAGACGACAGGTCATATACCCCCTACACACCCAGTAAGGATACACACTTTTAAATTTGAGCAACTGTCTCTTCAGAAAGGGTCTTGAGGTGGTCCTAATGAGATAACACTTGACAACATCAATAAATGTCTAATAAGTGTTGTTTGTGGCTGCCGTTGTTCATGGGCTTTTTGTTTTGTTTTTAAGTCTATAAACCTTTCTGCTGAAAGCTTTTGTTTGAGTATGTTAAACCTACAAAAGCTTCAGGAAAACTCTTTTCCCCATTAGGACTTATCTTCATTATTGGAGGGCCTCAGACCTTGCCAAACCCTTTGCTAGCACAGTGCCTTAATTAGCTTACTACAAGTGCCCCGTGACTGGCAGGCACCTGCTGTTCCACAAGTGCCAGCTGAGTGGGTGTGATTGGTCCTGCAGAAGCATTTCAGTGGTGGCGTGAGGCAGCCTTGGCAGAGGCTCAGGCCTTTAATGCTTCTCCAGACCCGAAATGAGGAGGGAGCGGGGAACTGTCTTTCAGCAGGTGAAATTGCTTTTCCAAATTGGGTAAGCCTGGATTGTTTTTCTGTTCCCCTCTCCTAATTAATTCTAACTTACTGGGGATGTGCAGCAGAATTCTAGAACACATCACTGTACAGAGATTACTGGGAGGATAGAGACCTTCTGCTAACTCGTGTGCATTACAGGAAAAACTCCACACCCCAAAAAGAGCCCCCAAATCGCAGTTGAGGTGGCATTTCCAGCCTAGGAGACAGTATAAACATCATAGAATCACATTTCCTCTACTGTCCTTGGAGATTTTATGTATATTGGATCTATCGTGGATTCAGTCACAGAGCAATGACTCAGCAGCTTCTTGCTGATTAGTTGAAGAAGTGAGTAACGAAACGCCATGGAGCAAAGCCTCACTGTATTTGAAGAAGTAGTTGAGGAGCAGGACATGGTTGTTCATCTCTAGCGCCCTAGAGCTCTGGAAGCTGATGCAGGAGGATTACAGTGGATTCCCATATGGCGGTCTAAGCTCCAGAGGGGGCCCCAATCTCAAAATAAAATATAAGAAAATAAATAAACATTAGGATACATGGGATAGAAAACCATATAGGTAGGCAAACCCATAGGACTGAATAACCACCATTAATGAGTGGGTTACCTTAAGCCTAGAGGAAGAAGTCTACGGCCAAAAGGCTTTATGGCTTTCTGTGTTAGCAGCAATAACTTCCGTGGAAACAGGATTACTGCCAAAGGCCAAACAGTTGCCTAAGAATTCCTACTCGTCTTGGCAACCTGCTGTCCTTCCTCTGAGTGCCACCAGGTCTCCCCCTCCAGGGGACATGGTCAAATGTGAGGCACTAGAGTACGTGAGAAAGTCATATCCCACTCTCCACTCAACTGTGGAGAGTGTTCTGACCGTTGGCTAGATCTGGGTAGGGGTTTAAAGTTTACCACCTGTATTGTCCTTGGCTGGTACCTTAGTTTGAGCGGGACCCCTGGGCCCAAATCTGCCTATCATAATGTTCTACTTGTAGGTTTCTAGGACCCTCTGGATCTTTCTACTTTGCTATTCTCCCATGCTTCTCTCATTTAGAGTCCCAATAGGATGTCCAAGAAGAGACTTGATACCCTATGAGCATATACAGGGGGAGGTAATCCCCCTCAGGAACAGTCATAGGGGAGGGGAATAATGGGAAAATGGGAGGGAGAGAAGAATGGGAGGATACAAGGGATGGGATAACCATTGAGATGTAACAAGAATGAATTAATTTTAAAAAATTAAAAATTAAAAAAAAAAAAAGAATTCCTACTCATTGGTTACAAGGAAGCTACAGCTCCAGGGTGCTTGTATCACCATGCCACCAATGCAATGCAGGCCTCGAAATGCCTTAGGATTTAGAATACTGTGCCACAGTTGATAGCTGCAGAAACACTGCACTGGCTGCTGTTCATACTTGAAAAGGTACTGGTGGTATTTTACAAACTCAGTGTGAGCTAAACATCTAAAAAGGATTCTTTATATTATTAATGTGATAAAGCAAAACCACAAAGGTACAGTCTTCATCAGCCTTAAGTGTGTGTTAGTGAGGCTTGGCAGACAGGAGTGCATGCTGCTTTTACAGCCGACCCACAATCAACTTCCAGCAGCCACACCAGGCTGCCTATGGCTGTCTGTAACATGCGTCTCAGGAGATCCTACCCCCTCTTCTGGCTTCCTCAGGCATTTTCATGAACACACATACATGTATACATGCATACAAACATAGTTCTGTACATACAGACAAGCAGATGCATATGGATAAATTAGAAAATAATAAATAAATCTTTGTAACATTGTACAAAATTTATATATATATATATATATATATATATATATATACACACACTCTGTACAGATCTCTCAGACTTTTCCATCTTGGATAACTATACTTTACAATCAATTTATCTCTCCCTTTCTCTATCCTCTGTACCCCCGACAGCCACTATTCAGTTCTCTGTGATTTGAGTTTTTAACCGTTAGATGGCCCATGTAAATGGAATTATGAATTAAGGTTTTTTTTTTATGACTGCATGTTTTACTTAACAGAATCTTCCAAAGGTTTATCCATATTCTAACATGCTTTATAGTCCTTTATTTCTTAAGGCTGAGTGTCCTTTTCATAGTACATGCAGTCATCAGGAATTTAGGTAGCCCATGAACCTTGGCTATTTGGGACAGTGATACAATAAATATGGTTATACATATATTTATTTAAAATCCTACTTTAATCTTATTTGTAGATTTTAATGTATACTCAAAAATAAGGTCATGGTTTATATGGTAATGCTCTTTATATTATTTGAGGAGCTACCATACATTTTTCATAATTATTGTCTCGTTTTTATAGTAGCCGTCCCATTCTTGAGCATTTCATACCTGTATACAATGAAGCATTGTCACTTACTCCCCCATCTCCATGCATCAGCTTCCCCATGAATTCCCTCCAGCATGGCCTGCTCCCATCTTCCCATCTGTTTGGCTTTGTTGATAACCTGCTAGTCCAATTAGTGCCATCCATGTGTGCACGGGTGTGGGACGATGCACTGGAGCATGGGAAACCTACCAGTGGCCATGCATTAAAGAAGAAGAATCCTTCATCCTCCAGCTGCTGTCAGCTACTAACTGCATCTCAGGACCTGGAGAGCTCTTACCTTATCAGTTCCGAAATGTCAGTTGGGCTGATCACGTGATCATGGGCAGGGTTTGGGAAGGTAGCTGTGGCTGGTGCAAGCTCATGAGGATGACAGAATTGTCAAGTCCAGACTTTTGCATTTCGTATCGCTTCTCCTCATCTTTCAGTTTTTATATTCTTTCTGCTGCTCCTTCCTAGGCCTTCTCTGTGCCCTGGTGGCGATTCAGAGAAATATGTGGAAAAATATGCCACATTCAGACCTGAGCACTCAATCATCTGTTCTTAGTACTTTGGCTGTGTATACAGCTATCTCTTGACTGCTGCCCACTGCAGGGGGGTGGGGGGGGGGAAGCTTCTCTGACCAAGGCGGAAGTTGAGAACAGCCCAGATCTATTAGTTTAAACATAAATATTCATAAAGACACTTTGACAATGTGACCATTTAGCAAAATAGCAGTTTTTAACACTAGAGCTTGTGATTACCCCAGCCACAGGCTTTCTTGCTTATCAGAATTACAGTACCAGACATTGTCTTTTCTGGGACAGGCCCAGATCTAATCAGAATGTGGTTAGTTAACCAATAGTAGCCACACCATTATTGCGCCAGTGGGCACATCTTGCCCATTGACGTCTCCCACTCCCCTGGCAGTCTGCATGGCACCTTCCAGAACTATGAAAGCTGGGTAGCATGTATGTTTGCCTATCAGTTTGAGATTGGTGTATTCATTTCCTTCAGCCACAGTGTGTGGTGTCTTCAGCAGTAGAGCCTTACCATATAACCTTGGTTGTTTTGGAGAGCTCTGGGACCTCACTGACCAGTAACACCTAAAGAGGTACTCCATGCCTTGCACTGTGATTTTTTATTAACTAACATAGGTTGTTTTTTTTTTAATGAGTTGGTATTATCCACCTACACAGGGTAATTCCACTCCCCCCCCCCCACTTTAAGTTATATTTCGAAATTAGCTTACTGGTGAACTTACACAAAGCATTTTTATGTATCTTGAGTTTCCGTTAACCTATCCGCTGTTTTCTCCTCTTCCCCAAACCCTGTCCCTCCCCAACCCCACTTGGTTATTTTATTCCCAGTTTTGCTCTTTCTTTTTGATCACATGTATTCTACTATCCTTCCAATTATACACTTTTTGACTGAGTTGTAAAGTTGTAGGCTTTCGTGTGGTTTTTCACATGACCTTCCCTTGTCTTAACCTTCCCTGCTCCATTTCCTTTGTAGCCTCCTCATCCCTTTCTGCTTTCTACCCCCAGTATTTCCACTGTCTACTTCCATTGCAACTACCATTTCCTAGTCTCCTTCCCTTAACATGTACTTTCCCCCAAAAGACCCCTTTCTAGTTGCTTAGTGTCTTATAGTTAGGGTCCCTATTGCCGGGATAAAACACCATGACCAAATGACACTTGGGAGGAAAGGCTTCGTTTCACCTCCACTTCCGTATTTATGGTACATCACTGCTGGGACTCAAGGCAGGAACATGGCTCAGGCTGCCTCCCCTCCACGGGTGCTGCTGTCCTGTGGCAGTTACCCGCATGGTATTGCCATCTGCAAGATTCTGGCTTGTGCCTTCGAGGATGTAGGCTCTCCTAGGCCTTCTTCTATGATGCCAAGCCTCAACTTCTCTCCATGACCCAAGGGGCACTTACTGAAAGGGAAGCTCCACTTTCACCCCCTCCTGGCCTCTCACAGTGCTCAACCTCAGCTGCTCTCCGTGACTTCTCCTGTCTTCAAAACCAGCACCACCTGGGGGTGATTCTTACACCAAGTTCAGCTAGTGGCAGGAGACGCAGCCTTGGCCTCCTTTTTCCCATAGCTTCTGTGTGCTGACCCTGAGAAAACAGTCCCAGAAGATTTGGTCTCAATGATACTGATCTCCTTTTAATTGGAGCTGACTTCTCAGCCACGGTGGGCCAGAATCAACTGTCCTAGTAAACTAAACTTTCTATTACATTGGTTTTAATTAATCTCTTGTTAATTGCAGCTGATTCTTTCACCTCAGATGACCAGATACCACAGAGTCTTAACACAAAAATATTGCACAAATGGCCCTGATAGAGTCTCAAATTTTACTATCTACCATTCTTTCACTTCATTTAAGAAACCACGTTAACCAATATTTTAATGGAAGTGTTATGTAAATGTCTGATATGCAGGATATCCAACATGCAACCCGCAAAGGGGTCGCAAACCACAGGTTGAGAACCACTGGTTAAATTTTTTTTTTATTTAGTTTAAATTGATAGCAATTGTGTGTCTTTGTGGGTCCTTGTTACGTTTTAGAAATAGGTAAGCTAGTCAGTGATTCCATTACCTCACCGCTGTGTCTTTTTTTTTTTGTGGATGAAAGGTATTAACATCTCTTCTCTAAGTAATTTAAGAATTACGTATATTACAGTGTTAGGAACCATGGTTACCATCAGGCAACATGAAAAGTTATTCCTTCAGTTTAGCTGAAACAGGGCATCTTTTGATTAAAATCTTCCTTTCTCTCCCCCTTCTGTATCCCATAGTGTGTGTATGTGTGTATGTGTATACACACACACACACATATATATACACACACATATATAAATACATATATATATACATATATATATATATATTCTATGATTTTTTTTCTGTGTTCTTCCACTGACAGACATGTAGACTGTCTCTGTGTGCTGGCTTCTGTGAGTTCCTTGAGAGAGCAGATAGCTCTTCAGCTCACGCGTGCCCTGCCCTCCGCACATGCATCCTGAATAGGAATGGCTGACCCTGTGGTTCCTGTTTGATGAGCCTTCATGCTCTTTCTTCAGAATGATTACTAACTCACATTCCTGCTAGCTGTAGCAGTATTTCTTTTTCCCACATCTTCCTCAACTTCCTTTATCATCTTTCAAAGTAATAACCACTGTAACAGGTGTGGTGAGGTACTATGGTTTTCATTGTCAGTTCCTTGATGATTTGAGTTGTTGACCAGTTTTGATATATCTATTGATATATAAATCAAAAAACTGGTTTTGTTTGTTTAAGATAGCATTTCACACTGCAACCTAGGTTGTTCTAGAGCTCACTACATAGTCCTATTTGGTATCAGACTTGAAGCAATCCTGATTTATCCTACTGAACACTCATATTACAGATATGAGTCACTATGCCTGGCTTCTATTGACTGTTATGTTCAGGCCCTTTGGCCATTGTTTAACTGAGTTATTTATGTACTGTTGTTTGAATTCCCTATGTAATCTATATTTTTGTCCCTGTATTGTGTGATTTTAAGCATTTCTTCCAACTCATCTCTGGTCTCTTCTTTTTTTTTTTTTTTTTTCGTAGCTATATAGAGGCTCTTTAGTCTGATCTGGTCATATTTGCTTCTTTTTGCTTTTATAATTTTATATTTTTAATCAAGGAGAGCAAAAATTGCAAAGCATTGGTAATAAAAACTTAATAAAGCTCAAATAAATTAAAATGTATTCACTGTTGAACATTGAAAGTATTAGTGTTATTAATATGTGTATAACACCCAAAGAAACCCACAGATTCAATGCAATCAAAACTTTAAAGACACAGAAGAAGCAACCTTATGATTCACATGAAACTACAAAAAGACCCCTAATATACCAAGCCCCTTGAGAAAAAAATAAAACAAATAGCTGAACACCATGAATTCAAAATACAGTATAATATGTTATAAAGCTGTTATAACCAAACCAGCACACATAAAATAGTGTGGTGAATGAGGCAGGACAGAAAGGTCAGAAATATACTCACCAATTTACAGTCACCTGACTTTCAGCAAAGACACCAAGTGCATTTAATAAGTAAGAGTTTCTTCAGTAAATGGTGCTAGGAAAACTGAACATTCATATATAGAAGAATAGAATTGGAGTTTTATCTCCCTGCATGCACAAAAATTAGCTCAAGATTCATTTAGTCTGAACCCAGGGCGCCTGCACAAACAGCTGTACCAACCAAGGGCAATGCACTCAGTAAACCTAGACACCCCCCCCCCCATTCAGATCTAGCCAATGGACAGCTCATTCTTCATGGTTGTGGGGAGAGCAGGGACTGCCTCTGACATGAACTCTGGTGCCCCCAATCTGATCACTTCCCCTTGGTGAGGAGGCCCAGTGGCACTCAGAGGAAGGGGAAGCAGGCTATCCAGATGAGAGCTGATAGACTGTGGTCATATGATGGGAGACAAGGTCCCCTTGTATCAGAGGTCCAGGGGGAAGGGAATAGGGTGAAAGAGGGAGGGAGGGGGAACAGGAAGATACAAGTGACATGTAATCTGTGTAAGTAATAAGTAAAAATTAAATTAAATTAAAATTTAAAAGATGGATTTAAAAACCTAGAAGTAAGAGAAGAAATTCTAAAACTATTGGAAGAAAATATACAAAGAAAGCTCTTTGCCCTTAGTCTCGGCAGTTATTGTTGAACAGGTCTCTATTTTTAGCAGATATTTTGATCAGTGTGTTTGTGATTGTCATTCAACTTTTCCCTCACAATTTCAGACACATGCCATCTGACCAGACACACTTCTGGTCTACAAAGCTCCTTCTGAGATGCAAGCTCTTGTCTTATGATCTGCTCATGTATGTCATGATCTGCTCTCATGTATGTCATGGTCTGCTCATGGGTGCCATTTAGCTGTTCCTCCTTGCTTCTGTGAGCTGATTCTTTTGGCCTTTGGTTTTGGGCCGTTTCCTTACAAGGTCTCTTTTATCTATCTCCTCTGCTTTGGATTCTTTTCATTTAGCCGGGCGTGGTGGCGCACGCCTTTAATCCCAGCACTCGGGAGGCAGAGGCAGGTGGATCGCTGTGAGTTCGAGGCCAGCCTGGTCTACAAAGTGAGTCCAGGATGGCCAAGGCTACACAGAGAAACCCTGTCTCGAAAAACCAAAAAAAAAAAAAAAGGATTCTTTTCATTTGGAGTCCTTTGATCTACCTCAATTTTTATGTAAAGTGCTGTTGCTTGTTATTTTTCCACCCCTTCCTCTTTCTTCTCTTTCTGGGACTTCTGTACTGCATACACTGCACCATGCAATGTTGTCTCGCAGGGAGGAATCATCTTCCTTCTTAGGAAGTCCCCTGCCTCATGATTCCTAGTGACATGCCTTTAAGTTTGCAGAATCTTTCTTCTGTTTGATTAGGTTTGCTGGATAAACCCTCGAGTGGCTTTCCAGCTTTGTTGTATTTTCCAAGTCCAACACGTTCTCTCTCTTTCCTGGATTTTGTCTTTGAGTTGATCCTTTAACTTTCTCACACCCAGTTTTCCTTATGTTGTTTACTCATCTATCTGTCTGTCTATCCTCTTATGATTCATCACTCTACCAAGGTAATTATTTTAAAATATTTTTTTCAGATCATTAATTTCCACTTCTTTGGGATTGTTTTCTAGAGATTTACTTTGTTGCTTTTCTCAGTACACAGTATTCTGGCATTTTAACTTATTTGTTATTGTGAACTGTACATTTGAAAAATAAATAAATAAATAAATAAATAAAACACACAAACCAGCAAGTAAAAATCCCCACTCATGCTCCCAGACCTTACAGCTTAGCATTTTATGAGTTCTTCAGAATAGTAAATCCATATGCAGATCTTGGGACAGCTCAAACTTTGCCTATGTTTGTATCTTCTCTGGCCTCATATAATTGTATTATTGTTTTTCAAGTAGCTTATAATTTCTTCCTCCCTCTGGTGTCTGTCTATGGTACTGCAGGTCTCTAGGCTCCCTTCATCTCGGTAACACCCCAGCTATCAGTACTGTGTTACTCCATACTCCCAAGTCTGACCAAAACCGAGTCATGCAAGCCTATGCAGAAAGCCAAAGCATTACTCGCCTTTCCCACTCTTTTGACTGCCCCCCATGGATAATCTGTAAGCTGGTACTTACTTACTCCTGATTGTGTCCGCTGTGCTAGTCTCTGTTGGTGACAACGCCGGGTCTCTGAGTTCTGGAGCAACCAGCTCTTAATTTTTCTTTCTTCAGCTCCTGCCATCTACCCACATCCACTAGCTCCCTAAGAACCCTCCTGTCACTCCAGACAGGTAGTCCTTGTCCAGGCAACCCTTCTTAAAAGCTGGAGAGTAGCCTTATGATTCCTTCTCCTTCCTCCCAAGGGAGATCTGAGCTGTGCTGGCCCTGGGAAAAAGGATGGAGTACTTGAAATGAATTGGCTATTTTAGTTCTTGTTTATATGGCTGCTCTTGCCTTTGTGGTCTGCGTACTATGACATCCTACATGATCCCTGGCATTCTCATTATAGCTTTCCGGGCTTCAGACACATAGTAAGTCATTGCCTCTATAGACAAGGACCAGGGCTTCATATTCCTCCATATTACTGATGGAAAAGAATTATTCAACTGGGACAAGTAATTTTGGACTCTGTTGTTTTCACTCTGAATTTTACATATTTACTTGTGAAGCTAAAACAAATGGACTTAATGAAAATTCAGAAGAAGAAAGGAAAAGATGAATGGTTGAGGAAAGAAACTTGAGGGTGTTCTAAGAAATGTAATTTGTGGTAATCAGGACAAACATATTCTTAATATTCAACTGAAGGCAACAGGCCTAGTTCCTGATGCCTCATCTGTTCACATGAGTGTCAGTCACTTCAGAAAATGCTTGAAGGTTTACATACAGGATAAGGGGATGGAAGGAGAGGAAGGAGAATATGAAATAAAAATAGTACTAAGCATGTGAGAATATATATGTATTAAGTAGCTTATGCTTCTTTTATAATGTATAGCAAACCATCAGTTTCAGCAGCTCAAATATATGTGGTGTTTACTTATCAACTATCCTTCATTAAATCTGAAAATAAGAGAAAATGTGGCTTGAAAAGCAAACTAATATCTCTCCCTTTGAAACCTCTTTAAAATGAATAAAAATAATCATTTTAAATAGTTTTAGATAAGAAAGAATTTTTAAAAGTGATGATTTTCAGAAGGTTTTAGGATAAATGCCTGGCAAAGTGGTAGCAGCTAAATATTGATCCCTAGGGCTAGGACAGGCATCAGGCAGGTCCAGAACCCCACTAGGCTAGCAAATTGGGGGCAGACTCCACTGCACTCCAGAATACAGAATGAGCTGATGACTGACTGGTGCATATCTGAGCAAGAAGCCCATGTGACCCTTTCTCCCAGGGAGCCATGCTGCTAACCTCAGAAGGGTGGCTCCAGATATCAGACATGGCTAAGTCAGCAGCAAACAGATAGTGTGTTCCATGTGATGCAAGCGGGCTCGGTGCCTTCTCCTCCTGTTCCACTTTGTATTCTGAGAGCCCACTCCCTTCTGTGTAGGGTGTGCTGACTTAGGAGAGGAATCTGCACAGGTGGGTATGTGCAGCTCTTTCCTGACAGCTAACCAGATTTCTGCCCATTCCAGGGAATCTTGTATGTGTGTGAACAGCCTCTCCCCCTCCAAAGCAATATACTGTAAGCAGTCAGCCAAGGAGCACAGATATTTGAAGACAGGGTAAAATGAGATCATAAGAGACAGACGGTGGGAGGTGGGGTGGAAAGAAAGCTAGAGGGAGAGAGACTCTTAGGAAAATATAACACGTAAAGTTAAAAATAATGAAAACAAAAATATTATATATGCAGTGCTGTCAAGGAGAAAATGAAAATATTCCCAAGAAAGAAGAGCATATTGCTGACTTTAAAATACATAGAAATCTTGGAAATTAAATATGCTGCAGCATACTTTAACACTCAGAAAAAAGTGGGCATTCAAATAAGGAAATTTCCAAGAAAGAGGCATGAACATTAGAGGGAAGAAAAATGAACCATCAGTTCAAGATCCTCTGTGTTCAACTGAAATCCTCCATGTTCAGAGAGGAAAAATAAAGAGGGAAAATAAAAGTAAGAAAAAGGTGAAAAGGTAGAATTCGACATTTCTGTGGGTTGCAGGAATGCAAATGCCTCAGAAAAGGGGTGAAAGGAGCATGACCTGCTACACCATGGACTATCTGGGCACCTAGGCGAGAGGACACTGCAGGCCAGCAGCAGAGAAGCCAAAAGAATGCTGAAGGCTGAGCCTCAGTGGGGTTGGTATCCCATGGGCACAATGACAGACTGGGAATGGGCAGGCCTGAATGCTTCCGGTATTTTGGAATTGTTTTTTTTTTTTTTTTTTCCTCTGTACCCACATACAGTGTAATAGGATAAAGACATTTTTTAAGATCCAAATGTTTTTAGGTTCAAACATCTTCATGTACAGCTTGTTCCATAAACAGGAAAGCAGCAGAGTAGGGGGTGGGTGGGTGGGTGGGGGAGTGAATTTCCTGGAAGTTCATCTAGGAAAAGAGAGTTAGGTAACAAGACAGTAGTTACCCAACGCAGGAGGACAGTGTGGCGCTTCTCCTTCAGAGCTGGGCACAGGGAAAAAACTTCGGAACTGCTCGTTTTCTGTTTAAGAATTTTGAACCACAGTTGCCTTCCGGTAATAGAAACTGAGTATGTTATTGAAGATGTCTACCGAGGTGCTAGTGGGTAGAGGATGATTCAAGTCTCAGGCTGCAATTCTGTGGGCGTAATAGAGAAGAAAAATCACACATGCGCGCATGCACACACACACACACACACATGCAAACACACACACACACATGCAAACACACACACACACACACACACACACACCTCCCTGTGGCGGCTGCTGGAGTGGAGGTGCTAACCAAGACCCATTGACAACTAGGCTTTGAAGGGATGCTTTGAGTTTATGTTTGGCCCTCTCTTTATGCAAAAATATAACAAAGAACTTTGAAAATATAGGAGATTGTTGTGGTCTATCACAGTCCCAGGAAATAAAAGGCGTCACTTTTAGAAGAGAAAATTAAAGATTAGGAAAAACTGTGGCAATGGTTAGTATTTTATCTTAAAAAAAAAAAAAAAGATGATTTTTTTTGCATATACATTTTTGCTTGCAAATACATTTTTAATTTTTTTTGCAATAAGTCTGTATTACTGATACACACACATACAATTCTCGTAAAGACAATGGGATGGCTTCCTTGTAATGTGGTGCCGCATCAATTCTATGTTCTCGAGCTCATGACGCATGCTTGAATCACTAAGCCAGAGAGCATCCAGATTAGACCTGAGGTACTAGAGGGCAGCAGTGTGCACAGACTCCAGCCCTGGAAAGTTCTAGTAATAGTTGGACAGGACTTGACTATGAGTAGCTGAAGACATGACGCGGGAAGTTGGGCTCTGCACCTAGATCCTTCCTCTTTTTAAAAAACAACAAAAAAATATATATATATATATATTATTAATTTATTCATAGTACATCTCAGTTGTTGTCCCATCCCTTTGTATCCTCCCATTTCTCCCTCCCTCCACTTTCCCCTCTACTCCCCTCCCCTATGACTGTGACTGAGGGGGACCTCCTCCTCCTGTATATGCTCATAGGGTATCAAGCCTCTTCTTGGTAGCCTGCTATCCTTCCTCTGAGTGCCGTCAGGCATCCCCATCCTCGTAAATGAATTCCAATCAAGTGAGAATGAACAAAAGGGAAGAAAACCGAGTCCTTCAGAATCAAAGAACCGTGATCAGTGGGTTACAGACAAAAGCAGGTTTTACTTTCAGCAGGTATAGCTGCCCAGGGAGCTGCTGTTAGTGTTAGGATTTCATTGTCATCATCTCTGAGCCACGGCTAGATTTCTGTTCTGGATGGGCGACCGATATCCCATATCTTGGTCTAAGGGCCACATACAGAGATGCTTCACTGTGGACCTAGATGCAGGATGGGCATATTATGCCTTTGTGCTGGTCCTGCCTGTTTTGCAATGTCCACATGAAGAGCCAGAAAGGGACCTGAGCTTTGATCTAACAGTGACCTCTCCTATTCCAGAATGAATAAGTTATCTCTTGTACCTCAGTAAGGACAAGGTCATTTTCTCACGCTAGGGAAGTTCAGCAAGTCTCCAGAAATGCCTAGAAAATAGACACTTCTTAAACAGAATAGGGAGCTGGGGAATTGGGAAGCATCATTCTGCCACCTCGGGTCCACACCGAAATGTGAAAGACCACACCTGCTTGAAAGAACCAGAACTGGACCAGCCATGTGATAACGTTCCTCTCATGGCATGTCACACAGAGCCTGCTTTTGAGGGGCCTACGTGTGTGTGTGTGTGTGTGTGTGTGTGTGTGTGTGTTGCCTCTTAGAGACCGACAAATCCTTGATGTCCTCTACTATGCTTTCCTAGGCCTCCCTCAGCACACAGGCTGATCTTCAGAAGAAGAAGCGGCGGGCGCCAGCTCCTCCTCCACCACAGCCACCACCACCAAGTCCTGTGGTCCCCAACCGCAAGGAGGCTAAGGAAGAGAACAGGAAGAGCACAGTGGGTGAGTGACTATGGCCTGCTTCTATGCATGTCTCTGGAACGCCTGCCTTAACACACAGGTCTTTAGCTCTGTTGTTAACCTCGGCAATGGACTCCTTGCTAATTGCATTAACCCAAAAAACATGTATGCTAGAGAAAGAAAGTCTGGAAATGATTAGCCCTCACTTTCCTTGATATCTTATTTACACCGAGGAAGACATTGAGGAGGTGAAGATGGTGGCAGGATGGCTTGTGGTTAAAGAACCCAAGAGAAGGTGACAAGTAGAGCTCGTGTGAGTGGCGATGGCATGTGTCGCTCTGACTGGAGGGTGTCTGTAGAGGCTGTTTGAGGAAGTGTGTGTCGTTTGAAAGACATCTTAGGCCTCTCATAGTATATTCAAGTTGTGCATTCCTAGTTTGAATATATGACGTCTGAAATGCTTCCCAATCTGAAACCATTTGAGTATCAACATGGCGCCACAAATGGAAAATCCTGTAGCCTGGAGCTTGGTTTCATGAACAAAATTACTTTTTAAAAAATTACGTAAAATTACCTTCAGATTCTGTATATAAGGTATATATGAATTATAAATGAATTTTATATTTAGACTTGAGTTCATCCCCAAGATACCTCATCATGTAAATGCATAGGTTCTAAAATTAGAAAAATCTAAAGTCTAAACACATCTGGTTCTGAGCATTTGGAGATCAGCCTGTACATTCCTATTTGAAAATAGTCCCAATTTACGTACTGTTGATGGATTTAGCAAAGCCCCGATGATGAGAGTAAGAGAACTCAAAAGAATCAGGACAGAGGTCTGACACCTGTAAGCAAGGCGTAACCTGTGAGGTCATTACACCACACGCTCGTGTGCTGTAGATCATGGGGCAAGATGAGTAGGGCTGGGCTTCCCAGGCCCATGAGCCTCGGGAGGCCCATTTGATTTTAACATCCCTTAGTATCCTTATTTCACTGTACCAGGACTACAACTAGCCCCTGCAGAGACAGGATTAGAACATTGCAGCGTTGGACTCCCTCGTTCCTGTTCCATCAGAACCCTGCAGAAGCCAGGTGGCAATCATGCCCATTCCTGGGTTTAGGAGGCCCGTTGTTTCTACACTGACAAGCAGTCTAGGACCCCAAAGGAACAATACTCCCAAACACAAGTGGTTGCATTGTAAAGTTCTGAAATTTTAATAAGGATGAGTTGGCTGTTTGTCAGCATCTTTTTCTTTTAGTCGGTATTTTACTTTTAATGTATGGCACTTCACATACTGAGAATCAATTATCCTAAGAAGTAATAACCTGTATTTTACATCAGTTCATCCCATTTCCCACAGGAATATAATATCAGAATGAAAAACAAGGGCTGGAGAAATGGCTCAGAGAAAAGGGCTCCTGCCACCTCAGCTCCTAACACCTCAGTTTGATTCTTAGAACCTATCTGTGGAAGGGGAGAACTTCCACAGGTTGTCCTCTGATATTCACATGCCACTCCTGACCAACCGATGCAGGTATACAGGCACACGCATGCACACACACATACACACACACACACACACACACACACACACACACACACACACACACACACGCACATGCACACAGGCACGCATGCACACACAAATAAATAAATAAAAGGTAGATGATAGATAGATAGATAGATAGATAGATAGATAGATAAATAGATAGAAGATTCATGGTAGATAGGTAGGTAGGTACATACATACATACATACATACATACATACATACATACATACAAACAAACTTAGAATAAAGAAGGTTTTAAAGAAGCATTTTTAAAAGAATGGAAAACAAAATAAAGAATATTGCCAGTTCTTTGAGCTGTACTGTCTAACTTTGTGATGAGAGCCCTTCCCTCCCCACCATGCTCTCTCTCCTTCTCTTTTAAGAATGGATAAACAACTCACTTTTAAGGGGAAATTTCTGGACTTACCTACTTTAAGTAACATGTGGGTTTTTTGACGTAAGTCAGCCTCCAAACCCAATGCCTCATTTCCAGTCTGAGAAGAAACGAGGCCTCATATTCCCAGAACCTGGGTCCATGCTGCACAAGAGATCAGCTGGTGCCCACTGATCCCAGCAGAGATGCGAGACAGACATCTAGAACTGAAACTGTACTAACATCTCTTCACTGAGAGACATTACAAAGAAATTTGCCATACTTCCTTCCTCCTGGTCCGTAACTTGTCTGTGGTGACAAGAAAGCCAGAATCCTTTCCTTCTGAGAATAAGGTTGCCCTTTGAGGGCAGGAGCTAGTAGACAAGGTCTTGTGGGCAACGGGAAGCCAAACTTCCCACCCCTTGAGCAGAATCCGGAAGTCAGCAGAAAAATCTAGGTATCAGGTTAGAAAAGTGGCAGTAGCTTCCTCACAAACTTATGTAAATGTACCTCATGTATGCACACATATGCACAAAGTTGATGTTTTTTTCTAGTCAGATATCTAGATGAAAAGAGAAAGGGGGAAGGGAGAGGGAGAGAGAAGCTTATTCTGGAACACGAAGTAAAATAGTATCGCTGTTACCTAGATTTGGGTGAAAAGCCTCGTTTACTGGTGATCACAATCAAATCTTGGAATGAGGAGTGTCCTTGCAGTGTGCCTTGCTCCTATGGCGCAACCTTATATGAGCACTTTCTCACATAAGATTGCTTGCCAAGGGCCACCAACAGCACTGCCCAGACTTATTTATGCCTTTGGGAAGAAACAATTTTAATATGAAGAAGTTAATATTTTCCCACATCTAGAAAAACCATACCCACAGAAGGAATAAGTGAGCATATCTCTTAGTGAAAAGAATGGTTTTTTTTTTTTTTTTTTTTAGTTACATGGTGAAGACCACAAATCAGAGAATGTTATTAGACGATTCTAAACTGTAACTCTTGAAGCAATTATTTTTAAAACACAATCATAAACATGAATTATGGCACAGGTAATTTATGTCATTTGTGAACCGAAGCCACTGGCTTTTATTAAAAATCATTAGCATAAGAAAGCTATTTTCATATAAACTTATAAATGCTTCCCCAAAGTGTAGTACATAGCAAGGGGCTTCTCTGATTCTTGAGACAAAGTGCAGGTGGACTGATCACCCTTAACTCTTTCTGCAACCTGGAGCCCACTTCAAAAGAAAGCCTTCGAGACTTTTGTGCTGAAAAGAAAAGAAGAAAATAAAAGAAAAGAAAAAAGAAAGAAAGTGGTTGATAGTGAGGTAGGCTCAAAAGGAGCAACTCATATCACTGGACTGTCTGTCAATAGTAACTGAATGAGATCTCTAAGCCTAGAAAAGGCCATATCATGTCAACTTGACTGTGCTGCTGCCTTCAGTTGCTTCAGGGCCAGCACTCATGGAATTGTGCCTGATAGAGACAAATGACAGCCAACCGTTTGAAACTAAGTCTCTGCAAATTATAGCTGACAACAGAACACTAAGCGTGTGAAATGTTTAAGCCTGGGGATGATTTGGCTATGCTGTACTGCTGAGTTAGTGGTTTTGATATTGGGTGTGGCTGGTTTAATGCAGAGTGAACTGGGATTTGACATTGGGTATGGCTGGCTTGGTGCAGACTGAGGCTGGATTTGAAAAGTGAATGTGGCTGCCTTGGTATTTGATTTGATATTGAATGTTATTTGTTTAGCCTTAGGTTTGGTATTGGGCGCGACCACCTTTTAGTATAAAAGTTGGCGTTGTGTACGTCTGCTTTGTTGTTGGGTTTGGTATTGCAAATGGCTGGCTTGGTGCCGGCTGCTGTGAAGAATGGGGTTAAGTGTGACTGGTTTTGTGTCTGATGAGCAATAGCTGTGTACCATTGGTTAAAAGATAGGAGCTCCTTTGCCTTAACCTTTGAATCCTTCCCATTGATTCCATGTAGGTGTTGGACGTCAGGTGCCACAAAAGCCTCCCAGAGGCACAGCTCGGGGCCCACCCCAGTTAGTGCTCCCCCCGCCCCCACCCTACCCTCCTCCTGACACAGATGTGACAGAGCCTGTCACCTTTCCTGGGGAAGGCGCTGGTTCCGAGACCTCAGAGCTGAGACCCAAACGTACGTGCCTCTTGTTTCCATTCCAGCTGTGTGTTGACCATCTGTCTTTCTGGTCACTACTGGTATAAATCTGTTTTCAGACATTCCTTTCTTGCTTTTGGGACACCTGTACCTTTCCTTTCCAGATTCCTTTCCAAATGCTCAATGCAATGCATCTAACTTTACAGAGAATGCACTGTGAATGCCACACAGTGACCTATGAGGCTGATGTGGTCTGTCAGTTGTTCCTACTGCCATTAGACTTGAGCTGAAGATGTGCTGCTGGGTACATAGTCAGTGAGGAGCTGATGCTCTTGGGATTGGGAGGTTTTTTTTTCCCCAGTGTGCAGAGAGCAACAGCCTCTGGCAGAACAAACTTTGCCATTCTGCTGAGGCTGGCTCAGGATGGCTATGGAGGTCTACCAGTGCAGTCAGTGTTCGGAAGCTGGGTGGACTTCATTTATAAGTCAGCTCTGAGCCTTGTGGCCAGTGGCTAGGCACTGAAATGCTTCTCTGTCGAATCCGAGAAACCCAAAGAGGAAGCAACTTCAGTCTAGCCACAGGCAGAACTGGAGTTCTGATTGTTCTGTTTGGCCTTTGTTTCTCCCCATACGTTGTCTTCCTTCATAGTCTCTTGGGCTTCCTTTTGGATGTTGATAAATAGGCATAGCACTTCTACTTTGACATGTATAAGACTTTCACAAGTTATACACTTTGGAAGGCATCACCGTCCATCTTCATAAGTCAGGCCTGTGACAGTGCTTTTTACAACGCAGACTGCATTGTATTCCGATGGTGCAGTGTCACACTGAAGTAGCCCGATTACCAGCGTCTGCACAATTGTGCCCTGAAGGAGCCTGCCCTTTTCTACCATTGCATTTACCTTTTTCTGTCTTTGGAAATGGCAATCACCTGCCCACTGACTCCTCTCTTTCTGTAGGCAAAATAATGGCGATTCAATGTACATTTCTCCACAAATGGTTCTTATGCCCTTCAATTATTTTTATCCCCTTCATATTGAGCATGTTCCTTCATGCAAATGAGTTGTTATAAGGTATTTAACAATTAGAAATGAACAAGAGATGCTGGAGAGATGGCTCAGTGGTTAAAAGCAATTGCTCTTGCAGAGGACCCAGGTTCCGTTTCCAGCACCTACATAATGGCTCACAACCACCTGATGCCTTCTTCTGATCTTCATGGGCACCAGGCATGCACATACGTGCATGCAGAGAAACTACTAACACAAATAAAAATAAAAATAGATAAGTCCTTTTTTAAAAATCAACTAGATATCAGTGCAAAATGCTAGCTGTGGTGGTGGCATCTCTAAAGAGAGGAGTATTCTCAGACATAGGTTGATTTCAGAGGCCACTTCTGTGACTGTTCTCCTCATCCGTAGCATCTCTTCCCTGTGGGTACAAGTGAATGGGAATAGCTGAATGAGCACAGTAAAGCTCACTTTGTGAAGAAAGGACACCCACAAGATTTGTGGTGTGGTGGTCTGCAGGGGGTGGAAGAGACAGGTAAAGGTCTAAACCTTCTCCTCCACTTGCCTTTCTGCTCCCAGAGTCTTTGACATCCAGTAGGCAGGCTGGGACTTCAGGCAGATCCCAGCCCACTCTCACAGTTGCTAAGAGGTCTGATGTGTATAAAGTAGCAGTTATAAGGCTTGATTTCTTCTTGTCTTGTGCCACAGTTTTGCATCTGTGGTCACCACAGTCTGTCTTTGAGTCTACTTCCCCAAGTATGGCACTTTCTTAGCCCTACACATCACAAATCACGTTTCCTCCACCCTCCGCTACAAACAGGGGCACACATAATAGGGCAAAGAGTAAGCTAAGAAGATAGGCGCCCCAGAAACCGCTAGACAAGAGTCAACAAGTGCCATTTTGTTCAGCCTCCCTTTGCCCCTGCAGTGCAGTCCAGCCCTTTAGATGTACCTGAGGTGACTACTACTCTCTCCTGACTGTGTGTGTGCTCTCACCACAATCTCAAGCATCCAGCGCAGAGCTGTCTAATTAGTAGAACTTGCCTGTCTGATGTTTGTGACATTGAAAACGGATCACCTGACCAACCAGGCAGAGTCCAACTTGCCTCTGTTGATTCAGGATTTAAAGAGCAGTTACAGAAAATGAAATCTTGGTATTCTTCCATCCTCCCCGCCCCAAGCCAGTAAGCTCATTAGTGGACATATAAAGTACCCATATCTTCTGCTTCTCACCCAATTATGTCTGGTTGCTTAGGGCTACATGAATTCTCAGTAGAAACACACTCACGCTGGCTCCAATCTCTTATTCATCTCTTCCTGCTTTCAGGCTTAGAACTTCCTTCCTTACAAAAGAGTTGTCATGCCCTCAGTGGGATCTTGCATATCTCTTAGGGCTAGGTGAGGCTCCACCAGGAATCTTACACATGATATGTCATGCAGAGTCCACCTCAGCTCTGAGGGAACTGAGCTTAAGTGCCTCAAGGGATGTAGTAAAATTTCTCACTACAGCACCTCAGTCCCTCTGTCTTGCTTTGTCCACCCCCTGGTTCCCCCCCCCCCACCCCGCATTGAGCTGAAATCTTCTATGGGACGCCATTGGTTTTGGCATACCCATTGTGATTTGTAATGCAGATGCATACGCCACTCAGGTATTAGTCTTTCCTGGAAGCAGAAAGCTCAACTCGCCTTCCTAAGTTTGAGAACGTTCCAGAACGTAGTAGATAATGGAGTTGTGTGCAGCAATGGGAAGTCAAGAGGAAGACACAAAATAGAGTCTCCGAACTCTGCCCTATGTTTTGATAGCTCCCAGTCTACCTTTCTGTTTCAACCCTTCCTTCACTTCCTCCATAGATTTTATAAATACTTGATCCATGGCCATGAAATTGCATTAACCTGTAGTGGGTTAAAAAAAATGAAAAGACAGTATCCATGTGTACACTCTCGCACAGATTTGAGACTTTTGAACATATTTGGGGTTAAGGGTTCCAGAAGAGAAAGTACATTCATGAATGGACTTCGCTTTAAGACTCCACCTGTCATAGACTGTTATCAAGCTCAACTTAGATACAGGTTAATATGAACTCTCTACGTGCCAGCTTGTCAGACAGGCTGCATTAGCTGTGTGCTCCCTGCTGCCATGAACAAGCCTACCGTTCTTCTAGCTTGAGCTTTTCTACTCCTCTCTGTGTTTCCCCTTTGCTCATCCTATATTACAGATACCTGGCCTATGCCTAAGGTGGTTGGAGGCTGTTGTCTTACTTTGTTCATCTCTTAGCTTGGTGCTTGATATAGTAGAAATCACTCTTCCATTCAGCCTCATTTAATTGAGATCCACTTGAAGCTAGGGAGAATTCAGCAACAGAATCTTAACAGTACCTTAGGGTATCCTCAGTGAGTTAACACTCTGTCAAAGACCTGAGGCCATTTTACTTAAGAGAGATTGGAAATCTCGGTGGAGTTCAGTATGCCAATTTCTACTTTGCCTCTTTATGTTTTTGTTGGATCTAGTCCTTCACATGTGTTGAATACCTATGGAACGAGTCCCAGTGATGTCCTCTTTATTAATTTCTACTGCTGGCCCCAGTGATTCCTAACAAAGAAAAGATAACAAAGCAGTAGGGAGACCCCTGTCACTTCCAAGATGAGCATAGAGGATGGCTGCGGCCAATGAAGAGTTTCTCCATGTCTCGGGGATCACATTGGGTATCTGGTATGAATGACATCACATTAAGTGAACCAGGCCCATCCAGACAAAGGGGTTGGGACCAGCTCTCCCTGAGGGATATGGAAGTTGATGGGCAGCCCTTGGGTACCATGGTTAATATCATGTATACAGCTAATTGTGTCTGTCATGCTTGTTAGAAGCCTTCGGGTTGGTTGTTGTCTGAAGAACATAAGATACGCTGTGAGCAGGTGTAACGAGAAGGTGGTGTCTATTGATAAAGGACAAATGGAAGAGTATAGTTAAAGGTAGCACAGCCAAGCACATGAAAGCCAAAGATCACCAAGGAACACTCCTTCTTGAGGAGGAATAATGTCATACAAGACAAGGCCCCTCAGATTTTGCATCTACCTACATCTCTCATTTTCTGCTTTTATGGAGCAGAGGAAACACTGATAGAGCTTTGAGCATCAGAATATAGACATCCTTCATCACCAGCACTAATCTGTTCCATAGTTTGAGTTACCACTATCTAAATGGACTGGAAAATTCCAAACATAATAAATATGCTTGAAATTACATATTCTACTAAACCTTGTGATGAAGTCTCATACCATCCAGCTCTATCCTGCCAAGGACCTGAGTCATCCCTTTGTCTCTGTACCCACACTGTTGTTGTTACCTGGCCATTATTGTCAGTTGGTAGCATCTCCATTTTAATATTGACTCTAGGGACACTGGGGCACCCTTGTCTAAGTAATTTTCGTTTTCCTTAATAATAGTCCCAAAGTCTTAGTAGAGTGGTGCTGACAATTCAGACATGCCTCCTTTAAGTGAAAAGGAAATCATATGCTAAAATTGCCAAGGTCTGTGGTAAAAATTAATTACAGTGTGCGTGCATGCGTGTACACACACACACACACAAACACACAGAGAGACACAAACAAACAAACAATACACACACACACACATCTATGTCTGTGTATAGTTGTAAGTGTTTTCTGGCATTCAGTGGGGAATTTCGAACACCTTCTTTGTGGCTTGAGAAGGTGTATGCCTATTTAGTATCCAGACACTGGCTTCTGGATAATCTCAGTGTTGAGAAGATAGAATAGTAGTGTTGATAGAGGTGTGTATCTAACTCATGAACCCTAAGAATAGTTATTTCCTGCTTCAGAAAGCATTCTTGCATATTCCTAAGTCAGTTAACTGTAATCAAAGCACAGCCTTTTACAAAACCAACAGAAGGCAGATGTGAAGTTGCTTGCATACGCCAGAGAATAAGCTCTTCCCTCTGCCAGCCATTGCCATGCCTAGAGTAAAAGTTCCTTTTCCATGAATGATGCAGGCAGCTCCTTCATGGTCAAAACACCTTGCAGATTCTGCATGGGAGAACGCCACAGACGAAGAAGAGTGATTAGGCCCTCGCCTCCCAGCGCCTGGTGTTACCAAGTTCATCTTTAATATGACTGTGTGTGAATGGTTCGTAACATAATTTTAAGAGCAGGAGACTAATAGCTCTCTGCTCTGGAATCTTTAATCTTATTCATATTAATACGCCTTCATATTTCCCATTAGATATCTACTTACACATGCAAGCCCCTTGCATGCATGTTTAACCCAGTAATAGTGTGTGCGTTTGGATTTTGCTCCATAGCTTTCTAACCAGCTTCCATTCTGCCAGCTTTAGACTCTGTTCTATGAATCTCTCGTGTGGAACCATCCCATGAATTGCACTGAATTGTTTGTTTTCTGGATTTACAGTACAGTCATAATTGGGCTATTAATGGCTCATCAATTACACATTCCAGTTAGAAGACCCTGGGGATTTGCAGACAGAGCACACAGAGCTCATCCTGAAGCATTGCTTTAAATTCTTAAATTAAATTATAAATTGGCTATCATTTTCATACACATTTTCTTGTACATAGCTTGAGGAAATAAGTCCTTCCCTAGATATATGTTTATAAAAGAATTGGCAAAGAATTATAATGGCATAGAAAAAAAAAATAGGTCATTTTCTCCGGCTCTCAGCAGTAGCAGTCACCATCGTTATTTCTAGCATTTTGATTTTAAACTGTGATCACTTCTGGGTCTTTTGGTTAAGATCATGTATAGAATCCTCTTCTAAATTTGAATAGAAACCCTATTCTAAAACACACTAAGGAAATTCTAAGCCAGGGGAACAGGATCAGAGAAAAAGAGTTACCATTGTGAGTTAAAAGTTGGTGATTTGGATTTGGTCAGTGCAAAACTGACAATAATAATGCTCACTTCAGGCAAGTGACTCAGCAGAAGAGCTAAGGAGAGAGATTTGGAGCACAGTGTGGGAGTTTGCAGACCGCTGCGTGTAATCTAACTGCACTGTGGGAGCAAAGGCTCACAAATGGCTGCTGGCTTATGACAACTACAACCTGATCAGAGGTCCTGAAGCTGGGGAGATGAGGCAGCACTTTGGCAGATGCCTTTAAATTTGGGTCGTTGCTCCTAAGTCACCTAATCTCTTGTTCTAAAATTCAACACCCTGCCCCCCCAAATTAAAGAATTCTGCTTTTTAAAACAAACCCATTAATTGAGGAGCTCGTTAAAGTCCACAAGTGGGTACAGATCAGAGCTAGCACGGGGTAAGGGGGGGGAGGGCAGGCACTTTTCTCCTATCGATTTGTTATTTTTCTGATCATGGCAAGGGAGCTAGCTACACAGCTGCTCCTGCTGCCATGGGAAAAGGCAGAGCATCCAGGAAAACAGGAAATAGATCATGAGCGAATAGCCTTTTCCATAAAACAGCAGGAAATTATTGACTGTGGGAGCAGAGTCTGTCCCTGACGAGATTTTCAGCTTGTTATTTTTGTACCTTACAGTCCCCACCTAGAACTAACATCGGATGCTCTTTACGAGAGAAGCAAAGAAAGCCACAGTTTGCGTATAGCACTGAGGAAAAAGGAAACGTAGAAGCTTAGTTCTCATTGCTAATTATTTTTAGCACATTATATAGTATCATGTCCCTGACTCGAAAGACATTTAAAGAGTTTAGTGACAATGCAATGGAATTGGCCTGTGCCATCTCATGAAAACAGATTGTTAATATTTCAGGAATCTTGTGGAACAGTTGCTAAATAGTATTACTAATAAAAAGGGAAAAAATGTTATGGGTGAATTTTTTCATTTTTTATTAATTCTTTGAGAATTTAATATAATGTGATTTGATCATATTTATCACCTCCCCTGACTCTTCTCAGAGCTTCCCCATTCCCTGCCCACCAAAATGTGTGTCCTCTTGTATTGTTTTATTGTACAGTTTATATTACCCATATCATTTCAGATTTGTGGCCTTTCACTGGGGTGTAGTGTACCTGCCAGTAGTTACACCTTTGAGAGGACCAGCTCTCCCTCTCCTAGCAGCTGTTCGTTGTCAATAGCTCCTTAGCTAGGAGCTGTGCTTCATGCCCACCTGAATCCTCTCCAGGCTGCGATTTTGTCAGGCTTAAGCTTGCATGGGTTTTATGTATGTGTAGTCCCAATCACTATGAGTTCATAGGTGCAAACTGTCCTGCTGTGTCTGGACAATGGTTTCTTTTAGTTATCCACTGCCTCTGGCTCTTAATGTCTTTCTGTTCCCTCTTCCATGGGGATCCTTGAGTTTTCAGAGGAAACATGGTACTGCTTAGGGCCGAGAGGATTCAAAGCAAGAGAGGGTAGAAGACCATACCACACAAGGCTGGAGGGGAAGAATGGACAGAAGAGGATAAATAGGATGAGGCATGGAAGGGCAGGATAGAGGAGGGAATATAGAGAGGGAAAGCAATACTGAAGATATTTCAGTAAAGTCATATGAAACCCACTACTTCTTAAAATATATACACACACAAATATAAAGACTGCAAGAGGAATCACCCTGTAACAGAGCAGTATGCAACTAGACACCATATGCTTACAAATAAAAAGCCTAGTGCCCTATATGGGTTACTACTTTTGGTGTTGTTGGACAATGAGGTCCCAAAGGCCCTCAGACATTACAGGATAGTATCAGTGCTCTTGGTTACCCTCCAGAGCTTGATGGTAAGGACCTTTCCCTGCAGGCATCCAAAGTGGAATTATGGAGCATTCAAAAATCATTCTGGTACCCACCTTCAAGCCTCATCTCTACCAGGTAGCATTTGTAGTGCTGGAAGGTGTACTATACATGCTACCAGGGGGGGAAAGTAATTATCAGTCTTACCCAGCTGTGACTCCTGCAAGCAATAATAACTGGCCTGGCAAGATATACAATAGTGGCACAAATGTCATGGGAGTAACCAACGATTTTCTCATTGGACTTAAGGCCTGCTTCACAAGATGAAACCCATACCTGCCACCACTAATGAAAGCCTATGGCCAGGCAGGCCCTGGGTCCTAGGAAAGACCCTACTACTATCCCTTGGCTAAATCAGTATAGAAATAAACCAAATCCTAATGACATGCTATAATACCTACAGATTAGTACATCTCTCAGCCCTAATCAGAGAAGCTTCTTTTTGCTATAAGTTATGATTAAGACAGAGATTGCACATTTGTTCAATGTGCAAAGAATTAAAAACTAAAACCATATAAGCTGGCTGCTGTAAATTAGGGAATTTGTTGAAAATTAATCAAAGAATTCTATCAGAATCAATGGGGTATATAAAACTTAGAAAAACAGTATTACATATTTTGCTACTTATAAATATTGTGCTTCTTTATGTCAACAAAATTTATAATTATTTATACTTTTGTTTCTGTACAGCTGGCTACTATTTACCATCATATCATTACTAAGAAATAACAAATATAAATAGAATGGAGAAAAGAAGCAAAATTGTTAGGAAACCTAGAGACAAATTTATCTTTGATTTTTCACAAGGTAATCAAGCATTGTTGACTCAAATAATTATACCCTTATTGTCTTAAATCTTTAACTTGTAGCATGAAATCAAGTTAGGGATAAAACTTTTAAATTGTGAAGTATTTTGAGAACTTTCTGAGTTCATATAAATTTAAATTCTTCTAAGAAACAAGAAATGGACACATTGTTTTTTTTTTTTTTAAAAATGGTAAAAAAAAAAAAAAAATTAAGTGCCATCGCTTCCTTTTATCACTTAACAATAAATAAGGTCCATGCTTCTAGCATTTCTGTCTGTCTTAGGGAACCATGTGTGACGGTGTAAATTTGAAGTCCATGATTTCAGCTCCTAGCCACAAGACTTTAAAACTTCAAACTACTTCCCTATAGCAGTCTCTTATATTATAGGTCAGTCTTGCCCTAGAGGAAATAGAAGGACTAGTAGCTTAAAGCCTTTCAAACACAGGAGCTCACCATGCACACATTACCTCATGTCTATCTCGAACTCAATAAATGCTGCCCTCTGAATTTATGCTTAAGCTCTGCCCAGTGTCACCAGCATCAAGAGGGGAGATCTACACGTGAGAACATTATAAAGCAATGCCATCTATTTTTTCACTAGCTCCACAAGTTAGCTTAGGCATTTTCCCAGGAGGTAGTCTTTGCTTGCGTTGTAACTGAAGAGCTTCAGGCAGTTGATGAACAGCTGCTGGGAGTGTGGGGGAGGGGAGGTCAGTTTCTTCAAGGATGTAGTCCCTGAGAGCTTATCCATGCCCCCAATAGATGGTCCTATACCTGGGCGCGTCCTAGCAATGCTAAGTGAACCCAATGGGTTTAAAAAAAAAATCCATGAAGTTGAAAACAAGAAGTGGTGCGAAAATAAATGAGGAGTTGAAACGGATAAAATGGGAAGGGTGGATTTGGTCAAAACTCATTATATGCATGTATGAAATTCTCAAATGATAAAAAAAAAAAAACTAAAACAAATGAGGTAGGAAATGACTTTTTCCTTCCAACTAATAGGTGTTGTTGCTTATTTTGTTTGGTGAACTGAAAGACCTGCAGTGAGTGAAATGACAGTTATAACACAGTTTTCACTGGAGACAGAGTTCTACTGCTGGATCAATAGACCTGTTTAACAACACACTTGGAAAAAGACTTAAAAAAGCAATGCTGACGTCAAATGGCCAACACCGCTCTCTGTGCAGTGTTAGATCCCCAGGGGTTGAAGTGCATGGTACCAGCAGGCAGTTGTTTCACCAAAACTTCGCATTCATGCTTGCCATCTATTTCCTCTACAGTTTATTGCTGTGCGTCGTTCCCTACTCATGCCAAGCGCTCCTGATGGACAGGCCTCTTCCTGCCTCAGGCTTTTCCTGGTGTCTCTGCTGTCCTGGCTCTGATGTTGCTGTCATTCTGCGTCCTGCCGTTTTCAGGACAAAAAAAAAAAAAAAACAAAAAAAAAACGGTCATTTGTACCCCTCTTTACTTTCTTTAGAATTTACATATAAATACAAAAATAGCAAAGATTCATTTGAAGTTCATATTTCTTTGAAGGATGTAAAGACTTTGGAATATAGATTTTTAAGTTGATCATATTGACTTATATGACGTTCACTGATGACTCACGTGCATCTCTTACTGTGAAGTACACTACTTTACGTAAACTCATACTTTGCATACTCATTGGTATCTTCCAGAATTTAGTCTCCATTTTCATTAAAAGTAGATTGTATACATGACTTGTCCAGTATTGTCAATTTGAACAGAATGGAAATATTCCACTCTACCTTGTAAAACAAAGTGCTGAACACTTGCACTGTAACCTTCTGAAACTCAGGAGCTAGGATGTTACCTCTTCCTTTGCCTTTTGGCTGGTTTACAAAACAAAGGAGAAGGGGATATGTTTCTCCCTTCATCTATATTATTCGTCCATTTTTTCCCACTAGACACTCACAGGCACTCACCTGATGCTAAGGTATTGTCCAGATTCCCAGAAAATAAAAGTAGATAGGAACAATGTCTCTGTTTGACAGATACTGGTTCTAAGATGTACACAGATGGCAAATGTGCCAAAGGATGTAACAGCTATGTCTGCAGGGGTGCTTTGTCTCTTTGTCCAGTCCAAGTTGAGGAAACTGACATGGTTACTGTTACCTCCGTCATCCCAGACAGAACAGTTAAGAATGATCATATTTGAAGATTCAAAGTTAAGCAGAAAAGGCAAATGTTCCTGGCTTGCCTTGATTAACTTTTATTAATGTTCAAAGACACATTTGACCTGGAGAGTTTTTTCATGCTTCTCTCCAGAAAAAAATCTCCTAATAGGTTGTGCTTAGAGGAATATTTACCTGTAAGATTGTTGTCTTGTTGGTCACAATGAAAACACTACCTGAAAAATACATGATAAGCAGATGATGGCATGTGAGAAAACAAATACAAGCCAGAGCTACATAAAACCAATGTACTGCCATGCCAAAAATGGATGGGAAACACACACACACACACACACACACACACACAGTGCTTTGTCTTTTTCTTCTGTTTCTTTTTCTTTTTTCATTTTTACTTTCTTTTTTTGCATTGAAATAAAGGACTTTTGTCTGATGAGTAGGAGTCATTTGACCTCACATCATTAAATGGGGAAAGTCTAAACAAGAAAAGGTAATGTTTGTAAAATGTTGGGGAAAGCATCAGGATTTACGAGCCAGACATTAAAGCTTGTAGAAGATTGTATATAGTTACAACAATGAGGATTTGTGTGAGAAGTAGCTATTATGCCGAAGAAAGATGGCAGTGAAAATTCTCAAGACAAAACTTGAGCACAAAATGGGAGGGTGATACTGCTTATGAAATCATTGGTTAAAGTGTAAGAGATATGGTGAAAAATATACTAAAGATGAGTGAAAATGAAGTTTCCACAGACACACATACTACACATGCCACACATGAGAGCGAACAGTTCAGTACATGACAAACGGCTTTCTTGCAAAACCTCTACTTTCTTGATCGTAAAGGCCATCTAAGACTCAGATGGCTAGTCTCTCACAGTCCCCCGACATACCTCTATGACAGAGCACCTAAAAGCCTGATATAACATTATCCATAACAATTTAGTTAAAAACTCAGGCAGATTAGTATATGCCATGCATTAGACTAGAGTCTTACAAATTAGAACCATTTTCCCCCAAGAGCATCTGCATTTCAGAAAGGTTGTCCCTCTCTGACTTACACCAGAACCCATCCATGAATTTGTGGGTCATGCCTTCTCCTGATAAGCCAGCTAGAGAAAAAACACATAATGTCTTTTCTCCGTAATGTTGTGCATGCTATCAGTAAAAGATGATAGTTCCCATGTCCCAACGGGAGGCCCACAAATCAAGCAGACTAGTCACTGACCTTGCACATTCATGGAACAGAAAGCACCATGGGGAATATGTGCTTCATAGCAAATGACAAGATAAAATAAAAATTAACTGTAATTATTTGCAGAATATAATTGGCTTAAGCACTTCTGTTTTTACTATAGAGGGCGTCTATGCAGTGGACAGTGGGACATCCTGAGTCTGTAAACTACAGAGGTTTTTGACTCTTGATGTGAAGATTCTAAAATCGCATTTTAAGTAAAAGCTGCTAATTTTGCAGCTGAAATAATTTGGAGATATTTTCCAACTGTTTACTCACTGGTATTTCATTTTCGCACCCATTATAATCAATCACACATTGCATCTGTGTTTGTGATGCTTATCAGCTGCTAATTTTCACAGTTTTCGTGTTAATTTGGATCCATAATACGATTCAGTTTGTTCACAACATTCATAGTTCGTATAATTGGATTCAAAATATTTCTATGTGCAGGCTAACATTTACCATAACCAAACAAACTTTTTGAGATAGGGATAGGATTGTATCTTCCAAAAGTGAGAAGGGGAGGTGAAAGCCTTCAACACAGGAATGCAAGGTTCGTTCAAACATGGACATCAGTTATGAATTCTTAAGGTCCCAGAACTTATCTGTTATAGAGCATTTGCTTCCCGTCTCCTCTCTGAGGGTGTGTGTGTGCGAGTGCGTGCATGTGCACTGCTGTACCATTCAAATCTGAGGAACGTGCATCGGGGAAATAGCTCAAATAGTATTTATCTGATTAGTCACAATGCCTCAACAACAAGCAAACGTCAAACATTTCAGTGAAAGCAAAGCCCTAAATAGTGAGCCCGTGGAGTCATCTTTGGGATGGGAGAGTCATGGGATGGAGTCAGGAACTATCGACTGAGCAGTCCCCTTTATAGCAGCACTTCTTTGTTTATTCTATCTCTAAGTGACTCAGGGAACTTCTAGCTTTTCTTCTCCTTAAGTAAACAGTGTAGTTTTTCATAACGCACGAAGCCGCGGAGCAGTCAGAAAACAGCATCTGCCAACATTCTCCAGTAAAGAACAAAAGAAAAAAAAAAAAAAGGAAGAGAGCACGGAAAGACAGAGCTTCAGGGTTACGTAGACTGGGTAGGTTGGTACCCAGATTTATAAATTGGGTGAACAGAGAAAAATTAGGAAACAGTAACCCAAATTTGAGTTCAAACGGAAGAATTGATGCATGCCACACATTCTTCTTGGGCCTGGAATAGACCAGGATGAAAGAACAAATGTACCGTCTGATGGACTACAGGTGGAAGTGGCCTGGAGGGATGTAAAACCAACCAACCAACCAAACAAACAATCCCCTGCCTCTCACAAATCTCAAAGCACAGGAGAATGGGGATAAGAAGGAAGCATATACATGGTGTGGTTACATGGCCTCACTGCTCAACAGTTTTCTGTGTGAAAGCTGGATTTAGCTCAGAATGCTAGCACCTGCTAGGGGGTATGAGAAGCCTTCCACACAGACTTATGTCTCTCCAGGGAAACCTGGGCATCAGGTGCCCCTGCCACAGGCTGGGAGCCTTTTGGTCCCCTTGGCCCCAACATTCATATTGGCACCTAGGACCATTAGGGCTGCTACCTTTTACAATAAGAGAATTGATTGTTTCTTACAGTCAGGCTCCTGACTGACCATAGGTGGACAGAGATATACAACTAAGCATGCGCTGTTACTAGCGCTTCAGATTGCGCAGGAGAGTGGGTGGTTCATGCTACTGATAAAGAACCTTTGTTTTCATGGCCAGTTTCTCTTCTCTCTGTGTGCTGCCTGTACCCCAAAACAGCCTTTCTCCACTGTTTTTTTTTTTTCTCTCTTCTATTCAGTCTTTTTAAAAAAAATAGTCAAATTCTTAATCTATACCACAGTGTCGCAAGCATGTGTTTCTGCCATTCATAGCCATTTTTACACTGGAAGTATGCGTACTCTGTGTGCAGATAGGACACTATTCCCATATCTACATGTATCACGTTATGTCAGCATTATAAATCTAACGGGGAATCTGGCAAAATATACTTTCTAGTTTCATCCCATCTAACTAGGAGGTTGTTGTTTTATAGCTGTTGAAATTAATGCCCTTGATTATGAAGTAGCCTTGACTTGGGGAGAGGGAAGCCAGGTAGGACATTTTGTAGTCCATGCAGACATCTGGATATGTTTTTTTAAATGAAAAACTGCAGATGCGTAAACATACACACATGATGTTGACATCTACCCTGAGGAAATACGAGACTAATCTCAGTGTCATTTTTGTTTCCTGCCAGGGAGGCACAAATGCATTGCACATGCATATGTCAATTGCCCTCTTTGCTATCCTAACCCCCACTGAATAGCCAAACTGACCACCTGGAGAGCTGGCAGGGTGGGTTCCAGGACAGATCCTTCCAGGCTCCAGTCTCTCATTCTTCCCTGCAACCTTGGCAGGTCCCTAAAAGGCTGGCTTATTTAAGATTTCTTGAAAAACAAGTGGTTTTGGGCTGCATATATAGACAACCACCAGGGGGAGCTCTGGTTACCCTCTTGATGGACTGCTCGGCAGAAAGGAAACAAAGATACAAAAAAGAAACACACACGGGAGCGCGCGCGCGCGCGCACACACACACACACACACACACACACACACACACACACACACACACACACACACACACACACACACACACACACATATCAGGGCTTTGCTTTTATGCCAGTATTATGTTGCAGCCAGTCATACAGAAGCAGCAGGTTTTGTGACTACAGTCTTAAAGCTGATCCCTCTCTAGTCCCAGAAAGAAGAGAGTGAAGCCAAAACTGATTTGCTTAAAATCACACAGTTAAGGAAAACCTGTACTCGGCTTGCAGATTCTTCATCTGCTGTTGCTGTCATGACAGGTATATGAGCAAATTATATATGTGTGCATATATCCGTGTGTGTGTGCTTCCTGGGTGGTATACATGTTTACTTACCGTATCTCTGTATATGGAATGCACATACATATACATGCATAATGTAGAAACACATTGGTAACCACTGTAAACAAATGTACATGCATACACTACACACATGGGTACCCATAGCACATACATTCATGTGTATATATGGTTGTTTGAACACACTGTGTCCATATATACATTTATAGCATGTATACATCCATGCATATAGAGGCAAGTGCCTCATGTGTGCACATGTCACTGTATGAGGCTAGCACAGTAGGTGATATTATTAGCTTGTGGCTGCCAGTTTGCCTCACACAAGATATTCATAAGCCTTAATTTGGCTTTGTAAGAACTGTGAGTCTGTCCACCTACTTCTCCCAGAAGACATTGTTGGCCTCCTTTATTGTCTGTCTTAGGTACTTTTCTTATTGCTGTGACCACATACCCAACAAAATGCCACATAAGGGAGGAAGAGTTTATTTTGGGGGCACCTTTTGAGAATCCTGAGCCTGTTAGCAGAATCATGAGGCACTGGCCACATTGCATCTGTAGTTAGGAAGCAAATAGTGAGCAGGATGTAGAGCCAGCTATAAAACATCAAGGCTCCCCACTAATGACCAACTTCCTCCAGGGAGGCTCTACCCCCTAAAGTTCCTTAACCTTCTAGTGAGGCGCCATCAGCTGAGGACCATGTGCTGAACTGCATGAACCTATGGGTTACATTTTTTTTTTTTTTTTTTATCAAACTACCATGACTCCTAATTTGCCACTTCAAGGAGATGGAAGGATATTTTAAAATTGAGGAGAACACGGCCAGATGGTCGTTAAAATGGAGAGTTACCCAGCCTTCGACAGGGCCAGACTCCCATGTCATCATATCAACATGTTCCAGCTTCATCATTTATCTTTATCCTTATACTTATATCTGCTGCCATTGGCTGTTTGATACCTGGGGAGCACCCGATGAGAGGGTGACACATAGTGGGTCTGCAAGAAGGACTCAGCTGGGCAGGGTTTTGCACTCCATGGATGCACTACTCAGAGGGTGAAAGCATGAGAGAAGAATAGCTGGCAGTGGCCGCCATTTTTATAGGGTAATTCTTTAATCTTCGCCCCAGCCCTAACAAGCAGAGCTGTGTTCACATCCTCAGTTTCCTAAGAAAACCTTGGCACAGAGATAAGCGACTTGTCTGAGGCCAAATACAAGTTAGTCCCTGTGCCAAGACTTTGTTCCTTGCCAGTTGAGTCCCACGGGCTTACTTGTGTTCTGTTTCCCACCTCCCCCCATGCATGCCAGCATGTGCACAGGTGTTGCGCATCATTTCAGACGTCCCCTTCTCATCTCCCCAAATAGTCCATGGATCCTCAGAAGGAGAATGCAGAAGATGTCAGCTCTTGACTTTTGAAGTATACAAGCAATGGTGTCTCGTCATGTTTGAAGCTCTTGGACTGAGTCCACAGCCACCAGTTAAACTGTGTGCTAAAACTCCAGCCAACAGCAAGTGCAGAGATGAGCCAAAACACCACGCTCAGATAGTGCCCTCACGTGGACACCTCACAGGACTAGACTGCATCATGACTCTCCTCCCCAGCCATACTGTACAAGGGTCTACTGTCTTGCTGGGGCCATTATGGCAAACTGGTAACTCACACAAGCCATGCATTCTCCCCCAGCTCTGAAGGTTGAAAGTCTGTGCTCACGATGTCAGTAGAGTTAATTATGTTGGATGCTTTCTCATTGACTCGTGGATGACGTTTTTCTCTCATTGTCCACATAGCTCTTCCTTCTCTATTTTTGTCTCTAATCTCTTCATCTCTTAAGAATACCAGTCATATTGTCTCATCCACTGTGGCATACCCTGTGTCCTGACTTACTTATTCACCACTTTAGAGACCTTTTCCACATAATCTTGCATTCTGAATTTGCTACGGCTGTGTGCTTTTTAGAACAAGTTTTGGACTATAACAATTGCTATCATTATCTTGCGGTTGCTATGGAGATAGTAGAAGCTGCAGAGGGTACAATGTACTCATGTGTAATCATAGAGCAGTGCTAGATCCTGACTCGAGGGCCTGGGCCCTATCTATGTCAGTACCCCACCACTCTCCAGGTACCAGCTGAGCTTATTTTACCCACATTTATCATGGCCCATGATGCCCTGGCCCCGAAGTAGCCATTTTCCTGTGGGCTTAATCTGGCTGAATTTCATTCTTACTGACAGTTTATAGATGAGTACAAAACCCTGCAGTTTTGATGATGCTGAGTTCTTCACCAACTAGCAGAGAAAATCTGTCAATCACAGGAGATGCTTCCAGGGATGATCAAGAACTGTGATACCCTGCACCATGCTGAAATCAGAGGCTCCTCTTGCTTCTGCTGCCCCTTTTCCTACGTGTACTTCTCAGCCTCCACTTGACTCTTTCAAGCATTGGTGATTGCTTGAACACCGGTGTGTTGGTCTACACACACACAGATACACACACACGCATGTACACACACGATTGAAACCTGTAGTATCTGTTTTCTTTTTTATTAAATATTTTTGTTTCTACATATAAATTCATATTATTACACATATATACAATAAACTACCACATCAAGTAGAACCATGAAACAATCAGGAATTATATAAATGTTACATTCTTAGTGTTTTGGTTATTTGTATTTGGAGGCCTTGAAGAAAACATCTTTCCTATCTTGGTGCATCTAAATTTCTGAATGTAATCAGTATCTATCATATCTTGTCATTATCAACTTAAAACACCTATCTAGACCTAAAAAATCTTAACCCCTAAACAACTAAGCTTAAATCTAAAACTAAACTATCTGGTCTTCAACTCCATCACAGACTTGAGAAGGAATAAAATTGATTACCTGAGTATGCAGGAGGTGCAGGTTAGCAGCTTCCCAAATAAGAAGATGACAGAGACAGTTTGCTACTTGAGTAGTCACCCAAAATTCTCTATAATGTTGGAACATCATCTTCAGCCTTCTGGCCCAATATATCTGACAGACATATTTGTGAGGCAGGAACTATTGAGGATTTGGTTACCCTGTCTTGGCAGAGTTTAGCCTTCAACTCTGCCTGCATCCAAGCTTGCCCCTTTTTAGGCAGAATTCTGTCTATGGTAAAAATGAGGACATTTTGCCAGTGGCTTGTTTGCCACATTTGAAGGCATCTCCATAAGGAGGTTCTTGGATGCTCATCAGCCTCTGTGAGGTAGGCTGGGTGTTGCCAGGAGTTGACCTGTCTCCTTGTCAGTGAATCTTCAAAATAATAAAACCCAAAATATATAAAGAACTCAAGAAATTAAATACCACAAAACCAAATAACCCAATTGAGAAATGGGGCTCAGAAGTAAACAGAATTCTCAACAGAGGAATATCGAATGGCTGAGAAACACTTAAAGAAATGCTCAATGTCTTTACTCAACAGAGAAATGGAAATCAAAATGACTCTGAGATTCCTTCTTAAACCCATCGCAATGGCTAAGTTCAAAAATTCAAGTAACACCACATGCTGGCAAGGATGTGGAGAAAGAGGAACACTCCTTCATTGCTGGTGGGAATGCAGGCTTGTACAACCACTTTGGAAATCCTTCTGGCACTTTCTCAGAAAAGTGGGAATAGGGTGTCCTCAAGACCCAGCTATTCCACTCCTTGGAATATACCCAGAAAATGCTCCACCATACAACAAGGACATATGCTCAACCATGTTCATAGCAGCCTTATTCATAATAGCCAGAACCTGGAAACAACCTAAATGTCCCTCAGTTGAAGAATGGATAAAGAAACTGTGGTACATTTACATAATAGAATACTACTCAGCTATTAAAAAAAAAAAAAACAGGGAAATCTGAAATTTGTGGACAAATGGATGGAACTAGAAACAATCATATTGAGTTAGTTAACCCAGAAGCAGAAAGACTCACATGGTATATACTCACTTATAATTGGGCATTAGCACAAAAGGGATGTCCCATGAAAGTCTCCACTTACCAGGTGATTGGAATAGATGTGATGACATCCTACTGGGACTCTAGGTAAGAGAAATATAGAAAATGGGAAAATAGAAGAATCCAGAGGGTCCTAGAAACCTACAAGAAGAACATCATAATGCACAGATGAGGGCCCAGGGGGGTCTGCTCAAACTATTGCACTAACCAAGGAAAATAACAATAGCAAACATTGAACCCCTATTCTGATCTAGCCAATGGACATGACATTCACCACAGTTATGTGGAGAGCAGGGACTAACTCTGACATGAATTCTGGTGCCCTATATTTGACGACCTCCCATTGGTGGGGAGGCCTGATGGCACTCAAAGAAAGAATAAGCAGGCTACCAAGGTGAGACTGATAGACTATGACCATACAGTAGGGGGAAGGAGGTCCCTCTGGATCATAGACCTCGGGGAGGGGAATAGGGTGAAAGCGGAAGGGAGGGAGGAATGGGAGGATACAAGTGATAGGATAACAATTTAGTTGTAATCTGAATAAATTAATTTAAAGACATTTTTTAAAATTAAAAAAATAATAAAACCATTATCTTGTATCTTAGTTTCTTTTGAACTTTGGGTTATGCAGATCATTCATAGTGAGCTCAGTATATGTCCCTTGTTTATCCTGTGTGTTTTCAGAGCATCATAAAGAAGCTTCATATTGGACCTGCAAAGGTTCTCCTGAAATCAGTTTCTCATAATCCCCTAATGTAATGCGTTCTATCCATCTTTAAGGTTGCCACGTTGTCACTGGTTTCTCACAGCTAACAGGACTTGCGAGGAAACTGAGCCAAGTTATTAACCATTAGCCACAGATTGTGTTGTAGACATCCCAGGCAAAAGGGCCCTAGAGACTCTGCTCCAGGGGCTGGCAGCCTCTGGGTTTTGCTTAGACTTGTTTTTACTTGACCTATGCAAGACATCTTAAATGTTTGAGTAAACTGCTGAATCAGTTAGTAGCTCTTAATTACAACTTTAAGAAATAACAGAAAGTGTGCACCATTAGATATTTTCAGGTGCATGATTCTGTGGTTGTTGGGGTATTCACATGGTTGTGCAGCAGACTTCTGGGACTTTGCTGACTTCCAAATCTTCATCTGTATCCATTAGCTTCCATTTGCCTCTTTCCACCAACCTCTGCCAACCATAGCCCTACCTTCTGTTTCTAAGAATGTGCTGCTCTGGATACCTCATGTAAAAGAAATGGCACAGCATTTGTCTTTCTGTGACTTGCTCATTGCCCTTAGCACAGTGCCCTTGAGAATCATTCATATGGTAGCATAAGTCAGAACTTCCTTCCTTATAAAGACTCAGTAACTTCCATTGTTTGTGTATGCTGTATTAACTTTCTCCATTCGTCCATGTACAGATTGTCTAATTTGTTTATACTTCTAATTAGAAAAAAAAATGTCAAGAGAGAAAATATATGTACAAATATTTCTTCAGAGCTGTGCTTTCCATGGCTTGGCATGACAGATCTAGAAATGGGCTACTGGAATAGTTCTTCATGTGTCCTTTGTCTTGGCCAGTCACTGTGACTGTGACTCTAGAGGTGTAACTATCTCACTTAACCAAAAGTAAGACTCACATAAGCTCTAGAGTCAAGCATGGTGGCTGACCCATGCATCTATTGTTTTAGGCCAGAATACAATGACCAAAGGATAACAAGTAGAGTGAAATGTGACTGGGGCACTATACTTCGTGTGCTAGAAAACTGGGCTGGTCTTCAAATAGGAAAGGCAGAGATGGTGCTGAGCAACCTCAGCCTTGTCTACTGTAGTCCCGCTAGATAGGCAAGCAGGCTAGAGGCAAGCTGCTTGGGCACAGCTCCTAACTCTGTTATTAAATAACCTCAGGCCATTTAATTGCTTTCTTCCAGAGTTTCTGTAAAAAGCAAAGCTGCCTTCGAGAATTACACAAGCAAGTAAATGCAGAAACATTTAGAACAACAATCAACACTAAGCAAATCATAATTAGTATGAAAATGGCTACAATTCAAAAATGCAAGAAATTATACATCAAAACCTAGATTGTTTTTTTTTTCTTATGAGAAAAAGAGGCGAGGCAATATCAGTTTGTCTCTGTGAAAGTGTTATGGTGTTGAGTAGTATCTATGTCTTGTAGGTGGATGCTATCACTCTCAATATCCTCTACAAATATCAGACCGTTCCAGTCACTCAGCCTGTCTCTCAGTGACGTCCCAGTATCTCTTCCAATTCTATTCTCAGGTTTCTGAAAACTAGAAAGATTAAGCAACTCGAGTCCTCATTGTAAACAACAACAATAAAACTTGAAGAAAAACGCTGCTCACGTTATGAAGTAAGCCCAAATAAACCCTCATTTTCTGTTTTCACACTCCTTCCTGAGAACCGCAAAGCTAAATTGCTTTTCTCTTTCTTCTTGGGATGTCATCATTGCATGTCTCCTTTGAGAGATATCTGGAAATGTCTCTTTAACTGTTCTCAAAAATGAATGCCCTATACCCGGGACCTTCTGCCACTTCTCAGGGAAACTCTGGTGCCCACTGCCCCCTAACTGTGACAGCAAGTTAGTTCTGCATTGCAGGTCCTTTTCAGATAGGAGCTGAAGAGTTGGACTCCCCTGCCCCCACTTTTCTTTGTTCTGCAGAGCATCCCTAGCTGTCTTAGTGGCCATGAGCAGGTACTAGTCTTTCCATGAGGCAACAAAACACAGGAATAAATTAGCCCTGGCTGTTTAGTACTGCAGTGAGTGTTTAGTTGAGATTCCTGGAGTGGACACTTCTTGCCATCACTGGGCAGCATCTCATCCACTCTCTACAGGCAGGCTCAGTGCTGGTCAAAAGCCTAACTTGCGTCTGAGCCCTACTGCTACACTGTCCCTCAGAGTCTGGTGGGAGCATAGGATCCTCAAGCTACAGAGAGGCAGTTGAGCCCTCAAACATGTTTCTGTGGCTGTGACTTCTGCACCTCTCATAGAGGCACAGAGGGAGGCTCCTCCTCTAAACATCCATGCTGGATACACAGCTAGGGTTGCACCCTGGGATATCTGAATTGGGCAGAATTACATCATTGCTTATTGTGTAATTCATTTTCTGAGCAACATTAAAGCATGAGGAGACTAATAGTGTTTATGAAATATGGATGTGTTAATCCTGTGTACTGTTTAGCCCTAACGAATTATGCAGTTACCCCCCAGTATTCACAGGGCACTTTGGTGCTCAGGTCCTCTATGTGAAGTATATCCTACATAATCCTCACATACATAGTTTAAATTACCTCTAAATTACTGATAGTACTCAGTACAGTATAAATGGTTGTATATTGTTTAAAGGAAATAACAAGAAAACAGTCTGTACATGTTTACTAGAGACATAAAGCTTTACTTGTGGGACTAGTGGATACATAGAGATGCCTGCATGTGTTTTACACAGCCATGTATGTCAAGAGACACCAAATTAAAATAGAGACTGGCTCATGTGACCGGGGAGCAGAAAGCCCTACCCTTTGTCATCTGTAGGCAACAGCCTCAAGAGCACCAGAGATATAAGTCAGTTTTAGTGTAAGGACCCTCAAACCAGGATCTCTGCTGTTCAAAGGTGCACAAGAGTGGATGTCCCCATGCAAGCAGAGTGTTTTGTTGTGTTTGGGCCCTAGGCAAGTTGAATGCTGCATTCTGTGAATCCTGAAGGGATGCCTTTTTCTTGTAATCTATAAGTTAAAATGCTGATGTCTCCATAGCAGCCTCAGACACCCTAGACATATTCTGCTCACTTAGACTCATCCGATGACATGTAAACATCCGTCAAGAGCTCGCCCCTCACCACATGGAGGTTTTTAAGCCACACTTAATCTCCAAATACACATGAAGACACAGTCTTAATGTCAAGTAATACAAGGCAGCTCTATGACACTCTATCAAAAAGTTAGGATTCCCTTCCTCCCCGGGCAACACCCTTGAGACATGTCTCACTTTTTCCTGGTGTAAAATGAATAATTAAGTACTGACATAAAATGCCATGCAATGAATAGAACACCAGAATATGATATATCTTTTTGCATACTTTGTATATACCTAGAAACATATTCAAGACAAAATAAGAAGAACGACTGTGTTCATCATTTCTGTAAATAGATTCGTAGCATAGACTGGTGTTTGTATCATATGCCTTCTTTTGTGCCTTTGTTAAGAGCCCAAACTGGTCATGGTTTTGTTGCCTAGTGCAATAACACAAACCTTCATTCATGAAGGGTCTGGGCCATTAGGAGTTCACCTGGAATGGTTAGGGTAGTTCTCCATTGACATTAATTATAGGACATTGTAATTCTGAGAATTGCCCTAAGGGACAGCCTGTGTTCTAGAGACATTCTTCCCTACTTTTGTTAGGGATCATGGTCTAGTTGCCCTTTGGTACTGTGGATTAGTGACCCTCACCATCATTTGAACTCTTTCTTGGCCTTCAAGACATGAAGAGCCCAAGTGACAGGCAGTCTTACCTTTTGCTTCAGTGACATCATAGAAGTCTAGGAGGAAGAACTTTAGCCTGTAGAACGTAAGGATGGGAGAAGAGGAAGCAAAAGTTTTGCAAGTGGGCAAGTCAAAGGTGATAGTATGTGATACACTTCAGTTCTACCCTTTGAGTCTCAGCTATGGGAAGAACAGAACCATATGCTGGGTGCTGACTCAACACATGCAGCCCCTGAAGAACTGTGCTTAGATCCTAGGGTGCCACCACTTACTCGGGGCTATCTGAGTCTTCAAAAGACCATGGTTTTACCAGGGTGTCAGCAAACATGTGAAACGGGTTAATTCGGTTAGCATGAGCCAATCACTAACACAAAAGATAGAGGGAAAAAATAGTCTTTAATCCATTAAATATAAAGTGTGTGAGTAAACACAATAGTGGGGTGGTGTAACTAGTTCTGTTCATACATTATAAAATTTGTGTGTGTGTGTTTGTGTGTCCTTTAAAAACACACAGAGAGAGACCAGAAGTAAAGGCAACCAAATGTAATCTGTGATTATCCTAAAGATGAGTGATTTTATCCTAATTGTTAGTATGTTTCTGAGTTTCTAATCTAGAGTGGAGAAAAAACAAACTTATTTTAAATCTGAAAAGAATCCTAATAGTAACATACTGGGTAAGATTTGTGGCAGTGCCCCATTCTTTCCTCCCAAGAAAGAAAAGTGAGGGATGCTCTAAGTCCTGGAGACTGACCTTGAAAACATAGGGCTACATCCATGCAGGTTATTTTGGGGATTGGTAGTTTTGCTGAGGTGAGTGTTTTCTGACCAATAAAGCCAAGTTATTTTGGGCCACCATAATTGTGCGTTAGACAGGTGGTTTGTGTATGAAACATTTAATTTACTGGCTATGTAGTCTGTTGACTTTGGATAGGGCTAGAAACAATTCTATACAAGTTTCCCCAAATGATGGGCTCAGATGCTGATCTTGTCACTGTTACAAGCAGATACACATCACCAAGGCTTCTGGAGTGGCAAAAAGGGTTCCGTGGGAAAATCACGGTGTGACTTTCCATGGTCTGTAGACTAACCACTCACTGGGACTGAGTGGCCTTTAGATAGTAATTTTGCAGAGTATGTCAGTGTTGTAGAAGAGCATATTATATGAGAACAAATATTAGTCATGTACCTTTTCTCTATGTATTTTATGGTGTATTTGCATTGGGGGTTTCTGATATTATTTAGAAGGTACCATGTCTTGGAACAACACCTCAGAATATCTTTCAATATTAAATATATATGTTTTTATTCATTAGTACTGACGCAGGCAGCGGTTTGAATAAATCATCTTCACAGTTTGTGCTAGTCTATGTGTCCTAAACTTTGGGTAGTATACACAAATAAGAAGGTAAAAATAAGGAACTGGCAGCTATGCTGATGAGGCTGCAGATGCAGGTGGGGATGTGAGATGGGTAGTCCTCAGAGACCTAGGCTTTAATAGTCATTAAGGATCCCTTAATTCCACACACAGAGACACACACATACTGCCTGGCCACATTTATGTCTCTTTATGACATTAGGGCAACATATTTTGAGAGGAGGGGTAGAATGATGAGCATTTATTGTCTCTGAGACCTAGAGGTTAGATGTCACTCTGATAGTGTCCTGATAGCTGAAAAAGAAAAGTTTTAAGTAAAAGGTAAGTTCCATTTGTGATAGGTGAAAAGAAGAGCATAACATAAGAAAGGATACGGGACAATGATGTTCCTTATGATCGTAGAGGGTAGTAATGGCCAGTCTCCATTACTCATGGGTGTGTAGACATGGAACCACTTAGGCAGCATAAGTGAAGGGACTTTTAGAGATTCTTGAGCTAGAGCAAGAATTGGCCATTAGATTAAGGGAATGCCAAGGCGAACAGGAAGTTACTCACCTCTAGGCCAGTTAGTCAAAAGAAGGGGCAAATGTAATCATCATCATCATCATCGTCATCATCATCATCTCTTGATTGATTTGGAACTTAGCCCCTGTGCATCTGCCATCACTCAGGTGGAAAATGTCCAGTGTAAAGCTTTATTCAGTGTAAGGCATGTGATGTGGTCTGAATTCAAGACAGGAGCTGGAACACCTTGTATTAGCCTGAACAGCTTGAAAGAGGTTCATAAATTTGATAGATTTATAGATACTAAAACTTAAGAAGTCACTAATATGAAAATAAAAAGACAGAACAGGTGAAGAAATGTAATCTATGCTAAAAGAAAACAGCCATCACCTTATATTTTGGTTTAGAAACACCAAATGGAAAGCTTTATTATAGATACAAGGTGACAGTTTCATCTGTAATGGTTGACCTTCAGTTTCAGTACATCTGCATTGGGGTGGAGATATGAAGAGGAGGAGCTCACTTCTTTGATGCTGGGTGGGACTCTCAGGATCATGGGAGGCCAGGCAGGTCCGGGGACTCGACCTCTGAGATATTCAACATTGTGGTGGCATTGCAGGTCATGTGTCATATTTTCTGAGATGTGGAAAGGGACTCACAGTACTGTATGTTATTTGCCAGGCAGAAGATTATATTTCTGATGTCAAGACTTTCAAATCTTACCGAAAAAAATGCATTTCAATAACTGAGTTCATCATTTGATCATAAATTTAAGGTTGATGGTGTGGCAGTAGAAGGAAGCTTTCCTCACTAGGTTGCATATCTACTCCCTAGATAGTGCTTGTTTTTATAGTTCATAGGCTTGTAGGCAGGCAGGAGCAATTAAGGGGACACTCAATAGTGCATAGTGTTTCTCTTCTATTGGAATGATCTATTTCATTTCTAAATGGCAATAAATGCCAAAAGGGATAATAAGCATTATTCAAACCTAGAAGAGTCTAGAACAGGGATATTTTTGTTTTGAATTAATGGAAATAAAATCCATCTTTTCCTAAAATGTCTAGCAATAAACCAGAAGACCTCAAAGTACATGTGACAGAAAACAGAGGGGAAAGGGATTCATAGAAAAATAGAAATAAAAATCCAATTGAGCCTGGTGAGACGACTCAGCACATAAAATGCTTGTCACCATGTATGACGACCTAAGTTAGATTTATAGAACCCACATATGAATGGAGACAAGCACTCCCACAAATTTTCCTCTGACCTGCACATGTGTCAGGTCGTAGCACACGCACGCACACACACACACACACACACACACACACACACACACACACACACACACACACCAGACAGCAGACTTATGATAGATAGATAGATAGATAGATAGATAGATAGACAGATATTGATAGATCATACATAGATGATAGATTAGAGATAGATGATAGATAGATAGATAGATAGATGCATAGATAGATAGATGCATAGGTAAATGGATATTTAAAAAAAACATTCACTGTTCCTAATCTTCCTGAGAATGCAAGTATAAAGGCATCAAGAAGGACTCTGGGTCAAAGCCTACTCATTTTCTCAATAAAAAAACAGAACATGTTCAGGGGCAAGGGAGCTCTAAATTTAAGAGGAAATTCAAGAAAGCACTTATTTATGAAAATACTGAGTCTATACGGGGTAAAACCTCCAACAACAATTCAATACAACACACAAAAATACTCTGTTTCATCCATTTTATATTAAACTGAGATCAGTAGGGACAGCCCTCAATTGCCTTGTGTGCAGATCTTGGGTCCAAACGCTGTCCCTCAAGCCCTAATGATGAAAGACAGAGGTGGAGAAGCTGAAAGTACAATGGATGATATTTCTCATAGACTGCCTTGTCCACACAGATGATTCGCCCACTCTGTGACAGACCCAAGTCACAGTCATTTCCAAATTGAACCCCTTAGCAACTTGGCAAGTCCTGAAGGCCAATTTTCTGAGGTGTTGATTAAATAAAAGTCATGTGCTTTCATACACTAGACGACTTGGAGACAGAGTTTCTATTTTGACAGTGGAAAGGAAGGTTTCCTTTGGTTCTTGGCATCAGCAACTGCCCTCCACTCCCAGTTTTCCTGTTCCATTCAGAGGTGAGGCCACAGATGTGCTTACAGAGTTGAAGTGCTTTTATTAAAAAAAAAAAACAAAACTTTCAAATTCTCTAAAAACCTTGGATATATGTGACTAAAATTTGTTCAATGGAATGTAAAAAGAGTTCGGCTTAGAAAAATCTTAAATGCAAATATTCTAGTGAGGTTCTGATTACATTTTCTTGATGAAAGAACCTTGTTTGACTTAAATCTTGCCTAAGTGAGCTTTTGTGGTTCTTTTTAATATGCTTGCCATTTTTTATGAGACTGGCAGAGTGTTTCTGTCACACATCCTCTCAAAATTAGGTGAATAATTTATTGGTTGGACCTTTAAAATGTTATATCTATTTACTTGTTTTCTCTGTGTGTATGTGAGTAGGCTGTCAACGCTATAGTACATATGTAGAACTCAGAGGACAACCTTGAGAGAGTATTTAGGGGTAGGTGTGAACGTTTTTGATAGAACACAAATTCCACAAGAACTAGCCCAAGTATCAACAAATGAGACGATAAGATAGAAAAGCATTATTACAGCAAAGGAAAAAACCAGCAGAGCAGGCAGACAGACAGTTTACAACATGGGAGAAAGTCATCACCAGCTATACTTCAAACAAAAGGCTAATATCCAGGATTCACAGTGAATTTCAGAAATTAAATACCAAGCAAATAAAACTGCCAATCAATGAATGGGCAAATGAATTGAATAGACAGAGAGACAGACAGACAGACAAAATATCAAATAACTAATAACTAGTTTTAAGTGATCAGGAAAATAGAAATAAAAACTAACTTGAAGTACTACCTCTTTCTAGTCAGAATGACTATCAGCACATCTGACAATAAATGTTTGGAGAGGATGTAGAGAGAGGGGGCACCCCTATTCACTGTTTTGTAGGGAAGGGTGCAAATTAATGCAGCCATTGTGGAAATAAGTTTGGCAATTTCTCTAAAACCTAAAATCAGAACTACCATATGCCCCTGCTATTTAATTCCTGGACCTACATCCAGAGAACTCCATACCCTACAAAAGAGATATTTGCACCCCTATGTTTATGTTTATTGTTGCTTTATTCACTATGGCAAAGAATTGGAATCAACCTAATGGGCCATCAATAGATAAATTTATAATGAAAATTCAGCTTTAAAAAAAATGAAATCACAAAGTTTCCAGGAAAATGTATAGACTTAGAATAGATAATATACAGTGAGGTCACATAATCTCAGAAATAAAAGAAAACATAGTCTCCCTCATGTACAGAATATATCCAATAATAATTGTACACATGTAACCAAGTGTGCATTTCGGTATTGTATAACAGGCAGAAAAGAAAACAAGAAAGGTTTAATATTAGGGCATAGGGAAGGACCAAATTCAGGCAAAAAACATAAATTGTGAAAGAAGATATAAAGCTACTTTTTTTCTAACTCTGTAGACCTTTTGTGGTGATAGATAAGCCCATAAAATATATTTGATAGTGTGACTATAAAATCCACTATCAAATTCCATAGCTTCCATCTTAGAACAGCTACTCTAACTGTATAGAAGTTTGTTGAGCTGAATAGCATTTGCATCTGATCTCATTAATTTTGGTGTGTTATTTTTGCAAAGTTTTATAATAAAGTTTAAAATAAATTTATAAAAATGCTCGTGAAAACTAAGTATTTATTCTTCAATATATATGCATTTAGAAACATTGTGGTCCAAGTTTTGATATCCACATGTAGAAAGGAAAATCTTACAACTTTCTGCAGGTGGAGTATATAAGCAAACCATGTTGCATACAGGCTCCCATGTACTGGACAAAGGGCTAGAAAAGAGAGAAACCTGGAGTATGGCCTCCAGGAAGGAAATTTTGCCTCTAAATCACACTGTGATTGCTCCATACCCACAATCAGGATAAGGAGTCAGTGGACCACCTGTTGGGTTTCCTCAAGCATATCCTAATCTGGATTACACTCACATGTGTTACAAGTAAATAAGACTACAGGAAAGGTAAGGCATAGGTTGTGTCGGTGTCAAATAACTACGTTTTGAAAATAAAAGTTTCTACAACTGAAAAACTATCTTGAAAAATATGTGTATTTTCAGTCAGAAATAATGTAAGCATTTGTTAGACAGAACTCTTTCATTATAAAAAGCAACTGTGTCTTGAGTGACTTAATCAAATACCAGGAAACTGGAACAGAGGGGAAGGCATCCTATTGGGACTCTAAATGAGAGACGCATGGGAGAATAGCAAAATAAAAGGATCCAGAGGGTCCTAGAAATCTACAAGTAGAACAATATGATAGGCAGATTTGGGCCCAGGGGTCCCGCTCAAACTAAGGCACCAGCCAAGGACAATACAGGAGGTAAACTTTAAACCCCTTCCCAGATCTAGCCAATGGTCAGAACATTCTCCACAGTTGAGTAGAGAGTGTGATATGACTTTCTCACGAACTTTGGTGCCTCACATTTGACCATGTCCCCTGGAGGGGGAGACCTGGTGGCACTCAGAGGAAGGACAGCAAGTAGCCAAGAAGAGACTTGATACCCTATGAGAATATATATAGGGGGACATAATCCCCCTCAGGAACAGTCATAGGGGAGGGGAATAATGGGAAAATGGGGGGGGGAGGAATGGGAGGATACAAGGGATGGGATAAACATTGAGATGTAACAAGAATAAATTAATAAAAAAAAAATAAAATAAATAAAAAAAAAACAAAATATGTGTTCATTTAGCTTACATAACTTGGAATTCTAAGAGATAGGACTTTACCGTATGTGTGATGGCTCCACAAACGGAAATTTTTCTTAGGACTATGCTTCTTTCCAACCAGTAGAAAAACCACATGCCAGTTGACATGGCCAGCACTTGCATAAACCTCACCCCCAATCTATTTTTCGTAGGTGAATGATAGCAGCTTCCGCAATAGCTCTGACAGAGACGTCATGAGAGGGTTTTGACGCATCCGACTCCAAACATAAACGCATCATTACACCTGTCGTTAGGCTCATGTTTTTCACAGTATCCACGTTTTGTTTTATATTCTACTACATTTGTGGCTAGGATTGGATAGCAGCAACGGACTCACCCAGAAAATGAAAAACTGGGCTGCCCATGAGATAGTGGGATCCGTTGGATGACGGAGAGGGAGGGAGAGCCAACAGACAAAAACAGCAGCTTTTTTTTTTTTAATGTGTATTTTAAAGAAACAGTAACGGCAGTAAGAATGCAACTCTGTATTATTCCAAAGTACGTTTGTGTTTTCCTCGGCTGAGAGTCTAATAGGTTCATTAGGATTCTAGGACTAGACGTAGTTCACACTCTGGAGGAATAAGGATAGGTTGATGAAAAGAATAAGATATTTGACTCTTAAGAAAACCAGCTCTATTTTGGGAGTACATCTATTCTTTCCAAGTCTTCGTCATCTTTTCTTCCTAAACTCAGACATGGTCTATATCACATGTCCTAGACTGCTACCCTCACCATGGGATGATCTTTAGAGGCTTGGATCCCTGGGTGGGTTGACAATAACATTCAGATGATACATTACACAGTTTCTATCAACATAAAGAGAATATAATTTTTAAAGAGCAATAAGGCAACTTCACTTCATGGGAACTGGGAGAACTGATGAGAGAGCACAGCATTTGCAGACACTAGTTGGAGCAGCGTCCATGTGACACCGATGGCAGAGGGTGTCTCAAAGATTGATCTTAAACCCATGTTCCTGTACCCACCCATGAGTATTTACATACATGTGCACATGCAGTCATATATGTAACACAAGATGCTGGATCCCTGGCTGCTCAGCAGTCCCTAGCATTTCCCGAGCTCCTTGTGGTTTTCTCCACCTGCCATCAGACTGTTCATCTCTTCCTTCCATCAAGTGTGTTCCAAAACCTGGTTCAGTGGTCAGCTTCCTGACTCCCCTATTTAGAATGAAGGCTCCATTCACTGCCTTCCCTGGACAGTCTCTGGGGACTTCATCACTTCAACTGCCACACTGTGCTTATGTGTGGCTTTACCTAGTTGTGTGTTTCCCTGGGAGACCCCCCAGAACTGCCAAGAAAGCCCCTTTTGGATGGTCTGTGCCTTTTCTAAAACCGATGGAAAGGAAAACACCAGCATCATTCCATGTCCCCTTCCCAGGCCCAGGCTTTGCAAAGACTCTTCTCCTTTAACCACTGGGAACCGCACTAGGGTTCAGATGCCTGCAGTAGACAAGTTTTTCTCTCAGGTGTAAGAAGAGTTTGATGCATCCAGCTCCAAACACACGTGAATCATTAGACCTGTCATTATGTTCGTATTTTTCACGTTATCCACGTTTTGTTTTATCTTCTACTAAGCCAGTGGAGATACTGACACACAGTGGAGCAGGTACACAACACTAGTGATGGCAAATCCTTCTGAATATCAGGTGTTTTCCAGTTCTTCTCTCCAACCGAATTGGTAAAGGACCTAACTATGCTGCCCAATTATAGATAATTAAGCGTAATGTTTGTGACAGGTCAATTATTTTTGGCATATAACAGAAGAAGAACTTTTTTAAACTGAATGGAATGATGTAGGCATAAGAAAACCCCTTTATTTCACCTCTGCCTGTGCACACATGGGTTTTGGTGCTTGTATCTGATTAAAAAAATATAAAAAAAAAAGAAAGTTATAAATTGAATTTGTGCTGAACTCTACCTCATTTTAGCAATAACGACTCCAGACATTTCTACGCTATCAATGGGGGGGGGGGCTCATTTGATTTATTATAACATTCATTTGCAGTATTTTATGATTTTGTTTAATAAATGTCAGCATTTTTTAGTGTGTTTGTATAGCTGGAGGGGTAGCCCAGTGGTAGAATGCTTATCTAAAATACCACATCACTGAAGTTGATGCCCAACATCACAGGGGAAAAAAGAGATAGTTATGCTGTTTTGCTTGACTACTAATCATTGTGGCAATAATTCAGTACCCAAAAAGGAATGTGATTGTATTATCTTACAGTGAAAAGAAATAAAAAACGTATCTTTCACTTATGAACATATTTTATACAAAAAAAAAAGTTTAAAATACATCTTGAGCAAAAAGTACATTCAGTTAAGACAAGATTTTATTAGACTATGAAATGAAAATAAATTCAAGGAGGAAGATATGTGGTCTAAAGCTTTTCCTGTTTGAGGAGGATTTTTTTGTTCATTTTTCTGTGGAGTGTGCTGTGAGTGGCATTTTGAGTCTTTGGATTACAGTGTTTTAATTAACGAAGCATTTATACAAAAACATTAATGTTTACAGTGAAATTGAACTGTCGTAACCTGTTGCAATCACTTGAATTCATGGCAGTAATTTTGAGGCGTTATTTTAAAAAGGAAAGAGAAATGCAATGGTTTAGCGTTGCCCAGGAGATACAGAAAAACACACTGAATACATCATGTGAATTTACATTGCTGCATAAGAAGCGTTTGCTCTGTTTTCCCTTTGTTCCCAATGTGTATCACATAGAGAACCAAGACAGTGGGTTGGGATAAAGGACAAACATCAGTTGCTGGCTTTGTATGGTGTGTGGGACCCACCAGGCTCAATGTGGGACATAGAAGTATTTTGTCTTTTTTGTCTAGTCCATATAAATTTAGTAAAATCGACACTTGGGGACTCTCCTTTCTTGATGACTAGTGAAAACAGGATATGATGTAAGGTTTTTTTTTCCTTCATTGGTCAAAACAACAATTAAAAAAATGAATCCATTTTGATGGGATTTCATCCATACGCTGTTGAGTATCAGTGGTTCCCTTCCTCGGCCTGTGGGACACTGGGAGCTGCTACTCAGTCTTACCGTGCGTGCGACATCACAGGAGAGCCTTGGACCCCAGCAGGGAACGCAACAGTGATCTGCATTCAAAATGTACTTTAAATGAACGTTTGTCATTTTCACAGCATGCTTGTTTTGAAAATTTTTTAAGCTGAATCGTCATAGATCAGGGATTGTCTTCTTGAAGAGATTGCTGTTTGGGGTGTGACATTTTCACCTGATGGCTTTGTGAAAGACATGTACAAATGAACTAGAGGGCTGAGAGCAGTTGTCGAACTTGAACTACTAGTTAGTACCCATTCGCATTAATTTCTTACACTTGAACTAGACGTGTTCCCACAGTCCTCATGTGGAGGCTGGTGCTTTCAAAGTGTAGAGTTGCATACTTTAAGCAGACAGGGGAACGACTAGGTTCAATGGCTTCTCATCTGGAAGAGAACTTAATTAAGAATTTATATTAGAGGGTTCCTCTAAAGACAAAATGTGTTTTCACATTTCCAAATGCTTTGCTTTTGAGGTCAAAAAAAAAAAAAAAAAAAAAAAAAAAAAGACTCAAATCTTCAGAGAAAAGTATATTTGCCGTAATATTAATTAACTTAAAAATAATGGCTCTCTCTCTCTCTCCCTCTCTCTCTCTCTCTCTCTCTCTCTCTCTCTCTCTCTCTCTCTCTCTCTCTCTCACACACACACACACACACACACACACACACACACACACACGAGAAGAAAGGATGGAGATGATGCTATACACGCTTCAGATGCAGAACTAGTTACCAGGCAACAGTGAATGAGTGTTTTCCATGTCTTAATTTGAGATTTCAAAGAGACTTCTGGGCCTGTCAGAGATTTTAGTGATTATCAGGACTGTGAGAGGGACTTCCAGAGTTCAGAATAGAAGTTGAACTGGGGTGGGCTTCAGACTCTGAAGTCAGTGCTCTTGGGCTCCTGGTGTGAGGATTGGAAACTACACATAAAAAGGGTAGAGCACAGAGACTCCCTCGCCGCCATTGCAATGCCAGCTGCTCCTTTTCTGTTTAGAACTGATAGAGAAGAAAAACCTCTAGCCATTATCTCATTGAGAAATTATAAAATATTTATACATTTTAATAAAATATATTAATATAATATTATATATAAAGTTCATGGAGTTAATCTTTGGAGCTAGTCAGAAGAAAAGAAACTTGGGTGAGTAATCATGGCTTGTGGCATCTGAGTCAAACCAAAGATTCTCTAATTCTCTAACTGGCTCAAATGATCAGAAATTACCTGGCCAGTGATGCTCATTCAGATTGGCCTCAGAGGGGCATTTGTACCTATCTGAAAATCTGTATTCCTTTGCTTCACAAGAACAGATCCACAAAAATGTTCATAAAGCCCCAAGGACCTCTTCAAAGCCTCTGCAGATGTGGCCCTGACTTGGCTATAGCTCTGCCTACGTTAGGCAAGATTAGCTACCACTGACCAGCCCAAACCTGGCACCCATGCCCCCCCCCAGCTCCTTTCAGCATTTGTACAGTTACTATTTCAATTCCTGTATGACTTCTCCTGGGACACTCAGTTAAAGCCTCAAAAGGTCTTTCTTACCTGCGCCTGTGACTCTGTCTGCCTACCCCGAGGCATAGATGGTGTGACATGACTGTGTGTGCCCTAGATACAACCTACACAAACATCACCCAGGGGAAATGGAGGGCCTGTCTAGGAACTTTGGCCTTAATTCTCCATATGACATATTCTTAAAGGGCTTAACAAGCAGGTCCTGAATAGAGGTGCATTTGACATTTCCCTAATTGGCTAGAAAAACAGTGGAGGTTAGATGGCTGCCACAGATGACTCAGTGGATGCCTCTGATTCTCCTTGGGGTCTGGGAGCCAAGGAAACCTCATTGTCCTAGTCACTCACATTTCCTATAGGGCCAGCCGAAAAATGACTGTCAGAGCAACAGTAGTAGCTACTGCAGAGATGCAAGAGGGCACGCAAAGGCCTTCTCAATCCAGCCTCCCTCACTTTGCCAGTAGAAGTCCGCAAGAGTTGCCCCGCATTGTGCTATGACTATTGATGTCTGCCTGGCTCCTCAGAAATTGAGCAGGGCTTGAAAACCAAGTTCCCAGGCCCTGTCATGAGGCTTTTTCTACCCCAGCAGCCACTGGGCAGTAGAGATCTAACAGTGACATATGCACCTTTGCAGCAATGCGAGGAGCCAAGGAACAAGTCTGTTAAATTTTGAATCCAAGTTCTTTAGGCTTCATTCTTCATGGCTACAAGCTATTTGTATTCAGAATTTTTTTAAAAAGCAATTATTGAATTTAATTGACCTGTAATTTAGTTACTGTTCTATTGCTGTGAAGAGACACCATTACCGAGGCAGCTTATAAGAGAAAGTATTTCATTGGAGGATTGCTTATAGTTTCAGAGGGTTAGTTCATCTGCATCATGGCAGAGAGCATAGCAATAAGCAGACAGGCATGGCGCTGGAACAGTCGTTGAGAGCTTGTATCTGACCCATAGGATGCAGGCAGAGGGAGATTGAGCCTAGTGAGGGCTCTTGAAACCTCACAGTCCACCCCCACTGACACATCTCCTCCAAAAAGGCCATTCGCCTTGACCTTCCTAACAGTTTGCCAACTGGGACCACAACATTCAAATAAATGAGGCAGTGTGGGCCATTCTCACTCAAACCACGACAACTTGTTTCTTTAGTGATGGTGGCAAAAGTCAAGGCAAGACATTCTCCAAGAACTAGGCCCATCCGCAGCCATGAAAACAATCCCAGTTCCATTCAGTAGGTCACAAGCAAACCGGAGAAATATGGAAGAAGGGGTTCACTGGAAGTGGGAGGGGTGTGAAAGAAGTTGGTTGGGAGTACAAATTATCAAAATACACGTATGAAATTGTCAGGAAATAAAAACAATTTTAAAACCACAATGTATATACTCACTTAGAAGCCTATATTTGCCATATAATACAGGATAACCATATTGCAGCACAGACCTAAAGAAGCTAAATAATGAGGGAGGATGCTTAGTTCTCATTCAGAAGGGTGGATGGAATAGACACTGAAAACAGATGAAGAAAGGAAACAGGACAGGAGCCTACCGTAGATGACCTCTGAGAGACTCCACCCAACAGGGGAATCAAAGCAGAAGCTACATTTCCCAGCCAGACTTTGTGCAAAGCATGGGGAGTCTTGTGGAAGAGTGAGGGGATAGAGGGGCCTGGAGGGTTCAGGAGCTCCATAGGAGAACCAAACAGACAGCAGGTCTGGGCCTGGAGTGGGGAGGGGGCCCTGGAAACTGATGCACCAACCAAGGACCATGCATGGAGAGGACCTAGGCCCCCTGTTCAGAAGTAGCCAAAAGGCAGTTCAGTCTTCACGTGGGTCCCCTAGTGATGCGAGTAGGGACTATCCCTGCCATGGACTCTGTTGTCTGTCCTTTGATCGCTTCCCCCTGGTGTGGTGCCTTGCCATGGGGAAGAGGATGCCAGCAGTCCTGATGAGACCTCATGGGCTGGGGTCAGTTGGTGGGGGAGAGCGGCTTCCACTCTCTGGGGACTAGGGGAGAGGCATGAGGGAGAAGGAGGGTGGGATGGGGAGGAGAGAGGGTGGGGGCTCTGATTAGGATGTAGAGTTAATAAATTTGGGGGGAGAATCACAATTTGAGTGGGGACTGGGGAAATAGTTCATTTAATAGTCAGTAACATGGTTTGTTTTTGTTTTGTTTTGTTTTGTTTTGTTTTTTGCACAAGCATGAGGACCTGAGTTTGATGCATAGAGCCAAAGAGAACAATAAGGAAGCCAAGGAAGAGAGAAATGAATGCCTACTAGCAGACTCCCGCCCTGCAGTCTGATCATGTGACACCAGGGCATGAGAGTTCTGAGTGGGGCTTGATGTCAGGAGTAATGTGACACAGGTGCTGACTCAAAGGCTGTATGAGGAGCAATCTCAGTTTATCACCAAATATTTATCTATGTAATTTTGTGTGCATTCGTTACTTCTCTCATGTCTGTAGTAAAATTCTTGAAGGGAAAAAAAAAAAACATAAGAAAGGAAAAGGTTTTTGTTTTTTGTTTGTTTGGTTGGTTTGGTTTGGTTTTGTTTGGTTGGTTTTTGTTGTTTGTTTGTTTGGTTGGTTGGTTTTTGGTTTTTTGGTTGTTTTTTTGTTTTGTTTTGTTTTTTTGTTTTGGCTTACAGTTCTAAGGTATAGCCATTGTGGTGAGGAAGGCAAGGCGGCAGTAGCATGACGTATCTGGTCACCTTGCATCAGAACTCAGGAAACAGAAGTGAATGTTGGTGTTCAGCTTGCTATTTTAGTATCCAATCCAGTACCCTAGATCACAGGTTGACATTAGCCATCACACACAGGCAGCGTTTCTTGTCAGTCTTTTCCTGTCAAGTTTTGCACCGGGCGTGGTGGTGCACGCCTGTAGTCCCAGCACTGAAGAGGCAGAAGCAGGGGGATGCTGGGCTCCAGGATAGCCTAAAAAAGAGTCAGAAAAACAAGTCTTGTTCAGCAGTGCGCTGAAGTTTACTGCATTGCCTTCTGCATCTATGCCTTTCCCAGCCCCCTCTCTGTCATTCTCCATCTGCTTGGAGCTCTTTCTGTGAAATCTGTATTCCTTTAACTGTTCACTTTTAATGTCTTGTTTGTTTGTTTGTTTGTTTGTTTGTTGTTTGTTCAAGATCTCACATAAAGCAACACATGAAGGGATTTCCCTCTGGTTTGTTAATTACACGTTGTTAGTCGCTGTTGAGATGTAATGTTTAGAGACGTGGAGTGTGACTCATATGAATACACACTAATATCTTTGGAGCATGCACTTGTGCGTGCCTAGGCCCTACACTCACATCACAAATCCAGGGGCTATTTATTGGGGGAAAGAGAGACTTCGAAACACAGTACATGGTTCTAGCCTCCAATCTTAAGATCTAGAATCTATGCCTACTGACTTACAACTTAGAGTACAGCTAGTCTAGAGTAATCGGCCTCTGTCCTGCAAACTCCAGCTCTGCACATAAAGCTTTCTGATTCAGAGAAAGAGAAAAGGTGGCCTCTCACTATGGATATTTAACATGTCTCCAGTTAGTGGGGTGCCTGCAGCATGCCCTGTCAGGTCTCGAAGAGGCAGACTCTAAGTTCAGCAGACAGCCACACACAGCTCTGCACACCAGAATGCTCATGGACACCAACCACCAGCACTTAGGTTCTCATACTATGTCATCTTACCTTCCCTTCCAAGCTAATCTCTTACCTACACAAAGAACTACATTGTCCCAAGTAGAAAAATTAAGACAGGTCCACTTGTTGAGGAAGAATGTCACTAACATGTAGACCACATTTCCAGCATCCTTCTGCAAGAATGCTATTCAGAAGTGCCCATAATACCAGAGTGGCCTATTTCTGCTTATTCTTAATGTTTTTGTTTCCTTGTTTGTTTAAGAAAGTCATTTTTATTATTCTTTTTATTTTTGAAATTATAGTTCATTTCTCCCTTCCCTTTCCTCCCTCCAAACTCTTTTATATACACCTATACCCTTCCTTGCTGTTTTTCAAGTTCACGGGCCCATTTTTCATTAACTGTTATGTATATGTATGTGTATACATAAATATATATGAAGTCATTTTAATTCAAAAGTCAGGCTACAAACAACTGCCTGCATTATCACTAGTTTGAATATTATTCACCATAATCACCTAAAGGATGCATGTTTAAAGGGCTAATTAAGGGTTTGAAGATGTAGCTCCTTGGTGCGGCACTTGCCTAGCACATGCAGTGTTCTGGATAAATCCTTAGCACCACAAATATAAATACATAAAAGGCTAACCAACCAAGTGCCCAGTTTTTTTATGGGGAAAAAAAGTTTACATTCAACTATGCATACACATAAGGGTCCTTCAGAGTGAAAATGTTTCCAGAGAGTGTTATAGGTTTGGAAGAGGGTCTTCCTTATTTGGATATACCTTAATCTCACATTTCAGAGTCAAAGAGATGTTGTCCATGTTAGGGAGCATGACACCTGGCTGGCTTTTGTTGACCTGTCTTTGTATGTCCTCTCCAGTGAGTCTGCCTCTGGGCCCTGGCAGCCACTGCAGCATGGGTGGAGTCTCACAGGTGCCTCTGGAGGCTGAGGAGACAGCATCTGTGGGCAGCTGTTTTGCATCAGAGGATACAACCGAGGACTCAGGGGTGATGAGCTCTCCCTCAGATGTCATCTCTCTGGACTCGCAACAAGACAGCATGAGATCTAAAGATAAATGGTCCACAGACCAGGAGGACTGCAGTGACCAGGACCTGGCTGGAACTCCAGAACTGGGTCCCCAGAAGAGCCCATCATTGGGAAAAAATGGCTCTGGGAACTCAATTCTAAGGTGAGTCATGAGATGAATAGCCGTAGGTAGACTCACCTACACTCAACTCCTACTTTTCAATGACAGAAACCTGTGTCAGGATGATCATCTAATCATGATTATTGATACCCCAGTGCCAATTACCTTCCACAGATTTGTCCCCATCCTAACTTGCAGTTTGTTTTTCTCCAGTCTTTCCTATCTTTATGCTGTGTGTAGATATTAAGATGCATTGCAAGCAATGCATTAGAATGCCCAGTATATCTGGACGCATGATCCAAAGGCACTATAATTGTGGTATATGTTTCTACTCAATGATGTTAAAAGTCACCATTGATAACACATATATTGTCCATTCATGTATCTTTCCTTTTCATAGTAATATTGCACCAGGTTGTTCCAGGTTTTCAGCACTGGAAATGATAAGCAAATTACATGTATGTTTCTATTTAATATAGAGTTTTCCCAGGGAAAAGTTAAATAATCAAAAAATTCACCAATTACATGGAATGTTGGCAAATAGTTTATCTTTGTGTCTGTGGCACCCTGTCCTCCCACTTCTACACAAATGTTTATGGTTAGTAGACATTCTAAGCTTTGCTGATCCCATGGGTGTCAAATAGCATCTCAAGGGTCTTCAATTTACAGTCCTTGGATAGTAAAGATAACCCATATAATCTGTTTAATAACAATTTGATCTTTCTTTTTATGAGTTGTTTCTGTATTCTTTATCCTTTTAGAAATGTATGCTTTTTAAATCACTGACTTCATTAGAGGCTATTTGACATGCGGAGTCTCTAAATCTGCAGCTTAAATTTAACTTTGTTATTTTAAATTGCACAGTCATCTCCTTAGGTCATATGGTTAAATGTATCCTTCCCTTCCAAATGTGTATAGCCTCTGACTATTTAAAAGATCATTCCTAGTCCCTTGAGGAATAAATTGGCTGAAATGCCATTGCTTTCTCACATCAGGGTGCTCCTCTTCCTGTAGTTCATTTTCAGTTATGATGTGAAAATAATGGTTTTTTTTTCACCAGGATCCACTTCCTCTCTAGATTGATGGCAAGTATCAGTAGCTGCATTGCTCTGTTTGGACTGCTTTGTACAGCACTGGTCCCTATCACCTTCCTTTATCCCACCTTGCTCACCATGTCAACTGAGCATGACTAAGACACTAAGTTATCACCTCAAGAGATGACTCCGGGTCTCTCGTTTCATGAAATGCAAACTATAGATGAGAAAAAGTTTGTTTGTTTGTTTTTTGTTTTGTTTTGGGTGTTTGTTTGTTTGGTTTTTGTTTTTGTTTTTTGTTTTTTTTTGTTTTGTTTTGTTTTGTTTTGCAGAAATTATCTCAGCTGAAAAACCACACATTCTCATACCACGGTGTAGCACGTATTTCCAAATATGCAGTGCATAACCTTGCCAGGTGGTTAATGTCTGTAGTGTAAGAAAGGGTGGAAAGTCAAGTACTGGGTCTGGCAGATGGTAAGGCCAAGGGACATCACTAGAGAAGCAGTATGGGTGGAGAATTTAAAGGTTTCACCCAAAGACAGCAGCCCTCTTCTGGACGTCTAGTTGTCACCTGGAAAAGAGGTTGTAGACTTTAAGTGGACAATGTCTGACATGTGCCAGACATCTAGATTTGTATATGTCACATCTCACAAATTTAAAATGCTGTTAACTAACCTAAGCATTCATTGCCAGACTAAACAGATGCCCACACCACTGTGACCAGTTTTCAGGTATGCCTTTAACTAAGGATATAGGGGTACCTTCACCATTCCAAAACTCCCAGAGAAGCTGTTTAACCTGAGTGCCCATCTATAAACTTTTGAATGTAGATACAACTATTCAAATATTTCCTGTATGATAGGACTTCAAATAAGTCTATGTACAAATATGTTTGGGAATCAATAATAGTCTCCTTTTAGCCTCAGTTGGATATTAGAAGATCTTGAAGACAAGGACATCAGTTTGAGCATCCCCCTGCAAGAGGCCTCCATGTTGTCTTTAGGTCTTTAGGTCTAAGCACTGTTTGAGAACTCTGTTCAGTGCCCCGTTCCTCCCTCCAGGGTTCACATTTAGTGCAGATGCAAAAGTCATGTGGCAAGAAAGAAAATTAGTCTCTTAATGAAAGTAGTGACTTTGGGGCTGGACGGTTGACTCGGTGGTTGAGAACACTTGTTGATCTTGCAGAGGACGCAGTTTCCTTTCCCAGTATGCACATGTTGGCTAGCAACTAATGGTAATTATAGTCTAAGAGATCCAACACCCTTTCCTCACCTTTGCAGGCACCAGGCATGCACATGCAGCCAAAATACATGTACACATAAAGTTAAGTAACTCCTTAAAGTACGTGATGAGTTTTGTGTTCAGATCCACAGAGTTGCCACACTGAAAACTTGGGTTGTAAAGAGGCAGAGGAGGTGGAGGCAGGACTGGGATTCTGGCAAACTGTAAGAGATGACTTCTCCACAGAATGCAGGCGGGGGACTGGTGAAGCAGGCATCCAAACTGTGAATGGTCACTTAGAGAGATTACAGCCCATTCCAGAGGACTAGTGGCCATTTACACACACACACACACACACACACAAGCACACCCAAAAAGAGTGACATCATATTCAGAAAATAGTGGTTGACACAACTAATAAGGAATAAGTTTCCTGATAACATCGTAGGAAGGACATGTGCCATGTTGCCCTTGTTAACACTTTTCTTTCACTGTGCCCTGAGTATGTGCCCCATGGGCATATGACCTCTGTTCTTCGTAACTAATGTTTTGTCTCTCATTCCAAACTCTTGGCTCTACCCAGAATGATTCAAATCCAATATCTAGCTTCTGCAACTAATCTTAAGATGGCTATTTGCATTCCCAAAGGGGTTCATCCCATGTGAGGCATCATGATGGTGTGAGACAAGGCTTTGTTCTGTCACTCTCAGTCACCTCTGGGTGCCAGGCTTTACAAGCTTGAGGAAATCAGAAGTTACCCTTTGCCATAACCAGCAAGGTCTGGACCTGGGATGAAAGTGGACTCTATTAAGTTGTTATACATGACCTCAACATGCAGAGCAGCTCCGTTATGGGACCCGTCACTAGGGAAATAATGGTTACTCATGGGCTTTAAACTTTGCTAGCATGAGATTTTCGGTTGTCACGTCTTCATTACTCAGGAAGTCACACCTTCCTTACTCAGAAAGTCACGAAATGCTGTTTGAAAAATCATGTAAAGATGAGTCATGACCCAGAAAAGCCCAGAAGCCCTGGTTTTCTCAGCTGTCTCCTTTCTCTTGTCTTCACATGTTTCAATCATCTGTATCTGGTAGGGTAAGATTGCCTGGAATTTGAATGTTTAAAGCTTAGACACAAATATTGTTTTCTCCCAGGCACCTACCTACCTGCCCAAGAATACTGTTAAGGTCACCCTCTGCTGCCAGCTATCTTTTTTTCTACTGTGCAGTCAGCTGGGAGAGTTATGGCTCCAATTTGATATGGCTATGGTTTAGACACTTAGCTCATTGCCACCATGGCTGCTTCTTCATTGCTGCTGATGTAGCTGAGTACCACCCAGTGTCCCTGGAGCCTTGGCTTTAAGTTTAAGAACCTTAGTAGTAAAGCTCTGTCTTCTACAAAAATAAAGCAGGTGAGAATAGTTGGTTGAAATCCCAGCATATTGTATATGGCACAGTTTGATAAGAGGGTACTTTCCCATCAACTCATTGGATTAGACTTAGTTGCAAATGTTTTGCTGCCCTGAATTCAAACTCTACCTTGTAATTAGGACATGAACTTTCCATCGTCTTCCTTTAAACTTGGTACATAAAAGAAATTCCCAAAAAGAATTCTGGCCAAAAGGTACATGTGTGCGCACGCGCGCGTGCACACACACACACACACACACACACACACACACACACACACACACACCTAATAAATAATAAGTTTCCTGACAACCTCCTAGGAAGGACATGCACCATGGTCATAGCAGTTTTCATTCACTGTGCCCTGAGTATGTGCCACGATTTGAAATATTCATGAGATGGTGGCCCCCTTTTCTGGGAACACTTGGAGCTTCACAGGTGGCTTTGTGCTGGGAAATGGCTATAATGACTGCTGGATGGACTTACAACCCTCTTCTTGTCCTTTATTGTTGACTCAAGTCAACATTCCTTATTCTTAAGGAACAGCTTGACAAAAGTGTGCCCTTGGCCTGCAAAGTCACTTCTCCCTTCTAATTTTTTTTTTTCTCAATAAAATTGGGATTTGTAGTATTCCCTCTTAGAATAGTGCCTGGCATATTGCCAGCCCTCTGAAAGTAGTAACGGGTTTTATTATTGCTGCTATTGCTATCATTTATAATTCATGGATGAATAAGACAAACAGAATTTGTCGGATCATCTTTATGACCATTCCCAGGGAGAAGCAGAGTGAGTGTGGCCTCTCCCACTGTAAGGAACCAGCAATGCTTCTAAACTATGCACCTCAGAACAATCTGGCTGTCACCGGGCACCTTATCTGTCTATATATCAGCCTCACAGAACTCTTGAGTCCTAAAGTTCCTTTGGGAGCATTCATTATGAGAGATGCTATAAGACGTAGATAAGAAAGATAAACCACACCGTAGATTTGGGGTTTTCTTAATAGTGGAGCCAAAGGCAATCACATGCAGCGCCTCCCAAAGTACAAAACACATTCTAGCTTCTGCATCCCAAAAAGACAGTAGAAAGATGTTGACCAGAAGTGGTTGCTAGGGGAAAAGGAAGTAACTTTACTCGGTGCTTTAGCTACTAGTAAGTTGCCCATATTCTAATAAACAGTCTCCCATCCCTATTCATACTCATTCAACTCAGTGGGTCACAAGTAACCATAAAAATGAAACACATGAAAGCGGAAGTGACCTTTTGGGAAGCATAAGGGCTCAGTCGGACTGTGATGACGATGAGAGAAGGGGATGAGGGTGTGAAATGATCAAACATCATATATACACACATGAAATTTTCAGAGAAGTTGAGTTTCTTCACTTCTTCAGGTGAAAAGGGGGCCTCTATTTCACCCCACCCATGGCCTCACTCTCTACCTGGCAACCCTTTAAAGATCTCCCTGGCCTCGGTTTGTTGGTAAACGGTAGGAGAGATGTTCATAATTGCAGGATAAGGAAATGCTTCCCGTACTTGCAGGCACGTGGGTCCTGAGTTTTTTTTTTTTTTTTTTTTTTTTTTTTTGTCACCCAGCATCTGGATCCCTTATCTAGAGCTCCAGGAACTGTGGTCACAAAAGTTTCAGAAGTCATCATGTGGTGCAGACCATAATACCTGTAGTCCTAGAAACTGTGTGACCACAGCAGCCTTTACAAACAACGCCATGTAAATCCCTGAACAGCCATTCCCATCAGCCCTCAGTAGCCCCAGGAATACTTAGAAGCATGTTGAGTATTGGACAGTCCTTCAAAGTAGCATTAGGACCCATGGGAATGTGGAAAGCACTGGGAAAACCACTCATTTGGTAGAGTGCTTGCTTTTGTGCATGGGGCCATGATTTGATCTGTAGTACTATACGAAAATGTGTATTTCTGCACTTTACAGTAGCCACTAGTCAGATTAGCTGCTAAGCCCTAGCCAAATGGCTCTTCAAGTTGAAATAGTTTACATATGTAAAATATTCACCAAATCAAGTGATTGGCAAAGACATTTACTAATCACGGGTATAAATAAAGCTAAAATTAGAACAATTAAAATTACCTTCACTTCTCTCCTTTCAAATAGGAATGCAAGAAGATCTAAAATTACACATATGACCCCCAACGTACTAAACACTAGTGTTCGACTCTAAGGCTTTATCACTGGGGATGCTTACATCAGCAACAAGAGGGTCAAGCATGTGCCACAGTCACCTGGTTTCCCAAGCTTCCCCCTTCCAGGCTGTCCTAATCATTTTGCAGTCCCAGGGTTGCTCTGGTCTTCATAAGCAAATTCAACCGCTCTCTCCCTCTGAACACATGATGCTTTTCCTCTCAAACATTTTTCACAACTGTATACATTTCTTAAAGAAAACTATGCAAATCACAAAACAAACATAACTTGACGTGCTGTGAGTTGGAATCGTGCCATTCACCTTTTTTTTTTTTTCTTCCTAATAGCAAATAGAAAGAAAGACTCACCAAGCTCCTGTTTGTCCTGGCACTCAATATCCCTGTTCTCATATGCTTGAAGCTACATAAACAGTGCTGAGTCCAAGCTGGACCAGAGCTGCCACAACCGGATAAGAGGCATAGCCTCCAACTCCACCCTGAGTCCCAAAGGGCAGTGCAGATGAGGCACATGAGCCTCCCAGACAGATGGGTTTGGAAGTTCCTGGTGCTCTTTGGTTGCCCCTCATAGCTTATGCAGCAGCAGGACCAACATTATCACATTCTCTGCAGTTGTCGCCTCCAATGCTGTGTGAGAAAATAGCTCTGGCTGTGTTTATTCAACATGTGCAGGCTGATAGCGAAATGCCCACTTAATGTTTGTTTGCTTTCTATTTTCTTGGTCTTCAGCCACAACAAACTGCCAATAAGAGCCATATCTTAAGATTCGGTCATAGTTGGGGTGGGGGAGGAAGCCTGGGAACGAAACATCCGTGCACGTTTGCTTTATGTCAGCAGATGGGTTGCTTTCTGCCCACTAGGCAGCGTTAAAGGATATATGCCTGGTGCTCTCCTGCAAGCCCACAGGAAGCTACCTTCAAGGCCCTTGATTAAGTTCAGGTAAGTTTCAAAGAAGAGTGGCGTGTTGTGCATCAGTGTAGCCCTTTGCGACAGTGGATATGAGTGTGCAGGAAAAGCAAACCCCGCTTGATCCCTACCCCCCAGAAAATCGTAGATAGGAGATCAAAAATTGGAAAATTGCCATTGGCTTTTGACCTTGACTAAATAAGCCTTCATGCAGAAGCTCAGATCCAAAGAATAGCCATCCTTAAGGCACATCTGAGTTAGATGACACTGAAGGAGCTGTGAGAGGGACCACAGCTACCTCGCTTAGAGATTTCAGAGACTTGGTAGCTTTGTAAGAGACATAATCCACGCCCAGCAGTCGTTAGGGCTTCATGCACTCCACAAGGCACCCAGGTTGGCTACTTCTGGTATATGAATAAGTATGACCCTAAAGACATGAATCACATCAGAGGGCCAGGGAGCAAGGCCAGAGCCATGGGAGATTAGGAGTGTGCTGGCTTAGTGGGGGATGGAGTGGAGAGGGGGTAGGGGGTGGGAGTGGTTGCAGGGGAAACCTGTTAGTCTGTGAGACAGTAAGGAAAGCGAATGGTCAGGGGAAAGAGACATAGGTAAAGGAGTAGCTTTACTAGTATAGAACCCTCATGCATCAGCGAAGCAGTTGTTCTGGCAGGAGGGAAGAAACTAGCTGAGAATGCCCACACACCTAGAGCTGAGCTACTGATGGCTAAAGTACCTGAGACTGATGCTGAGTGGTAGGAGAGTGAGGAACGACCAACGCTGCTCCAAACTGACTATAGTTTTGCCCCTGATGCCCAGTGAGAGCCTGAGCCCAGTAGTCGCCTGTAGGAAAGAAGGCATTGCAGACCATTTATGTGAAGAAACGTTTAAACTCTTTTACAACAACAACAACAAAAGAACTAACTAGAGTCTGAAAATAGCGCATTTAAAATTTTTCACATTAAAATAGGTTTGTCAGGCGTGGGAAATAGTTCAGTCAGTGAAGTGCTTATCATCTGAACATCTGCATCCAATCTCCATAACATACGTTTTTTTTTAAAGCCCAGGTAATGGCATGCGTTTTCAATTCTAGCACAATGGAGGCAAAGACAGGGAGATCCCTGTAGTTCACTGACCAAACAGCCTAGCCTACATGGCTAGAGAGAGGCCCTGTCTCAAAAATCTACATTCAAGCACATAAGAGTATTGGAATACGTAAGCATGCACTTTTAAAAATTGCTTTATCACACAGGTTCTTTAGAGTAAAGGTCTCTGTAATTCGTCCTTTCCAGCAAGGCTGGCTCATTCCTCGCTCACCCTTGTCCACAGGCATAGGCGGTGTTTAAGTCATCACAGTTATGCTATATATAGTTCTGTGGTTTTTATTTTTTTCACGTATTGTGCTAGAAGCAGCATTAGTCGGTATTTCTCCATAGGCTGTCTGATTGTCATGGTTACTGATTGGACTGTATTTTTCCACAGGCTCTCTGATGTCAGAGTTACTGATTGTATTGCCCTTTACAATGTAGATAGCTCTCCTTGCTGCTGAATATTTTAGATTTCTTCACAGAATACAATGAACACTAATGTATTTATATTTTAACCTTCCATTTAATTGTTTCCTTTAAAAGATAGTGTCTGTTATATGGTTCCATATTGCTTTCTGTTTAAAACGAGCAGCAGGTGTGTGTGCCTTATATTCATTGCTGTTTCATTAGCTCATACTAATTTCTAGTCTAACATTTATTTTTAAAATGGTGGAATTTAGTTTTAATTCTTACTGGTAATATTCTCTTCAGTGTCTCCTGAGTGATACAACCATACAGTCTTTGAACAAAGACAAACAATTTGATGTAAAATGTATATATGTGTATGTATATATATATATACACACACATACACACACATATATAACATTAATATAATATATTATATATATATATATAATATACAATATATATAAAATTATCTTTGGCTGAACTTTAAGCATCCTAAACTACAAGTATGAATTTAAAAGTGATCTGTTTTATATATTGAATACCATTTTGCCTAGCAATTTCCATATTTTCCTCTGCCATACAGTAGAGCAGATATTTGAGGTTTTTTTTTTTTTTTTCATCACATTCCCTGAAAGAGAAACAGCTTTAGCAAACTGCACTGAAACAATTAAAGGCCAGAAGCAAAGCAGTGGGAAGAACCATCGAGCACCTCTTGTGGTCCTTATTAATTGGTCTGCATGCACACACATCTCCAGCCAGCCCCTTTTGTCTAGCCTGTCAGAGGACATTAGCTGAGACTAACCCTGAAGCTGCTTCCTGGCTCCCAAATGGACATAGTCACTAAGGAAGAAAGACTCGTTTATTAGAATAAAAATTTTGCTGCGTAAGTGAGGGCTGTACAAGGCACATTTCATGCATCATTATCTGGGCCTGATTAGCACTGATGGAAATTGGTCCTCAATCTTAACAATCAGCGGAAAGGAACCTTCAGCTTTCACTAAGACGGACAATTGCCGCAGACATGTCTGCGCTTTTCTGCACAATAGGAAAACAGAGGCAAAGGCCCTTGCAGAGGCAGCTTTCAAATTGTTTTGGCAGCAGTTGTCTCACATATGCCATTGTCCCTGTGACGCAAATAAATCATGACCTCTCTCTCCTGAGCAGCAGGATGACATATCTTAGGATGCCCTGTGCCACAGGGGGCCGCATTGTCCTTCATGACCTTAGACATGGCTAGGCCACCTGGTCAAGGCAGCTGATCCTCACTCAGGCCTTGGAACAAGTGCACCTGCCTCGGAATGCTATGTGGCCTTGTATATGTCAGTTGGTCTCTTGTTACAGTTTCCTGTCTAGACAATGACGATGACAACACCACTTACCTTACAGACCATTTGTGAGGACTGTAATATGGTGAGTTATACGTACAAACAAGTTCTCTTTGGAGTCCAGCGTGCAAAAGCTGCCTCCCTAGCACAAAGGCATGCCATGCTTCTGGAGCTCAACTCTGAACGGCTCCGAGAAGGAAGCCATAGGCCAAGAATGGGAGCTTTTATACTACTGCAGTGGGCTCCATGTTTTCTGTCACTCTCGTCAGGGTCTTTATTATTACAATAAAAACAATCTGAAGATAGTTCACCCCTGTGGTTGGCCCAATCATGTACCCCAAGCCTCCATACCTCCCGTCTCCTGCCCGGCTCAGGAACTAAGATACAATCACATGATGAGAAGAAAACAGTTCAGACAGTGTGAAAGCCCCTTATCGTAGTGGAGTGAATTGCTTCTTCCTTTCCAAATCATTCAGGTGGATCACGGCTGAGTGGCAGCACAGAGGGAGGCAGGGGCTTGCACAATTGAAGGACTTTTGAATATTTCCCGTGCAACCCCACGGGCGCTTCTCTGAGATCCTCTTTGAGAGCACAGGAAGTTCCAAAGTGCCCTGCACCCGGACCTGAAGCCTACATGACTGCAGCCTGGCGGGAGGGGGGGTTCGGGCGGGGACACTGATAAAATGCAGATGCTCAGGAACAGCCTGGCAGTTTGGCATCTAGTACAGAGACACAGCCCTGGCATCGTGACAGACAGCTGGCCAGCAGGTGCCTCACTTCTTAGGATGCCAGGTGCAGTGCAATGCTCTACGTACCTGAGACCTGCCAGCATGTTCACTTTTCTGGTACAGTGGAATGAAAACATGAGGGCCACATTACAATTGCATGGGTTTCAGCCATTGGTAGCATTGTGTGGGCTAATCTGAACGCAACACTCCAAATGTACCATGTTTTACATGCATAACTTACATGCTACATATAATATACACGTGTACATACACATCACTCATGAAAATAATCTGTCTTTGTAGATCCAAGGACAGTGGTGATCCAGCAAATGTGGGACTGCTTAGCCTTGAGTGTCAATAGAAGTTTCTGAAAAGGACTACTAAGTGCTAAAGAATACTAATAAATTAAACAGTCTTCCTTTCTCTTTGTTATTCCCTAGAACTGAGAAAGCCATCATGCCTCCAAATGATGATGAAGACCTATTCATTTCTGGACACTTCCATCAAACCCTGGCAGAACTTGATGAAGACCTGGAAGGTAACAGCCACATGCCTCCTACTTCAGTAGAATCCTGTGTGACCCTATGGGAAATCACTTTTTCTGAGTACTTTGGTGTTACTCCACAAGAAATAAGTCTCAGGACTGCAACTTGTTTTAGATGTGTTTTGCCTGTATGTACGGGCTGACCTCCTCTCTCAGGTGAGGGCTGTTGTTGATGGATTGATTTTTGTCATGACCCCAAGCAGTAGTAAGAAAGTGTCTCAGTAGTTTATAAAGTACGTGACAAATGATACTGCTTTTGCATGTTAAGATTTATTCTACACACATCAAAGATATAAATATCCAGAACACCAAAATGAACTATAGAAGCATAATATGGTACAAAGAGAAGTGACTGTCTTTATTAAAACTTACAATTCTCCCTTACTTGGTAGTGCAAAATACACAATCTCTTGTCCATGATAGGCACCCTTAGCTGAGAAGCAGCCCATGTCACTGCTGTTCTTTTCACGTGTTCTTAGGAAAACACTATAAGATCAAAGCAAGGACAAATAATTGTAGTGAATAAGTAGAAAATCCATTAGACAAAGAAGACTATACTGTTGTCTTCATAGCACATTTCAAAAATGAAATGGGAAACCAAAACAAGGATAAGACAGACATTAAAACTGGCCCCGATTTTTTTTTTAATTCAGTTTTCAGTCTCTTCGCATTGGTATTTGGTTGACAGAGCCACGTAGTCTCCCACAGCCTGGAACCACATGATTCCCAGCATCGATTAGTTCTTTGAAGTGTCAGTGTAATTCTGAAGACACCAATATTTACTTATTCTCTCCTTAAGAAATTAGAGCAAGAGCAAATCATCCTACGTATATCTCTGTGCTTCTAGTGGACACAAGAAATAGGAAGGGCAAAACCCCAGTGCACTTGAGAACATTTTCCAGAATATTCAGTGTAGAAATCTGTTCTGTTATTGAATGATTTGGCAAAATGTGGTAGCTAAGTATGTCACCCTGAGGCATCGTGGATCTGCAAATGGCTCTGTGCTTGTGTGGTGAAAGTTGAGATTCTCGCCCCAGGCAGATGCAGATTATAAATCAAGATAACATTTAACATGCATATTTTAAAAAGTAGTAATCCCTGGGGAAATCAAAGTATTGGCCATGCTTTCACTAACACACTGGCAATACTACGAGGGGTGCCAATTAGTGACTTGTGTTTGTCTTTCTCTGCAGGAGTGGAAGAAAATTATGAAACAGATACCAGCTCCCTAACCAACTCTGCAAATGGTGTGTCTAACCACAGTCTGCAAGAAGCCATAATCCCTGATAGTGGCGTGGATGACATCCCAGTCACATTTATTGGGGAAGTTTCTGATGAGGCTTTTGACTCAGGGCCGTTCTCCAGTAGAAGCAACAATACTGCTACTTCTATCACAGGGGGTGTCGCCAGCCAAAGATCTCACCTGCCCCCATTTCAGACTGAGCATAGCCAGCCATATGGAAGGACAACTCGAAAAGAGCCTGACCCCTCCCCGCCTTCCCAAGATGTCAGAAAGAGAAATCAGCCAATCTTAGCCAACACGTCTGAAGAAGAGAATCCAGTTGAAACAGACCCCAGAGTTACTTCATTTGTTTCAAAGTGTTTTGTAGGTGACCTAAAAGCAAAGGATAAAGGCAAGGACTGTGGTTTCACTCACAGCGAGACGACGCAGGCAGGTCACAGAGTGAACTCCTTGCCAGTGAATCCAAAAGATGGTGAGGATGAAAACAACTCAGCGCTACCACCATGGTGTCACCGTGGCCAGGCTTCAGGGGGCAGCTATGGACTCAGGTATGGCCTCACTACATATAAAATTGTTCCTCCCAAATCAGAGATGAGGTGTTACGACAGGGATGTGTCCCTCTCCACTGGTGCCATTAAGATTGATGAACTAGGAAATCTGGTGAGTCCTCACATGAGTGGGAGCAGGACCGTATCCCAGTCATCAGCTGTTGTTGAAACAGATGCTCAACCTATTGGAAAACTCAAAGAGTTCTGGAGGCGCAACTCGATGGAAAAGCACCTGAATGGGCCGGCAGAATGTACAGCCAAAAGACTACCCCCCTCCACCACCAGCACTGCCACGCCAGCAAAACCACAGCCAGATAATGGAATAAAGGCAGCCTTCACACTGACCACTCCCCAGCAGCAGCCTTCCCCACAGGAATACGGGGCACACCTGGAGGAAGAGAGAAGCCGGCCGCAGTCAGCAGTCTCCTGTCACGTGAAAGTGCCAGCAGCAAACCCTGCAGAAGTCACATTCGTCAAGCCTCAGAGAAGGACATCCAGCCAGTACGTGGCCTCTGCTATTGCCAAGAAGATGGGGCCTCCGAAAGTTCATGCAGATGTGATGAGACCACATAAGAAGACTGTTGGAAGGGGTCATGAAGAACTGAAGCTGGCTAGACCACCTCCCATGGGGAAAGACGAGGCAGCCCCCAACCTGCACTCGGAGGCCCGGCACCATGAGCACGGGACAAACCAGGACTCAGTCTGCCTTTCCAGCAGCCCTGGTGTGCAGTTGCCAGCAGGAGACCATCCCAGAGTAAAAGTCAGCAGCGCCTATGGGAAGTCATCGGCTCAAGACTGTCCTGCTGCTGTCCACAGAAACTCCTATTTCCTCCCAGTCAGTTCTTCCCAGAGAGATCGTGTTTCTGTGGGACAGAGCTGTGGTTTCAGTGAAAAGCAAACTACACGTAACCAAAAGAGCTCAACATCCAACCCCACGCAGAAGCTAAACAAGGCGTGCCTGCCCCCTCCACTCTTGGCAGAGGCCCATGACTCTGGGAGGATACTGATGAATGGCTCTGCCCAGGCCCCAGGAAATTGTGAGGCCCCCTACTCTCCAAAAGACTCCAGCCTGACTAGCTACATCATCTTACAGACAGAGGAAAAGCCCAGTCCGTTATCTACAGAGGGTCGAGACGCAGATGATGCTCTACCATCCAGCATTTTCGGGCCAAAGAAAAAATTCAAACCTGTTGTTCAAAGGCCAGTTCCAAAAGACACGTCCCTGCACAGTGCCCTGATGGAAGCGATCCACTCATCAGGAGGAAGGGACAAGCTCCGCAAGGTGAATGTGGTAGGCATCAGGGGTTGGGTTCGGGGAGCTCCTGAGCTTCCAGGCCTGTCCTAGATCCCAAAAATGGGACTGAAAGAAAGACTGTGAAGGTGGAGATGCAAGTTTGTGGGTCTCATTTTTAACTGCATTCTGTCTCCTTCTTCTAAAGTATGTGAATAAAAGCACTAGAGGGGCTTTAGCCTCACAGGCCCTAGCAGCCCAGTAGAAAGGATTCCAATCAATAAATATCCATCTACTGAGACAGAGTAATAGTGAAACCAGGGTGTGGTGCTGTCTGTGCTGTGGTCCAAAAGCACTCTGTCAGCTTTGTGTTGTTGTAGCGAAATATCTGAAAAACTTAGAAAAAGGAAAGGTTTGTTTGCATCATGGTTTGGCGGTTTTAGTTCATGGTCAGTTGGCTTCCTGCTTCTGAGCTTGTGGCAGAGCAACACAGTATGGTGAGAACACATGGCCCATCAAATGCTCACCTCATAACCAGACAGGTGAAAGAGACAAGTGCTCCACCATCCCTTTCAAGGACCTCCTTCCAGTGATCTTAGACCTCCCACCAGGACAACATCCTAAAGTCTTCACCAGCTCCTAGTAGTGATAGCTGAGAACTATGCCTTCCATGAGCTTCTGAGCAATGCCTTGACACGTCGAGATAGTAAGCCAAGGAGGGCCACTGCTTTCTGTACAGGCTTGTATGGCTAAACATTCTGAGACCTGAGAATGGCTTCATTGTTGTGTGAACAGCATGAGGTGTCACACAAGCCTATATGACAACTGGTGGGCACTCAGCAGGGACAAATGACACCGATTACATCAAACAACATCAATAGGAGGTTGAAAAAGGATGTTGCCGGTATGGCAGGTCTTATCATTTTGGAGGAAAATGAAGAAAAAAAAAAACATATCCCAAAAGTAGTTGTCCACACGAAAGTAACCACAGAACCTATAGTATAGTGAATGCATAGAACAGTAACATAGGTATGCACAGTCACAATCCAGAGTCAGGACTGTATGTAACTGTGTGTCATACCTCTGCCTGTCTTCCAGTACAGTGCATAGGCTTGCCTGCACTAGCATCACACCAAACACCTGTGATGTTCATTCCAGTAAGACATTAGTATGGCTACAGTGACACTGGGAGACAGGAAGATTTCATCTCTTTTCAGTCTTATGACTGCTGTCATCGGTGTGGTCTGTTGTTGACTGGAACATTATGTGATGGCATTGTATTGTCACTCTACAGTTAAAAAAAACACAGCAAGAGTTTGTGATCCTTCTCCATTATCAGGCCATTTAACACATCAAAATGTTATTATGAAGCTAATGCTAGTACTGAGGAGGTATTTCCTCCATTTTTCAGTTGAGGAAGCAGGGCAGAGTGAGTCTGAAGTTTCCTGGCCCATTGTCACCCACTAACATTCTCATCCCACAAGATTTCAGCACATATGCCCGCTAAGGAAAGCTGGGAGAACAGCAGGAATAGTCTCAAAGTAAGAGACAACATTTGATGCAGCCCCAAATCTATAGCCTTTGATTCTTATATAGCTTCCCCTCAACTTACTACAGGGCTATACCATGGTATCCCATAGCAAGTTGAAAATATCCTAATTTGAGAAAGCCTTTAATGAACTGAACTCAGCAGAGTTTAGTTCCACCTCCCTGTGTGTGCTCAGAACACCTATATCAGCCCACACTTGGACCACAGAGTCTAGCTCAAAGCCTGCTCTGCACATGTGTTGAATGACTTAGTAAAGTTTTTGAATATCACCCTGAGTATAGATAAAAAGCAAATGGTTGTGTGCATATTGCTTTGATATGTGGCTAAATTGAAAGCTCTTCAGGGACCTTCTGGGTGTAACTTTAAGCAGACAGGCTGAGGGGAACTGATGCTGTTAGCCCCCGCTGAACAGAGTTAGCCTTTCCTTGTCTTCAGAGTGAAATATGTTAACCTTGATAATATTCTAGACTGCAGAGAGCACCTCAGAAGGAAAGCCAAAGAAACCATCCTACGTGGAGGCAGAGAGTGAACGATCTGCCCTTCTGGCAGCCATCCGGGGCCACAGTGGAACTCTCAGCCTAAGGAAGGTACGGAAAAAGGTCTCCTATAGAGAACAGGTTCAGAATCCTGCCTACACTTCTCCCCAGGAAACTAGGCCGGCACCACTTAGCCCCCATTATTCTAACTAGCTGGTAGCCACATCTGAGCTGCAACTTGCTTAGCCCATTGTCACCCAACTCCAGGCAGTTATCATGACCTCTGCTCATATAAAGCAAGAAACCACTGGACCACTGGCATTTCTCTGCCTTTCCTGCAATCCTATCCTGCAAATTCTCTCTCACACACATCATGATCGGAGAGTAGGATAACTTGGCCACTGCCACAGTGGCCCTCACAGTCTGAGGCAACTGTGCAAAGATAGCTCTGGACTTGCACAACTGTAGGCACAATATTAATTGAGCTTAGAGACAAGACAGAGCACCTGTGGCTGTCACACGTGGAGTTTGAGGAATGATGTGACTTGTATATTTCCCCTGGGACTTTAGCAGGTATCAATTTCAACCCCCACTTGGCCAAATCTGTGTGTCTGGCTTGTATTTCTATGTTCACATGTGGAGGAAATTATGAGACCAGAGATTACTCTTGTGCTACTGCTGTTCCTGGTACATTTGAGACATGCCTTGTAAGAGCTGAGGACTCTATGTACAAGTCCTCAACAGGTAGATTTCTGTTTTCTGTGTTCATCATTAAGGAACTGTATGAGGTTTGCTGGGAGATGGGTAGCTATGTGCTATCCTCTCAGAAAGGACCTTTATACAAATTGTAACTGTTTAAGTCCATCAGTCTGCTATAACAAACCACCATAGACTGGGTGGCTCAGAAACAACAGAGGTTTATTTCTTACAGCTCTGGAAGCTAAAAGTCAAAGGTCATGTCAATAGCAGAATTGGTGTTTTGTAGGGTTGTCTTTCTGGTCCTAGTCCCTTCACACCAAGGCCTCACATGATAGAAGGTTCAAGGGCTCTCTGGGGTCTCCTTTATAGGGCACTGAGTCCATTCATGGTATGTCCACATTTATGAACTAATCGCTTCCTATAGCCTCAAGCTCAGTGGCATCACAATGGATACAGATGAGATGGGGTATGTGAACACTCACTCCAGTAATCATTCAACTGTCTTATTAGGTGTCATCCCTTGCCTCCGAGGAGCTCCAGAGCTTCCGAGACGCTGCACTCTTGGCTCCAGGCTTGGACAAAGCTCAGCAAGAAGACCTCGGCCTTCCACCTCCACCTGCACTACCACCACCACCCCCTCCAGCCCCCCAGACTTTGTCAGCCTCCATCCCAGTCTCTAGGTTCAGCACCAGCATGCCCCTCAGCAACACGGTGGATGCCAGGCAAGCCTTGATGGATGCCATCCGCTCGGGCACAGGAGCTGCAAGACTCAGAAAGGTAAGCATTGGTGTGTGAAACTGAAACGGAGGCCAAACTGACTCTGCAGCCCAGCTTCTGAAGGGCACCACCATGAGAGGGGCAGACAACAAAGATCTGACTCGGGGCAAATGCCAGCTCTACATGCTACCAGATGCCCATGTGGCAAGGCTTAAGCTAAACCCACTTCTGCCTCCCTCCTAACACAAACTCAGTGCTAGTATAACGACAGGCTGCGAGCAAGGCCACAGTGTGCTCACTAGAGCTCCCTAGAGGGAATGTAGCACCTTTAAGCTACAAAGTCATCCCCTATCTTCCCCTACCTACCTTTGTCTGCCAGCATAATGCAGAACTGTTAGTGAACTCAAAGTCTCTTGGCAGAGCATACACTGTTTTCTTCCACCTGGGTCACTTTTGGTAGTCTAATGCAGGTCTACACATCTATTTCCTGTAGAAAACTGTGGTCCCTGAAGCAGTGTTCTCATATTCCACCTGGCCTCCACGTTCTGTTTCAGCTCAGAACTACTATCCTATGAATTCACTGGCTTCTGTAGCTGCTCATGCCTCCTGGATATGGCAAGTTGTGCTAATAAAGAAAGCTAGGGTGTTTTAGATTTTCTAAGAGAGCACTGCTGCTTCCGAAACTGTGCTGCCCCTGAAGAGGTCAGTAGAAAGTTAATTGTCTGTTAAAGTTATTTTTATAAAACTCTGTTTCTCCGTGTCTCTCTTAATCTGGCTATCGCAGGAATAATTGTGACTCTTTTATATTTGTTTAATAATAAGCTTCACAACACAATAACTGAGAGGTTATTACTCTATTCTTAAGCCTCTGAGCTAATCTGCTTTCCTCCCAGCATAAGTCCCAGAGATACTTGGATTTTATAGCTTTCTTTGCTGCAGCTCCTCTCCTGATGTCTCTTGGACCTCTGCCCATGGCAAAATCCCCTACTTCCTCCTCTAATTCCTCTTCCCCTAACTGGCAGGAAGTCCAGCCCTACTCTCTCTCCCCTACTCAGTGATTGGCTTTAAGCTCCTTTATTGGCATATCAGGGGACAATTGGGGAGCAGTGTTTACACAACACTGAGACAGGAAAGTCTCAGAACAAGAATTGCAACCAGATATGGGGGCTACAGAAATCAGCATTTAAATTACACAATAACCTTATGCCTACAATCGTCACTTTCTATGTGAAATGTACCAGGCTCAGAGGGCCCAAGTCACTTGGCTTTGGTCATACAGAGACTGGACTCAGCACAGAAGGTACTTGTCGCCCAGCCTGTATCCTCTAAGGAAAGGAGGTCACCCATGATACAAAGGCTGTGCCAATTTCACATAAGGCAGCTATCTCCAGGAATAAGACAGGACAGACCACCTTGCTCCCGACTTAGAGGCCTAATGAGGCAGAGCAAAGGAAATCTTCCTAGAACACCAACTCTTTTGTTTTGCCAGAGCCTCCTAGATGCTCCTGAGTTGCAGTTTTCTAAGCGCCCTTGGAATCCATTAGGCTCAGCTCCCTGGTTAACCCACCCTCCTCCACTTGAGCCTGTCATGGTTTGAGGCAGCCATCGCTGTGCAGGTATGACTCTAGGTGAGCACCCGAGAAGTAACAGTCCCTACGAAGGATGTGAGCCATCTTTATCAAAGGCATAGTCTTCCGATATGACAAGCTTCATGCTGGCTCCTCAGGAACCACACAGGAGCATTACTCAGGACCCATTTCTGTGGAATTTGCATATTTCTGAACTTGTATCGTGAATGGCTGAGAAGGGATTGTGGAAATCAGATGAAAATGGCCGTGACTACAGCCGTGAGGCCCCTCTGGGCCCCAGTCATCCATTTCCCATTGACTGAGTTCCAGAGGTAGTGGCTCTGAGTCTCCTTGGAGAAGTCCTAAGCAAGTAATTTAGTGAAAACTATCACCAGACTTTGGTTCTCGGTCCCTAAAATCGTCTTTTTCAACAGGATCTATAACCAACATCTGATTCCTGAACCAGGCTTGTCGGAAGGCAGAATCCACAGGCCAGCTAAGTTAGACTGTCTACAAACGGACTTTGCTTTAAGGTTTGGGGTAATTTGGTATCTTGTTCACCCCTCCTAATATATTCTGAAAAACACTTCCTTTCATTTCAGTGAACTAGTCAGACATGATTTGAAAATAGTAAGTGCAAATTTCCAATAATTAACAATTGGTGAGTTGTAAATAGCTTTCATTATAGCAAATGAGTATTATCATTATACTTAATGCCTTGCTGGGCATAATGTGTAATATAAGCTTTTTATACTTATAGGTGTGGGGTTCTAGTTAGAAGCAGAGTGTACAGAGGCTCCAGTACACTCTGCCGTTCCTAGCACCTCTGGGGGCTCTACGGAGAGGGGATGAAAAGGACCTAAGTCAAGAGAAGCTCAAACCAAAGCTATACAGCTAACAAGTGGTAATCTACAAATTTAAAACCTGGCCTTGCTTTCTCTAAGAACTCCTTTCTCTGCTTTGCAGAAAGTTCAAGGGAGGCAAGGTGACAAATAGTCTGAAAGAAGAGACTAAGGGTTTAGGAACGTAAGAGGCAGAACCGAAGGACAGAGAATGAGAAGGTGTCAACAGACATGGCCAGTTGAAGGTTGGGAGGTCAAGAGGATGTTAGCCAGTACGCACCCCAGGCAGGCTCAGAGGAAAGGTCATCACAGTGAAAACATTCTAAGCAGGGTAGGAGGCACAGCTATCAGTTCCTGTATGGTCTCAGCTTTGTGTCAGCTGCTTAAATGGAATCCACAAGACCAAGTGTTGGTTATGATTCTTGGATTGACTTAACTCCAAGGTTCCCCCTTCTCCACTCTGGAAAGTGTGAGTCAGTAAATGTTTAAAGGATTTATATGGCATGTTCGTTTACAATTTGCTTTGGGGCTGAGAGCTGGGTCCTGGGTGATGTGAGGCAAGTTAACAATGAACAGGCTCTTGTCACTGTATCTGTCACTATTGACCTAGATGATCTCTGCCACCTGCTTCAGAATATGGCATAGGAAGCCAGGATGGGATGGCAACCCTCCTGAGCATCCTCTCTCAGGGGTGTCTAGGTGCTCAGGGGCTGTACTGCCCTCTCCTGGGCAGGGCCTCCACCCCTAGGGGCATCGTCCCACTTTTGTGGCCACTGGCTTGTCTTCCTGGTGCAACTTTCTGTCGATCATCAGATATGGGGCATCAGGGGAAATGTTCATGATTCAGGTAATGGTTCCAAAAAGCTAGTCAGATGGTACTTCCCTGCTGTGCATAGACAACATATACAGGCTTTCCCTCTCTCTTTAGCTTCCTTTCCCTCTTTGGTCCAACTGGCCTTGAGGAAAGTACAGTAGGTCTGTAGCTTTCAGTGTGTATTGAGATCTCTGTAGTTAGACATGTATGTGGCTCTGCATTCCTGGGGGTTCAGCGTAAGTTTCTGTTCAAGTAGGCCCTTGCATCTGGGTCTCCAGGGCTCTTTGAAAGTCTGCAGTGCACCTCCCAGAATTATTCTTGCCTCTAAGAAAGCTTTTTTCTCAGCTCAGATCCTGGGGTGAGTGGCTTCCCCAAGATTTAGAACTCTAAGAACAACAACAACAAGAAACCTGACCATGGCAGGCAAATTGGGATGGTTGATCACCCTCCTGGGACTCAAGTCTCCTTGGGAAGATGCTGCTTATGATACACAACAGTCATCTTGATGGAGAAAAAATAATTATCGTAAAGATGGCAGCATTGTTTTTGAAAATGATCACAGTAACCGTTGCCATCACAGTGCAAGTGGTCCAAGTCTCTGGCTGATGATGGCTGCCAGTGCAACTCCCAGCTGCCAGACTTGCTTCTGGTTCCGTGTGAGGATGCATGAAGCTCTGCTATAACCACCCAGGATGCTCCTCTTCTCTAAGGCAGGTTTCAGTGCACATGGTGTCTTCCTTTTCCCCTCAGTCCTTCATTCACGGAAAAGGTAAAGCAACTGTGTACATCCAGAAGCCTTGGCAGATCTGTGTTAAGCGAATTGTGTCAGAGGGCCTGGACTGCACGCCTTGTTTCCTCTTATCTGTGTGTACATGTAAGCATGCACATGGCAGTGCGTCAGTCCCTAAGCCTTCAGTAGGACCTGCCAGGACGCAGGCACTGGGAGAGCTGTCCAGAGAAGACAGATGAATGAAGTCTTGTCATGCCTACAAAAGCACAGTGCCACAGAGACACAAAAAGGGAGAGATAACCCTTCAGAACAACCAAAAGACTTGGTTAGAATCCTCACCCCACCCCACACAGAGGGCACGACAGGCCTCTTCTCTGTTCCCCTGGGAAGAAAGGCAGTGGCTTTCATTTGATAAATAGACAGGTGGGGTGCTGATATCCTAAGTGACTTTTCCTGGCAAAAACATTCCTAGGTCAGCACCTTTGCTATGCCCAGACATCTTATCAGCTCCTGCCTGCCTTGGCAAACGTCCCATGAGCCACACTGAGCTCACATAGCACAGATGCCCTCTTTCCCACAAATAGAATCACTGGTGTAGACACACGCGTGCCATGCCCCTTGACCTCAACAGGAAGCCCTGAGAACTGATTAGACATGTAATGGTGTCAGGAGGTCCCAGGCTAGGTAGAACAACCAACCTCTTCCTTCTCAGCTGAAGAGAACTCCGTGTTCCAGGGACTAGGGAACAACCACCTATATCAGCACAGACCTGACTCCTAGGATGGTTGCTTCATACACTGGGGCCAGGTTGTTCATTGTGCAAGCCTAGCTCTGTGCAGTTAAATCGGAATGGCTGAGATATTCCTGTGACAATTCTCCCAAGTTACCTGTTGTGTCTGAAAATAGAGCTAGGGTGAAGCCTGTGCGGCCACTGGGTGCGTTCATCCTTCCTGTTTACACTCTAAACTGTCTAAAAGGTTCCTTCAGTACTCGGAGTGGCTCAGTTTGCCCACGTCACTGCTATGCAATGTTCCCTTTGGAATGCAAGTCACAGCCCTGAGTTCCCTGAAAACCAGTGTAAGTGCCGTTGGATATGGGCCTCCATTTGCACAGCATGGACTTGCACAGCAAGGCTCGCCCATCATTGTATCATCAGCCCCGTCAATAGCTGCTGGCGTACAGTGGAGATTGGGCCACAAGCTGGAAGGGAAACCAAGCGCATGCCTCGTTCGTGCCAGCCCCGCTGTTGCATCCTGCTGTCCGTGTGCTAGGAGCTTACGGCCCAGAGAATCATTTGAAATTCTTGCCAAATATCTAATTCAAATTAAAAGTACATACTTTTCTTTCCTTTGGGAAAATAAAATGACCTTTGGGCATCTTCTTTCCTGGCTTGTTTGCACCCTCACCTGTCAACCAGCTGCTGGCTCCTCTGGATCCTTCAGTGCCTAGATTCTTCCCATCCAATGTGGAAGAAAAGCACTTAACTAGAGAATTTCCTCTTCTCTTGGAGAGTTCTTTTTGCCAAGAGATCACTGCCCAGTAGCATTGTTCTCTCGCCTTTCTCCATGCAGAGAATATTCTCCTTGGCAGGTGAGGAAGAAAAAAAAATAAAAGTTTAAATATTTTTGTGGCTTTCTATGTTCTCCAGTGACACCAGAGAACTTTTTTTTTCTTTTCTAAACAAAGTAATATGAAAATATTTTAGGAAGCAAGACTCTTGTAGGGAGTTTCAGTGTAGGCCACTCATTGCGATCTCCACTTTGAGACCTGCTCCTCAGAGAGGCTCCGCCTCTCTTCTCCTCACACATGCATGTTGTCCTCCAGGCTGCTGCTGGTCTGTTGGTCACAGAAGCAGACTCTCAGTAGCAGAGCCATCCCTAGTGCCAATCTAGATGGCAGTGAGTCAGCAGTGTGGCTAAAGCGTGAGTTGACATCATTTCCTCTCAGTGTAAGCTCAGCAACATTGACAGTTTACCTGCCTCCCTAGGCTTGCTTCAGTGAATTCTAGCTAGATCTTTCCCATGCTGCCCTTGTATAGTTTCCTTCTTATATGACAAATAAATGTATGAGCATGAATTTCCCTTTCAATTTTTCATCTTAACACAGTAAGAAATACTCCAACCTAGATTGCCTCATCCTATCGTTCTTGCTGGTGGCGGACAAGGATTCCAGGTCGTCTACACTGCCTGTGAGAGCAAAGGATGAGCAGATGAGCTGCCTTCCTGTCTCCCTTCCCCTTTACTAGCTTGCCCCATTCCCACTTAGCCTCATGTGCCCTGAGAGATTCACCTAGCTAAGGTGTTACAACAGCGCCAGAAAGAGTGATCTCAGAATCCTTGCATTAGCTGAGCTGGGAGTGCTCACTCAGCCTGTGGCTCCATGCCCAAATGCACATTACAGATCACTAAACCTGGGCCTGGTAAGTTATATACTGTACATCTGTAGTGTACTCCAGAAGTCCATAGGCTAGACAAGAAACCTAATGGGAGTTCTGGCCGTTGTTGGGCAGCTCCTTCTGTTTTCTGCTTCCCTGCTGTAAAAGGAATATGTTCCCTGCCACACATGCTCTGTTATATACTGCCTCCTTGATGTGTGTCCATAGACCCAAAACCACGGGCTAACCCAGTTATGGGCTGAAACCTCTAAACCCAAGAGCCACAGCAACCCTTTCCTCTGTGTGGGGAACCGGGTCAACACAGGAATGCCATGGAATCACACAGTGAGCAGGTATGCTGCCCAGTCATTGTGGAAAGACACTGGGGCACCTGGCATCACTCTCATTTTCCGGGCCTGAAAATGATGTGAGCACTCTCAAATCTTTACCAAGCCAAGGTATCAGCCCACAGTCCACAGTGTGTGCTTTTGACACTCAACACACATTTGGGTTTTACACTGTGGGACTTTCCTTGAACTATCTCAGAGCTGACTGAAGGGTTTGCTTGAAAGCGTTTAGGCTTCACAGCCATCTCTCTATCTGACTTCCATTAAATGCAGTTCAGCAAGCTCCACTTTCTGTTGGTTTTTCAAGAAAGATTGTCTTTAACATTGATTTTTATTGAAAAGGTGTCAAATGTGTTAAGAAGTTGAAATAATTGTGCAGCAAATATCCCTTTATCTAGGCCTATGAATTTTTGATGACATCTTGCTATATTCTTTTGTCCCATAGCTGCCCATCTTGACAATTTACCCTTCTGCCTACTGCACATACTTTTCCTTCTTTGTTGGAACGAGATCTCTCTGTGTAGCCAGGCTAGCACTGAACTCACAGTCAACCTGTCTCAGTCCCCAGAATTCCGAGATTACAGGCATGTGACTATCACACCTGGCTCAGGATTGTATTTGTATGCAGTAGAAGTACTTGGCAAACATTAGCATTCCTGCCTCCAGGGTGACTTCACCTGCATGTTACTGGAGTTTACTTTTTACAGTTCTTTTTCAGGTAAATATACATAGAGTGGCATGTATACATTTAAGGAACTCAAAGGTCATTTTAATGGGGCTCTATCCTAACCATTTTGAGATTGGTTTTTGGTAAGAGTCACAAGAAGAATAAACCTGAAGCAGTACTTATAGAGAGCTTATAGGTGTGTCAGTGTGTGTGTGTGTGTGTGTGTGTGTGTGTGTGTGTGTGTGTGTGTGATTTGTAACTATTTATACTGACTGGTTCTGCCTTGGTACAGTTTGTATAGGCTGATTGGGGAGCATGGGATACATAGGAAGACTGCTAACCAGGAACAGTGGAGGTGGACCAGTACAGTCATGCTACCCAGGAAGAATAGATAGAGCAAACATAGGAGGAAGGACACAGCTTTTAAAATATACTTAATGGGTCTCTGAGAGCTTCTTCAGCCCAGAAGGTAATTTCATGGATTGGATTTGCCATCCTACCTGAAGCAACCAAACATATAGGAAAAAATGACTTCTAACTGTTTAGCAAATTTCAAGGAAAAAATTGCATTGTCTGGTATACAGTCAAAAACAGTCAGGCAAGAAACTGGAAGGGCAGCCTGAAACGCTAGTGACTGAACATGACTCAGACCTGCCCCACAGTGAACCCAGATATTAGAAAATATTTAATGTAGCCACATCTAAAGAATACAAATAACAAGTATGTTCGTGACTATAACAGGATTAGATTATAAATTAATAACAAAATGGCCTCAGCAAAATCCCCTAAATATTGAAATAACATAGTTTTAAATAAAAAGAAGGAAATCAAAGGAGAATTAGAAGGTAGTTTGAGGTGATTATGAATTATACCATGAGCGCATAGAGTACTCCTATAGTTAGTGCTTTCTAGAGAATTCCATGGTGCTTTGTCATTCTATAGCTGAATAATGTTCTTCCCTAGGAAACTAGAAAAGAAAGAGCAAAACTGGAGTCTAAAGTTGGCAGAGAAAAGTAAAGGTCACAGCAGGAATCAATAAAATAAAAGAGAAAACTGATTTTAAAAGTTAAGGCCACAGCTGGTTCTGGAACAAAACCAATAAATCGGTGTATCTGGCCCAGGATATATCCAAAGAAAAAGATTTTTTTTTTTTGTCGATTTTAGAAAGGATACATGATATCACAGAAACTCTACAGATACAATAAGAGACTATTATGTGAAATGAATATCACAAACAACTTCATGTATGGCTGTGTTACTTTAAACACACCAATTTCAAACTATGAAAATACAAAAAAAAAAAAAAAAAATTGCAAAACTCCGCAAGAAACTGAATAGCAATTTAAAAAGCCTTCACACATCATGGGTGAGTTCTACAAATGTAACAAGACCTCTAAATAAATTCATCCCAAAAGCTGAGGTGGACAGCATTCAACTTACCCTATGAATCTGGTTACTGATTCCAAAACCAGACAAAGATATGACAAGAAAAAAAAATAAAAACAATATAAGAATGATGGGTATGATGGCCAAGAGAAATGAGTCCTAGGAATGCAAGCTTGGATTACCATTAAAAAATCTATTCCCATTTGAACTGTTTTTTAAAAGTCATTTTAATAGAATCCTTTGAAGCATTTGACAATATGCACCATGTCATGTGAAAAAAGGCAACTCCTCAGACTGATAAAGGCCATCTATGAAAACTGGCAGCTAACCCATGCCTAACAGGAGAAAAAAATGAATACTTCCCCACTATCAAAGAAAATGCCTTTTTCTCTCCGCTTTTTTTTTTTTTTCAACACTAATGGAGCAAAAAAAGGAGGAAGGCAAGAAGATGGGTATGTTTGCATTTATTTACATCAGTTTCATTTATAACTGCCTCAAAACTGAGGACGACTGGCCATCTAAAGAGTGACTAAACAATATGATATGTTTGCACAGTGTTCACAGCAATAGCAGCAATGCTTATACCTGCAGCAATATAGATGAGTTCAAGGTAATTATGCTGAAAAAAACCTGGCCATAAGATTTAGCCCATGTCATATTGTTTAGCTTGCCATAAAATTTAGAAAATATAAACTCTATAGTGTTAGGTGATTAGTGATATTTGAGGACTGAAGGGAGTTAAAGGAAATCTTAAGAGTGATGTTGTGATCTTGACTGTGGCCATAGTGTCAGCGGTACATGCATTATTAAAACATAACTTAATCCCAGCACTAGGCGAACCAGGGGCCATTGGACTGTCCATAAGTTAGAGTCTGGCCTGTTGTAGATAATGAGTTCCAGGCTAGCCAAGACCAAATTCTGAGTCTCAAATGCATGCACATGGTATCTATTTTTCTGTTTGCATAGATAGATGGATGGATGGATAGATAGATAGATAAATAGATAGATAGATAGATAGATAGATAGATAGATACATATAACATATATATACACATATATAATCTATCTCTAACTCTCTGAGACAGATGATGTGTCCATCATATTTCAGTTGTTAATACAGAAAATATTTACTTAAAAACAAACTCCTTCCTCCCATGTACCTCAACCCAGATAGCCACCTAAAGGTTGTCTCCATTGGCATGTCCGCCCCCCCACTTCAGTCCTGCCCATTTTCTCCTGGATATCTTTTTCCTAGAACTTCCCTCACCCCAGTGGTCACTGCAAAGATCTTGAGTTCTTCTCCTCGTTGCAGGCGTTCACCACAGGGAATCAGAAAAAGAGAAGGAAAAAAAAAAAAAAAAAAAAAAAAACCTTTTTAACAGCCCACTGAGTAGTTTTCAGAGAACTCCATGTGTTTTCTGTCAAACCTCCAGATGCAGTCTTCCCAGCTTCTTGATGTTCTAGACTCTGTGATGGATTTATTCTGCTGGTTTGGGCTGACAGCTGAAATCTGACTAGAGGAGTATGGAGAACAGTGTCTGGGGTTTAGAGGAAAGCACTGTTAGAACGTATAGGCTGTATTACTCTGTAAGCCTACAGCTTTCTGCCTGCCCTGCTGGGCGGTACTGCTGCCTATGCCACAGTCTTTTATAAGGCACCACCCATTTTCCATCCCAGGTCATGACCCTCACCTGCCTCTTTAGCTTCCTCCTAACTCATTCCCTCCCCTAGCTTCCTGTCCCTCATATCTGCGTGGAGTACTGATGGTCCTGGTTGTATCTCCTCCTGGACCTTCCAGCAGCTCCCTGTTAGGCTTCCCACACTTAATCCTGGCCCGCACCACCTTTTTCTGTGACACCCTGTAGGCAGGCTCCCTTTCTGAGTCACACTGAGGCAGCTCTGACCACATCCCTGACCTTCCCTCACCTCATCCTCTCCCCCCATGACACCACCTGGTTGTGTTAAACACAGGTCTGGTCCTAGTCTCAGGACCCTTGAACTTGTCTTGTCTTTGCTTCTTGCCCCAGCACAGTGGAATTTATCTTGGATGCGGACTGTGGCCATGGCTTCCCTACTCAGCTCCCTGCCTCTTATGCCTTCTTAACCAGTGGCTACTGCAGCGTTGTTCCTCCTCGTTTCCATTGGCTTTGGGCAGCTGTCTGTAGGATGGTTTTGCCCTGCACAACCAGGTCTGCTGTGGGTATCTTGTGAGGGACCACATGTGACTACTGTACAGCTGTACAATTGATAGCTGTGAGTAGGACTGTCACCTTGTTCCTAAGCTTCACCAGTAACGCTGCCCAGAGAAGCAAACCCCGGAATGTGGAGGTACCAGAGGCCAGAGGATGCTAAAAGATTGTACAAGGTGTTACTAGGCCCACAGGAAGACAGAAAGGAATTGATCCATGTATTCAGTTGGCCAGAGGGCCTGTCGCCCAAGTAGGCCTCACTGAGCTAGCTACTTGTGAATTTTTGACCCAAAGGTACTAAGTCCTCCAAGATGAATGTCATTTTGCCCGGATCACAGATCTCTGATTGAATATCACTATACAGAAAGTATTTACTTGACTCCAAAGCTGACACATCTACCTCATCTGTTGTGCCACTATCCCCATAGGGTCTTCATTCACACATTTTCCCCATTGCAGTGTCAGAGGCAGAAGCAGAGGGCCACACCACCCGCTTTATCCACACGTGGCACCGGTTACCACCTGGGAGCTATGAGGGTAACAGCACTGGCCATATCCCACACCAAGTCCATGTCTGCTGCTCTGAGAAGAAGCAACAGGCAAAGGGGTTAATGAGCCACACACAGTGGCTTTTCTCTACCTGGGAGGTTAGGGCTACGAGTGGCACATCCATTGAGGATGATGTCCAGTACCATTGAGCCAGAAGTACAGCAGGGAGAGTGCAAAATTGTTCTAGGCCTGGGCTAGACACTAAGCCCTTGGGAGGCACTATACTCCTAAGGGACCTAGTCACATCCCAAAGCCACCACCTGTTCCTGCCATCACCTAGACCTGAGATGGTCAGCTTACAAATATGAGGAAATACGTTCTTCCAAACCCAGCCTACCCATTACTTTTGAGGTACAATGGAACTGTTGGAAAGATTCACTGAGGGAGCAGAGCCCCGGCACCTATGCATGCAGGCTGAGGATGGGGGAAGCGAACTAGAGCTGCACTTGGAGGGTTGTAGCTATCAGATGGACGGAAGAAGCTCAAGTCCTTGTGAAGGACAACTGAGAAGCTACACCCAGCACTGGCTACTGCACAGCCAAAGAAGGTGCTTCAGAATTAACAGGTATTTGCAGGGCCTAAATAACTTGGTCCTTTGCACCTTAGTCCAAAGCATCATTAACAAAGCTGCCAGGGGAGGGGATCCCTTAATGTTGAGACATCCGAGGTATAGGGGTGCTGACAGGGCTGCAGAAGACTACTAGTGCTCATGAAGGAAAAAAGAAGCTGGAGCCATACATACAAGTGGACAAAAGGTCTGTGTGCTCTGCTCAGCAGTCCTCACTAAGATAAAACTATGTGTGAGCACTTGACTTGAAGCAAAATTCACCTTGTCTTTATGTGAGAGGCCAAGCTCCTAACAGCGGCATTAATGCATCACTCTTGCCTTGAGCTGATATTCAGATGAGCTGAGACTTGCACACCACACACGGTATCCAGCATGGCAGATACACTGGGCGTAAGCTGCATACTGCCAGTGCAGTGGCACTTGCTCAGCTCTGAAAGAATTTGTTTGTGTTTGTTGAGTATTTGCTTTGGTTGACGAACTAAAGAGGTAGAGCACTATGCCAAATCCCCAGTCAGTCCTGCTTAGCCTGTGCTCCAGTTTGATACACCAGGAGAGAGACAGTGGTTATTTCACAGAAAACCCATTTCCTTAAATCATTTTCAGTGGTACTAGAGACAGTACCCCCAAATCTGGATATCCTGTTGCTGGGCTGTCAGGAGAGAGAATTGAACCAGAAGGCGCTGTGTGATCTTCCCTGCCAAACAGAGGAAGAACGTGCATGCTCCTTCATCCACACAACTCTAGTCATGCACTTTATCTGTGTGGCAGTGGGTGAGCTTACTAGGGTTCTTCCCTCCCGGTGTCCCTTCCAGCAGGACGGTGGAGGAGCACAAGGGAGAAATGAGTATGGCTTTGTGGAAGAGACCTACAAGCAAAATCCGTGGATTCCATAATGTTGGGTTTTTGTTTTTTTGTTTTTTGGGGGGGGGTTTGTTGTTGTTGTTGCTTTTGTTTTTGGTTTTTTGATTTGTTTTTTGTTGTTGTTTTGTTTTGTTTTGTTTTCTCATATTCAGTCACAAGTCACTGGAAGGTTTTAAGCATATTTGTATTTTGGAAAGGCTCTTTGGGACAGTAAGAGCACCATGGCCATTGGCCTAGACCTCACTTCTCCAACCCCCTCTAACAAGGATGAGCATGCCTATCTCTCTTCTGTACACTCTGTTGCCCACGGAGACAGTAACTCTACCCATCTTCACTGCAGGTTCCCTTGCTCGTGTGAGGTCCTACCACTGCAGAAATGATCATCACTAAAGGAATCCACGTGACAGGAAATGAAACCATCAAGAAGTGGGGGTACTTTCCTGTCTCCAGGCCAACTTGCCCACAATGGATTTTCAGTGTTCCTTCATAATGGTCAAAAGGGAGATGCTGCTTTGCTGTGTGGCTCGTGTGCCAAGGACATGTGATCTGCCTCTGAACAGTCAGTTGCCAATAAACTGCTCTTGTTGGCAGAGTAATGGAAATACACAGGCTGGAGCCCAACACTCACACTCGATTATAGCTATGGGTACAAGGAATCACGCCTTACACTGATTTTTGGATCTTTGAGACTTTGACCACATACCCATGGTTAAAATCGTTGGTTTAAGAACTTTTGAGTTCTAGGTAGACAGAAGCATCAGTCAACAGAAATCGTCACATGCTACAGGATGCCCAGTTTCCTGAGTAAGAGCAGTGGGGGAAGGCTGCTACCAAATGACTTTCACAGGATAGTATAGCATCGGGTTTAGATTCCTCACACAGAGAAGCCTCACACCTCACAGATGATCTTGGACTGTGATCTGACCAACTAAGCTTTTAAGATTCAACTAGTGCTGCCCAGAGCAGCAGCCCTACTTGACTAACATGGAGAAGGACCTTCTTGGCTCCTTACAAGGTGATGGGAAGCGAAGATCAGAACACTGGAAGAGCTGACCCTCTTTTATTTTTATTTTTTATAGCTTGTATAGTTTTCCCCCAGTGCCCCAGCAGGCTATGAAGTGCATCAGGCCACTGTTGAAGGAGCCTTGCATGGAGCCGAAGACATCACCAGTAGCCTTCTGAAACCCTGCAGAGGCCAGGGAACAGGGTGTTGGGCACATACATGTCACAGAGGGCAGTCCAAATGTGCTGCATATTCTGTGGCTTACATTTTATCCTGACACACTTTGGCATGGTCCAGCAGCTGCCCTGGTATTATATGACATTCTTATAGTACATTGTGGGTAGACACAATCTTTAAAGAATTTAAGCTCAGCAGGAAGTTTTCTGTGTGTGTGTGTGTGTTTTAATGTGTCTCTAAAACTCTTTCTTATATGGAGAAAATCAAGACAGCAATAGAAGTCAAAATGAGTTCATGATATGAAATCTCTGCCTTAGTAAAAAAGAAAATACATGAAAGCATTTTACTGTTTCAAATCTAGGCATTGGGTAGAGTGGGAACTTGGTAATGTGTGATTAGCATTGCTGAATTTTCTCAGTGAGGCAACAGCTACCAGCCAATTGCTCTTAGTCACAGCTGTCTGCTCTTTCTCTTAGTGCCACAAATAAATGCAAATCCAATCCTGTAACTGTCGTGTGGATTTCATGCTACAGTGTATATCCTGCCTGCAAAATGGAAGGGATTAATTTATTCTGCCAACAAATATTTTGGCTGCTGTGTTAATCAGTGTTCCATCACTGTGACCAAACACCTCAGGTAAACAGTTTAAAGGGGTTTATTTTGGCCCAGGGTTTGAGAGATTTGAGCCCTGTTGCTGTCCCTGTAGCAACACAATGCATCATGACAGGAGTGTGTGCTGGAGGCCTCTGCTCACCTCAAAGTGACATGACACAAATGAGAAAGGAAGAGGCTGAGGCCTTGATACCTCCTTTAGATGTGTAACCACAATTACCTGACCTCCTTCTGCCATGTCTCAGTTCCTGAAAGTCTCCTCCCAATAGTGCCACAGCCTGGAGCCAACCCTCTGATGACAGGCTACTGGGGGACTTTCAAAATCATCACATGTCTTAGATTATAGAAGAAGAAACAGACCTTAAGCAAAATGATGGGTATAGCATGCATAAGTGCTATAGAGAAAAAGTCAGGTAAAGGGGATAAGAGATTCAAACAGAGTGATGGAGAACGGCCTCAGTTTGAGTAAATTACTAAAGGAAAAGACAAAATCAAGGCACTTGCTCAAGTGCAGTTTCACTAAGGGCGCACCGTAAGGGAGAGGAGTGAGAAGGAGGCTGTTGTACAAGACCGAAGAACAAGTGAAAATGTACATCTCTCAGGCCTTTAACTACCAACCCATACAGGTCTTGGGGAACTTCCTGGAGCCCTTCTCAGTGCCGCTGAGCTCCACAACCAAATGTGAGAGGTCCAGAGATGGTCATTGGGGGAGCACAAGGGCCCCTTCCTCTAGTTAATTTTTCTCATGTAGACCAACGTGATACTATATATCACCTCAAAATATATAAACCTTCCAGTTTTTGAGGTGCGGGGTATAGAATAACCAAAGCCTCCTGGTTCATGCTGTGCTCTCAGCTAAGTGCTGTCATGATTACTCTTGTCTCGTCTTAGTCAATTCAGATAGCAAAGCACCATCTTCCAGGTGAGCAAACTGGAGACTAAGAGGACAAGACAGGCCCATCATGTGGCTTGCCTTCCTGTAGCAACCCTCGGTGGCTCCTCTTGACCAGACTTAACTCTGAATTCTCTCCTCAGCCTACCAGAATTTTAGTAGGTTCTATCGCTCGTGCCCCTCCCTAGTCTAAACAGTCTAAAGCATTCGTGTATCTTTTTATATTCTTTGACTATTTCCCCTTACCTGCCATGCCTAGAACCCTCCACTACCCATACCCTTCAACTGCGGACTCCAGCCTTGTCCTAGGCAACTCCTCCACTCTATTCAGCACCTCATACCTCCTTGCTCTCCACGTTATCTCATCTTATCCTCTCTACTGTGCTTCCCACACCCAGCTCCTCATCTTGCACCTGCCTGGCTGCAAAAGAGGAGCCTCAAGGCAAGAGGCAACAAGAAAGGCTCAGTTCACTCAGGGAAACCTCAACAAGCCTTACCTCAGGTCATCATCCTGGCAGAAAGCCTGTGAAGACACCCACTGCCTTCCAGCCATGTTGCATAACAATAGGCGAGAAAAGGTGAGAAACCTTAAACAGGAGGTAAATGGCTCACCTCCAATCACTTGCCAGGCCAATTCTGAAACTCATTCCCAAAACATCCTAGTGTAGTTCCTAAAACCCATGACATCTATTACCGGATTCTGGCCCGCACAGTGTGCAGTTAAGATTCAGCAAAGGCCTCGATCTCCTCAGAAAGCACAGACTAGTGGAGATGACCAGAGCCTCTCCACATCTTGCCTGCGATTTGTCTGCTTTACTCCCTGCCTGTGTGTGGCACATTACATCCAGAAAGGAGCCTGTAAGAAGTCCTTACAGGCACCCCTGCAGGGTTAGTGGCCAGAGAATACACTGGCAATTCTTCCCTGATGGATCTAGCTTTCAAAACCTGCTGTTCAGTCCCCAAGAAGGAAATTTTAACTGTGAATTTAGACATCAGGCCCTTTAACACTTGTCTAACCAATTCAGCTTTTGGTGTTGCCCCTTTAATGCTGGATCCCAGATGTCCTGCTATGAACATCACTACTGCACAATTAGTGCCCTTCTCTATTCTCTGAGTTGAGGGAAGCCCCTCAACTTAGGTCCTGATCTGGAAAACTACTGGGGTGGGTCCTGCCAGTTTGCCTCACTTGACCATGACTCCACTTTGTTGTGTGTGTAAGGGCCTTGTGCCTGCACCTCCTGAGTTGATCACTTCACTGGTTTTCAAGTCAGAAATACAAGGAAACACTTGCTGATCACTAAATTATTCTATGATTTTTTTTTCTTACCCTGATGTGAGTATTTAGCCTACTACTTCTTCTCCATGGCTCTGCTTTACTGCCTCTGTATTATACCAGCTTCCTGAAGGCTCAGCTTCTACCCCCCTTGGGAGCTCCATAGAACCTGTTGATTGGACCACCTCCAATGAGCAGCAATTATGCTGTATGTTGTTCGTCATGCTAAAACATGGGAAACATGTCTATTGGTTTGGAACGTAAAAGATTTAGACAAGTGTGTGGCATTGCCACTCCATCAGAAAGGCAGAAAGAAAGAGGGGAGCTGGACAAATAGAGTCACTTAGCATTTGTAGAATCAATGGCTCCACGGTCCTGTTTTTATCCCATGTACATGGGTCAGAAAGGTGAAGAAGATGTTTTCTGTCTCAGCCTATGCCTGGGTGCAGCCACACCTGTCCATTCTGAGCAGAGGAGTGGGCATTCTCCATGCACAGTAGCATACACTAGTAGGTTGGCCTGAGGTTCTAGATTCTACTACGGTGTCACTTTCTTCAGTAGGGGATTAAGTGGTCAAGATGTTGATGAAAGGGACATCTCTCCTCTGCCCAAAGCATCCTGCCTGCCACCTGAAAGACCTGGGACACTTTTCAGGACCAGAAGCCATCAGCAGCGCAAATTGAGACCCACCAGTCAACCTAAGGATACTCTTTTGAGAACCCCCATACTGAGTACAAATATGTTTGTTTCTGGACACATGAAATTCAAGTACCAATTGGTCCCAGCATTTCCTTTAATACTCCATCAGAGTGGTACATTTTCCTGGTGGTTCTTTTGCTGTTGTAACAGAGAACTGCACTGCCCCTGAAAGAGAGATTGGTCCAGCCACCAGGAAGAAAGAGAGGGCCAGAAGGCCAAGGAAGGGTGATTCTAGAGACCCAGGGATGCTGAAGGTTACCATGACAGATGGTCCCAGGGTAAGGAGGAAAGAAGAGCAGGTGGAGAAAGCAAGTAGACTCCTAACTACTGTGCCCTGCCTCATCTCAAGGTCTTGGTCTCAGAATCTAACCCCTAACCCAGGGTTACAGAAGCGTTTGGTACCCATGCCCTCCTTCATCCCTTTTTCTCTTCCCTTCTTCTTTCCATCTTCCCCTGTCCCTCCTTCCGTCTTCCACCCATCAACCCTTCTTTCCTTCCTTGGTGCCTTTCTTTTCTTTTCCTTCCCATCTAATTCTAGAAGAGCTTCTCTGAGCTGGAATCCCCGATGGGTGCCGGAGACAATTACAAATTAGTGTCTCTGCCTTCCAGTAAGCCTGCTGGCAAGTAGCCACATGGAAATGCCAATCAAGAGTGTAACAACTACCCTGGGGGCGAAAAGATGTGGGGCAAAGATCGGAGGCTACTCCTGGGTGGTCAAGGTGGAAGCCCCTCAACCAAGCATCAAGGGAGAGGCTTCTTGGTAGGTGAAAGGAGCAGAGGATATAGCCAAAGGCCTGGGGAAGCCAGGGCTGTTCAGGGTCGTGTCTGCAGAAGACTCAGACTAGAGATTTTGCACCAAGCCTCTGCTCCCCTATAGAGACATTCCTAGGGCTGGGGCTGCCGCCACCCACTCCTGTGTTCCACTAGAAATACAAATGTGTTCAAAGCGGAAAGATCAAGAAGCGATTAACTATGTTGGCACCTGCTCATGAGTGGTTTGGCCATGTGCCCAACCGGGGTGTGTGCCGAGTGAGTGCAGGTGGCAGCAGCTTGCCTCACACTGCCTGGCATACTCCTCCGAAGAAAGCGATGCACTGTGGTTTCTGGACTTGCATCTGAGACCCTCCCTTTGATGCAGAAGCTTGAAATGCATGAGGGAGGAAGGAATGGACTGTCAATCCAGAGTGGGCCCACGCATTGCTCTCCACCTCACCTCATAGCCCAGCCTCCCCCGGGGTCTCTGAAAGCATCAGTGTGGGCCTGATCACTACCTTCACACCCTGACTCTGTGAGTGGAGGTGAAGCTGGGCCTGCCATACAAGCAAGCTAAAGGACTTGCTCAAGGCTTAGCTCTGGCTAGTGCCCCTCCACTCAGCTGTGGCCTTCCAGATTTGCTGCTACTCTTTAGCTTCTGTGCACTCGAAAGCTTGGGCAGCTTTCACTTCTCTGAAAATATCATGTGGCTTCATTCTATCATGCTCCGTGAGATTGCTTGTTGATCCTCCAAACCCAGCCTCCTCCCAAGGAAAGCCACTCAAAGCCACTTCGTCCTCTGTGGAATGTGGCGCTGCTTGCTACTGTGGCCATTTCTCAATGGAGTCTATTGGTGTTTGTGACCCGGAACTCTGTGGACCTCATTCACGTGGGAGTGTCAACCCTGAGAATACAGGATTGATGCCATGGGCATTCATTGAATGGTGCAGAGTCTGCCCCAACCAGACTGGCAGAAAATTCTAAGTACAAGACTCCTGAAGACCTGCTTGGCCAATGGCTAGTGGGCAAATGCCCAAGAGAAGGAGACTTCAACGTTCCTGCAAGGCAGTTCAGAGTCCTTGGAAAGACTCCAGACTGCAGGGATGGTAGTGGCCAGGGAAGGAACAAAGAATGGGCTGTTGGAAGGTTTCCAACTCAAGGGTATACAGCTGGCCAAGCCCCAGGTTGGGCAGAGAGCCACTGGCACTGGGGATGAGGAGTTGGCTGAGGTGGGGCTTAGAACCAGATGGCCACGAGCCACTCAGAAAAAGGCCGTGTGAATGATGAAGCCGCTGGGAGTCACAGAGTGAGTCACACGTGAATAAGAAACGCTGAGCCTGGACCGCAGGTTAGAGTCTGCCCTGGAGTAATGATTCTGTTTCACAGGGCTGAAATTCCCATTCCTGATCTTCCTGGGTGACATCATCGACACCGTTCTCTGAGTGATAGCAACAGTGGGCTTTTAAGGCTGCTTTCTCTGAGGTGGAGTTGGGGGGTGGGGTGGGGTGACTACCAAGGTCATGTGACATCTTTGACTACACAGAAGCTAAGCAGTTTGCTGACAGGGGCCACTACTCTCCATTGCCTTTGTTTGCTTTGCTCTTTTCTCTTCCTGTATACAAACAGGACTAATTCACTTAGTAGACCAAGTAACTTGGGACCTCTTAAGCATTGCCTTGACTCATCCATGTAGACTACACAATTGTTTCCTGAATCTGTCAAGCCAAGCCTTGGTCTCATCAGTTCCCTCCTCCTACCAATGGAGTCTCAGAGACATCGAGTGACACTTGAATTCCTCCTAACATTGACCTAAGCCCCAAATCTGACTCTCCTCTTGTCCATTATACCCCAGGAAGAGCTCCAATCACAGGAGAGAAAAAAAATTCTTCTCATTGGCTGGACTCACATAATCAAGGCTGCACCTGAACAGCATATATACCATCCTGACTCACAGCGGGTCTGAGGAAGGTAGGCAGGTTCTCTGTTGCTAGGGCTCCAGAACCAGGAATCTCCTGGAATGTGGTTCCTCACTAAGACCTCCTAGTACCAAAGCAGCATCAAGTCTGCACTGCTGGACCCTGGGACACCCTTGTCCTTGTGTCTTTGGGCACATCTGAGCAATAAAGACCTAACTTCTTTTTTAAAATATATTTTATTAATTTATTCATATTACATCACAATTGTTATCCCATCCCTTGTATCCTCCCATTCCTCCCTCCCTCCCATTTTCCCCTTACTCCTCTCACCTATAACTGTGACTGAGGGAAACCTCCTCCCCCTGTATATGCTCATAGGGTATCAAGTCTCTTCTTGGTAGCCTGCTATCCTTCCTCTGAGTGCTGCCAGGCCTCCCCATCCACGGTGGAGAGAGAGGAACACTCCCTCATTGCTGGTGGGAATGCAAACTAGTACAACCACTTTGGAAATCTATCTGACGCTAATCTCAGAAAACTGGAAATAAGGCTTCCTCAAGACCCAGCTATTCCACTCCTTGGAATATACCCAGAAGATGCTCCTGCACACAACAAGAACATTTGCTCAACCATGTTCATAGCAGCCTTATTCATAATAGCCAGAACATGGAAACAGCCTAAGTGTCCCTCAGTAGAAGAATGGATAAAGAAACTGTGGTACATTTACACTATGGAATACTACTCAGCTATTAAAAACAAGTAGTTCCCGAAATTTGTGGACAAATGGATGGAACTAGAAATGATCATAATGAGTGAGTTAACCGAGAAGCAGAAAGAGTCAAATGGTATATATTCACTTATATCTGGACACTAGCCCAAGGGGCATGTCCCATGAAAGACCTAACTTCTTGCCAACCTTGCCTGAGAACCAGAAAAGACAGGTGCAATACTGAAAAGTCATTATCTGAATTCTGGCTTCTGGCTATAGAGATGCTGGCTCTTTTTGCCTGCTTCTCTGACTGTCAACCTGAGGTAAAGAAGCTGCTACCAACATCCTGTGTGTGCAAGACCTGAGCTGAGGCTGACCAGGGAGAGTCAGAGCACCCAGCTCTCCCCACATGTGCTCGCTTGCTCTGCTTTATCCCCAAGCACAAACTCAACCATAGGACAGAGAATCATGGGAAATGCAAAGCTGTTCTGGCCAGTGGCAGTGGGCCTGCTCCCCTACAGATGAGGGAAACAGCATAGTTTGCCTCAGAGGGCACAACCAGCAACCGTACTGAGGGCCAAGTGTGCTGGCTGTGAGTCAGTGTCTGGTCCCCTGTTGCTTCCAGGATCCTCAGGGACCAACAGGCAGCAAGCCTGGCTGTGGGTGTGAGCCCCAGCGGGATGTGGCAGTGCTCCCTTGATGGGATCTCTGCCAGATACAGGGAAGACAGCCATCTCCCTTCCAGACACTGCTGTCCCAGTCTGTCCCCTGTGGTGGACAGCATGGCAATATGCCTGAAAGGTTCATTTTCTTTTCTCCACTACTTCCAGTTTTTCTTTACGAAGCAAGTAGTGATTGTGTCGTACGAACAATAGGCATGAATGATTGCTGCGTATAATTCTAAAGTTTTGATCGATTAAAATTAATAGTATTTTTTTAGACACGATCTGGCTGTTTGCTATACTTATTTGAACTCCCAAGCCTCAAGTGACCTTCTGCTTCAGAGTCCTAAACAGCCAGTACTCCAAGCACTTGCTACTTCTCGGGGATTTTGCTTTCTTTCTTTTCATTTTTCTTTTTTTTTTTTTTTTTTTTTTTTTTTTTTTTTTCCTTCTTAGGCACAGTTTCACTATGTAGCCCCACTGACAAGAAACTCATTATGTAGACCATGCTGGCTTCTTCAAACTCACAGAAGTCCACCTGCCTCTGTTTCCCAAATATTGGTGCTAAAGAAATTTGCCACCATTTCCAGGTTTTGTTTTACTTTTTAAATCCTACATATTTATGGAATACAGTGTGAGTATTCGTTACATAAATACAGCGTAAAATGATCAAATTAGGTTAATTAGCATTGCTTTATGTTAGAAACCTTAAAAATCCCATCTGCTGATTCTTTACAAAATGTACAATAAATAGTAAATCATGGTCCCCCTGCTGTGCTGTACAACACAGAAATTTAATCCTCATGGCAAACTCTAGTTAGGTCTTGATTATCTAATTCTCTTTGTCCCTACTCCTCTTACCCTCCTGAGTCGTTACTGGCCACTGTGCTTTCTACTTCTGGAAAACAAGTGTTTTGTTTTTTACTTTCCACACATTAAAAAGATCATGCAGCATCTGTCTTTCTGTGCCTGCCCTGACCTGATAGGCCCTAGTTCCATCCATGTTGCCATCTTGCTATTGCTGCAAATAATAGGACTTCAGTCTTTGTATGACTGAATACTATGCTATTCCGGTGTGTAGGGGCAGTTGTGTGGGAGGTAGGGGAGTAGCTTGTGGAGGGGGTGTTGTGGTGTCTGTGTGTGTATGTGTGTGTGTGTGTGTGTGTGTGTGTGTGTGTGTGGTGTATGTGTGCCTGAATATGAGTGTGTCCTATTTGGTATATGTAAGTGTAAGAGTGTGCATGTGTGTTATGTGTGGGTATGTATGGGAGGTGGGGGTGTGGTGTGTGGAGGGGTATGGTTTGTGTGTGTGTGGTGTGTGAGTATGTGTGAGAGTGTGTATATATGTGTGTGTTACGTGATGTGTGTGTAGTGTGGTGTGTGTGTATGTGTATGTGAGCGTGTGGTGTATATATGTGTGAGAGTGTGTATGTGTGTTATATGATGTGTGTGTGTAGTGCAGTGTGTGTGTGTGTGTGTGTGTGTGTAACATTTCCTTTAGCCATTCATCTATGGATGGACACCTGTTGATCCCATATGTTGGCCATTGTGAAGAGTGACGCAATAAACACAGAGGTACTGATCTCATTTCCATTGACTATCCACTCAGTAACAGGACATCTAGATCATATAGTAGATCTGCTTGTGTTTTGTGGTTTCCATAACGGTTCTGACAGTGTACGTTTCTCTTACGGAGATCTAACAGTTTATTTTCTCACCCAGCAAGTGTTATCTTCTGTGTCTTCAATAACAGCCCCAGCAACCAGGGTTGGGTGATATGTCATTGTGGTTTTGATTTGCATTTCCCTGATGGTGATGAATGCTGACTCAGGGCCTCCACTGGCATAGTTGCTTAGGTAGACATCCTGGCTGCATGCAGGAGGCTGTCAGAGCACCTGCGTGAATTCTTTGAGCTTCCCTGGACTGGAGGAAGGCCAGCTTTTAGAACAGCCACACCCAAGTGCTCCTGAATTTTTAAGTCCACACTTCCAATAAACTTGACAACTTCCAAGTTCTGAATCTGGACTCCAGCAGGACCCTGGACCCGTGACTTTTGAGAGCAGCTCCAACTAGCCGCTCTTGACTCATTTCTCCAGTGCCTCCTTTATGAGAAAGGCAGCCTCTGGCTTACTTTAAGGGAAGGAACCCATGTTAGCCATAGTCTGGTGACCTCATACCTCTTTGGCCCTTGCACAGCTATCACAGCCAAGACACCTTTTACCATTTGGTCTGGCCTCCTGAACTCTGCTTGGATTTTAGATTAGCACGCATGTAGCCAAAGGCAACATGGTACAAATATAACTCTGTTGTGTCAGATCCAGGTGAGAAGCCTGTTTGTCACACATTGCCCCAGGCCAGGTGGTTGGTGACAGCGATTTAGCCACTGGGTTTCCTCATCTGTATCACTGGAAGATTTGGAGAACAGAAGGTGATGAGTGAATACACACTGCACTGACAAGCCTCCTCTGATGGGCGAGTGAAGACAGAAATGCAGGACTATTTAGCTATCTGACTCATGCTGTTGGGAACCATACATAGTGAGTGTTCCTACGGCAAGAAGACTTAAGCCCTGGGCAGTGGCCACAAGTGTTCTGGCAGTAGCTCTGTAGAGTTTGACAAGTTTCTGTCTCTTCCTAGGAACACGAGGAGTTTCCAGAACCCACTAAAGCCTCTCTAGAGCTTTGGTGTTCTGGAATTTCACACAGAAGGGCCATTGATGGCGTGTCCACCAAGCACCAGAAACGCGTCCATTCATGTGCATGACTTGAGGAGAATAATTCCAGAACTGTTCTCAGAGAGATGGGGACAACACACCAGGCTAGTTGGGGGCCCTTTAATGAGAGGCAATGGACAGGAAAGTCACCATTGCCTGATACCGGTTCTGTGCTCAACAACTCTGCAAACAGGAGACAAAAAAGTGACTGAAAGCCAGCCACTGCCTGCCTCAGCCCGGGTGGACAGGAAGAGCTTCAGTTCCTTAGTCTCTCGTCTGGTGGGTTTCAACCTTCCTAACGCCCTGGCCCTCTATTGAAGTTCCTCATGCTGTGGTGACCCCCAACCATAAAATTATTCTGTGGTTACTTCATAACTGTAATTTTGCTGCTATTATAAATTGTAAAGTAGTTATATGCAGGATATCTGATAACGTGACACCCAAAGTGGTTGTGACACACAGGTTGAGAACCACTACCTAGTCCTTCTCGGTACTTTCCTTTCATATCCAAGTAGAATTCACAAGACAAGGGAACTTGCCTGTACTATATGCAGTGATCATCCTCCCAAGCCCATGGTGGTCAGTTTCCCATGTCCAATGATTAGATGCCCATGTCCATGATGGTCAGCCTATAGAGTGTATGATGGTCACCCTACAAGTTCTGTAACTCAACTTGGCTTCCAAAAGATAGTTAGCCTTTAGGTTCCATGACACTTAGCCTCAGATCCTGTGATAGTTTGCCCTCTAGATCCATGAAAGTCATTCTCTGGGTAAACAGCAGAGGACAGAAACAAGGTCTAGCGGGGCACATGGAATACTCTGCCCAGTGCCTAATGAGGGGGAAGCAAAGAAAACAGTGCTTTGGTGCTTTGCTATAGGAGTGGGTTTTTAAGGTAAGAAGGGTGGTTTTGTATAAACAACAAGTAATATCTGAATTCAATGTGAAGTTTTTCCTTTCAAAGTAAGACTGGGTTTAATCCTTTCCACAAACCAGCTATAAATTTCCACATTTCTTTTTCTTCTGAGACTATTAGTATTTTTTTTTTTTTACCAAAAGTTATGGTATTTATTCATTCATGTCCCTTCCAAACTAGTGCACATGACCAAAACCCAAAACATCTTTAACCTTATCCCACTTTATCCATCTTACCTGAATGGGAAGTTTAAAGGGGAGAATCAGATGTTTAGTGATGTCTTAACAAGTTAGTCTATTTGGGACTTCCCATGCCCTACATTCCAAGAGAACAATGTTTTAAGAAATTAGACAATAATGATGAACTACACATTGATTATAAAGGGAAGTGATTCAGGAGAAAATGGAACTTTCAGCCACAACACAAGAAGATGCTAACCATGGGGCCAGAAATGTCTAAATTGTAATTTCTTTTGATGTGTGACAAATCATCTCTGGAACTCTTAGATGGTGCTGGGAATGAAGGAAGAGAGGATGTCTGGAGAAAAGTCAAGCATTAGTAGGCAGAAATGTCTCTTGTCTCACTTCAATTCAGAGAGCATGGGAGGCTGTCAAGACTACACAGTGGACACACAATGGACACCAGATGCCAAAGCTGAAGTTCCTCCTTCCAGGGAGCTTGGAGCCGAAAGCAAATTACTGACCCCAAACCCTAGCTCACATTGTTGAGAGAGCTCCCCTTAAACCGGAAAGCTCAGTGAACCAAATCATTGTGGTTCCAGGTCCCAGCTGGTCACTCTAAAGAGCTTGCTCTGCAATGCCAGAACAAATTAGAGCCAGGATGACGATTACCAAAACCACATTTGAGGAGGACAGTTGAAGATTCAGCACTTACAGGCCATGGGTTTTAGCATCATCTTGACGCCAAGGAGAAGTCACCGAATGTTTACAGAGGAAGTTAACAGGACTGATTTTTAATTATCATTCAGCCTAGAACACTGGGTCAGTGTCACAAAGCAAACATAAAAGCAGACCACGGAAGTTCCCCCCTGGATCCTGGCTGTCCAAGCTGTGAGCAGAGGTGGGAAATAACAGGTGGCGCCCAGTGAAAGCAAGCAGGTTGCTAGGTTAACCCAGCTGGGCTCATCCAGCACAGCGCAGAACAGGATTAGAAGCAGAACACGTGTGCCAGCTCACCGGAAAATCCCTTTCACGTAGAAGAGAGGCTGCACCAGCGACCATAGAGGAAATAAACTATTAGACAGAAACCCTCCGTTCCCCAGGGTCCACACAAAAGCAACACAATTTCAGACGGCATTGAGTTGACTTTCCTTAGAGTTTGCTGTGTTTGAAAAGCACTTTTTCTGCACTGTCTATATCACAGGGGCAACTAAAAACAGGAATTCTGAAGTGCAAACACCCACGTCACCATCACATGAGTCAGAAACCCCTAGGAGAATTCTGGAACCCCACCCTTCTCTCTAATCTCCAGCACTAGCCTACCATTTACGTGCTTCATTTTGTTTTATAAAAGCAAGTAACTTCATTTTTGCCCATCTGGACCCAAATGTCCATATGCTGTTATATGTACTTCTGGATTTTCGCTGTAGAATCACCATTGCCAATATGGAAGGTCAGTCTCTCTCTCTCTCTCTCTCTCTCTCTCTCTCTCTCTCTCTCTCTCTCTCTCTCTCTCTCTCTCTCTCTTTAATTTCTCTAAGATTCTTTTTCTTCTTGTTGTTGTTGTTCTTTTATTATTAATTTATTCATATTACATCTCAATGGTTATCCCATCCCTTGTATCCTCCCATTCCTCCCTCCCTCCCATTTTCCCCTTACTTCCCTCCCCTATGACTGTGACTGAAGGGGACTTCCTCCTCCTGTATATGCTCCTAGGGTATCAAGTCTCTTCTTGGTAGCCTGCTATCCTTCCTCCAGTGGTCCTGCTCAAACTATGGCACCAGCCAAGGACCATACATGCAGTAAACATCAAACCCCTACCCAGATCTAGCCAATGGACAGGACATTCTCCACAGCTGAGTGGAGAGTGGGGTCTGACTTTCACACGAACTCTGGTGCCCCATAATTGACCACATCCCCTGGATGGGAAGGTCAGTCGTTTGGGCTATTCATGTCTTCTACTGATTAGATGAGGCCCACCCACATCTCAGAAAGGACTCTGCCTTACTCAGTGCCCACCAATCTAGATAGTGATCTCAACCAAAATTCATTTTTTAAAAAATGTACCAGTTTTATCCAATTGTTAAAGGTATTTATAGACTATCCCACTACATGCATAGGGTTTTTTTCTTCTCTGTTATCCCTTTCTTTCAAAAATTGTTCATGTGTTTATATGTGGGACTGTGTTCAGTGGAAGTGCATTCACCAATCAGCCTTAGATGCCATTCCTCAGCAGCCATCCATCTCATGTCTGAAACAGCGTCTCTCTTTGGTCTGGAGACTGCAGGTAGCTTAGGGTGGCTGGCCAGCAAGCTCTAGGAATACTGCTGTCTCTTGCAGAATTACCAGTGTCCACCACTGTGGCCAGTGCTCTGTCCAGATTTTTCAAATGAGGCTGGGGATTGCACTCAGGTCTTTGTGGTAACAGAAGCGCCATTTCTTCTCTTCTGTTACTTAGGTTCTTCCAAACTCTTGTTTCCTTTGCCCATGCATTCTGCCCTTCATATATTTTCTTTAGTGATGCATTCTCCCCAACTTGAATCTGCTTTCACAGTTAGTGGGCCACTTCTTGTCTTTTTTCATTTCTGCCTGTTAATATTCTTTCGAGCATCTTGAATTGGCAAATCATTTTATGTGTTTTCACTTTACGGCAGTAAGTCTTTGCTGCTGTGCATTTTAGCTTCTGATGTGTTGTGCCTCCATTATCTCTGTCCTCTAGATGTTCTAACACTTAGTTTTCTCTTTCTGTTTGTGCTCAATTATCTAACAACTAACTGTTGCCTGATGAAATGGTCACTGGAAGAAAATGGAGGCAATCCTTACAACCAATCTCTTCTCGCTCTCAGCTCACATTTATACCATTCAAGGATCTTTTAAAATGTTAGCAATTTCGCTTTATTGTACTATAGTCATAAGTGTTGTGTCTTGGTGTCTTTTGTGTTTTGTTTTGAGCGATTTGAGGTTTTTTTTTGTTTTTGTTTTTGTTTTTGTTTTTTGTATGTGCCAAAATTACGATCATTTTTAGTGAAAATTCCACTTGGTCTCAGAAGAAGAGGAAGTGTTCTCTCTGTCTAGTTCTGGAATCCAATGTTATGTTGACAAAATTCAATCTACTAATTGGTGGATCCTGTATTCCATTGCTTTAATAAATGTTTTGTCTACTTGATCTATCTCAGACTGAGAAAACTGTCTCTGTTTGAGCTGTTGCTCCTTATATTCCCTCAAGTTTCTGCTCCACAAAAGTCACTGCTCTGTGATTTAATGCGCCATCTGGGCTTCTTTGAATTAGATCATAAGTCAAGGATTCAGATGTAAGTGGCTGAGTTGGTAAGTGGAGAACACAATGGTGAGGGAGGGAAGCTAAGCCAGAGCAGGGTGGGAAGCCAAAGGGTTGTATTAAGACCGTGGGACACATGGGGTTTTACTCACTGGGAGACCAGCTGCTGGCATAACGTGTGTGCTGAGGGCTTTTCCTGTCCAAGGGAGTGGAAGCTGGGCCCTTGCATGGCAATTATCATGGTTGAGGATGACTCCCAGGGATAGTAATTCTCTAGCAATTCCACACTACCACGTGATGCCCAAAGAAGATGCTGGCTGCCAAAGAAATCCATGCAAAATTAAAAAAGAAAAAATGAGGTGCCAAAGTGGGTAGGAGTGGAGCTGGTATGTACAAAGTGATACTATTTGTTGGTGTGACCAGGCCCTAATGTTTCAGTTCTAGCCACCAGGAGACAGCCCAGTCTGCCTGTTGTTTTTGTTTACCCAGCCTGTTGGCCAGCACCTTCACTTTGATTATGTTTATTGCAACTATGAATACAGCTCTGGTTTTTTCTTTGTTTATTCATCTAATTTTTCTGTTATTAAGAGTCTTGAGTCAAGTTATATTTATTAAATACTAATTTATTAGTGTATTTTCATACATATTATTCATGTTGTATTTTAATACGTGTTAAAATTTTTTGAGACAGGGTCTCACTATGTGACCCTAGGTGGCCTGGAACTCACTACTTAGACCAGGTTGGCCTCAAACTCATAGACACATCCATGTTTCACCTCTAAAATGCTGGGATTGAAGACGTGCACCACCACACCAGACACTTGTCATTTCCTTATGGCTTATATACTAAAAGTTCTTTACCTGAGCATCTTAAAATTCTCCATACACCCCATTTCTGACCACGTACCCTGGATGGGGAGGCCTGGTGGCACTCAGAGGAAGGATAACAGGTCACCAAGAAGAGACTCCATACCCTATGAGCATATACAGGAAGAGGAGGTCCCTTTTAGTCATAGTCATAGGGGAGAGGAGTAGGGGGGAAGTGGGAAGTAGGGAAGAATGGGAGGATACAAGGGATGGGATACCAATTGAGCTGTAATCTGAATAAATTAATAAAAAATATAAATAAATAAATAAATAAATAAAATTCTCCATACATCATTACGGCTTGTAGTCACCTTGCTGTGCAGCAGCACACCTGACCTTCCTATCCCTTGTTAACTATTTCTTGGTACCACTATCAACTTTCCCTCACCCCTGCCTTCCCAAACTCTAGCAACCACCACTCTGCCCTTGACCTGTTGTTTTTTTTTTTTTATATAACTAGTATAAAGTAGTACAAAATAATGGATTACATTGTGAAGTTTCAAGCATGTTTATCATACATTTCGATCATATTCACCTCCAGCTTCTTGTCCTTGCTCCTGATGGACCCCTTGGTCCTCTCAAATAGTCTTCCTTCTGTTTTTGTGTTACACATGTGCTCACACAAGGGAGGGGGGCTCTACATGTATCTGTTCTCTGTTTTATGAGGTCAACGTATTCCCTGGGTGAGTAGGACTATGTCGTCATTTTTTTTTTTTTAATGCCTGATTTATTACACTTACAATGTGACCTTAAGTCACTTATTTCTACATCATTTGCATTTAAAGGCAAAATTCAACTTCTAATCAAGATCATGTCACAAGAAACAAACTTTTTCCTCCTACAGAAAACCTACACACGCAGCAATGACTTTCTAGACACGAAACCTTGAGTTGTAAGTGACCCTGAGCAAAAGGAAGCAAGCAGATTAAGTGTTGCGGCTGCCCAGCTTCTTGCTATGGGAGAGTGTCCAGGATAGAGCATGGGGAGAGGGAGCAAGGAAGAGCCTGGGAGCTGATGGGGTTGTGAGTACAAGGAGAAGGGGGACACTAGGGTTCAGAGGAAACAGTGTGCAGAGAGAGCTCCAGAGCTCTGCAGGGTCTCGACTAAAATTCAGCTGAGAGGACTTTTCAGCTCACCAGCTCACTGGCCCATCAGTGAATCAGTCGCCCAGCACTAATCCACTTATCTCTTAATGGTCCCTGGTGGTCCAAACTCACATGTGAGAAGCAATTTTTTAAAAATATATTTATTTCTAAATATATTTTATTAATTTATTCATATTACATCTCAATGGTTATCCCCTCCCTTGTATCCTCCCATTCCTCCCTCCCTCCCATTTTCCCCTTACTTCCCTCCCCTATTACTGTGACTGAGGGGGACCTCCTCCCCTTGTATATGCTCATAGGGTATCAAGTCTCTTCTTGGTAGCCTGCTATCCTTCCTCTGAGTGCCACCAGGCCTCCTCATCTAGGAGAACTCCGGTGAGAAGTAAATTTGAGCAGGAGTTTTGATCACCATTCAAACTACAGCAGAAACCAAGAATCTGAAGGGTAAAAGTATGCCCTCGTGATGCGTGATGCAGGAGAATCCCTACCTGCAGTGAGCCCAGGCAGGTGAGCCTGGGAAGAGCCAGAAGCAGCTTTCCAAAGGACTGTGAGACTTGGAATTGTCCTCCTTTGCCCTGGCTTCAGCCAGCAATTGTGTCCACAAAGCTGTCTGCCTTTTCTTTCCCTGACTCTTGCCTAAATAATTCTGTCCCCGCCCCATTCTTTGAGAGGCTTGTGCAATGATTTATTGATTCAATATAAATGATGAACTTAAAGGCGACTCAAGAAGAACAGGGCCCAATAGCTTGTGGTACTTAGGCCCCCTAGAGCATCTTGCAATTCTCTCAAGGCCACAAGTATCCATCATAACCAAATATTGTAGACAGTTAGGATGGGCTGTGGATGGCAAGTCAACATGGACACTGAGCTATTTCACAGGCTACTTTTTAAGCAGGACCCAAGAGCCCAGTCTCCCTGTGTCTCACCTCTTAACCAGCCAGGCCTCAACAGCCCAAGCAAAGATGGGCAGATGAGGCAACAATGGAAATTAACGAGGAGCAGAAAATCCTTGTGAGCCCAACAGTAAAGACGAAGCAGCCTTCAGTCTCCACCCTGTGAAATAAACCACACAGCATCTCTATTTTCCTCACCAGGCAGATGCAGAGGACAAATTGCTCACTCCTGTGTGCTTTAAAAGAGTCTTGATTTCAGGAGCCTGCTTAGATAGTCAGACCTACCTGCGGGCCACAATGCCACATTCTAATGATGTTCTCACATGGGTCTACAGATGTCAAAATGGGAATGATTTTAGGGATGAGGTGTCCATTTTCAATTAGGAAAAACTGAGTTTAATAAGACAGCTCCCTGGTGACCACAGGTTATCCTCTGGGAACTACCTAGATTGGAGTGAGCCACCCAGAATGGCCAGTGTCCTTCCTGCCTGTGAGCAGGCACCATACCAGGAGATGATACTGCCCTTGATGTTCAAATCTTGCCTTCAGTTTAAATAATACCAAACTATCCCATGCCTTTTATTGTCAATCAGTGTTCTCAGATAATTAAGATGCTGTTAATTCTTGGCAAAAAGTGTAATTAAGAAGCTTAATTATGTCTGTGTGGAGTGAGGGGACTCAGCAGGGCACAAGGCAGCAGCTCTCAGACTTTAATTGCATTAGGAGTCACCCAGGGGGAGCTTGTTAAAAATGCAAATTTCCTGGCTCATTGCCAGAGCGTTCTGATGCAGCCAGTAGGCCTGGGATTCAAGAATGTGCCTATTTATTCTATATGTAAGTCCACAGGTAATGCTGACATCTATACAGATAGTAACAGAGGCTAAGTGTTTCGCCAGCAGCTCTTGGTTAGTGTGACCCAAAGCATCCACCGACAGGAGGTGGAGATTTTCTGAGCCACAGATCCAATGAGGTCTTGGCCTTAGAATGTGCTGTGCATTCTAATGTGCTTCTGGAGCCTCCTCTGAAAAGCTGTGCTTCCCTGGGCTCCTAAGAGGGGCCAGCACAAGTGCTAATTATGCCTTAACCCTTTAGCGTGTCTCCATGTGATGGAAGTGTTACTATACAGAGAAGGATACTGAGCCCTTAGGGAGCGTAAATATGTTCCTTCTGACCTCTCAGATTTTTCATTTTTAAAAATATAATATTCATTTGTATATAATGTTACCTAAATGTGCTGGATGAATCATATTAATTTCCATTATTTTGTTTTATGAGAATATAATAATTGTACCAATAAGGGTTGTACTATGATGATGTTTTTTTTCTTTTTTATTAATTTATTCTTGTTACATCTCAATTGTTATTCCATCCCTTCTATCCTCCCATTCTTCCCCCCCCCCATTTTCCCCTTATTCCCCTCCCCTATGACTGTTCCTGGGGGGGATTACCTCCCCCTGTATATGCTCATAGGGTATCAAGTCTCTTCTCGGTAACCTGCTGTCCTTCCTCTGAGTGCCACCAGGTCTCCCCCTCCAGGGGACAGGGTCAATTGTGAGGCACCAGAGTACATGATGACATTTTTATACATCTTAATACATGTACATAATATTCTTTGATCATGTCCACTTCTGCATTACCCTCTCTTAATTCTTTTGCCCCTCCAGATTGTCATCTTTCTTGTCTCAAGTACTCCTTCTCCTATTGTCATTTCTCCTTTTTATCTTTTATAAGGTTTTCCATTATTAAGGGGAGAAATATCAGTTGTGGCCCTCCAAAGAAGAGCCAATAGGATATGTTTTCACATTACATGCATACATGTATGTGCCTATGTGGGGTGTGTGTGTGTGTGTGTGTGTGTGTGTGTGTGTGTGTGTGTGTGTCGCAGATATAATGAGATATATTATAAGAAATTGCTCATGCCACATAGAGGCTGAGATTTATAGATCCAGAAGAGCGAATGGTATAAATTCCATTTTGAATTTGAGTCTGTAGGCAGGATCTCAGAAACCTGATGCTTAGGTGCAAGATGGACAGGGAAAAAAATCCTTTCTTAGTCTTTTATTCCATTTAGACCCTTAAGGACTGGATGATGCCCACCTACATCAAGGACAGTGCTGTGCTTCATTCAATCTCTAATCAAAACATCAGTGCCATCTGGAAATTTTCTCACAAGCACATCCAGAATTAACATTTAATCAGATATCTGGGTACCCTATGGCTACAGTAAGGTGCCGTGTAAAATTAACTTTCACAGTTGCTAGGCAGGGTTTTGTTACCCAGCATGCCTTTCTGTGCTGCAGCAGACTCATTGGTCTGAATCTCCTGCTTTTCTGTGTCAGGGTGTCAGGGGCTGTTTGCAGAATGCAGTTTGTGGGAACCTCAGCTACTCTCATAGATGTGCACGCACTATGTGATGGGGGCAGACCTCCCTCCTTGCCCCAGACTGAGCACGTTAAGCTGGGCTTCATGTGACAATTCTTCTTTCCCAACATCTTGGGCTCTGCACTGCATTGCTTAGCTATTTCCATAAGCCGTGGCCTCTGGCAGGGTCCTGGTCTAGTAAACAGTTTTGAGGAAGTAGTGGAGCAGAAAGAATGCATGCAGAACTTCCGGTCCTCTCCTACTATATGAGAATAAGTTCCTAGACTGTTCAGAGAGAAATGGGTTGTGATAATAGGAGATGAAGAAGGCGACCGACATCCAGAGGCATATGGGTTTTCTATTGTGAGTGATGCAGGAGACGATCACAATTTCAAGCATGTGATGCTCACGAGCATCAGGAGAAGAAGGAGAAATAGAACTTAGTGAGCACCAGCCTAGCATGCTGTTGATTCCATCCCCAGTACCAAAGGAAGAAAAACAACAACAAAAATCAGTGGTGTTACTTTATGCCATTTAAAGTTAAAAAAAATTAAAGCAGAGGAAAGAGAAGCAATATCACTGGCAAATGAGAGTTATAGAACACACTTATGCCTCCCCTACTCCAAATTGTAGTGTCTTTCAGGGACAGTTGGATGCCTAAAACCATGAGCGTCACTAAAAGAGAAGCCTGGGCCATCATTAGGTGCTTGGGAAGGAATAAGAGAATGTAATTTAAAAATTTTAACAGGTTAGGATTTTATTTCATAGGAAATCTGAACAATAATGGACTGAAAAGTAATTGTGTACAGGGTAGAGTGTGAAGCCAGGTCCCAGGCAGGATTTGGACTCCAGCTGACAGGAGAGAGATGAGACAATAATCTCATGCTAGGTGCAGCAGGAGGCAAAAGCCACAGAACTCAGAGCTGAGAGAGAGTGGAGACAGCACACGCTGGCAATTCTAGGTCACATGTGGAGCAGGGCCACAAAGTTAATGCTATCTGTATCCGGCCTCTCTCGGGAATCTGGGAATCTCAGGGTTGGATCAGGAACTCAGTGACACCTGGACTACCACAGTCTGAAAAAAACACAAGACAATTGAGAGAAAGCAGCTGCTTAAAGAAATCCTACGTGGCTATGATTGTAAGTTTACAGAATGAGTTTTGTAGAAGAGTTTGTTGAAAGCACAAATTTAAACAACAGAAAGCAAAATAGTGTGTATAATAGAACATATTCTGAGGTTATTATTATCTCATACACTTACTATTGAAAATTTAAATTATTACCATTCCTCAACTGAACAATTTGAAAATCTATTTCTAGCTTAAAATTGACATAACTTCTGTTCAGTAAGGCATAGTCTCAGAATTCTGTACAAATAAAACAAAACCATGAAGATAAATGAATAAGAAATGTTGAAAAATAGGAAATTCCTAAAATAAGTTATGAGTTAGCTATCCACAGCAAAACTTCAGCCACTGAAAATGCTATTGAATGTTTAAGCAAAAATTTACTAAGAGAAAGGAGAAATTAGGAAAAGGTAGATATTAGATGGCAATCAAATCCACTTAAGCAAAATATTTTCCTTAACGAAGCTGTTTGAATCAGTTAGCGATGGCTACATCTGATAATAGCCTCTGGAGCAGTCATAACTCTCCAGCGGAATGTCAGTGGCCATGGGTAGCATTCAGCCTTGCAGATGCGGTGGTCCCAGCTGCTCCTTCTTGGCCATTTATAGATCAATATGATAGAAGCCCTGAAGTTGTACTTCTTGGGGTCCAAGGGACAGTGTAGTATCGGATCCTAGATGCTCACCGTGCCCCCCCCCACCTCCAAGTCTTTGTTGACTTAGATTCCACTTTAGGTCTCACAATGGGTATTGAATATAGGGCCTTTATGATACAGATAATTTGTAGCCAGTGTGATGCCTCAGCTCTCCTGGCCATAGACAACCCACAGGGATGGAAAATTTCAGCACTGTTGACCATGGTCCTGATATATATTCTAGTTATCAAAAAGCTGGCCCATACATGCATATATACACATACATATGTACATATATACATACAAACAAATAAATAATTCAGCTGTGACAATCTCTCTCTCTCTCTCTCTCTCTCTCTCTCTCTCTCTCTCTCTCTCTCTCTCTCTCTCTCAAACCCAGATATACTCTGTATTCTAAATTTCTGTGATATCATGCTGGCGAGGATGTGAAGAGAGAGGAACACTCATTCATTGCTGGTGGGAATGCAAACTAGTACAACCACTTTGGAAATCTATCTGGCGCTTTCTCAAAAAAATGGAAATAGGGCTTCCTCAAGACCCAGCTATTCCACTCCTTGGACCCAGAAGATGCTCCAGCACACAACAGGACATATGCTCAACCATGTTCATAGCTGCCTTATTCATAATAGCCAGCCTAAGTGTCTCTCAGTAGAAGAATGGATAAAGAAACTGTGGTACATTTACACTATGGAATACTACTCAGCTATTAAAAACAAGGAATTCCCAAAATTTGTGGACAAATGGATTGAACTAGAAATTATCATAATGAGTGAGTTCACCCAGAAGCAAAAAGAGTTAAATGGCATATACTCACTTATATTGAGACACTAGCCCAAGGGGTACATCCCCATGGAAAACTTTACCTACCAGGAAAGTGGGTCAGAGGGAGGACATCCTATTGAGACTTTAGGTGTGAGAAGCCTGGGAGAATGAGGAAATAGAAGGATCCAGAGGGTCCTGGAAAACTACAGGCGGGTCTGGGCCCTGGGGTCCTCCTCAAACTATGGCACCAGCCAAGGAAAATATAGGCAGTAAACTTCGAACCCCTACCCAGATTAGCTGATGGACAGGACATTCTCCACCGTTAAGCGGAGAAGGAGATCTGACTTTCACACAAACTCTGGTGCCCCATATTTGACCATGTCCCTTGGATGGGGACGCCTGGTGGCACTCAGAGGAAGGATAATAGGTCATCAAGAAGAGACTCGATACCCTATGAGCATATACAGGGGGAGGAGGTCCCCCTCAGTCACAGACATAGGGGAGGGAATGGGGGGGGGGAATGGGAGGGAGGGAGGAATGGGAGGATACAAAGGATGGGCTAACAACTGAGATGTAATTTGAATAAATTAATAATAAAAAAGGAAAAAAATTAAATTTCTGTGACAAACAGTAACCAAAAGTAACTTTGAGAAGAAAGAGTTAATCTCATTGTACATCACCAGGTAGGAGTCCCTTAATGGAAGAATTTATGTCAGGAACTTAAGGCAAAAATTTGGAGCAGAGACAGTAGAGGAATGCTGATTACTGGCTTATCCACTTGATTCTGCTCAACTACCTTTTTTATATAGTCCAGGCCCATGAACCTAGGGATGCCCCACCCATGTGGGTCCTCATACTTTAGTTAGAAGTCAAGAAAATGCCCCACCAGGCATTTTTCTAGAAATGTCTAGAGAGAAAAATGTTACCAGTGTGTCAAGTCTGCAGCCACAGGCCACATGTGTCCCAAGACATCTCTGAATGTGGTCCAGCACAATATGAAAAGATCCAGGTTGAAAGCCGAAGAATTTTGTGTTTGATAACTATGGACAATAACCATGACAGACACACTTGCTTAGAAAAAAAAATAAGTAGACACATTTTACTAGCTTTCTATTACTTCAATGTGATTCCACTAGGGAGCCCAGCCTATTGGACAGTACTGCCACATTAAGGATAGCTCTTGTCACAGTCAGTGTCCCACCTGTCATCCCCCTGAAAACTCCCAAAATACACCCCATCAGCAGGCTCCAGCTATCCAAGATTTCTCTCAGTCTAGTCAAGCTGACAAAACCAAACATCAAACCTCACTTCATTTTTGTAGGAACCCTCACAGTGATCTATTTGTCTTCTAATCTGGTATAACACATTCCATCTAGTGAAGTGACTTTGAACAACCAAGCAGATTCTCTCATAATTCAGATGCCAGAGAGAAAAGCCAAGATATTGGCTAGAAGGCACCCCTTGTGAGGGTGATGAAAAAGAAACTTCTCTTGCCTATTCTGGCTTCTGGTGGTAACAGCTTCTCCATGGTGCAGAACTCCTAGATTGCATTCTAAGAAGCTACTTACTGGTTTAGAAACATCCTGAAATTCGGGATGGTCATATCTTGAGATCTTTTGACTGACATTTGTGAAAGCCCTCTTTACAAACAAATCCACAATGGTGGGTTCTAGGATTTAGGACTGGCATGTATATTTTAGGGGACACCAACCACCTAACTAAAAGCAGTTATTGTAGTCCTATCCCACAATTACATGTTAGCTAAGGGGGGGGTGTCATTTATCTACTCAGGCATGATGGGTTTTCAGCTTAGGAATATAGTGCTTAAGGAACTGTATTTAGGGAACCACACTTCAACTTGATTGAGGTGAGATCTGGTCCTCAACCTTAACCTGATGATGGAATGGAATGAAACTGTAAGAGGCTCCTAGGAAGTGTGATCCTGTTTTTATATGGAACAAATAGCAATAACTGTAGTAAAAAGGCATAAAGAATCAAGGCGCACATGATGACAGTTTGAAAATCTCTTTCTCTAAGGCTTTGACCCCTCTACCTGGAAAAGGAAGATCGATGTCTCATCAGAGAGATGGGCATGGAGAAATTAGGAAGTATATCTTAGCATCCCAAGTCTTCATGCTCAACCTGGCCTTGCTACACTAACCCTTCATCCATGGTATTAAAACTTGGAATTGGAACTGAGTGCAGTGGCACATGCCTGTAACCCCAGCTCTGGGTGCCAGAGGCAGTTGGATCTCTGTGAGTTCGAGGCCAACCTTGTCTACAAAGCCAGTCCAGGACAGCCAAGTCTATACAGAGAACCCCTGTCTCAGAAAAAAAAAAGAAGAGGAGGAGGGGCCTGGAATTGGGATCCCAGCCACTATATCCCTGAGGTTGGCTTGCAATGGGGGAACATGCATGGCCACAACTGTAGTGATGACTACCCTGTAGGATTCCTACCACCACCACCCCCCAGTCAGACTGCAAGCATCAGCCGGGATGTGCAGATGGGTTTATGACAACAGCCGCAAGGCTTTTTGGCTCTCAAATCTCTCTGCAAGTCTCTTCAATCCACCCCAAATAATCATATATTCTAACTACAATGCTGTGTTTGTTGTGAAAATATAGGTTCAAATAAATCCTTTAGCACTTCCTTTCAGGGAGAGGACACCACAGTTCTCTCACAGAGAGGTTCTCAGGAGCTGTTGGGATGTCTGTAGCCCTGTGAGATAGAAACTCGGAATATTAAAAAGGGTGATGTGCTAGTGTCCTGAAGGTATGATACCAAATGCCCCAAACTGGCCAACTGCAACAGCAGACTGTATTTTTCTCATCACGCTGGAACCTGGATGTCCCAGTTCAAGATGTGGTGGTATTGGCCTCTGAGACTTCATTCTTTGCCTTCTGGAATGATGTCTTTTTTTTTTTTTCTGGGCCTCCATACATCAATATTTCTGACCTGTTCCTTTGTCTTAAGAAACATAGTCACACTCTATTGCTTCCACATGAGTGCCTGCATTTTACCTCAGGCACTATTGGAAAGACACTGTCTCTAAATCCACCCTCATCTTGATGTATTGAAGGTGAACAGTTCAGCATGAATTTCTTTTTGTGGGGGGGGGGAGCACACCGTGAGTCTACATAGCAGCTGCTCCTAGTGTGCTGAGAGACCAAGGCTGATAACTACAGCAAGAGCAGGGCTCTAGGCCAAAGTTGCCCATGACAAGAGGCATCCCCTTAGCAAAGATACCTCACCCTTTTCACTCATAGCTCTCACTTGCTGAAACACAGGGACAATGATTATATACCCCTCACAGGGTTGCCATAAACATTAAACTAAAAAAAAAATGGTTCTCCATATCTATGGATGCTCTGTCCCCAGCTGACTGCAGATTAATATTTTTAAAAATTGTGTCTGTGCACTGTAAAACCTGAATGAATGTTCCAAGAATTCAAATTTTCGCTGCCTCTTGTAATTTGGACCTCCTCTCATGTACATAGTGCTAATATGAAGACCTTTTTTTTTTTTTTTTCCGCACTATATGCACACAGGGTAACTAAAACAAAGCCACTTTTAATCCTTGAAGCTATATCCAGGTTTATGACAGTAATTGTGTTTACATTTTATGGTGCCTAGTATTTCCCTATATTAAACAGATGCATCCCCCCCCCACCAAAATTTGTGTCTGTGATGAACATACACACTCTTTTCCATTGGCACTGGTCCCTAAACAATATACCGTAGTGACAATTTACACAGTGTTTTAGGTAATATAAGTAATCCAAAGATGATTTGAAGTCAGGGAAGCATGCGCACATGTCATGCTTACATGCTATGCCATTTGATACAGGAGACCTGAACCTTGCTGTAATTTGGTATGAGAGAGGTGCTCAGCCAGTTCCCAGTGTATAACAAGGGCCAACTGAATATACATAAAAAATATCACAGTACACAGCTAGTAAGCATTCTTAAATGCAAATTCATTCAGATTGGACTACCACCACTGAGGCTGGGGTGGAAGGTAGCAGGAGAAGGACCAAGGCTCTGCTGCTTCTCCACCTCGTCCATTGTTAACTGAGGCCCAAACCCATCCAAAGCCACAAACATCAGCTGGTTTCACCACTGTTCCTGCTTCTTTTTTTTTTTTTTTTTTCCTAATCCCATCCCACAATGACTGCTATCTAAATGCTAAATGGAATTTTGAATGAAGTCACCATCTTTTCTGCCTTTTATGGCTTTGAGTGATTGTTGAATCCCCAAGATACTTCCTCATAGATGTTAATTCTCATACTTTATGCCTCAGCACTCTGTATGTGATATGGTCCTTTGCAGGCCCTAAGTAGATGTGTCATATGAGGAGAAAGATGAAGAAATGGATGGAGGAACGAAGCAAATTAGCAACTTTCTATTAGAAAAGTCTGCTTGACTAGAGACCTAAGTCAGAGTAATAGCCTCAGAGGTTATGAGGGGGACCCTAGCAGAGATTCCTACTAGCAGTGGCCATAGAGACTGAAGAGGACTCACTCTAACTAGACAATACTTCTAGTAGAGGAAGGGAACACCAACCCACCCACAAAAACTTTGACTCTAAGTTTGCCCTGCCTACAAGATATGGAGGGATAAAAATAGAGCAGAGATTGAGGGAATGTCCAACTAGTGTTTGGCCCAACTGTAGACCCATCCCATGAGAGGGAGCCAACCCTTGACACTATTCACGATACTCTCCTATACTTGAAGACAGGAGCCTAGCAGAGTTGTCCTCTGAGAAACTCCACCCAACAGTGCTTTGAAACAAATGCTGAGACTCACAGCTAAACATTAGGTGATGTGTAGGGACTCTTGTGGGGAAAGTGGAGGGTAGAGAGGACCTGGAGATGACAAGAGCTTCACGAGAAGACTAACAGAGCCAATTAACCAGGGCCCAGAGGGGTTTGCTGAGACTGAAGCACCAACCAAGGGTCATGCATGGACTGGACCTAGGCCCCCTACACAGATGTGAGCTGATGGGCATCTCAGGCTTCATATGGGTCCTCTAGTAATGGGAACAAGGGCTGTCTTTGACATGGACTCTGTTGCCAGCTTTTTGATCACTTCTCCCTGGAGGGACTGCCTCTCGAGGACACAGGGGGACAAGACACACTCTTTTCTGATGTGACTTGATAATCTGAGGTAGGTGGGGAAGGGGACTCCCCTTTTCTGAGGAGGGGAGGGAGGGGAGGAGTGACGTGGCTACAACCAGGATGTAAAGGAATCTACAAACTTTTAAAAAAAAGAATGCATTTGTACATTTAAAGATGGAAGGAAGGGAGGAAGGAAGGAAGAGAAAGGAAGAGAAAAGAAGAAAGAAAGAAAGAAGAAAAAGGCCTTCTGTAGGAAATTGCTAAGACCATATAATGTTACTTGTATGTATGTATGCAGGGCTGGAGTACTTTGGATAGTATCTTTGTGATTATGTCTCATGATCTTGAGCACTACACACAGGGAATGAAACAAAGGAAACCAGAAGAGACATGTTTAGACCAAAGTTTAAACTTCAGCTGGAGAGAAGGTGGCTTAGTGATTAAGAGACTTGCTGCTTTTACAGATGCCTCAGGCTTAGTTCCAAGCATCCACACAATGGAACTTGTAATTCCAGCTCCAGGGGATCCCACACTTTCTGTACTCCACAAGCACCTGCACTTAAGAGCACACACACACACACACACACACACACACACACACACACTGACAGTGAGAGATCATTAAAAATAAAACAAATCTGGAAATGTCAGACTATCCTCACATCATCTTATTCCCATGGCAAATATTGTATATGCTAGGCAAGTGGTTTACTGCTGAGTTATATTTCCTTCTCAACTTTATGACTTTCTATCAGAAATTAGTTCAGAAAAGAGAGGGAGGAAAGGAAGAAAGGAAGGAAGAGACAAATGAATAAACACAGAAAGAGTAAGCAAACAAAGAAAATGAGATGAGGTGATATTATGCAAAGTTTCCTTTAGTCATCTGCAATATATTATATATTATATATTATAACATTGACCGAAAGTATATTATATTTATTTTAAAAAAACAATGATTACTATACAAGCAAGGAAGTTCTAGCATTCTTTGTGTGCCCTAATTTTTGCATGCTTATATAAACTCCCATTCTTTCTCCCTAAGCTCCTCCTCCAACTACTAAGTAGACCTTCTGACACATATGTCACACATAGCTCTACAATTGTCATAACAAACGTTAAAAATTCAAAACAAAAGCCTATGACTTATATGAGTGGCAGTCCTGTCTCCATCAGTTTTTCCACTGTGGACTGATTCTAATCCTGGATGATCTCTGTAGCCTCTCAACCAAGCTCACCACAACTGAGCCTTGTTCAAGAAAAAAAATTGAGTAAGTTTCATTGACACGAAGATGATATCTAAAGGAGCTCTCTGTTACTCCACCCACATGACTACACTACAAAGATATTTCATCTTAATGATTTGGTCTCCAAGGGGGACTCCTACCTGCATTGTGTGTCTTCGGAGTACTAAGGAGCCTGCGTGGGTCACACCATAGGGACAAGTGTGTGTCCCCTTGCCTTCAACACTACTTGTGTTTTTCCATCAATCTGCCTTCCTCTTGATGCTTTGTCCTGCTTTGAACCTGCCCCAAAACTAACTTTCCACCTCTCTCCTTCTCTCTCTCTCTCTCTCTCTCTCTCTCTCTCTCTCTCTCTCTCTCTCTCTCTCTCTCTCTCTCTCCCTCTCTCTCTCTCTCTTCTCTCTCTCTTTCTCTCTCTCTCTCCCTCTTTCTCCCTCTTCCTCTCTCTCTCCACAGTGACAACATTCCACAATTAGGATATTCTTGGCTTATCCTAGAGTGACCAAAACTTCATAGCCCTTGTATAAGAAAAATACTTATTATATAAAACACCATGCTCTCCTTATAAGAGGTCAATACACGGACACTCACAAAAGCACCACCAAGTGAGGTCTCAGGAGAAAATGGCATCTTTGTATTGCATTTTCATTATTAGTTCTCAGTTGATGGATCTCAGGTTGGTTCTGTTTGCTGGATATTGTGAGTACAGCAACAGGGAACAAGGATGGGCAACTATCTCTGTAGTAACATGTAAAGTGCACCAAATTTGGGCATAATTTGCCCAAAACTATGAAATCTTAGTTGTGTGGTAAATCTAGTTTTATGAGAAACCTCTGGACTGATTTTCAAAGTGGCTGCACTAGCTTACGCTGCCAGCAACAGTGTATAAGGGCTCCTCTTTCCCACGTCCTTGCCAGGGCTTATCATTTGTACTCCTGATGGTGCTCATTCTAATTGGGGTGAGATGGAACCGTAAAGTACTTTTCATCTGAATCCCCCTAGTACCTAAGGATGTTGAATACTTTTAAAGTATTTGAAGGACATTTGTATTTTTATTTTTATGTAATATTTTATTAGTTCTTTGAGAATGTCATATGTGCATACAATACATTTTTATCATACTCACAAGCACTTCTGCTCTAATTTCTCTCAGATCCACAGCTCACACTTCCAACCACTCTCATCCTCTTTGTCCCACCCACCCTCCTTTTTTAAAACAACAAATGAAGTATGATTTTTTTACTAAGCATGAAGTCATGGGTATTAGGCCATCCACTAGAACATGGTTGGCATACCAGCACCCTCATCCTTAAAGAAAACTGATTCTCCCTCCATTACAAGTCATTAATTGTCAATAGCTTCTCACCTAGCAGTGGGGCTTGTAAGCCTCTTGCCTCTCCGCAGTAGAATGTTGCCTGGCCTGATCCTGCAGAGATCTTGTCCCATCAACCAGAGACGCTGTGAACTCATGAGGATAGCAGGCTTGTCTTCTCTAGATGACACTGTTTCACTCAGGTCCGCCTCTACCTTCTTCGATGGGGTCTGAGGGCTACACTAATATATGGGCATGGACATGAGAATTTAGGGCAGACTTATACTATGTCCAGTTAGCACAATGATAGCAGTAGGCTTATCCCTAAATTCTATGAGCTCCCAACATGGGCCCTTGGTCAGATGCACAGTACCATTCATGTGTTCCCTCCTGTGCAATGAGCCTCAAATCTGATCGTTAAGTATTTGGTTACTTCTACAATATTTGTGCTGCTTTGTGTGTCAGCTCATTGTCTGGCTTAGTATTAAGAGCATGCTGGCTTCATAACAGGAATCACAAAGTCTTCCTTTTCTGCTTTGTGCAGCCATATTATCCGTGTAGGTTTAGTTCTTCTTTGAAGATCTGGTGGGATTCTTCACTGAATTCTTCTGCTCTTGGGCCTTTTTAAGGAAGAGAATGATTAAATTAATACTGCTGTCTCATTTTTATTATCTATCTGTTTAAATTATTTACTTCATTTTGGTTTGGCTTTCACAGGTACATGTACCTAGAGCCTCGGCTATTTCTTTTAGATTTTTGAGGTTCATGGAATACAACATTTAAAAGGATATCCTCATTATTCTCTGAGTTTCCTCCAGGTCTACTCTTATGCCTCCTTTCCATCTCAAATTTTATTAAATTAGATGTTCTCTCTTCTGATTAATTTGGTTAATGATTTGTCAATTTCATTTATCTTCTTAAAGAACCAACTCTCTGTTTCATTGACTTTAAAAAATTTTTTTTATTATTAATTTATTCTTGTTACATCTCAATAGTAATCGCATCCCTTGTATCCTCCCATTCCTCCATCCCTCCCATACTCCCATTACTCCCCTCCCCTATGACTGTTCCTGAGGGGGATTACCTCCCCCTTTATATGCTCATAGGGTATCAAGTCTCTTCTTGGTAGCCTGCTATCCTTCCTCTGAGTGCCACCAGGTCTCCCCCTCCAGGGGACATAGTCAATTACTTTTTTCATTGATTTTTTTTCACTTCTATTTCAATAAGTCTACCTGCTCATTTCCATTCCTGTCTACTGTTTTAGTGAGTGGTCTGTTCTTATTTTTCTAGTCTCTTAAGATTCATAATTGGGTTGCCTATTTGAGACAGTTCTGATTTTTTAAAAGCAGACAGTCAGAGCTATAAACATTTTTTTTAGGACTGCCTTCATTATATACCATAGATTTGGGGACATTGTGTTTTTATTAAAAGGTAATATTTTAAATGTTTCCTTCTTTATTTCTTCAGTGACCCTTCTTTCATGCAGTACTGTATTGTTTAGTTTCCATGAGTTTGTTTCTGCTATTTCTCTTCCTATTGGTTCCTAGTTTTATTTCATTGTGAAAAAGTAGAATATATAATGTTATTTCTTTTTCCCCCCTTTTGTGGAAAATAGATTTTTTTCCCTCCTGATTATGGTTTTCCCTCCCACCACTTCTCCTTGTTCCTCCCCAGATACCCTCCCATATAATTCACTCCCCTTTTGTTTCTTACTAGAAAATAAACAGGCTTCTAGGGGATAATAATAAAATAAAACATAAGTAAGATAAAACAAAAACTAATGCATCAAGGTTAAGCAAGATAAACCAACAGAAACAAAAGAGGCCAAGACAAGGCACAAGAAATGGAGACGTGGTCATTGGTACACTTAGAAATTCCATTAAAACATTAAACTGGAGGCCATGAGATATGTGACAAGGACCTGGTGCAGACCCCGGCAGGCCCCATATATGCTACTTCAGTCCCTGTGAGTTGCTATGGGCTTTAATTAAGTTTATTTATAGGGCTTTTTTTTCCTCGTGTCCTCTTTCCCCCCCCCCCCCACCCACCCACACACACACACCGACCCCTGGCTCCTATACTCTTTCTGCCTAATCCTCAGGGCTCCCTAATCCCTGAGGAGAAGGATTTGATGGAGACATCCCCATTTAAGTCTAGTGTTCCAAGGTCTCTCATCCTCTGCATATTGTCTGGCTGTAGATATATACATTTTTCCCATCTACTACAACAGGAGGCTTCTCTCATGACAGCTGAACAAGGCACTGATCTGCAAGTATAGCAGAATGCCATCAGGAGTCATTTTATTGCTATGGAGTTTATCTGCTTATTTGTTTTAAGAACAGTAGTACTTGGTTTTACCCCAGGTCCCTGGGCTATCTAGTCTCAGGTTCTTGGTCACCCAAACATTGTCATGTATGGGTTCCATCTTGTGGAGTGAGCCTTAAGTCAAATCAGATATTGGTTACTTCCACAAACTTTGTGCCACCATTTCCCTACCATATCGCAGAGGTATGTCACCACTGTCAGAGTTTATGACTGAGTTTGTTTTACAGTTCTTTTTTGGAAGAGTACAGAATGCTTTCCTATACCAAAGATGCTGTAACTTAAGGGTGGAAACTCTATGTAGGCAACAGCTAAACTTCTTCATGTTCAATGAGTTGTGTTGGTGCTGTCTTCAGCAGTAGAGCCTTGCTGTCAGTTTGTAGAAAGCAATGTATAGTCTTGGTAACAGCCTGGGTTGTTTGGGGGTTCCCATGGAACGCATTTGGCTATCAACTCAGTTAGATGTAACCCAGTTCTGGCACTAGAAGCCTCATTTGGTGACAAGAGATGGCCTGATAGGGCTCTGTCTCCTCCATTGTTAGGCAACTTCATTTCTGTTGACTTCATATATGTATATGTATATATATATATATATATATATATATATATATATATATATATATATATATTTAGGAAGTTTCTACTGTATAAGCTATTCATGCCACCCCTCAAGTGTCCCTTAATTATATCTGTCTCTCCCTTTATTCTCTCTCTTGTTCCCTTCCTCCTTCTCCCTCCCCCGTTGATCATCCCACTACAGCCCTCCACTCCCATTTATAACTGTCTATTCTGTTTCCCTTTCCTAAAATATCTATATGCACTTTTAGTCACTTCCTCTATACCTAACTTCTGTGGTTCTATAGATTATAGCTTGGTTATGATTGAAATTACAACTAATATCCACGTATGAGTGAGAACATCCCATGTTGCCTTTCTGGGTCTGGGATACCTCCCTCAGGATGATTTATTTTTTCCTAGTTCCATTCATTTACCTGAAATTCATGATTTCATTTTTTACCAGTTGAATTATACTCCGTTGAATAAATGTACCCCATGCTCTTCACCCATTCTTCTGTTGAAGGTTTTCCTATATTTGTTGAGACTCACATTGTGTTCTAATCTGTAATCTACCTTAGAAAAGGTTGTATGGGCTTCTGAGGAAAATGTGTATTCTTTAGCATTGGGTGGAGTGTTCTGCAGTGGGTGTGTTAGGTCCCTTTGATTCCAGTTGTTTCTTTATCTCTTATTTCACTTTTTGTAGAATTGGTCTGTCTAACATTAAGAGTGGGATATTGAAGTCACCCAATATTCCTGTGTTGGGGTCAATTTGTGATTGTAAATCTATAGTGTTTTCTTTACAACATTAAATGAGCCTATCTATTTGGAATTGTAATGTCCTCTTTCTGGATCTTTCTCTTGCTTAGCATGAAGTAACACTCTTCATTCCTTTTGAAACAAGACTTGATTTGATGTCTATTTAGTCAAATATCAGTAGAGTAGCTATACTCTTGTTTCATGGGTTCACTGTCTTGGAATACTTTTTCCATCTTCTTACATGAAGACAGTGTTTATGTTTGATGAAAGGGTGTGCTTCTCCAGAGGCAGCAAAAAGAAGGATTTTATTTTGAACCCACTATGTCTTTTTATGAGTGAATTGAGACCACTGGCACTCAGAGTTATTAGTGAAAGGTGTGCCATGCTCCCTTTCATTTTCCTGTGCTTTGGATTTTCTCAGTCCTCATTTGTTTAATAAGTGGTTGGCATCATTTATTTTTTCCCTCCTGTAGTCTCTTAAGTGTGTTTGTCTTTCTCTTCAGACTGAAGTATTCCTTTCAACATCCTCTGTAGAACTCGCTTGGTGGTCATAAATTCCTTCAGCATGCATGCTTTTATCACAGAAAGGTTTTCTTTCACCTTCAATTATGACAGAGAGTTTTTCTAGGTATATCAGACTTGGTTGGCAATTATGATGTTTAGAGTTTAAAAGATGTCAGTCCAAGCCTCCCTTGCTTAAATGGTTTGGGTCAAAAAGTCAGTAGTTATTCTTATGGGATGGTCTTTGTATGTAACTTGGCCATTCTCTTTTGCAGCCTTCAATATACTTTCTTTGTTCTGTACATTTAGTGTTTTTAACTATGACGTAGAAAATCTTTTACAGTCTTGTCTGTTTGGTGTTCTGTCTGTTTCCTGTATATGGATGGGTTTTCTCTTTCTTTAGATTTGGAATTTTTTTCCTTCCTATTGTGTTTTTCTATTTCCACCATTTCAGTTTAGGCTTTCTTCTGCATTTCTCTCTGTTACGTTTCATTTTTGTATTGTGAACTGGCTTCCTTATTTCATTGAGCTGCATGTCTGTGTTCTCTTATAAAACATCTGAGTCCTCTTTGACAGGTTTTTACCATACTTAAAATCATTATTTTGAATTCTATATCTGGAATTTTGTCTAAGTTATTTTTATCTGGAGTCTTTATTATGGCACTGGTAACTTTTAGAGGACACAATTTGTCTTGCTTGTTCATGTTACTTATATTTTTGAGCTGGTATCTGCTCATATGGGGTTAGCTTGTTGGTTAAGATGTTATTTTAATTCAGGTTGACTCTCTTTGTTCAATGAATCTGTTTGCAGTGGTCTGGGAAAGATGTTTTCACCTGTTAGGCTGCTGGTCCAGGCATGAGACTCTGTCCTCAGTCTGCTCAGACAGGCTGAGTACTAACTACAGCTAGTCCCTAAACAGTAGTGAGCCTACTATGATAAAAAGGTAGCAGATAAATACAAATAAACCTTTGTTAAGGATCAATCGGTTTAGGGAATTTAGGCCCCTGATAGTCCTGTGTGTCCTGATATGTTAGTGTGGATAGAACGGCAAAAAGGAGGTGAGCAGTCCTGGTGAGGTTTAGGATACTGATGAGCACTCAGTTGCTACATAGGAAGTAGAGGAGGTGGGGAGGGGGCATGTACATGAGAGTGGGTATAATTGGAGCAAAGGAAAAAGTGGTTATGGGGGGGGGTTACAATAAACTAAATGTATGGGTACAGATATGTACTCAGATTCATAAACTAAGCCAGCTCTGGGATTTAAAAAATCCCAGACAGTAAGAGGAATAGGTTCAGAAAAATGAAAATGAAACAAACAAACAAAAAAGGAAAGGAAGGACAGAGAAAGAAAGAGAGAGAGAAAGAAAGAAGAGACTGCAAACAGTAAAAGGCGCGAACAGTAGGGGACAGTGTTGGCCTGCCCCAATGACCTGCTGTAGTATATAGATAAGAAATAGCTGTAGGACAGGGTGGAGAGGTGGGTGGAGATGTGAGATAATGGAATCGCTAGAAGATAAGGTTGGTTATAGTGGGTAAGGAAAACAGAGTGGAGATAACAGAAAAAGAGATTGCTGGTCTGAGTGGGTTGGGTTTTTTTTTTTTTTTTTTTTTTTTTTTTTTTTTTTTCATCTTCTTGGCAGACGCACTGATTTTTCTCCTTGGCGCTGGCCCAGGCGGTATAACCTGTTGATTGTTAGTGGTCCTGTTCTTCTCTAGTGGCCTCCCAACAGCTCTTGTTTCCAGAGTTTTCCTTACTCTGTCTGTCAGCTACGAATAGATAAGGCAAACTCTGTTTATCTGTGGCTGCTGTGTTCTGATAGGAACCTGTGTCTGGCGGCTGATCAGTGCCCAAAGCACTACTTAAGTCCCAGAGCTCCACATATCCTTGTTGGAACACTGATGCTGTCCTGGTAGAAGTCCCTGGGAACCCTTTCAATGAAATCCCTGCTGGCACTGCTTTTATAAGTTCCCCGATACCATTTGGGGGGGGGGGGGCATAAGCTAAAATCCAGCCATGCACAAGCTGTTACCAGCTTCAGTCACCAGCAGGAAAGCCATTCTGATGGTAGAGAAACTTCATGAGTCCGATGGTAGAAGAGGTTTGTTGTGGTACTGAGGAAATCACTTCAGAGACAGGAGAAGTAACTAATGAAATAATAAGAAATTATCAAGGTCCTCTTGCCTTGCTTTCTTACTTTGTAACCAGCCATTTGTTTCAGTGCTGCTTTTAGTCTGCAAGCTTACCCCGGAATCCGTATTCCTTCCTTTGAGAACTTTTGCTCAGATTCATAACGCATTTTTAATTGGGTTGTTTGTTTTCTTGGTCTTTAGTTAGTTATGTTTTGTTTTGTTTTTTCAGTTCTTTAAATTCTAGACACCAGTCTTTTGTCAGATGTGTAACTGGCAAATATTCTCTTCCATTTTGGACCCTCACTTGACTGACAGTTTCTTTTACTACAGAGAAACTTTTTAGGTTTAATGAGATCCCTTTTCTCAATTGTTGGCTCCATGCTTGTGACCTCCATAAACATGAGCTAAAATAAACCTGAATTCTTAATAAATTATGCAATCTCAGAAATGCTGTTACAGCAACAGAAAGCAGATTAAGCAAAGGCACTTATATTCAGGGGTGTTGCATATGTTCTGCAGAGGTCAGATAAGTGTCAATGTTTTCAGAATTATTTTAACGTGAGAATTTTATCACTCACGTGAGAAGAATTTGGCAACATTGAAATTTGCATTCCGTTTGTCCTGTCTATAGCGGGGTGAGAGGACATGGTACTGAACCTTGAGGGACTTTGTTCCAGTCAGCTGAAGTTTTTATGGTTAAAGTATGGGCACTGGCAACTATGCCGCGCTCAATAGGCTAATTAAAGAGACAGGTCATAGTGAAGTTGAAAGAGGAGTTTATTTTCAATGTGGCCACAATGAGAAAAGCACAAAAAGAGAAGTTGAGTGATCCCTGAGTCCCATCCTTGGGGTGCTAGCTGGAGCTTTAAGTTTAGAGGGCAGGACATAGATACAACTAAGCTGTCCTGGGTAGCGTGTGCTTCTTCCTGTCATCGCTGACCCCTTGTTCCCATCGCTGACCCTTAGTTCTACTCCACAGTGTTGTGCAAAGCAGTCAGAACTCTGTGAGATTTTTTTCCCCCCCTGAGAGGCAGACTCCACCTCTGGCTGGCAACGGGTTTCATTCTTTTCCTTCTCATAGCATGAAATTCCTGAGGAAACCGCAGCTGCTTGGGATCTGTTGTTTGCATACCTTGAGGAGGGACAACGTGTCTCGTTTTAGCTTCAGCCCTGTTCCTGCCAGGATGGTTGCACTATTAGTCCTTTTCAGTTTACCGAGAGTAGCACCATTTAGAGAGGGTTCCAAGGCAGAGCTGAGGCCATGGCTTGTGCTCAGAACACTGAGGTGTGGAGAGCTGATGAACTGCCAGGTGAACTAACTCTACTGCTTACCACAGCAAAACGTGGGCCGTTTGAAAGCCACCCTTCCTAGAAACCAGAAAAATCCAGCGACAATGAAGAAGTGCTAACCTCGAATCCGTTTCCTAAAGAAATGATTTAGCCTTCAGTGTTCTTATGGGACACAGGAACAAAAAACAGTCTTCTAGCTACACTAGGTAAGGAGTCTATTGGGAGGTGCCTAGATTTGAGTGAAGGCTCTTAAGGGTCACTCCCTGAGAGTCGTGGCATGCCATCAGAGGGGCCTTCTGGAAAATATAATACAGCTTTCAATAACATGGTGAATCCAGTAATTCAAAGCTTTTACTCTGTTTGATGGCAGCCTTTGGTTAGGAATGTTCCCCAAGCACCCTTGCAAGGAAATATTTTCTGAGAGAGCTGCTTTCATGATATACTTTCTATTAATTCTGCAAATACTTTTGAAAATACTCTGATAAACATGGAAAGATAACCATGGTTTGCATGAGACAACAGGAAAGCACAATCGAGAGAAACTTTAAAAACTTTAAAAGACTGTGTCAGCCAGCTTTCTGTTAGGTTGACAAAACACTTGTGATAATTCAAAAATAAAAAAGGTTTGTAGAGATTCCTAGTTTCAATCCATGACTTGTCATGTCACTTTTGGCCTGTGATGAGATAAAAACACATCATGATGATAAGGATGTGAGTGATCACAATGCTTACTTCATGACAGCTGGAAAGCAAACAAACAAAAACAAACAAACAAACAAAAAACTTAAAGAAGAAGAACCAGTATGTCACAGTTCCCTTCAGTGCTGCATTTACCCATTAATCTGAAACTTCCCAGTGAGCTCCACATTTAAGGATGTTACTACATCGTAATAGTGCCAAGCTGGAGGCCAAGCCTTCAATATACTATCTGAGTAAAACATCTCAGATCCAAACTTTAGCCAATTTGCAGAAGAAATCATCACAGGATAAAATGTATCACCAATTGTGTATGCTCCTGGGAGGGTATGGGTATGACTCTTGTTGAGACTCCCAGTAGTAAGGGTCATGGAAACTGAAGAGGCCACCCTCAAGCTAAGCAATACTTCTAGTGAAAGGAGGGGAACACCAACCCACCCACAAAAACTTCAACCCAAAATTTACCCTGTCTACAACATGAGCACGGATAAAAGATAGGGCAGATAGAGCAGAGATTGAGGAAATGTCCAACCAATATCTGGCCCAGCCTGAGACTCACCCCATGGGAGAGACCCAACCCCTGACATTATTAAAGATACTCTACTATGCTTGCAAACAGGAGCCTAGCATAGCTGTCCTTTCAGAGGCTACAGCCAGAAGCAGATTGAAACAGATGCTGAGACTCACAACCAAACATTGGCGAAGGGCTGGAAGTTTTGTGGAAAAGTTAGGGGAAGGATAGAAGGACCTGGAAGGAACAGAAGCTCCACAAGAGACAAACAGAGCCAACTAACCAGGGCCCAGAGGGGCTTTTAAAGTCTGAAGCACCAACCAGGGACCATTCATAGACTAGACTTAGGCCCTCTACACAGATGTAGCCAGTGGTCAGCCCAGGCTTCATGTGGATCCCTAGTAAAGGAAGTGAGGGTTGTCTCTGACATGTAAATTGTTGCATGCTTTTTGATCCATCCACTCAAGCAGCATACCGAGGCCTATATAGCCTTGAGACTTGTCATTATGACTTACAACCAAGAATATTCACCCAAGTCGCATAATTGTGTAAAGCCATACCCAGTGTCTACATCCAAACAAGGCACCATGGAACAGGTGCCACAGCACAATGGACACACAATGGGATCAAACCTCCTCAGCCAGCCTCCTACTGAAGAAGGAACTTATCGATAAAGTCTAGTTTCATTTGTTGAGACACGCTCACATACTTGCACATATAAACACTGAGAGAACCGCATGACAAATCAACCTCAAAACCCATGTGCGTCGATATCCATACTGGGATTATGAAGCTGTCGAGACAGCTTGGTTAGTAAAGCACTTGCCTTGAAAGCATGAGGACCTGAGTTAATACCTCAAAATCCATGTAAATGTGGTGTGCTACCCAGTGATGGTAAAACAAGAGGTGAAGACAGCTGATTGACTCCATGGAATCTCACTGGTCCAGCCGGTTTAACTTACTTTTCAAAGTTCCAGGCCAGTGAGAGGCCTAGTCTCAAACAGATAGCAGAAGGCACCTGGGAATGTCACCAGAGGTTGTTCTCTGACCTCTGCTGATCTGCCCACACATGCACATATATACACACACTCATGTGCGAGCGCGCGCGCACACACACACACACACACACACACACACAAAGAGGTGCACATTTTTACCAACCTTGAACACACAAACAACTCACATTGTTACTTAGCACAAAATACTCCTAACACCTCTAAGTAGTTACCATGAGAATTTACCTGTTTCTCAGTTAGAATTTCTGCACATCTTCACTGGGGATTAGAAACATTCACCATGGTGCACTGGGGTTCTGAGAGGGTGATTCTCTAAAATCTGCATGTACTTCAAGCAGTCTCTTTGTGGAAGGAATGACTTGGCTCAACAATGACTTGAAGGCCTCCCAGCTTTCGTTTGCCTCCTCGCACAATGAGGAACAGTGCATCTCCTGCCAGCAAATTCAGGATTTCGCTGAATTTCCCTATTATGTGGAGGTTATGCTCGCTGTTTCTCTTAGCCAGAAGAAGTCACACATCACACACTCTTTCCGTGTCCCACATGAGTTGCAACTGGATTAGTTAATGCCACTTGTGCATGCCGTTAGCTAGCTCTTTCCACACACTCCCTTTCCTATGAGCAGCTCCACCCCACTCTTTGCTAGTGTTGGCTCTGCTGTCCTAAGGCCTGAATACTTTGGGATTTCTCCTTCTAGACTCTGTGTACATCTGTCTATTCATTGTGTTAGCCTGAAAAGGCCCAAAACCTTCTCATACTTATGTGTAGCCTTCCTTCTAGGGGCACACAGGCACTCATGACAACAGTAGAACTGAAATTTGGGGTGACTTCAGCTTCCTTGTGGCTGGGTGTGGGTCAAAATGGAAGCATCCGGTTTTTCCCTTGTTGCCTCTCTCTCTCTCTTGGCCCAGGCCAGACCTTCAGCCTCCTGTTCTCATTGGCAGACCCCTTGAAGAGCGCTCCTAGCCATTCCCATTCTCGGAATTTGTGTCTGGTATTTGCTGTGACTGATTGTCTCTGGCCACGAGAATATTAACACATTGTCATCAGTGCCGTTAACAGAGCTACATCAGTACGGTCCAAGCTCCACAACTGACAGTTCCTCCACTAATGACTTGAAAATGGTACTACTGTTGCAACTCATGTTTTATAAATGAGGAAAGAGAGATGGGAAGCATCAGTCAGCCAGTGAGAGAGCAGCTGCTCAGGCCTGTGTTCTTCCTCCTCCATCCAGGCTCCCGCCTCATTAAGGTGCCTGTTCGTCCCTAGATGATACCACAACAGACTTTCATTACAGAAGGCTCACAGAGGTTTTGAGGTTGAAATCTTATTTTCTTCTTTGGTTCTTTCTATCAGGGAAAACAAGGGATAAATGCTTTCTATTTGGTGTAAGAATCAAACCACAAAGCTAATCTTCAAAGATAACAATGACTATTCCCCTTTCACCCCAATATAAAACTTGCTGAAAAGGATCAGGGAAGAACTCACTAAACCATTCATTCCAGGATGTGCTGCCTCCAGGGCAGGAAAAGAAAAAGACAAAGAAGGCAGAGTGGCTGGCCTTGGTTTCATGATCAGAACTCACCTTGGAGAAGCAGGAAGGCTCCAGTGAGCTGTGCCCACGTTGGTTTGAAGTGTGGCTGGGTCACCCATTAAAAGATGAAATAGATATTCGCTCTGAACCACCCACAGCTACCCCATTCTCCTTCAGGGTGTCATTTTCATCAAACTTCTTAGCATGCCACCCAGCCTAGCTGAAACAATGGCTGAGTGAGAGACCTTATCCAAATAATAAGGTGACGGCAACGGAGTTGACAGAGGTCAACATCCAGCTTGTAGGAATGCACAGGGAAGCATACCTACCCACAAATGTAAGTTGTATGCATACATGCTACATATGAGCATACATATGGAATCTAATGTTTGTATGGGGTTGAGTGCCTAGCCCACTTATATATTGTCCTCCAAACCATCCCAAATGTCCTATCAACTCTAACAGACACTGTCTAGTCTCTAGACACATGACAGCCAAGTGCGCACTGCATGTGAGATATACTTGACACAGCAGAGCACTTTTCTCACCCACAGTGGGATCTCCCTGGATTGATGCTTAGGGGACCTCCGTTGGTCATCGCTGTGATGCCATTCATTAATCTGCCTAACCTCAGTCCTGGACACTCACATATTTTCACTAGTACCTCTGTCACTCTTCCTACAAATGCAACCACTTACTGGAACACCATGGATAGAATGTTTTTATGGATTCACCGAAGTGTCTGTCTGCTTTGGACAATGTTCTTTTGGTTTTTTGAGACAGGGTCTCTCTGTGTAGCCTTGGCTGTCCTGGACTCACTTTGTAGACCAGGCTGGCCTTGAACTCACAGCGATCCACCTGCCTCTGCCTCCCAAGTGCTGAGATTAAAAGCGTGTGCCATCACACCTTTTATTTATGTTGTCTATGCAAGACAAGTGTCAAAGCTCTCACAAACTCTGGTTATCCTGACAGCGCAGATGGAGTGGAGAGACAATCCTGCCAATAAAGTCCTTGGCAAAGAGAGACAGAAGAGAGAGATGAAACCATGCCTATATTCACAGTACAGAAGCTGAGAATATATATATATTCTAAAAGTTTTTCTTTTTTGCCCCAAGATGTCAACTCAATTTCTCCCTGCAAAGTTTGGATTTTCTTTGACGAAATTCCAGCTTTTTCACCCTGTGCTTCGAACTTCTCAGTACCTGTGAGCCATAAAGCAGCATGGACAAATGCCTGTTCATGCAACATGGTGCATTATAGGAAGCTTAAAGCACGTTTCCCTCTGGGCACCATAGAGTTTCTTTTCAAAGAAATATTAAACCAGCAGTCTGCATTCCAGTTTGTAAAAGTATTTTTTTTCCCCACAGGCTGCCAAGAAAGGATGTGTTGCTGAGGCAGCTTACTGGTAATTAAAACGTGACGGCCCCTATCGCAAGACAGCCTCAAATGTTTCCTACAGAGCCACATAGTTTCACAGTCGGGAGCAGGTGCCAGGCCTGCTTTGGCTGCCACTGAGCAGGTACCCATGCTTGGGTCAACCTTGCCAGTGTCGGCAGCAACTCTAGCTTTCAAAAATCAGTCACCCAACTGCACGTGACTGCTTTTGCTTAACAGAACACCTGTAACATAGTGGAAGCCAGTAACAACCATGTGGAATTATCAAAACACAAATAATAGCAAACTGTGGTGTAGGGGCTGGGGAGCAGGGATGGCCCCCTCCAGCTGGCATCTTCCCAGGCTCATTGGCGCTGCCTACCATGGAGAGTCCTTGGCAAGAATGGATTAAGCAACCAAGCAAAGGCAAAATGAACAACTCTGGCTTCAACTGTTCCTCTATTAAAAAAAGGCTTAAGCAGGTGGTGATGTCCAAAGAATCCCAGCTCAATGCCATGGTGAGAGGGAGCTGCCTGAACTAAAAGACACTTGGCAAATGAAGGCTTTCTACACTCCTCCACCCATCCCCAGTCTCTCTGCAAGACAAGTGCGGGAGATGAAACACTTTGTGCAGGCATCCTTCCCACAGAGGTGCATTGCAGGAAAGTTTGGGAGCAAGGCCACATGTGCCAAACCCAAAGCACGTTTCCCACATGAAACACACTCCATTCAGGTCACAGTCCTATATGTAAGAGTCTCAGAGAAGGACTGTTGGCCATTAGAACAAATTCCCCAACTGAGAGAATGGTTTGCTACTCACATCAATGAAGAAATCCATGATAGTTAAGGTTTCATAGACTCCTTTCATCTGGAGATTTTTCTAGAAAAAGATTAATCTGAAGAGTCTTTGAAGAGAATGCTCTTCCTTGTTCTTTCTGCCTGTCTGACAGGTGACCTTGGTCAAAGGGAGAGGTGCTGTGGAAAGAGTTCAGCAAATGTTTGGACTTGCATATCTCTTGTCAACACAAAAGTTCCAGTGACCGCATTATTCGCTTGCAAGGCATCCGACTGATGCTTTTTGCACGCGCTATTATTTTCATTATTTCTAACTAAGCCTTAGTAACAGTTATAGAGTACATCCATAACTCTAAACAATTCTAAAACCTCACATCAGTGTCTTTGTCAGGCCATTACGTTGTTAGGTTACTTTTACTCCATCTAACCTGGTTTGGCCACGTTGACTTGGTTAGCAAGATTTTCTACTGTCAGAGAGTCCTTCAGACACTCCTGGTTTGAACTTCTGTACACATTTTTGAATCAGAGATATTTCTCTTTTTGCTCACACTATCTCTCTTTCCTTTTAGTCTCTTCCTGTGTAAAGTTCTTCCTATCTGTTACTGCTCTAAGCTGGCTTGCCACCACACCTCTCCCTGATGGCTCAATCTCTGTCCAGAAGTCAGGTCACAGCCTCTTGGTTATTTGTGCTTGTGTCCCTCACCACTAGAGCAGTCTCATAAGTGAGCCGCTCAACTCTGTCACGTCCAGCAATATCCTTTCTATAAAAAAAAACATTTTAGGGGCTGATGAGATGGCTTAGTGGGTAGAAGCACTTGCTGCCAGGCCTTATGACCTGTTTGCCCCCACCCTGGTCACACATGGTTTGTCAGCCTCTCTGTCTCTGTCTCTCTCTGTCTCTCTGTCTCTATCTCTGTGTCTCTGTGTCTCTCTGTCTCTGTTTCTGTCTCTCTCTCATATATGTGTGTACATACATACACAAGTAAATATTAAAATAAATATTTTGGATATCTACCCTACCATTTCTACTGTATAAAATTTCCTTTCTAACAATGTAATCTACTAATATAATTTCTTTAAAATGTATGATGAAGTAGTCATAACCTGAAGAAGTAAAATCAAACATATAGTAAGTATATAGTTTAAATCACATTTTATTTTCAATAAAATTACATTAAATAGGTCAATATAATTAATTTATAATAAAATACATAAAAACAATTTTAATATATAAGGAACTAGCTATGTTCTTGTACATCCTAAGAACAAATGTTTAAAAGTTTAAATTTGCAGAAAGCAAGGAAGAATCCTCTTTTGAGATGGCTAGGTAGCTGTCAGACTAACCCTGTTACTGATGATGATGATGATGACGATGATGATAATAATAATGATAAATTTTGTGTCTGGCTGCATATACTAAGCAGCTATTTAACATTCTGGAGAATAAACAAGAGAGGCAGAGACATGTAGAACAATGGGTCTGTCCTGGCTGCATTTCTCAACTACAGGATGCTGGCATGCGGGTGGCACCTGTCTCCATGGTACAGGATGGCTAAAGCTTGAGCAGAAAACCTACATGCCAGCTTTTAGGTTCGTATAATTTAGGTTACCTCAGTCTCTGCAAAGCAAAACATATCCCAAGAGGGACAGAGCCAGACAAAGGAATCTAAAACATGTACATTAGCTCTGGCTGTGTCCCGAGCCCCAGAAAGCCCTGAGAATGGAGCTGAGGTTTAAATTCCCTCGCAAGGGATACAGTCGGCAATGTGGATATAGCCAAGCTATTTGCATTCTAAACAAAATTAAGAGTCTTTAAAAAGATATAATAAAGTCCAAGGTCTCCAGGTCATAATATTCACAATACCTGGCTATAGCACAAAATTATTCAGTGTACAAAGAACTATACAACACAACCAAAAGAATTCAGCTCATGATGATCCAGATGCTGATTAAGTGGATGAGGACTTCAAGGTATATATTACATCTGTTCTTGGTAGCCTAATGAGAATATGGTCCTAACTTATGAACAAATAGATCACAGCAGAGACACAAGCATAATTTGTTGATATCCTTTTACAATTAAAAATTATAAAATTTGAAATAAAACAACATGGGATGAAATTTACAGCCAAATAATGATTGTCACAAAAGGATTCATGTGGCTTTTTTATACATCTCTTTAAATCTGATTGGGAAACTCACTACAAGCTTGAGGAATTTTTTTTTTGGAACTGAATTAAATAATTAGGACATACATGCACTTGGAGTCCTGAAGAAATGAAGCAAGAGAATGGGAAAAATCAGAATGTCTGAGAAGCAGATGAACTATAAACTATGTGAGCATAAGAAATTAAGGAAAAGGAAAGAGAGGGACTATAATGAAGAAAGAATAATAACTGACAAGATAGGAAAAGAAAGCCTACGGTTGCATAAAATGAAAAAGAGATGGAGGGAACCTATTGGAGTGGGGAAACCACATCGTAACAACCAAGGTGGTGAAAGTGAAAATGAGAGAGGACCCTTGATGCTGTCACAGGTGGGCCAATCCTTAAAGGAACGGTGTTACCGACCACAGCCTCAGCAATAACATCCTACCATAGGAACAAAGCTGGGGGGGGCGGTGTACATGTGTACTCCTAGACAACACACTCCTTACTCAAAAGAAAATTAGGGAATGGGATTATGTCTAAAATTTGATCCCTGGCTTGCCGAAGCAAGTAGCCATATTGCTAACAGGCATGAACATGTATGCAACCTCTGAGAGCTGTGGGCCGCTTCTGGCTTGGAGCCAGCAGGGAGACTCAGTCGCGCAAGTGCAGAAAGCTGGATGTAGGGGCCACATTTACCTCAGGCGAGAAGAGGGTCGCAGGCTCCAGAGCAGAGTGCAGCACAAGCAGAATGGTGCCCAGTGAGACCTTGGTGAAGACAAGCCAGCCTGGATCTCTGTCCTGTGGAGCCTGAGAGGAAATAGTAGTGGTGGTGTGAGCCATCCTTTGGAAAACAACTCCTACTGCTTTTCTTTATGTTTCCCTCTAGAAAAATCTTCTTAAAGATTGATGGAAATTTTATATCACATCCTATAGGACAGTTTCCATATAATGATATTCTAAAGGACATTGATTTACAGAAACAATGAAGTCTGTCAGAACTTTCAAAACACTTTACTTTTGCACTATGTGGGACTGACCTATGAACAGCTGTTCAGTGGCCATTTCAGTTAAGACCATATGGCTCCTCAGGCAAAATGGCAACTCTAACCAGACTCAATCTTCCCAAAAGGCCCAGTAGAAGGCACCACACTCACTATGAAAGTGCCATCACCTGTGGGAAGGAATACCCATGCCATACCCCTCACCTGAGACCTCCACCCAGTCACGAGCCTCAGCTGTGTCCCTTTGCTCTTTAACTCAGATGCCAAATACCTCCCCTGCATTCCAGCTCATGGCAGCTCTACACTGTTTTGCATGTTTGTCGAGGGAATTTGCTGTTTTGTTTGTATAGTTCACAACACATGTTATCTTTAAATTCAAAGGTCTTAATCTTTGCTTCTTGTATCTCACCTGCCACTACTACACATTTGGGCTAGAATGCTTCATGTCAAACGTATGTACTCCTTGGGTCGCTTTGACTGGGTGTACCCGCTATCCCCACACTGCAATAAGCAGACCTTGTTCTTAGTAAATTAAGCTTTCGTTGACTGCAGCACATGCATTCATTTACTCTTGTCTCTGGCAGCTCTGGAGCCATGGTGAGTGGTGAATGTTTGTCACAGAGACTGCCTGTGGCTCACAGTGTCTGGCATGCTTACTATCTGGTTCTTTTCAGAACAAGTTTGCAGCCTTCTGACAGCATGCCTCCTAGTCACTGGTTTTGGTTTTCTTTCTCTCCCTCCTCCATTCAGATTTTTATGCAGGGTTTTTGTTTGTTTGTTTGTTTGTTTGTTTTGCATTATCCCTTTAAATAGACATACTGGGGGATTTCCCTATCAAACCCATATTTCTGTTCTATCCTCAAATATTTAGTATAGTTTGGATAGTAAATGTCCCCCAAAGACCCAAAGTCATATAGCAAGGAAGTGGCAGAACCTTTAAAAGGTCCTTAGGTCATGGAAGAGATGCCTTTGAAGGAGACTGTAGGGCTCTTATATCTCTTCTCACCTTCTTGGGACATTAGGTAAGTGATCTGTTTCATCATATGTCCTTGTCATGAGATGCTGCCCTCACAGGAGGCCATGAGATCTTGGGTTGGGACCTCTGGGACCTTTAATACAAATAGCTATGCTATTTCTCCTTTATAGGTTAGTTGCCCTAAGGTATTTTGCTAGAGAAACATGAACCTGACTAGTAGCATATACTTATGATTTTCTTTTGTTGCTCATGCTTATAGCTTAGTTATTAAGAAATTATCTAAATTCTTTCCACTTTTTACACCTCTAAATGTATGTGGCAGTGCATTCCCCGTCCCTCTTTGGCCTGTCAGTCTGTTGCACATCTGTACCGCAGAGTTGTTTGTTACTGAATGGCCTATAATGCTACTTTGATTCCTTTTTTATTCTAAGAATTTTAATGCCACTGCTCTGGAATATCCCAAATGGATAGATTTTGCTCTGTTCATTTTTGTTTCTTAGCTTCTCCTTTACTGCCTTGTGGTAGGAGAATGTAACCCATGAGATCTGTCACTTCAAGATTACAGTGAGTTTTTCTGTGCATCCTGTGATATGCTCTATCTTGGTAAATATTGTATAGGTATATTCTTTTTCTTTTGTATTGTTATAAAATATAGATTGTGTACATATAGTATGTCATGTTTTATAGAATTATGTTTCATATGTTTTGAGTAATGTAGATGTCAGTAACATTTCTCATTAATAGGAGATACTTTGATCAATGTAATAATCTTTTTACATTTTTAAGCTTTGATTTCTGTATATGAGTGTTTTGCCTGCATGTATCTATGTACCATGTTCATGGAGGGCCTGTAGAGTCCAGGAGAGGAGGATATTGGTTCCTCTGTAACTAGAGTTACCTGCAGTTGTGGGTGTTGGAATGAAGCCCAAGTCTTCCGGAAAAGTGTCCAGGCTCTTAACCACTAAGCCACCTGCATGGCCCCGTGATGCTTCAATCACGATTGCTTAGCTATATAGCCAAATTTCATTCAAAAACTATCTTTGTTCATTTCCATTTTCAACCTTTTGTGTTATTCAGTTTAGTTATTTGTTTTATAAAAGAAATTCCATTAAATCATTTTCCAACCAAATTCGTGAATCTTTACTATTCTATGCTTGTTAAAATGTTAACAACCCCAAGACAAAAAATTTTTGTTCAACACTGATAAATAACCAAAGATAATTATTTTGGAATTTTATTTCCTCCTTTTTCTACCTATCTCCATCTAAGACTTTAGTAACCATATTTTTTATACTTTGACTTTTTTTCCTTCCTAAGAATAATTTATTAATAACTCTTTAGCCATCAATATCAAACAAGAGAACAAATGAGAGAGAGTGGGGGGGGGGCAAGGACCAGCTTCTAATTTGCTACCTTGGGCCAAAGCTGTGAATTCAGCTGTATTATATTTGGGGAGCCTGGAGGCTGTGACACAGGATTCTTACCACCCCAATGTAATTTCCTAGTTGGTCCTTGGTCTTTGCATCTCTTTCTTAGCATTCAAATTCCCATCCACAGACAGCAATGGTTTGTCCCTGGCCACATATCCACACTCTGGCTGACACTGTAAAGTTTAACATCTTCCCCCTGCATTATGGGCTCAAAAACGTCTCTCACAGCCTTAGGCCTTGTGACACACATCTGTAATAACAGTACTTAGGAAGCCAAGGCAGGAAGACTGCACATTCAAAGCCAACCTGGTATGGTGTGGGCTTACTTCCCCACCCTAGTCTCTTACAGAGGAGTCAAGAGAGGCAAGTGTTTGAAATTCTCTCTTTTTCACCATCGTTGGTTAGTTAAATCTTAGCCAGCTGTAGAATCCCTGCAGGGAATTGATGTGCATTGCAATAATTGAGGGCTGAGCAGAAAGTAGACAGAAGGGAGAAGCAGCCAGAGCCACTGCACAGGCCCTGGAGGAATGGAGGGTGTTGCTATCAACAGGAGCTCAGAGCTGCTGGGCTTGATGGTCCCTATCTCCTTGGTTGGAAGAGTTGTCCATAAATTCATCAATCCTCCTCCTGTGAGCTAGATAGGGCTTTTTCTCAAAGGCCCTTTCCCTTGAACACTCTGACATGTCCTGGGGTCCCTTCTCCCCAGTGTAGTGATGGTTATCCATCATCCTGTGTTGTGGTTATTATAGGTCTCACTACTATCTGAAATGTTTCTCTGGTCTGTTTATTTCCCATTTTCCTCTGTAGAGCCAAGATTGTCTTGTCCATTGCTATATTCCTGGTACCTGACCCAGAATAAGCATTTAGTAACATCTGATGAGCACATAAGTGGATACGAGCCAATAGCAGTTGGCACTTTCTCCTGGCAGTTGATGAAGCCCAGTGTCTACATACTTGTGCTATCTACCATGACATCACAGTGCACCACCAGCCCACAGAAAGTGAAGATTCTACTAGAGACTGGTTGCTCCCATCTTTCCCATGGTGGAGGCATCTCTGCACAGCAGCGGACTGTACACTGTGCACAGGAAACTTAACTAGCCACCTGTCTTCTTCCATGAATAAAATAGTAACAGGGCTTGGAAACATGTACCATACCTGTTCATAGAGAGGGAAGGATTGGGAGTGAGTGTTGCAAGCTTCTGTGCCTTGAAATGTCCTTGTTCTCATGAATCCAGAAACAGGGACACAGAAGACCATGGCCATACCTGGAGCAAAGAGATTGGGCATTTTTTTTTAACCTTGGGTGTCCCCGAGGGAGCCTCTGCCTCTCCAACATCCCTTACTTGAAGACAGAAAGATCAGATCCTGATAATCAAGGCCCTTGCCTCCCCTTGCATGTCCAGAGTTGTTGAACATGTGGTCCCAGTCCTACAGCCGTAGATAAAAGAACAACTGGTGAGCTCTTTCTCCCTTGCTTCATTGTGGTGTGCAAGTGCCTGGAAGGCTTTTCCTTGTCAGGAGAGGGAGCTGCACTCACTGAAACTGTCACTGGTCTAGAGGCATACTGTCTTTAAAACAAGGGAAGGGAAGCCAAAGAATCCTGGAAGAAAGTGGGCAGGACTCTTGGATTCCTCTGTGGAGAACCCAGCTGAAGCCAGCAGACTTGGATGCATCCTCTAGTGCTTTACAATAGCTGGCACACTGGTGAGCGACAGGGCATTGAACTGACTGCTACTCCTCACCACACCTATGCTCACATGTCTCCTGCAGGCTAGGCTAGGCGTGGGGGATGGGTCAGAGCCTAGAAATGCCACTACCGTCCTGACAAATGTAACAGGTGGACATAGATATAATACACCACCAGGAATGCAGGGGAGCTTGGAACTTCAACTTCCACTAGGTTCTCATTGCATCCATTTCCTGGGCATCACCATAAAACAAATCTAAATCAATGGACAGAGGCAAATTTAGACCAAACTGCACATGGACAAGAAGAGTGGGTTCTAAATTTCTGCAGCACAGGTAACTACAGGTTATTGCACAGGACCAGAGATGTCTGAAGGTTCCCAAGATTTAGAGATGATAATGTGTAAAGTGATAGAAGCGCCAACTACTTTGATCTCATTAGAGATGATCGTGGTGAAGCCCCACATGTGTGAATAACATGTTTTAATTGGAGAACATCATTTGGTACTGTGAGTCTCCAACTCTCTCTGTCCAGCCAAGATCTCCATCATAGAGCAGAAGTTGACAGCAGACTTTCCGATGCAGGTTCCTGGGCCAGCCATCTTCCTTCCAGGCTTCTACATAAGACCTGCCCTTGGCCTTGGCCACACCAAGAACCAAGACTTGAGCCAGGAATGGTGACAGATGCCTTTAATCTCATCACTCAGGAGGCAGAGGCAGGCAGATCTCTGATTTTGAGGCTAGCTTAGTCTACAGAGCAAGCTCAAGGACAGTCAGGGCTACAGAGAGAAATACTGTCTCGAAAAAACAAACAATAAGGAGTGAAGACATAGCTTAGTGTGGCTAGTACCCAGATAATATATCCCCACTCAGAATCAAATTTCAATTCTGTGGACAGAAAAGAGCTGGTCTGCAGAACACAGCAGACTGGCATCTGTGGAGGCTATTGGCAATTACACACAAGCACTGATGGTATGAAACACCTAAGTTTATAGCATGAACAAGGGTATTCCAAGGGAAGAGATTTAGCCTCCCCACTCTGAGGACTATACCTGACACTCTGTCAAGCAGGAACACTGCTGGCTGTGAGCAAGTTTCTATGATTGGAAATACCACATGGTAGGGAGAAGATGAGGGACTTGTTCTAATTTAGAGGTTATCATACAAAGCAGCGACGCTGTGTTTCATTCCACACTACACATGGGAGCCCTTGGGAAACTCCATCTTTTCTACTCCTCAGAGTTGTCAATAAAAGGATGGCTCCATTTCCCTCTATCATCAGACTTACAGTTCCTCTGCCATAATTTATGAAACAGTAGGTTGTTGGCATTCCTTCTGAAATGGAATACATGGCCACTTCTTTTAAAATGAGAAGGAAAAAAAACTGAAGAGCAGAAAACTTGAAGGAGAAAAACAATGAAAGCCCAACATTTGGAATAAAATATAGCTTCTGGGGACTCATTCCTAGTGAGTGTTTTTATTGGGTTTTGTTTGTAAATCATATTATTTGTCCAACAAGTTAAAAAAAAAGCCAAAAATGTTAGTTAGGTCATTGATGCTCACTGATGTCAGATATGTACTTGCATTAGGTGGCTGGAAACACATAAAAAAAGATTTAAGTTAAGGTAAAGACTATTTGGAATAAACATGGTCTGAAACTACATATTTTATAGTTAACCTGCTTCTCTTAGGCATGACTCTCTTGGGAGCCACTCCTGATAAAACATGAAAAAAAATCCCTTTTCATATTAGATCTTCTCAATGATTCAAAGATCTCAACTTTAGACCATAAGCTTTCCTCAATTGTTTTGATGTTCTTGATTTGAGCTGTCCTCAAATCAATTTTCAATGGTTCAGAATTCTGATACCTATGCAGAGGTGCCAGGGCCCCAACAGTTTACGATGATGGCTGATGCATCTCTCCTGTCACCCCTTTCTCTTCAGCTGTAGGGATATGCCCTAGCTTCTGATAGTCTTCACCTAATAAGGGATATTTCTGTATAGCTTAAGGTTTGTCCTACCAGTCTATAAGAAGACACCAAAGAACAGCCAAGTCTTCACAGTGATTTACAGTGAACATGAACTGTTCCTAGTTCCCGGTGTTGACTGGAGATCCAGAGAAAGAGTAAATGGATATTCCAGAGTGTAGAGGGACAGAAGCAAAATGGAATTTAGATGGAGAAGGAAAAGTGAATAACATTGTTGCATTCACAAGATAAACTTTGGAGAAGAAGGGAGGAGAGAAGGAGGGAGTGCATAGAGAGGGAGGGAGAGAGAGAAAGAGAGGGGGGAGAGGGAGGGAGGGAGGGAGTCTTTGAAGAAAATTTCCAAAAGGTTGATGTAACCTCCCCTGAACTGAGATGGGTCCTCTCCCAGGATCCAAGGTGCCTTTCTGACTCCCGGTCCTGCCTTGCAGGACTAATCCTGATGGACACTATGGTGTCCTGCCTTCATCTCTTCATCATCTTCACTTATCACATCTTATTCAGTCGGTTCTTTCATCTCTCTGCTCCCTAACTCAGCTCCTTAGGACCAGGAGTCATCCCCATCACCCTCTGTGGCACTCAAGTTTATGGATTGTGCATTTAATTGGAGGGATGGAAGTGAAGAGCAACAAAGGAGAAAAGGGGAGCAGAGCAAATACTAAGACAAAAGCCCTCCCGCTTTCCAGGACCTCTAACTCCCATCAGACAGTAGGCAAATGCAGCTTTTAAAAACCACAGCCTTTGGGATTTTAATTATATCCAACCAAATATATGGAAGCATCTTAGCATCCTTCATTATTTATACTAGTATAAGAACTGCTCAAAAATCAGATTGCATGCTAGCAGTCTAATTTATACTCTCATTTATTTGCAAAGTGAGTATCTTTTAGCAATCACTCCCAGACCAAGCTGTGCTATAAATCTGGAAGCCAAAGCAAGAAAAGGACAGTTATCAAAGCTGCCTTTAAAGGACGCAATCAATGCAACTAGGAGCTTCTGCCAGCTTCTAGTTTAAAGACAAGACAGACATGTAAAGTCAGGTATTCTTATCCAATGATGAAATTGTTCTCTACTAATTAGGAAAAGGAGATGAGAAAGCTGGAATTTTTCAGGTAACTGAGTGTGGCCAAGAGATTCAAACATTAAAATAATAAAAGTGCACATAGGTGATTATTGGCTATTTATATCCTTTCTATTTAACATTTTGAGAAATGGCACTTACTTCATGTGATTTTAGCATTTGAAAAATAACTGAGTTCCATTTTCCATAACTGAAGGTAAGTAACTGCTAACGGCCCAAGGGGCCCTGAGGACACTCATTTCCCACAGGCTACCAAGAAGAGACTTGATACCCTATGAGCATATACAAGGGGAGAAGGTCCCCCTCAGTCACAGTCATAGGGAAGGGAGTAAGGGAAAAATGGGAGGGAGGGAGGAATGGGAGGACACAAGGGATAGGATAACAGTTGAGATATAATATGAATAAATTAATAAAAAAATATTTTTAAAAAATGAAAAAAATAAAAAAGTGAATTCTGTGTCCTGTCCATTCTGCCAACTGAACCAGAAGCAAAGGCCATGTCCACACGTCTGTAGTCCCAGCTCAGAGTCATGTGATAAGTGGAGAGATGAACAAGAGGTACAATAAGTGACAAACTTTTCATTTCTTCACACACAAGAATAACCCACTGTCATGGACATGCTTATCATGTGTCCTCAACAAAAAGCACAGTGTGTGCATGAAATAGGCAGGAGCTGTGTGACATAAGAGACCACAGACTCCTGCTAGTTCCCACTGTCCAGGTGTACAGCTCACCATGATGGCCAATCCCAGCTGACCACAGGACACGGGAAGCAGGCAGTGCTCATCCCTTCAGGGGTATGTACAGGTACTCTTCTCCTGCTCCTTTTCAAAGGGGAAACTGAGCCATAAAGGCTTGCCTAGTTCAACCATGATGTATAGCTGTGAAATGGCTCTGCTGGGCCTGAGCCAGCAGTCTGTGTACTTAGCTTTTGAACTGTACTGACATTTGTCTGGTTTAGCAATCAGTTCAGAGGTTAGCTATTCTCCAAGCACCCAGGTTGTGTGCATAACAAACACTGATAGGTCCCAGTTACATTTGTGAATGTGTGACTGAAGCATGGGAATTTTGTTGCTCATAGAGCTTTATAATTCTTAAGGGAGGTTATGTCTCAGCCATATCTGAGCCCAGCTGTCAAGCAAGCTTCCTAAGAAGATGACATTTAACCTGTGGCTGACACTTGCTGGGTAGGTAGACGTGGAGGAGAGGGGGTCTAGAAACAGAAGCACATGCAAGTTCCTACATGGGAACCCCTGCCCCTCTGAAGGACCCCCAACAAGGCTGATGGCAGTGCCTAGGACACAGGGGGAAAGTAGAGTAAGATTGATAATTTCTTATAAAGCGTACAAAAGATTTTATGGATCATGTATTAAAAACACAGGAAGATAGCCACAAGAAGGGTCTGAGGAGGAAAAACCTTTAAGCATGAAAGCTGAAGAGACAGACTCCAGAAAGCACCATATTGTTCAAAATATTTTGCAAATGAGGAGGCCTGTTCTGTCTGGGTTCCCCTCACCACAGGCAAGGGATCCTTGTAGTTTCGCTCCCCGCTTGTCCTCCTGGTCAAACAACATTACATTTGTTTTTCTACTGAGTTCCTCTCTTGTTCTGCTCTCACCCATGGCCTCTAAAATGGACGTGAGGAGAAGAGCTTGGCCAACCATGGGCCTATTGGAGCAAGGCAGCCCCATGGGCGCTGGCTGCCTTGGGAGTGTTGTTTATGGTCTGGATCAGAAGTGTTCCATACACGCTCATGTTTGAACACTTAATCCCCAGCCAGTTGCCCTGTTTGGGGGAAGCAATAACCTCTAGGAAGTGAGGGGCTAGCTGGTAGAAGTAGGTCACTAGGCATATACCTATGAAGGTTATGACCTGTCCCCTAGCACTGGCACGTTCTCTGATTCTTGGTCAGCCACCACACAGGGAGTCTCTGCCATGTGCTCTCACTGTCATGAGCACACCTTCTGTGCCACAATGGACTGAAACCCTCAAAAACGGATCAAAAGAAGTCTTTTGTCTCAAAAGTTGTTTTTTTTTTTTTCCTCTCAGGTATGGTCATAGTGGTGTGATAATAATAACAGTAGTTAATAATGATAAAAGGTAGAAATGTGTGCCCCGAGCCCACAGTCAGAGTGACACTCAGAACAGTTTCTTGGAAAGTCTTCGCAAAGACACGGAATGAGTGTAAATCCAGAAGCACATAAACTTTGTGCAGATCTGTCTCAGAAATGGACTGAAAACACAGCAATGGTAGACTTCTTTTTTTTAAAGAGTCTGACACAAGTCAACACAATAATGTTAACAAAAGCATAGTATGATTTTCATGTCACCACAAATAGGAGTGTCTGAATACTCACACACTGTAAATGCACAAGTGAAAAAACATATGAAACATTTTTGAGGGAATCAGACCTAAGTAACACAGAACTGTAATACCAGAAGGAAGGGTGGAAAGAGGGTAACTCCATGACAACCCTGCTTTCCTGTGAGAAGGGAATTTTTAGACTCCAATACTATTACCAAAAGAATCTGGATGTTTTGCTGGGCAGAAGAAAGAACTAAGATCAGTCAACTCTGATAGAGTTTGCAGGGTAGAGTGTCAAAAAGAGGGAAGTTAGACAGAGAAGTAGCACAGCTCTGCAGGTGTGCACCCCTGCACTCAGGTAACATTCAGTTGCGCTCAATGAAATACCAAGAGGCCAGCACAGAACAACCACAGGAAAGACTGGGAAGCAGCCAGTTGAACAGTTCTCAGAGCCCAATTCTGCTGACAGAAGAAGAATGGCTTGCTTGTATTCAAAGACATTAAGACGTAGCCCTTAAAGGTTCACACATCAATGTCATGCTGAAATTCCTTTATCTAGAACCAAAATGAAATTAGTAGACAGATGAGACAGTAAAGAAAAAATTTATAAGACCTAGTCAGTAGACCATAAATCACACACACACAAACACACACATACACATGTATAAAAATATTCATGTATGAACATATATACTCATATACACAAGCATATATATACACATATGCACTCATATACACACATACATGCATGAACACATGGCCACACACACATATATATATGCACATGTACATGCAGTCATATACACACGTGCACACAAGCATATGTACACATACACATCTGTGGTTGATTTCGAAGCAATTCTTCTCAAACTGAAGCATAGACTGAAATCACTATACTATTTCAGTTCAACAAGTTCAGAGTGTGACCAAAAAACTTCTGCTTTCATAAAGTCAGTGTTGTTCATGAGATTAAAAACCCAGATGCTGTACCATTTCATCTAATCAACTTACTATGCGCTCATACATCAAACCCTCACATTGAAATTTTGTCAATTATACATTTTCATAAAGTCATGGAGAAAAGCTCATATACCTATATATGAGCTGTATGAAACATATTTTGAGGATGGACATCCAGCTATGTTAAAAATAAAAGGGATTGGGAAGCCTATGCCACATAGATCTTAGTCTTGAGAAACCTAGGAATGATGCTGTCTATACTGTAGACTTTGAAACTAGATAATAGAAGGAGGCAAGCAGGGACACGAAGGTAAGGAATTAATTCATCACAAAGAAATAGAACTTTTAGATATATATGCACCTAATAAGGGTTTTAAATTTCTTGACACCCCTGAAGGGACCAAATAGACACATCCACAACCACAATTGAGGATTTTTATCATATTTATTCCCAAAGCTATTAGAGTTATTATATATTATATCATTATGTTAATATGTAACCAATTAATGTATATGTCATAATAATTGTGTATTATATTAATTATATTATTTAATTAATATTATATGGTATATATTATATCATTAAACAAAAAAAATGGGACACATTCTAAGCTAAAAGTATGTTCATAAAAAAAATAAACAAAGAGACATTGACCTCTAAAAGCAAAACCAGAGACTAGCTATGCAAAATTCATTTGAAGAACACCTCTATTTGTGTACCTGTTTTAGAGCCCACTACCCACCCACTGTCAGAGAAGAGCCACAGTTCTGGAGAAAAATAAAAGAGATTTGAAAAAGGAGTATCTTTGTAACAAGAAAAAAATATAGACATGAGCCTCATTTGACACAGCAGTTCCCTCTCAGTTCAGGGCAGGGTCTTAACAAAAACAGCATCCTATGTGGTTACGGCACTCACAATTTCACAGCAGCTGAGTTACCTGCATAGATGGGGACCAACTCATGGGGTCCTTCCTGACTCAGAAGAGCTAATGGCAGCTGAGGGCTGCTGCTGGAGAGGAAGTCGTTATCTTCAATGATGTGGCCACTGATGAGTTACTCATGCTCCAGTGGGCAACCTCAACTCCTGGCCATGGGGGTGGCCCTGTTTAAACCCCATGGGTCACAAAGCAAAAACAAAAAGACATGCAATTAGAATGGGGATTTGGTGGGAATGGGTAGACAATAAATGTAGGTGGAGGGACAAGTGTAACTAGAATGCGCTATCTGCATGAATGAAATTGTCAAATTTTATTTTAAAAAAAACCAAGGGTATCCTAAATCAAGCATGATGGTACACCTCTGAAAGCCTGGCACTCACTTGGAAGGCTGGAACAGGAGAACTGTGAGTTCAAGGCCTGTCTAGGCTATAGAGTAAGCAAGTACCTGTCTACAGCAAACAAAAACAAACAAACAAACCCAAATGTGTCCTATAGCTTGGTCCGTGTTCATTGGAAATTAGGGAGCAAGATACTAGACTAGGGATTTTTTAAACAATTTTTTTCATACAATATATTTTTATTATGGTTTGTCCTCTCCCAACTCCTCCCAGATTCCCTCTACCTCTCCCCCACCCAAATCTACACCCTTTCCTTCTCTAACAAGAAAACAAACAAGCATGTAATAATAATAATCATCATCAGCACCATCATCATCATCATCTTAGACATATACAGGCCCTATAGGTGCTGCCACCATCTCTCTGAGTTCATATGTGCGCCAGTTCTGCTGTGTCTAGAAAGCTTTGTTTCCTGGGTATGCGCCATTCTCAATGGCTCCTACACTCTTCCTGCCTCCTCTTCTGAAGAGTTCCATAAGCCCTACAGAGAGAGATCTAATGGGGACATAATCATTTAGGACTGAGTGGTCCAAGGTCACTCACTCTCTGAACATTGTCTGGTTGTGGGTCTCTGTATTTGTTCTCATCTTCTGCAGGAGGAAGATTCTCTGATGATGGCTGAGAAAGACACTGATCTATGAGTGTAGCAGAATGTTGTTAGGAGTCATTTTACTGCTATGTTCTTTTATTTTTAAAAATGAACCTGGTATTCTAAATGTAACTTGTCATCAAAGGCATTTGCCAACATCTAGGCTATGTGCTTTGGAATGAGATGATAGCAAACTATGGCCTCTAATTCTATGCAAGAAATTTGGAAGTCCTGTGGGGAAAAGCATTTACAGGCCTACCAAGGAGAAGAAACACTTCACTTGTATTTCTAGGACTTCCACAAAACCCCCAAAGAGTTACATACTAGTGGTCATGTCAATATTGAAAAGGGCAGAACATTTCAAAGTGGTCTTGCACCTTATCTCTGAACTAGAAAACAGGGTACTTTCTCTTAGTGGGGATAACTGCTTCCAGAGCCTCAGTAACCTTGTCTCTCTTGTTGTTCTTATTTGTATTGCTAGTATTGGACAGGGTCTCATTAGGTTTACTGGGTGTAAATTTACAATCCTCCTGCCTCAGCCTCTCAAATCTGAGGATTATAGGTGTGCACTACCATGTCTGGCTTCTCAACAACCTTTTGTAAATAATGTCTAATATTTGATCAAAATTGTAAGCAACAGTTTGAGATGAGTACATGGACTTAAAATAATGACTGTAATTACAAGTATAGATGTAATGTGAAGTTTAATAGGAAACTACGAAGATCAATAAAGTGGAGATTATTTGCATTTCAGTAGAGTTAAATATCACATAAATATGAGATAGAAATCCTTGAAACTAAAGTCAGGTTAATAGATAGCTTCACGTTAAACAATGAGAAAAACAATGAGTTGAAAATACATGTCAGGAAAAAAAAGAAAATACATGTCAGTTGATGAAGCACATAAGAAATAAATTTAGTGTGTGTGTACCTGAAATTCTGTAAGAAAACAAAAGAAAGAGTAGGCCAAATGACTTAAAGAGCTGCCAGCAATAATTTTCCAAAACTTACAGACAAAATCAAGCTGCAGAATTAAGAAACTTATAAAATTCCAACCACCATAGACACTAAGACTCACTTGCACAAGTGCAAGCACACATCATAGTTAAAGAGAAAATTTTGCCAAGACAAAAACCAGTGGTAAAGTAGCAGAAAAAAATCATCCAAGCAACGAGAGGAAATAAACACAGTGCCTTTAAGAAACAGCTAAAGGTCTGAGAGATGAATTTTTAGTAAAACTATGGAAACCAAGAGATAAGGAAGTTGGTGTCTTTTTTTTTAACACTGGAAAAAGATTCCTACCAGTGATCCAACATGAAACAATGTGCCCTCCAGGAAATACAGAAACACAGGCAGAAACTGATTTCCATGGCAGCATAGAGATACAGGAAGAAAACACTGTTTGAGTGGGTAACAATTTAGCAAGAAGAAATTAATATGGAATAATTCAGTAATACAAGAAACACTTAACACTGAAATAGCCACATTAGAATATAGGTAAATGGATAGATAGGCTTCAATAATTTTCTCATACTTTCCTATTCTGTTTTGTTTTGTTTGAAAATAGAATAATAACTAGGAAAACACACAAATATCCTATGGATAAACAGTACTTCTCTTTATAATTCACTGTGTCCCTCTGTAGAAGATTGGATAAAGAAACTGTGGTACATTTACACTATGGAATACTACTCAGCTATTAAAAACAAGGAATTTCTAAAATTTGTTGACAAATGGATTGAACTAGAAATGATCATGATGAGTGAGTTGATCCAGAAGCAGAAAGACTCAAATGGCATATACTCACTTATATCTGGACACTAGCCCAAGGGGCATGTCCCATGAAAGTCTTCACTTACCAGGAAAGTGGGTTAGAGGAGAGGACATCCTATTGGGACTCTAGGTGAGAGAAGCATGGGAGAATGGGTAAATAGAAGGATCCAGGAGGTCTTAGAAACCTACAAGAAGAGCATTATGATGGGTGCATCTGGGCCCAGGGGTTCTGCTTAAACTATGGCACCAGCCAAAGATTATATGTGCAGTAAACATCAAACCCCTACCCAGATCTATTGAATGGACAGGACATTCTCCACAGTTGAGTGGAGAGTGGAGTATGACTTTCACACGAACTCTGATGCCCCATATTTGACCACGTCCCCAGGATGGGGAGGCCTGGTGGCACTCAGAGGAAGGATAGCAGGCTACCAAGAAGATACCTGATATGCTATGAGCATATATGGGCGGAGGAGGTCCCCCTCAGTCACAGTCATAGGGGAGGGGAGTAGAGGGAAAGCAGGAGGGAGGGAAGGAGGAATGGGAGGATACAAGGGATGGGACAACTATTGAGATGTAATATGAATGAATTAATAAAAAATAGAAGTTAAAAAAATAAAAATAAGTCAAAGAGAATATTAAAGAGAACATTAGAAAGTGTACTTAGAATATTTCACAACATGTAGGATATTGCTGTTACTAAACCAGATAGTTTTTCTCACTGAGTGGCATACCAATCACAGAAAAGACAAGTTCCAAGGAAACCTTATTCGCTAGGCATTAGAAGACACAGGAGACCACCAGTCTCAAATGCACATGCCTGGGGATAAAATCTGGGTATTTCTATCAGTTAAAGTTCTTGGAGGTTAACTAAGTACAAGTAAAGTGTGGAAAGCCACAGAACTCATTTGTATTTTCTCTACATTGCACCACCATGTTGTTGTTGTTGTTGTTATTGTTGTTGTTTTAAAGATATAGTGGTAATCCTAGAACACAGAGAAAAGAAAAAGAAGCTAAGAAACCATATTGAGAATCAGTGGTCTAATGCCTGCCTCAAGATAAAGGAGCAGAGTAAATTCAAAGAAAGTGCAGGCATCCAACATAGTTGAGAGCAGGTACCTGAGAAAACTCTAAAGTACAGCCTTATTGATAAGCAAAATAAGTAAGAATGAAGAGCCTTAATAAATATTTAAATTATATATTAAATTAAAGATTCTACATTAAACCATTACAAGGTGATTTTATTCCAGGGATGAAAGAATGGTTCAACAAAAACAAATAAACAAATACAATGCAGCCAATTAATAGACAAAAGGACAGAAATAACATGTTCATCTCTATAGACACAGAAAAGACCTTCAACAACATCCTTTAGTGATAAAAAGCCTTGAAGAAATGATGAAGAGAGGCAATTGTGTGTGTGCGTGTGTTTGTGTGTGTGTGTGTGTGTGTGTGTGTGTGTGTGTGAGAGAGAGAGAGAGAGAGAGAGAGAGAGAGAGAGAGAGAGAGAACCTGTAGAAAACAGTATAACAGTATGTAAATGAGGAAAAATTGATGGTGCTGCCTTTGCAATAAGGAACACCACAGTGTTTATCATCTCTAGTCATGCTCAACATAGTACTTTGCAGTCTTAGATGAAGCAATGAAACAAGAGAAAGAAATGAAGCATTACAAACAAGACAGAAAGAAGTCATGGCCTCCTAGATGGGTAAGTGGTTAAGTGATGGTCTTGTAAAGAACCCAGGTTGGATCCAGCACCCACATTGAGAGGCTCATAACTTCTAGTAACTCCACTTCGAGGGGGTCTAGCACTACTTCCGATCTCTGCAGGCCTACACACATAGAGTGCACAAGCATAGTCTCTGGGAGCAGGGCACATAAAATAGAAAAATAAAATAAATCCTTTTTCGATAAGGCTAATATCCAAAATATATAAAGAACTCAAGAAATTAAACACCACCAAACCAAATAACCCAATTAAAAATGGGGGACAGAACTAAACAGAGAATTCTCAACAGAAGAACATTGAATGACTGAGAAACATATAAAGAAATGCCTACTGTCCCTAGTAATCAGGGAAATGCAAATCAAAATGACTCTGATATTCCATCTTACACCTATCACAATGGCTAAGATCAAAAACTCAAGTGACAGCACATGCTAGTGAGAATGTTAAGAAAAGGGAACACTCTTCCATTGCTGGTGGGAGTGCAAATCTGAACAACCACTTTGAAAATTAATCTGGTGCTTTCTCAGAAAATTAGGAATAGTGCTACCTAAAGACCCTGCTATTCCACTCGTGGGCATATATGCAAAAGATGCTCCATCATACAACAAAGACATTTGCTCAATTATGTTCATAGAAGCTTTATTTGTAATAGCCAGAATCTAGAAACAACCTAGATGTCCCTCAACTGAAAAATGGATAAAGAAACTGTGGTACATTTACATAATGGATTACTATCCAGCTATCAAAAACAAGGAAATCTTGAAATTTTCAGACAAATGGATGGAACTAAAAATGATCATCCTGAGTGAGGTAACCTAGATCCATAAAGACATACATGGAATATACTCACTTATAAGTGAATTTTCCTCTTAGCATCGCTTTCAATGTGTCCCACAATTTGGGGTATTTTGTTCCTTAATTTTTATTGAATGTCATGATGTCCTTAATTTTTTTCTTTATTTCTTCCCTGACCCAGATGTCATTATGTAGAGAGTTCTTTAGTTTCCATGTGTGTGTAGGCTTTTTGTTATTTCTGTTGTTGTTGAAGTGCAGCCTAAGACCATGGTGATCTGATAGGATGCAAGGTATTATTTCAATCCTCTTGTATCTGTTGAGGCTTGCCCTGTGACCTACTATGTGATCAATTTTGGAGAATGTTCAATGAGGTGAAGAGAAGAGGTATATTCCTTTTTGTTTGGGTGAAAGATTCTGTAGATACCTGTTAGATCTATTTGATTCATGGCATTGGTTAATGATGTTATTTCTCAGCTTAGTTTCTGTTTCAATGACCTATCCTTCAGTGAGAGTGGGGTGTTGAAATCTCCCACTACTATTGTGTGGGGATCGATGTGTGGTTCAAGCTTCATTAATAGATCTTTTACAAATGTGGGTGCCCTTGTATTGGGAGCATAAATGTTCAGAATTGTGATGTCATCTTGGTTGACTTTACTTTTGATGAGTATGACGTGCCCTTCCTCATCCCTTTTGATTAATTTTGGTTGAAAGTCTATTTTGTTCGATATTAAAATGACTACTCCTGTTTGCTTCTTGTGACCATTTGCTTGGAATATTTTTTTCCAGCCTTTTACCCTGAGGTAATGTCTATCTTTATGGATGAGATGTGTTTCTTGAATGCAGAAAAATATTGGATCTGCTTATGCATCCATTCAGTTAGTCTGTGTCTTTTTATTGGAGAATTGAGACCATTGATGTTGAGAGTTATTAATGACCAGTGACTGTTAAGAGTCTTAATTTTGGTGTTGGTTCCAGTAGAACATTTGTGTGGTTGTGTTTTTGCCATGATGTACTTATCTATTTCCTGTGTAATTTTGGTTGTAGCTTGTCCCTTTAAGGTGGAGTTTTCCTTCTAGTATCTTCTGTAAAGCTGGATTTGTGGATAAGTACTGTTTGAATTTGTTTTTGTCATGGAATAGTTTGTTTTCTCTGTCAATGGTTATTGATAGTTTTGTTGGGTAAAGTAGTTTGGCCTGGCATCTGTGGTCACTTAAGGTTTGCAGGATCTCTGTCCAGGCCCTTCTGGCTTTTATGGTCTCTGCTGAGAAGTCGGGTGTAGTGCTGATAGGATTGCCATTAAATGTTATTTGGCCCTTTTCCCTTGCAGCTTTTAATATTTTTTCTTTGTTCTGTATATTTTGTGTTTTGATGATTATTTGACGAGAAGGTTTTCTTTTCTGGTCTATTCTAGTTGGTGTTCTGTAGGCCTCGTGTATGTTTCTAGGCATCTCTTTCTTTAGATTTGGGAAGTTTTCTTCGATGATTTTGTTGAGAATATCTTCTGAGCCTTGAAGCCTGGAATCTTCTCTTTCCTCAATGCCTTTATCCTCAGATTTCTTCTTTTCATGGTGTCCGTTATTTCTTGGATGTTTTGTGTCAGGACTTTTTTAGATTTAGCATTTTCTTTAATGGTTGCCTCAAGACCTATGATTGTATTTTCTAGACCTGAGATTTGTTCCTCCATCTCTTGGATTCTGTTAAACAAGCTCGCCTCTGTGTTGCTCACCTTTCTTTCTGAGCTTTCATGTTCCCATTTTTCTTTTGTCTGTGTGTTTATCATTGAATCCATTTTCATCTTCGGATCTTGAACTGTTTTATTGATATTTTCATCTGATTGTTTGTATATTCCTGAGTTTCTTCCATTGCCTCTTTATAGGACTTCAGAGCTTGAACAGTTTTATTGATTTCCTTCATCTAGTTCTTTGTATTTTCCTGAATTTTTCCTGAATTTTCCTGAAAGTTTTTAGCAGTGATAGAGAGTCTCAGCAAGATGATAGGGTATAAAACAGCTCACCGGTCAAAGAAGTTTGAGCAGGGGAATGTATTTTATTTATATATTGTCCTTACTCTTCATGTTATTTTCCCTTACTGTCTTTTTTCTTTAATCTCTATTTTATAAACAGCTCTTAATGAATGATCTGGTTCTACTTTTTCTATTGTTCAGCGATACCCACTCTGTTGTTTACACTCCATTTTTCCTGCACACAACTTATGTCTTTTCCCCTTTATTCCTACCTCATTCATGCCTCCTCTTATTTCTTGAATATTACCTTCCAGGGCTTTAATTATATTTGAAATTCATATATCCAAACAGAATCCGAACTTCCAATTTTCATCTACTTTCCTCCTCAATATTTTTCTCAGTTGATCTAATACTAATCCCTAACATCACTCAGCCTACTTCTCTTCCATTCCTGATTTTAGTAACTGATATTTTAGTCCAAAGCATATTATCCTTCCCACTTTATCTCAATAGATATAAGGTTAACAGTGATTGTTTTTAACCAGCTATCATATTGTATAGTAAACTTACCCAGTGGCTATGGTGGGTTCTATAATTAATATTATATTCTTAAAATTGTTATATGGGGTCAGTCTCTGAACCCCAACAATGTGGAGTTTGAGTTTAGCTACTAGACTATGGTGCTGAACTTATAAAACCCAGCTCCACTTAGACATTGCAAGTGTCTTAACTGAAAGATTGTAACTTATTTTTAAAAACCAATTGGAAGAATACCATATGTGCAAGTAGCAATGCAAAAATATAAGAACAAGAAAAACCAAGGGTTTATGACCCCTCCAAAAATTAATTCCATAGTAGATTCCAATGTGAATGAATTAAATGAAACCCCAGACAAAGAGTTCAAAAGAACAACTATAAGATTATTTAATTAAATCAAAGAGAATGCAAATAAGCTCCCAAATAAATTCAAAGAAAATATATATAAACAGCTGGAGGTAATAAAGGATCACCACGGGATATAAAAGAGAAATTCAAGAAAGCGATAAAAGTACAGAAAAATACAGTGTTCTGCCTGTATGAATGCCTGCATACCAGAGAAGGGTACCAGATCTCATTACAGATGGTTATGAGCCACCAAGTGGTTCCTGAGAACTAAACTCAGAACCTCTAGAACAGACAGTGCTCTTAATCTCTGAGCCATCTTTCCACCAATGGAGCCAACAAATCCAGGTGAGGGTAGGGAGTGGGGCTGCTGCAGAGACTAACACACCAAGGACCATGCATGGTGAGGACGTAGTCTCCTTGTGGGTTCCCTAATATGGGAAGTAGGGGATACCTCTGACTCTAGTGCTCACTTGTTGATCACTTCCCCCTGGCTAGCAACCTTGCCAGGCTACAGAGGAAGAGGATGCAGGCAGTCCAGATTAGACTTGATAGACTGGGGTCAGATGATGGGTGAGGAGGGCATAGGGGAAGGGGGGTAGGACCAGGAGAAGATGAGGGAAGGGGCTACAATCAGGATGTAACATGAACAGATTAAAATTTTTAAAAAATTAAAAATACTGATAAATGTAAAATTGAAATTTTAGAATTAAAAGTGTCATCAACCCAAGTAAAAAGCACAGTAGAAAGCCTCAGAATGAGACTGAAGATAGATGAATTAGAATACTCAGCCATCTACAAAGATGAAAATAAACCAGAAGCTGTGAATGTAACATTCAAGATCTGTGAGAAAATATTAAAAGACCAAACTTATAAATCGAGGCAACAGAAGAATAACTCCAAGCTAAAGGTATAAGAAAACATTTCCCAGATCTAAGAAAAGGCATGACCATCCATCTTCAGAAGGCATTTAGGACATCAGACAAATATAACAAAATAGATCTTTCATATGCTACAACACAAACAATATATGAAGCACAGAGAACAAGAAAAATAAAACATACGCTTCAACGAGGAAGCATTAAGTCACATATAGAGACAATCCCATCTGAATTATATCAGCTTTTTCCAACAGAAACCCTACAACTCTGAAGAGCACAGAATTCTATGCTCCAAATCTGAGAGACATTAACTGCTAACCAAGATTACTGTGTCCCACAAGCTTATTTGTGATAATTAATGGAGAAGAAAAAGCTTTTCATGATAAAAAAATAAACTAAATTCATAACCAATAATATAACACTATAGAAATGTTTTTTGCTGTGTGATATCTTTACATTGCAAGTTCTTTGTAATAAAGTTCTTTTAATTTTTTATTAATTTATTCTTGATACATCTCAATGGTTATCCCATCCCTTGTATCCTCCCATTCTTCCCTCCCTCCCATTTTCTCCTTATTCCCCTCCCCTATGACTGTTCCTGAGGGGGATTTCCTCCCCCTGTATATGCTCATAGGGTATCAAGTCTCTTCTTGGTAACCTGCTATCCTTCCTCTGAGTGCCACCAGGTCTCCCCCTCCAGGGGACATGGTCAAGAGTTCGTATGAAAGTCATACCCCATTCTACACTCAACTGTGGAGAATATTCTGTCCATTGGCTAGATCTGGGTAGGGGTTTAAAGTTTTTAAAAATATAATAATTATTTTATTTATATCCTCCCTTCTGCTTTCCAACACTTCCTTTATTCTCTTTCCTTCTTTGCCCCCCCCCCTCAAATTCATGGCCTCTACTTCTTTAATTATTGTTATGTATGTGTATATGTATATATATAAAGAAGTTCATAACACTGAAGAAAATGATAAACACATCCATGAGGCTGCCGTAAAGAATAAACCACTCTAGGTCAGTAGTCAGGCAAATAAGAAATAGAAAAACAACAAACACTATACAATCAGCAAATAATAAAATGAATATATATCATTCAATGATAACCTTGAATAGTAATGGTTTCAATTCTCCCAATCAAAGGACAATCATGCAAGTAAAGAGACAGCTCAGCAATTCAGGCAGCTTGCTGTTCTTCTAGAGGACTCAAGTTCAGTTCTCAGCATGCACATCAGGTAGCTCACAACCAACTGGAACCCCAGCTCCAGTTGACTTATTGCCCATTTCTTGCCTCTGGACACAACACGCACACACAATATACACAAATACACAGGAAATAAAAATAAATTTTTTGACTTGTTTGAAAAATGGGCCTGGGAACTAAATGGAGTTCTCAAAAGAAGGTCAAGAAATATCTTTTTAAAAAATGAGCGTCATACATAGCAGTTAAAGAAATGCAAATCAAAACACTTTTGATATTTCATCTTACCCCAGTCAGAATGGCAAAGGTTAAAAAATCAACTGATAACAAAAACTGATGGAAGGGATGTCTGAGAGAAATGGCACCCTGATTCTATTGGTAGGATTGCAAATTGGAGCCACTGTGGAAATCAGTGTGAAGAATTTCCAAAGAGCTAAAAATAAATCCACCATACAATTCCTTGGCATATACCCAAAGGACTTGGCATCCTGCTCCCCAGATACTTGCTCAGCCATGTTCATTTCTGCTCTATTTATAATAGCTAGGAAGTAAAAACAACCTAACCGTCCTTCAACTGACAAATGGATAATGAAAATGTGGTACAGGCACATTATTCATCTATAAAGAAAAGTGAAATCATGAACTTTGCAGGTAAATGGGTGGAATTGGAAAGATCACACTGAGTGAGGTAACCCTGACTCAGAAAGACAAACATCATGTGGTCTCTTACCAGAGGCTCCTAGCTCTAAATCTTCAGAGATGAGTACATGTCCTAGAGTAGCAACAGAAACCAGAAAAGTAAAAAGGGGACCATTGATGGGGTATTGGAGTAGGAGTGTTGAGGAGTAATAAAAAGCAACATAGCAGGGTACAAACAATCTAATCGGGGAAATGGAAAAGTGGGCCTCCTTAGGAAAGAGGAAGGTAAATATAGAAGAAGAAGGGAGGAGGTAAAATACAAATAACAATCTCTTAAAAAGTCATACTCTTAACTACTCATGTAAAAAAACAACAAAATATCTGTAATTCTATGTGTAAGTAACATGCATAGTTCCAATGAACTTTTCTTATCTGAGCTGATGATACTCCCTCCAAGAGCCAAAGACCACCTCACAAAACCCCAATACCAGGCATGAGAAGTCCTCTTTTGAGCTGTTGGTCAGGGCTACCCAGGGGACTCCCAAAACACAAAGCCTTCTGCTATTGCCTTTGGTTGAGCCCAAAGGTAGAAGGAAAGTCCCTGTTGCTTAAAATGCCATGCGCTTCAGATACAGTCCCAGAGGTCTCTGAGCTGGCACTGACCTGAATGTCTCCCCTTAAGGAGGACTGACTTTCATGGTTTCAGAAAGTACCATGCAAGCTCCCAAAGAAGGAAGCAACCAGCAATGATGTCTGTGAATCACAATCATGATCACCATGGCGCAATAATCTTAAGGGTTAGTGGTAACCAACAGGTCTCTAATTGGACTTAAGGCCCATTCAACAAAACACAGCTCATGGGCTGGGACTGGCAACCTAGCCAACTATCCAAGGCTAATGAAGTCATGGGTCTTGGAGGAGAAGCTACAACCACCACTTTATTGGTTTTGCATAATTCCTAACTACATTCATGATATGTATCCTTATATTCACAGATAAGTAGAGGTATCATCTCTTATTAAAGAAACATTTACCTGTAAGATATGGAGATTATTATAGAAAGCCACAACTGATCAAATGCTGAGAACTAGTGGCCATGTGGTGTCCAGCCCAACTGATACGTCAACAACACAGCTCCTAATTCTAAGGCTCAGGGCTGATAGATGATGAAGGGACAGAAAGGCTGTAAGAGACCGCAGAGAGGGAGGTTTTCTGTGAGATTCTGTCTCCTAGAAATGTAAGAGAGCTACACCCATGCCATCTCATCATATGGCTGCCTAAAGAAGACCTAAATAATGATGACATCAATAGATGAGCTGAATAGCAGGGGGAAATCTCATGGGGTCTCAGCCCTAGATAAGGGATTATATTAACTAAGGAATGCTGAGATCTGAGAAAGAGAGAAAGAGTCTTCCCTCAGGAAGAGACCTCAAATTAATTATCCAATATGAGGTAGTTAACCTTAAAATCATATTTATGCAAGTAACATTATATAGACTGAAAAGGTTGTATTTACATATGTAGAAAATATATTTATATAAATGTAACACAAACACAGACACACGCACATGCACACACCATAAGTTAAAAAAGTAGAGGCCATGAATTTAAGAGAGGGTAGGGGGTGCATGAGAAGGGTGGGGGAAGGGAAGAGGAAAACAGTATAATTATATTTTATTTTCAAATTATTTTTAGTTTTAAAAAAGTCTAGATTTACATATGGAATACTACTCGGCTTTTAAAAACAAGGAATTCCCAAAATTTGTGGACAGATGGATTGAACTAGAAATGATCATGATGAGTGAGTTAACCCAGAAGCAGAAAGACTCAAATGGTATATACTCACTTATATCTGAACACTAGCCCAAGGGGCAAGTCCCATGAAAGTCTTCACTTACTAGGAAAGTGGGACAGAGGAGAAGACATCCTATTGGGACTCTAGGTGAGAGAAGCATGGGAGAATGGGGAAATAGAAGGATCCAGGGGGTCCTAGAAACCTACAAGAAGAACATTATGATGGGCGGATCTGGGCCCAGGGGTCCTGCTCAAACTATGGCACCAGTCAAGGACAATATGTGCAGTAAACATCGAACCCCTACCCAGATCTAGCCAACGGACAGGACATTCTTCACAGTTGAGTGGAGAGTGCGGTCTGACTCTCACATGAACTCTGATGCCACATATTTGACCATGTCCCCTAGATGGGGAGGCCTGCTGGTACTCAGAGGAAGGATAGCAGGCTACCAAGAAGATACCTGATACCCTATGAGCATATACAGGGGGAGAAGGTCCCCCTCAGTCACAGTCATAGGGGAGGGGAGTAAGGGGAAAATGGGAGGGAGGGAGGAATGGGAGGATACGAGGGATGGGATAACCATTGAGATGTAATATGAATAAATTAATAAAATATATTTTTTAAAAAGTCTCAGTTGAACACATACAAACTTTCTTGTCATATTCCCTAAACCAATGCAGATGCTTATAGAGTTTAGCAGGGCGTATCATCTCATGTAGTAGGATACTAACAAATATAGTTAATAATATTCCAAGCTGGAAGCACATGACTATTATTTAGAAATTTAAGTCCACTATGAAAAGAATAAATAAAGCATTTAAAAGCATTTCCTCAGTGGTGACCAAGAATATATAAGATATGCACAGGAAATGTATATATTTCTATTCTAATATGAGTTATTGTGCCCATATAGCTCAATTATAATGCAAAGTTTACTTCCAATACTTTGAAAGTGCTATAAAGATGTTTAGAATAAATAAGCTATACAAATTAAAGGTTAGTAGATTAAATTATGATCATGTCAATTGCTAGTGTACTTTTATCACAAGAATATACATCTTATGTACAGCAGATAGATATGATTCTATAGAAAGACAAAGGTCTTCAAAATCCTCAGAGACATGCAGAATATGATATTTTAAAATGTTTTTATTACTTTAAATATTCATTGACAAGGAGACAGGTTAATTCCTGGCAACACCCAGCCTACCTCAAAGAGGATGACGAGCATCAAAGAACCTCCTTATGGAGATGGCTTCAAATGCAGCAAACTAGCCACTTGACAAAAGGTCCTCATTTCTACCACAGACAGAATTCTGGCTAAAAAATGCCAAGCTTGGATGTAGACAGAGTCAATGGCCAAACTCTGCCAAGACAGGGTAAGCAAGTCCTCAATAGTTCCTGCCTCACAAATATGTTTCTCAGATATATTGGGCTAGAAGGCTGAAGAAGATGCTCCAGGGTTATAGAGAGTGTTGAGTGACTATTCAGGTAGAAAATTGTCTCTGTCATCTTTTCATTTGGAAAGCTACTAACTTGCACACCTGGCATACTCAGATAATCAAGTTTACTCCTTCTCAAGTCTCTGAGGGAGTTAAAGACTGGGTAGCTTAGTTTTACAATGAATCTTAATTACTTAGGGGTTAAGATGTTTTTAGGTCTAGACAGGTGACTAAGTTGATAATGACAATATGTGATGGAGATTGATTTTACACTCAGAAATTTAGATGTACCAAGATAGGGAAGATGTTTTCTTCAAGGCTGTCAAATACAAATAGCCAAAACACTAAGAATGTAACATTTATATAATTCATGATTGTGTCACAGTTCTTCTTGCCATAGGTAATCTACTATATATATGTGTAAAAATATAAATGTATATGCACAAAAATAAAATAATTATAAAGAAGAAAGAAAAGAAACAGCAAACTGGGGCTGGAGAGATGGCTCAGAGGTTAAGAGTACTGACTTCTCTTCCAGAGGTCCTGAGTTCAGTTCCCAGCAACGACGTGGTGGCTCACAACCATCTATAATGAGATCTGGTGCCCTTTTCTGGAGTGCAGGTGTACATGCAAGCAGAGCACTATATACATAATAGTAAATAAATCTTTAAAATAAAAGAAACAGCAAACCTTCTCCTCCTTACTCGCTGTATGCTTAGTTAATCCAACATTTCACTTTGCAAAGCAGGGTTTTAGTATAAATAATCCCGAGAAAAAATTTAAAGGCCCACAAAGCTAAAAATAAGGGTATATTGAAGTACTAGGTACTAGTATTCTACACAATGTGGGGGGCTGTAATTCATAATAACCTATCATATATTTTATAAATAATGAGAGGAGAGGAGATCATGGGGAATGGTAAGAATATAGAAATTCTAATTGCCATGATTTGATCAGCACATAATAGTGCATATGTATTAAAATATCATATTCAGCTTCATAAATGTAGAAGTATGTAATAATCAAATACTTCTCACAATGTCTAAGAAGACGGCAATACTAGCTGTTCTAACTTATCACTGCACACTACAGACATTTATCAGCATCATCAAATAACCCATAGGATTGTACAATTAAAATAGCAATTACTAAAAACTCTTTAAACACCTACAATTCATGTTTAAATCTCACAGTTGGCCATCCTGAGGCCGCTGTTCCTGTGACTTGATTGGGGTCTGTTCTCACTCAAGACAGATGAGACTTGCTTTATTTTTGTAGTTGAAAGTTTTGCCTCAGAGGAGATGAGCCTAAAGCTAATTCTAGTCTCCACACTAGGCAGACACAACCAGGCACAGAGATATATGTAAAACAACTACCAAGTGTGCCAGTCCGTGTATTAAATTATGCTACTGCAGAACTTCTACTCTCTAATTGCTGTGTTAAGCTGACCTCTTTGATCACTGGCTTTGTAGCATTCCCTTCTGCTCCTCTATGTACCATTGTACTTAACCCACAGGAGGAGAAAATCCTGGTCAGTCTTGCTCCACCAACAAACAACTCTGCTAGCTCATATTTCCTATCATTTACTTTGCATTTGGGCAAACAATAACTCCTTAGAAGAGACCAGAAACTCTTATTTCTAAACCCAACTTGGCCAATGAACTAAATATAGATCCAAACAACTATCAAAACATAAAACTTAGGTGTCTTAAATTCTTAGTTTTGATCTGTGTCTATGTGGTCCAGTATGAATGACAAGAGACAGACACCATCTTTGTCTAATTTAGTATTTTAACTTTTGAGTGTTAGTGCCCAGAATATCGTGGGCACTCAGTGAACATTTCCAACAGGGAGAATGTCTAAAAATTAACATTTATTTACAGAGTAAATAGCAAATTCATTTTTCTTATCCTTTGGCAAGTGGATCTTTATCAAGTTTAAAAGCTGGCATCAATTTATCATGGGATTGCCATCCTGGCTTTACTTTACTCACTTTTTTTAATCCCCGGAGAAGCACTTTGGTTTTGAAGGCATTTGAAGCCCTGAGTTATCCATAGAAAATATCTGGAAACAACCAGAGCACCTGGTATTTGCATCTCATTGGTTAAGGTATTTAAACATTTTTATCCCTTCAAATCCTCACACTCTGCAGTGTATAAACTACAGCTCTCTATCTCACCTCATGGCCAGGCAGCTGGGTGGCCAGGCAGCTGGAGTTTGGGTTTGTTTGGGGTTTCTTTTTGACGTCTTAAAAAATACTTTTTATTTATTCCTTGAGAATTTCATATGTGCACACACAATGTGTTTTGATTATATTCACTCCCCATTTTTTCCTCCGATTTCCTTGGAATCCCCCTCCCAGTCCCATGTACTCCTCCACTCCTTTCTCTTCTAAAAAAAAAAAAAAATCCCACTGCATCCAATTAGTGTTGCCATATGGCAGCTGGAGATTTAATGTCATTTGTTGGTCAGATCTTTGGGCTGTGATTTACTGTCTGAGCCATTTTGTTTTGAACCCTGGAAACACACAGGTCTTTGTATAGTGTGAATAGGACCTGAATAAAGATCCATCTATGACAAGGGAACACTACAGCTAAGAATAAGCTGAGAGGATAATTGCTGCTGAAACTTCAACAAGCTCCCCCAGCACTGAGCTGTGTGGTCTGTGGTTTGACTTTGTCTTTCCTCTCCTCTTTCCTTTTGTTCTTTCTCATAGACTTTCAAGTGTGAAGGTCTCGGGGTTTCCCCATACAGGTACCAGTCATAATGGGAAAACATTGCTCCACATCTGGCTCGGACTAGCCCAGACATTGAAGGCTTGCTCCTAGTCTATGGACTCATGGAGGCGCTGGGACCTTCGGGGTGTATGGCTTGGTAGAGGGCAAATAGGTCTCTGGATGCATGCCCCTGGGGTGGATTTGGGGTATAGGTCCCTTCCTTTCATTCACTCCCTGGGCTACCATTAGCTGAGGAACTTCTTACTGCCCTCATGCTGTACCCCCATCAAAAACCCAATGTAACAGAGCAAAGAGACCATGGACCAAACAAACCTTTCTTATGGTTGTTTATTCAGATACTTTTGACATAGCAATGAGAAATTAACACAGTTACCCTAATTCAGAGAAATATGTGAGTGCTTGTTACGATTAGACACATACGTTTGCCTTATAACTGTAATTGGTCTGCAAATGTAAATTTAGGCACATTCTCATGATGTTTTGTATAAAAAAATCTACATTCTGATCTAGCTTTCTATATTGTAAGTAAACATGAAGAACTCACAAGATGGTATTATAACAGTGTTACCTTTTGTGATACTAAAACTCCAGCAATGTACATTTCATATGTCATTGTATTGATGTCATCAGTACCTTAAATGAGATTTAATAGTTGAAAGTGGGATGATTAAAAACTCTGAAGGTTCAGTTTTATTACACTGATATCAATATTTAGTGAAAATGAGGCTTGCATTGTTTTGCAAAATAGTAAGCTAAGTTCTAAAAACTTGGGTGTGTAATAAAGATTGGACACAGGTGGGTTAGAGAAAGATCAACTATCTTGTAAAATACAGAACAAAAAAATCTGAAGAAAACATTAAAAAAGCACTTGCAACTGGCATAAAGGTGTCTTGGACAAGCAGGAGGTGGATTTTTTTTTTCCAGCAGTTCCTGCTACCTAGCTTTCCCTAGCTAAGCTAAAGCCAGCTCTGATGAAAGACAGCAGAGTGAGGCTGGAGAGATGGCTCAGTGGTTAAGAGCACTGACTGCTCCTCCAGAGGTCCTGAGTTCAATTCCCAGCAACCACATGGTGGTTCACAACCATCTATAATGTGATCTGATGCGTACTGTATAGATAATAAATAAATCTGTTTGAGAGAGAGAGAGAGAGAGAGAGAGAGAGAGAGAGAGAGAGAGAGAGAGAGAGAGAGAGAGACAGCAGAGAGAGAGCTGACCCCCTCCAAGGGCTCAGTGTTGCAGGCAGCTAGAGCCAAGGGGATGCGCACTATGCAACAATGCCAAAGGCAGCTCAGCTATGGGGCAGAGAATGGGGCAGAATGGCAGCACCTCTCAGCTCAGATCAAATGTCAGGTTCACATCTCCACCTAACGCTCTGAGATCAAGACTGCAGGTAGCAAGGCAACAGCTCTATAAAACAACTCCCCAGGCAACACAAATGCACAGGAAGTAAAGAGCTGCTGAAGCACAGCTGAGAGTGGCTGACCACTGTGGTGCCTGAAGTCATTTGCTGACCACCTGCAGCCTTGGTTTTTTTCATTTACAAAGCAGAATGACCATTAATTATGTCATTGTAAAAGTAAAAGCATGGTTGTGAAAAGCACCCAAAGGCCACATCAGGCAAAGGCAGGTGCTCAGATTTCAGTACCTGGAGTTACTTTTGACATTACCTCTGGCTCATGGAGTCTTGGAGAATTAGAAAGAGACCCTGGCACACAGTAGTGTAGAGACATGCTAGGGAAATACCCCCCTTGTAAATATGGTGTTGCTTGCAACAAGTCCAGAAAGTAAATTCTGGATAGGAGCAATACCTTATGCAGCACGTGGACCACATTTAGGAGTGTTGCCAGTAGAAAGACTTCATCTGGTTGCTGGTGACCCTACTGTTCCGGTGGTTTATGGTGTTGTAAGTTCCTAGGCAAATAGATCCAAATACCATGCAATACTTCCTGGCACCATGTCCCTTAGATAAACCTTAAAAGTTTCTTTTAAATAATAGCATTAAGTAAATGATACCATGTATGCCCCATACAGGGCAGATGTTCTAAGACCTTCTATGGTTGTATAAAACCTCCTCTAGCAGCCAAGCCTATATATTCTGCCTTTTTCTTTTTCTTTTCACCTTTTCACTAAAAAGAAGCATGTTAGTGGCTTCTCCTGGGCATATCTAAATCACCAGCATTTTTATTCTTGCATTTTGGGGACCATTATTAAGTAAAATAAGGGTTGCTTGAACAAAAGCGCTGTGATAGGACATCAGTCTGCTATAATCAAGTGAGCTACTAAGGTATGGATAAATGGTAGCACACTCAGTGTGTATACGCTGAGTGAATGATAGTCACACCCTGGATGCGCAGCAGCAAGATGGTGTGAGATCTCATTTGGGATACTCAGGACTGTGTGACTCTTAAAACCTAGGAAACACCTTAGTTTTCAATTTCCCATCTAGTATTTTCATGCTGTGGTTGACTGTAGGTAGTTGAAATCACAGAAAATGAAACTTCAGAAAAGAGACGATTGCCTCAGATTGGATCCTCCTTGCCCGTGTAAAAAAATCCAAGTGTGGCAAGATCCAACAGCACCTGTCTGTAATCCCATCCTGGAGAGGCAGAGACAAACAGAGATCCCCTGCGCACACTGTCTAGTCAGCCTCGCTGATTCCAGGTTCAATGAGAGATTCTGCCTCAGAAGAACAGATGGAAAGTGACTTCAGAAAGCATCTACCTGTGAGGCAGGGAAAACATAAACACAGACAATTTTCTGTATACGAAGTGGATGAATACAGGGAGTGTGTGTCTATACAACTTTTCATAAGCACGAGAGTATATACAGAGCTATACGCTACTTTGGGCAATCGTTAGAAGAGGAAAGAGGCTAGACGCTAGAAGTGATGCAAGAGGCTTAGAAATGAAGACGAAAGATCGGTGTAAACAAGGGGCGAGGACTCATAGCTCTTATATGCCATAAAACTGAGATTTAGGCACAAATGCTCGAATATAATCTTGTTGGGAAACTCCCATCAGAGGACTGAGACTTGATGGTATTCACTTAGAGTGACAGAGAAGGATCACTCCTTCTCTGTGCTGGACCCACCAAGCACCTCACAGCCAGCATCTCGTTTGGTCTTCATTAACAAGAATGGGTACAGATCATTCCCAGGAGTATATGGCTCCAACAAGTTTGCCACGGAGCTGACTGCACTAAAACCCAGATGGGCTGCACCTGAACACTACGCTGTCCCCTGCAAGAAATGGGATCTGAGAAGTACTATTTGGTGAGCACTATGGCTTAAGTATGGTGTAGTACCTCTGGAAATTCATGTCAACATTTTGATCCTCGCTGTGACTCATTAAGAGGTTGGAAAGTTGATCTGGTCATGTGCTTTGAGTTGGACTCTTAGGAAGCAGTCAGAATTAGATCAGTTTATTTAGAGTACAGTCTCTTGTGTCTGAATCCTTCCTGCTATATAAGAAAGGGAAGTAACCTGCATACTTTGTGTTTCTTCTCCCCCAGCCTTAGGACCCCACCAGCAAGAACAACATCACCAAAGCAGTTCCGAGACTTTGGACCTCTACAGTCATGGGCCAACATAAGCATCTTTTCTTTATAAGTTACTGGGTCTCTGCCTTGCGGTGTTAGCCACAGGAAACTGACTGACAGAGTTATCAATGGTGAGAGCAACAGAAAATACTTAAAACTATTCCCACATCAAATTCCCATGTCTCAGATAAGAACCAACTGTCAGGAATCAAAAATTCTGATTCTTACCATCAGAAGAGCTCTGAACGTTTTGATGGAGAACCAAGAACACAGGTAAGAATGTTTCTTACGCAGCATATCACCTGTTTTGGAGCAAAAATATGGACACACATCTCATTAAAATTCCTGGGATGGTGTTCAGCATTTCTACCAAGTAAGGAGTGGTTGAAAGTCATTTTGTAGAACTGCTTATTATCCATTTAAGATGGGAAGTCTCATTTGTCATCCTATTCAGCATTCTGCCTTCTCAGTGAGCATAATGAATATTTATGAGGACTCTCCCACTATTTTCTCTGAGGCTTCACTATGGTGGTTGCAAATTCTTTCCCCCATCAGGTTTCCATTCACTTTTGCTTTAGAGATGGAGTATTGTACACATAAGGAAAACATGATCAACAGAGACCATGTCTGCAGAAATGTCAGGGAGGAATGGCACAGGTAAGAATTACTACATAGATTAAACGTCAAGATGAGCTGGGCCATGTGTTGCCTGTCGCCAGAGAAATAAAGTGCAACAAACCGAAGAAATTGCCTTAGACAGCTTAAAATGTATCGTGCCAAGAGAAGGAAAGAAAAATATAGAAACATTAACTTTGTTGTTGTTGTTGGGTTTTTTTCAGTCTCATTGAAAAGAATGAGACTGGCTCTTATCGGGAAATGTCACGCCTATCAATGTGGCAACACTTCTTTTGGCCTTCACCTTAGAAGAGAGGAAAAAAAAAGTAATGCTTTTAAATGTTATGCATAAGAGACCTGTGATGTTTTTTAAGATAATGCTGTTTCAAAATAAATCACGTGTTTCAAAAATGAACTTCACATTTACTAATTTCTGACTCAAGCTAAGGGGCAAAAATGGGGCAAATAAAACTGGGAAGAACTATGCTTGCTTGTTTTCCAACCATCACATTTTCCAGCCGTTCAGCTCAGTTCCCATGATACTGTGTCTTTGAGATTGTCCCGAGTGACATGCAGCATAAACAGAGCTCTCAGAGCTGAGCCAAGAATGCCAATGGAGAAACCTGCCTTTCTGATCAGAGTGGCAGAGAAGTGCAACCAGTGGAACATTGCCTTTTAATTAGATTTAGACTTTTCTACCTATGTGATAGGCCTCTATGAATATCAATTTCCAAATTATAAAACATTACTCATAAAACTTTGCTATGTTAAAATGTGACATTTTTCTAGAACATCACCGTTTCCAAAGGTTATATAATGTTTGTGATCCCCAGCTTTGACCCTTGACCTAATAGCAGCAGGCAGTCAACTCTTACTTATTGTGATATCTACATTGCAGAATTGGAAACTAGTGATGGGTGTGAAAAAACTTAACACTCTTTACAAATTCATGCAGAAAATAAGAAGTAAAACGAAGAATGGAATCCACATTGCCCTGCTGGCGTGTCATTTTCTTCTAAAGGAAAAAAGATATGGGAAAAAAATAGAGAAAATAGTAAGCCAAAACTGATTGTCAGGAATACATTTAGAATAGTTGCTATGGGGGAGTCAGTTATACTTAAAATAAGTAAATGGAGCTAGTGAGATGGCTCAGCAGGTAAAGGCACTTGCTGCCAAGATGACCTGAGATCAATTCCTTGAACCTACATGATAAAAGGAGAGCACCAATTCCTGCAGGCTGTCCTCTGAGCTTCACACATATATTTGTGGCATGCTAACCTATACACATACACTTTCACACATTAAAGAAATAAGTGAATGAATAAGTAATCAAATTAAAAATAAAATTAAAAGGATAGATAAGTTCATGATCTGAGCTTAAGTATGTTAACAATGAAGTTGTTCTACACAGGCTACTGCCATTTCTCTTAGTTGCACAATATGATAACATGGTAATACCATAGTGCTGGAAAAAATTACACACTATAGCTGTAGGGCATAAAGAAATCAATCTCAAACAAACTGGGAAATTGCCTCCTTATTGGCTAGCTTTAATGGTGCTGGAAAATGCTAGGCATGCTACTAGGGGTGGAAAGACATCAAAGACGTTGTCACGCAGCAAACAATGCATGCTACAAGACCAACCTGCCAAACAAAATGTGGCCACAGGGTGCAAAAGTGGCACAAAGGTTATGTGGGTAACCAATGACTTTTGGGTTAGCTGTGAGGAAATGTGACCCCAATAGTACAAATTTGGTCAAATCCCATGGTTCTTTGTACAGCCTTGGTTGTCCTGGATTCGATTTGCAGACCAGCTGGTCTCAAATTCACAGCAATTTGCCTGCCTCTCCTTCCCAGAGTGCTGGAATTATAGGTGTCCACCACCACACTCAGCTTAGAAAAAATTTTAAGTGGATGGGACCTGATGAATAACACTCAAGTTTGACCTTTGGCCTCCACACACATGTGCAAAGATGTGTAGGCACATCTGCATATCCACGTAGGCAAATGTGTGTGCATACATAGAAAAGAAATCAGGGAAAGCAAGTCCCCACTTTCAGTAAGCTTATAAAGAGATGCTGAGCATCTCTATTATTGAGAAATTGCAATTACTCAGAAGCCCACATTACTGTACCTCTGCCAGAATGTCACAACCCAAGACTGACAACATAGAACATTGACAATGCAAAGCAACAGAAAGTCACTTGCTGTTCATGGGAAAGCAAGAGTGGCCACTTTGGAAGACAATCTGTCCATTTCTTATAGAGGAACACATACTTTGACCATTTGAGTCAGCATTTGTGCTCTTTGGTAATTAACGAGATGAAATGAAATTTTATGTCCACCCCAAACCTGAATGTGGATATTAGAGCAGCTTAACTTGTAACTGTCAAAACTTAAAAGCCACAGAGATCTCTTTTAATAATAGATAAGTAAGTTGGCAAAGCTGGAAAATGGGACGTCACTCACCACTGAAAAGAACGGAGCTACAAAGAGGAGAAAATTTAAATGTTTATTACTGAGTGAAAGAAGCCAATCTGAAAAGACAACGTTCTATATGGTTCCAACCAAATAGTGTTCTAGTAAAATCATGGATCCAGTAAAAAAGAGTAAGCAGAATACAGTGGTGCTCTAGAGGTGTTAACTAGTCTATGTGATCATGATGTGCACATACCATTAAAAAAGCATCCAAACCAACCAAATATACAATACCAAGGCTTATATCTGATGTGGACTCTTGGTTGATCATGAAGTATCAAGGTAGCCTATCTTTTACTATAAGCGAAGCACCCAGATGAAATATGTTTATAGTACAGGAAGATATGTATGTGGGAGTCAGGGTGTGCATAGGAATTCTGTATACTTTACATTCACTTTTGCTATGAACCCAACACTATTCTAAAAATAGATTTTATCAGGTCAGGCGCAGTGGCACACACCTGCAGTCACAACATGTGGGGAGAATGGGGCAGGAAGATCAGGAATCTAAGGCCAGCCTGGGACACACAGTGCGATCCTGTCTCAAAATAAAATGAAATATCCCATTTCACCACAAGACCCAGGTGATATTATATCTACCCCACTCTCCAGACATTGCTTCATAAACTCACCATTTACTAAATGATGTTGAATTTTTTTTTACTATTAAACATGCTGCCACATAACAGGCTTTTATAATATAATCCATCTGAGTTGTTACATTTTTTTAAAACTTGATACATACAGAAACTGGAGGTATGTTTTTGTATATAATGCCTTTTCAAACGACAGTGTTTTGAAAAGTTTGCACAAACTTCCTACAAATTAAACAGAGTTCAACCGCAAAAACATATTTGTAATCCACCCACTTCTCCCTCAGTAACTTTTTATCTGTTGGAGTGGGACTCTTTTGAGGTATTATAGAAGCCTTGCTGATATTTTTTAAATAATATGTAATTAATTATATTTCCTTTTATTATGAAAACGAACTGATTATGAGGCTGCATGGAGTAGAGACCCATTGTAAGGTGTGGTGGGTGGTAAGTGAGGCATGGTGAGGCATAATTCAAAAGGACACCCCGCAGTGACATTTTCTTTTCTCCTGGAAGGACCAACCACCTACCTATACCTTGCTAAAACAGCACCAACAACTGGAAATCCCATGTTCAAACACTAGAGGCTATGAGGATCATTTACCGTTCAAACCACCACATTATTTATTTGTACTTTTTGTTTTGAGAACTCTGTTCAGTTCATGGCTTGCTTTCTTTTCCTTTTTAAAAAATTTTTATTTTATTAATTTATTCATATTACATCTCAATGATTATCTCATCCCTTGTATCCTCCCATTCCTCCCTCCCTCCCATTTTCCCCTTACTCCCCTCCCCTATGACTGTGACTAAGGGGGACCTCCTCCCCCTGTGTATGCTCATAGGGTATCAAGTCTCTTCTTGGTAGCCTGCTATCTTTCCTCTGAGTGCCACCTGGTCTCTCCAATTCAGGGGACATGGTCAAATATGAGGCACCAGAGTACGCGTGAAAGTCAGACCCCACTCTCCACTCAACTGTGGTGAATGTCCTGTCCATTGGCTAGATCTGGGTAGGGGTTTGAAGTTTACAGCCTCTTTTGTCCTTGGCTGGTACCTTAGTTTGAGCGGGACCCCTGGGCCCAAATCTGCCTATCATAATGTTCTTCTTGTAGGTTTCTAGGGCCCTCTGGATCCTTCTACTTTGTCATTCTCCCATGATCCTCTCATCTAGAGTCCCAAAAGGATGTCCTCCCCTCTGTCCCAGTTTCCTGGTAAATGAAAACTTTCATGGGACATGCCCCTTGGGCTAGTATGCAAATATAAGTGAGTATATACCATTTGAGTCTTTCTGCTTCTGGGTTAACTCACTCATTATGATCATTTCTAGTTCAATCCATTTGTCCACAAATTTTGGGAATTCCTTGTTTTTAATAGCTGAGTAGTATTCCATAGTGTAAATGTACCACAGTTTCTTTATCTATTCTTATACTGAGGGACATTTAGGCTGTTTCCATGATCTGGCTATCATGGCTCACTTTTTAAGTTGGGTTGTTTGGGGGTCTTGATGTTTAGTTTTTGGGTTCCTTGGGTGTGCCAGATTCTAATCACCTTTCAGTTATGTAGCTGTCCCTTCACAAGCTAACAGTTTCCTTCAGGAAACAGATGAGTTTTGATTTGCATGAGATTCCATTTACTGCTTATTAGCCTTATCTCATAAGCAACCAGAGTCTTACTCAGAAAATCCTTATCTGTGACTATATCTTGAAGCATACCCTAGTTTTTTTTTTTCCTGTAGCAGTAAACAGTTCTAGGTCTTATGCTGAGGCCATTGCTTTATGGGGAGTTATTTTTTTGTTTAGGGTGAGAGATGTGGGATCAGTTTAATTCTTCTGCATGTAAATATCCAGTTTTCTCAGCAGCATTTCTTAAAGATCTTTTTTCTCCAGTATATATATGTTTACATGTGCGTCAAAATCCAGGTGGCAGTAAGTGTATGGTTTCGTTACTGGGTCCTCTATGCCATTACACTGACATGAGATGTTCTGTGCCAGTGCCATACCGCTTGTGTTACTATGGCTCTGAACTAACTTGAAATCAGGTATGGTGATACTGCCAGTGTTCCCCAATCTCCTCAGAGTTACTTTGGCTGTATGGGGTCTCCTGTGTTTCTAGAAGAACTTCAAGATTTTCTTTTTTACTATGTGTAAAAAGGCTCTGGTGTTTTTTTATTAGGGTTGGATGGCATACATCATCTGCAAGTAGAGATAGTTTGGTCTCTTCCTTTCCTATTTGTACTATTTTATCCCTTTTCTTTGTTTCTTTCTTTCTTTCTTAGTGCTTCAGTAATATATTAAGTAAAGGTGAAAATAGGCAATACTCTTGCCTTGTTTCTGATTTCAATGGAAATGTTTTGAGTTTTTCCCCAAGTAATATAATGTTGGTGGTAGATTAATCACACATAGCCTTTATTATGTGGAGATAATTACTCATATTAGAAATTTCTTAATAACTTTTTTGTTTTTTCAAGACAGGGTTTCTCTGGGTAGCCTTGCCTATCTTTAGACTCATTTTTTAGACCAGACTGGCCTCAAACTCCCAGAGATCTACCTGCCTCTGCCTCCCTGAGTGCTATGATCTTAATAACTTTTAACATGAAAGGATAATAGATTCTGTCAAAACTATTCCTGCGGCTATTGAGATGACCCTGTGGTTTCTGTCCATGAATTCATTCATCTAACTTGTAACATTTATTGATTTGCATGTATATTGCTGAGAATTTTGGGGCCTAAATTCATCATAGAAGCTATAATTTTCTTTTTTATTGTGTTGTTATGTACTTTTAGTATTGAGGTAATACTAGTTCTATAGAAGGATTTGATAACTTTATTTTTCCATTTTTTTCTCTTATTTTTGAGATTATGATATAACTATATCATTTCTATTTTCCCTTTTATTTTGTACCTTAAAGAGTAGTTTGAAAAGTATTGCCTTAAAGTCTGGCAAAATCTAGACCCTTGTTTGTTGGGAGTTTTTAATTAGTTTCAAATATATATATTATCTCACTGTGGTTTAATTTTGGGAAGTCCTAAGAGTCTAAAATTCATTTATTTCTTTTATATTTTCCAATTTAGTGAAATATACTTTCAAGATAAGAACTGATGATTTTTTAAATTTCATTGGTTTCTGTTATTATGGCTCTCTTTTCATCTCTAATTTTATTAATTTGTGTTTTATCTCTCTTTTGATCAGTTTGGCTAAATGTTTGTCAATTTTTTTCAGATAGCCAACTCTTTGCTTAATTTTTTATATTGCCATGTTAACATTCATTATATGTTTGTTTCAATTTCATTAATTTCTTCTTTGATCTACTGTGATTTCTTTTCATGAGCTGACTTAGAGTTTGTCTAATTCTTCTTCCTCCAGATCTTTAGGCTACATCATGAAGTTATTTATTTGAGATCTCTATTTTCTTATGTAGCCATTTAAATCTATGGCCATCTAAGGACTACTCTTATTGTATCCCATAAGTTTGGGTATGTTGTGTTTTCATTTTCATTCATTTTTAGAAATGAATTTATTGATTGATTTTTTTCAGACAAATTATCAGTAGTGTATTGTTCAGTAATTATGAGATTGTATATGTTTTAAGATTACATTTCCACTCATTAAAAATATTTATTTATTTACCATTTTACTAGGTCTTTAAGAACTTCCTGTAATGAATTCTGATCATATTCATAGTCCCTCTACAAACTCTTTACAGATACACCTCTTCTCTTACCCCCAACTTTTCCCCAGTAAGATCGATATATGCTACCTAGACATGATCATGTACATAGCCTTCCACTGAAATACGGCTACTTTCGTTTAAAAACTGACCTCCCTCATTTCCCCAAAGCCAGCTAATATCTCATTGGCTAGGGGTGGAACCTCACACTCAATTCCTCTCTGTGTTCCGAAATTTGGTCTGGGATGGACTGGCACAGGTCTTGTACATACTGTCACAACCACTGAGTTTCTATTGCAGCTACCATGCTGTGTCTAGAAGACACCATTTCCATATAGTCATCCACCACCTCTTGTTCTCAGACTCTGTAAACCCCCTCCTTCTCAATGACTCATGTGCATCTGAAGAACTAGGGGTGGTACATGTGCTCCTATTTGATGAGCATTCTGTATTCTCTTATTTTCTACACGTTGGCCAGTTGAGGGTCTTTGTGTTGATCATCTACTGCAAACAGAAGCTTCTCTGATAAAAGTTGAGAGGTGCTTTTATTTCTAGGTGTAATGATAAAGCATTTTGTTCATTTAGCAGAATGATAGCAATAAATTCTCTCCTAGAGCCTATGACCTATCTAGGCACATGGGCTCTCAGTCAAATAATGATTCATTTCATCTTGAGGAATGGATCTTAAATTAAATTTACATTTCTCTAATCACAAAGGATGTTGAATATTAAAAAAAAATTTTTTTTCAGCCATTTGTATTTCATCTTTTAAGAACTCTTTTATTCCACTGTGACCAGATAGAATACAAGGGATTAGTGGGCTATAGCTCTACATGTCTTTAGTGCCAGCCTAGACTGTTGCACCCAGAATAGCTGTACATGTCTTTAGTGCCAGCCTAGACTGTTGTACCCAGAATAGCTGTACATGTCTTTAGTGCCAGCCTAGACTGTTGCACCCAGAATAGCTGTACATGTCTTTAGTGCCAGCCTAGACTGTTGCACCCAGAATAGCTGTACATGTCTTTAGTGCCAGCCTAGACTGTTGCACCCAGAATAGCTGTACATGTCTTTAGTGCCAGCCTAGACTGTTGCACCCAGAATAGCTGTACATGTCTTTAGTGCCAGCCTAGACTGTTGCACCCAGAATAGCTGTACATGTCTTTAGTGCCAGCCTAGACTATTGTACCCAGAATAGCTGTACATGTCTTTAGTGCCAGCCTAGACTGTTGCACCCAGAATAGCTGTACATGTCTTTAGTGCCAGCCTAGACTGTTGCACCCAGAATAGCTGTACATGTCTTTAGTGCCAGCCTAGACTGTTGCACCCAGAATAGCTGTACATGTCTTTAGTGCCAGCCTAGACTATTGTACCCAGAATAGCTGTACATGTCTTTAGTGCCAACCTAGACTGTTGCACCCAGAATAGCTGTACATGTCTTTAGTGCCAGCCTAGACTGTTGCACCCAGAATAAAATGACCTGCAAAGTTGAGGAAAAAGAAAAAGTTTCCATGATATAAACAGACTAAAAGATTTTATATCCACCAAAACAGCCCTACAGAGAATACTGGAAGCAATACCTTAGACTGAAGAAGGGAATAATCATAGCCAAGAGCCTACGGAACAATACAAATGAAGCTATAATTCAATGAAACACAAAATAGAAAAAAAGAGACAAAAATAAGTACATACCTTTCAATGATAACTTTAAGTATTAATGACCTCAACCCCCTAATGAAAAGGCATAAGTTAGCTGAATGAGCTAAAAACAAAATTCATCTTTATGTTGCTTGCCAGAAAAAAAAAGCTTATCATACCTTCAAAGATAGAAGCTACGTTAAAGTGAAAAGATGAAGGATGAAAGAAGATAATCCAAGTACATAGGACCAGGAAGTAAGCAGTGTCACTTGCCTGTTACTTCACAAAATAAACTTAAAATTAAAAAAAATTAGAAGGAATAAAGATAGTTTATCCAATCAAGGAAACAAGTAAGCAAAAAGACATCTAACCCTAAACATATAAGCACCAACCTCTGGCACATACAATTTCCTAAAAAGCATACTATGGGACTTAAAGGCACAGAAAACTCTAGCTCAGCAATAATAGGTGATTTTATTATACCATTCTCATCAATAGACAGGTCATCTGAACAGGGACTAAACAAAGAAATGTTAGAATTAAATTATGTCATTCATCAAATGAACTTAACAGATTGATTGAATATGCCACTGAAACATCAAAGAACATATATTCTACTCAGCCACTCATGGAAGCTTCCCTAAAACAAACCATATCCTGGGACACAAAATAAATATTAACCAAGTCTGGAAAAAATTAAATAAATTTGTGTGTCCTATCTGCTTACAATGCAACAAAGCTTTAAATCAATAACAACAACAAAACTCTAATAGTAACCAACGTTATGGAGATTAAGCAACACAATACTAAATGATGAATAAGTTAAAAAGGAAATGAAAAAAATTAAAATTCTTCCTACTACATTAAAACACTGTACAACAAAACCTCTGGGACACACGAAAAGCCACCATAGGAGAAAAATATACAGCTCTAAGCACCTACATTAGAGAATTAGAAAGAGCACAAATAAATGACTTAACCATGAAGCTCAAGAACTTGAAAAAACAGGATCAGACAAAATCCAAATCCAGTAGACACCAAGAAATAATAGAAATCAAGCAGAAATTAATGAACTAGAAACAAAGGAAATGATACAAAGGGTCAATGAAGGAAAGAGCTGATTATTTTAAAAGGAAGATACGAAATTGAAGAAGAGGAAGGAGGACTATATGGAGGGGCTTAGAGGGAGGAGAGGGAAGGGAGAGATGATGTGATTATATTACAATCTCAAAAACTTACCAAAAATTAAAATAAACAGAGCATTGGCCCAATTAACCAAAAGAATGATCCAAATTAACAAAACCAAAAAGGAAAAAGGAAACATTACAATGAATAGTGAAACCAATTCAGAATATTATAAGGGACTATACTCCATTAAATTAGAAAATTTATAAGGAATGGGCAAGACTCAAATTACCAAAGCTAAACCAGGAAAAGATCAACAAGTTAAATAGACCCATAATGGACAAGATGATCAAAACAAAAATGAAAAGCCTTTCAAGTAAAGAAAAAAAAATCCCAGGCCCAGGTGATTCTCAACAGAGTTCTACCAGGCTTTCTAAAAGTATCTACCAACTAATACTTCTTAAATTATTCAAAGAAATAAAAAAAAAAGAAAAAGAAAAAGAAGGGGCATTCCCAAACTCCTACAAAGTCAGTATCACTCTAATAAAAAAAAAAATCAGTTAAAGGAATATACAGAGAGACAGACAGACAGACAGACACAGAGAGACAGAGACAGAGAGAGACAGAGACAGAGAGAGAGAGAGAGAGACAGAGAGAGAGAGAGAGAGAGAGAGAGAGAGAGAGAGAGAGAGAGAGAGAGAGAGAGAACAAACCTACAGGTAAATCTCCCTGATAAACACATATGCATGGCTTATAGACATAAGTAGAAAGATGCACCCATGAAATCTCAACAAGTTTCTTGCCTAAGGCAGGCCTGATTATTGGCAACAATAGTCAACATGACAACACAGATGGGAAAATTTTTATGGCATCCCATCTTTAGATGAAGAGCTACAGGCAGTAAGTGACTTTTGAGAAAGGGAGAATCAGTTTCCTCCAGAGATGAACTGTCCAAAAGTCTGTCCTGTCCCAAGTGGACAGCCATAAACTCATGTAAGTATGACAACACAAAATAGACTCAGTATGTTATGCACCTATTAGATGTATATATATGCATTCCTGTAATAAAATAGATGCATATATGTATGCATGTATATATATATGTATATGTATATGCCTATAAGCAGACTCAGTAAGCTGTACATATATACATATATATGTATATTTGTAACATTGATAATTAAAGATAAGGACATGATTTTTTATATTTTATTAATTTATTCATATTATATCTCAATTGTTATCCCATCCCTTGTATCCTCCCATTCCTCTCTCCTTCCTGCTTTCCCCCTACTCCTCTCCCCTGTGACTGTGACTGAGGGGGACCTCCTCCCCCTGCATATGCTCATAGGGTATCAAGTCTCTCTTCTTGGTAGCCTGCTATCCTTCCTCTGAGTGCCACCAGGCCTCCCTATACAGGGGACATTGTCAAATATGGGGCACAAGGACATGAATTTTAGATGGAGTCAGGAGGACATGGAGGAGTTGGATAGTGAGAGAGGGGGGGGGGAGACGTGAGGGTGGTATAAAGACAGTACTTATGTATGAGAATTTCAAAAACATTTACATTTAAAGTATAAAAAGATTGGTGCATACGAAAACATCAATAAATAATGACAGCATTCTGCAAAGAAAAAGAAATTTAAAGCAAAATATCTATAGTGTATTATTTCTTCTATCTGCAGTCCTTAAATGGGAAAGACCTCAGTAATGGAAAATACAGATGTTAATTCGCAGTCTGAGTATGGGAAATGGAATGAGATCTAAAGGAGTATTTTGGTTGTGGTAGTGGTCAGAAAACTTCACTAATGCCAAAAGCAAAAGCATCAAACCATAAACTTAAATGACTGATGTAAACTACACTTTAGTAAACTAAGGAAAAAATGAAAAAAACTAACAGTACATATAAAAATGAAAAAAAATCTTAGAAGTAAAAGTTATACATATTTAAATTTCAACAAACTGAAGAGTCAAATAAATTCTAAAGTATTTGCCAAAACAGACTAGAGATCTGGAAGCTAGTAATAAATGATTTATCTAGAACTAAAGGGATAATGACTTGCTGTGACTGAGACAAGGAAGAAAGAAGTCAGGGCCATAGAGATGACGCAGTGGATAAGAACACTTGCTGCCTTTGCAGAGGACTCTGGTTTCATTACCCATATCAGATGGTTCACGGCCATCTCTAACTCCAGCGGCAGTGGCTTTAACGCTCTCTAAGCTCTGTGGGTACTTGCGTGCTATTGGTATATATAAACTCACACAGGCACAGGTGCGCACACGTGCATGTGTGTGTGTGTGTGTGCATGCACTCATGAACATGCACACACACACACACACACACACACACACACACACACACACACACACAAATCATTGAGGGGGGCAGTAATGATGCACACCTTTTATATTAGCACTCAGGAGGCAAAGGCAGGAAGATCTCTGAGTTCAAGGCCAGCCTGGTCTACAGAGTGAGTTCCAGAACATGCAGGGCTACATTAAAAATAAAAACAAACCAACAAGCAAAACTTAAAGTTACAGAAGAACATAAAAGATAGATTTAGAGGCTGTAATATATATTTTAGGATTAGCATTAAAATGGCAAAGTGAGTAATAAAAAATAAATAGTTAATGAAATAACGGCTGAGAATTTGAAGAAATAATCTGAATACTCAAAAATTTAACTCTGAGTTTTAATAGGGTTAATGAAAACAAAACCATTGATACACATATTTATGAACTATCAGAACATAAAGAACATATGTTCAATTAACCCATGAAGATTATAGATGACCAGAAAAGACTAGTACAGTGGCAGTAATCTCCCAATCAGCATTAATAATCACTCTCGGAGTGTCAAATGATTGCCAATCTTGGACTTTGAACATGATCATTTCTCAAATGTGAATGACAAAGCCATTCTCTGAAGTTCAGAGCCTCTGAATTTATGACATACAGATCATTGAAAGAGCAAATTAGAAAACTCTTTTCTTTAGGAGAAAAAGAAAATCCAGAGTGGGGAAAATGGAATATATTGCGCAAAGACTGGAAAAGCTGATGGTGTCTGTGTAGCCCTAGAGAATTCCTTTATCACAGCACTTGTCTCCAAAGCCCTTTTGGCCTGTCTGCTTTCCCATTTTTCTAGAATCTCTCCAGCTTTTAGTTTTTCTTCACCCACTTCTGCACACTGGTGCTCTGGACGCCTGGCTTGTGGAGCAGGGCGGGATGGCAATTGTGGGAAACCCAGGCTCTCAGTTAACAGGTGTTTTCCCTTTACCAAAGGTGCTTTTTGCTTTCCAAATGCTTCAACCTCTACCCGAAAATTCTCTAGTTATACGGCCAACTCTGCAATCCTTTCCAAAATGATAGAATTTACTGACCCTTCCAGTTTTTGTATCTCATTGGTCTTTCTCCCAATCTTTTAAAAAAAATGTAATACAGTAAAAAGACAAAGAAAAAAGAAAAAGAAAAAAAAAGAGAAAAAAAAGACAAAGAAAAAACAAAACAAAAAAAATTCTCTCTCTGGGTATAAAGCAGAAAAGAACTTTGCAACAGGAGCTGCAATTTTGCTGACACATTAAAATATCTCTATAGCTTCAAAACCTAGATCTTCCTCTACAACATTAGAAGGAAGTTACCCATTATGCCCAAAGCACGTTGGCTGCCACCATAGGCTTCAACCTTTTCCAAACCTACTTTATTTGAAGTTCTTTATTGCTTGTGCCCCCTTCCAACCTACCTACCCTAGGTAGGACAGAAAGGAGGTTTATGGGACCAAGAGAAGTAGACCATTTTGAACTCAGTTCCTGGGAGTGAATCCCCTGGCATAGTTGGCAGGATCTCAGCAGACCAGCAATTCAACCAAAATTGCTGCTGGAACCTGGGACAGCAGCCAGAACCCAGATCCCTGAAGCATTCTCTGGAGTGGTTCTCTCTAGGAGCATCTCAAAATGGAGCAATGAACAGCCAAACAATACCAAGACCCAAAAAGCCTCCACCTCCTATTTTGGGCTCAAATATGTGTATATCCTCTCCCCTCAGAGTCTGTACTAAGATGTGTTTCAGCTGGCAAAAACCAAGCCCCCTCATGAGGTGTTTGTCTTCTAGTGGATAAACATCACCTGTTCTCTCACAAGTCTATTCCCCATCCAATACTTGGGATCAAAGCAAAAATATGTTTATACCTATTACATATCCCACACTTGGGATCAAAACAAAAACATGAGTAAATCCACTACAGGGATATAAAAGCATTGCTGAGCATAAAGATAGACCATTACACTTAATTCACCACTGGCTTTGAAAAATGACTTCTCTATGGTCTAAAATATTAAAAAGAAAGTTATTATGACAAATGAGTTCGGGAATACCATCTCTCCTAGAGGAGGCAAAACCTAAGCAATGAAGAAAAAATAGGTTCTGCTGAAAATTTTGTACTGAAGCATGTTACCAAATCAAGTCCATATAAAACACAACATCTGCCCAACAAATGTCATTATTAAAGTGGCATTTTCTCTGGTTCCAAAAATAAGCCCTAATCAAATGGATAGGTTTGGGAACACAGATATGAAGCAGGACAGGAGAACCCTTTGAGAGTCTATCTGCAGCATGATGTAGCTTTCGGTGTTACTACATATACTGTAAGTGTGACGATCTTTTAATTGTTCACACTTCCAAATCTATAACAGAACAATTTTCAAATCATTTCATTATTTTTGTTATATCTCTTTTACTTCCATATTAATATTTTTATTATAATTTTACTAATATGTTGAGAATGTCATACGATGTGATTTGATCATATTCATCCCTTACTCATCCCCATAACACTTCCCAGATTGACTCATTACCTCTCTGCCTCACGTCCTGTCTTTTTTTTAAAAGCTTTTAAATAACCAGAGTATAATTTTGGCCGCCCATATATTCATAGGTGTAGGCTCATCAACTGCAGTATGTGTTGATCTACCATGGGATAAGCCCTAAAAGAACACTGACTCCTCCAGAAACCACCAATTATCTACCAGTCCTCAGAGGTGGGGTCAGTTTGAAGTGAGATGATCATTTAGAATGTGTGCTGCCTTGTGAAGGTCTTTTTGCAGACAAACAGTGCCTTCATTAGTTCAGTGGCAACGGGCAGAAGCCACTGACTCTTAGGTCTTTCTACCACATCTTCTATGATTGTCTCTAGGCCTTAGAAGGATGGCAAAAATGTCCTTTTCTTATGGAGAACTCTACTGACATTTATTCTATGTCCTGTGACTACCTGTGAGCATCTGTGTTAACTATTATCCACTACACAAAGAAGTTTCTCTGATGAGACCTAGGAGCTGCACTGATCTGTGAGTATAGAGATCAATTCAGAGGACAGTTTAACACCATGTCCATTTAGCAAGATAAAAGTAGTTGGTTTATCCTGTGGCTTTTCTTGGTCAGATTTGAAATACAATGCATAGCTCTCCTTCCATTGAGTTGGCCTGATAATCTAATCAAAAAGCGATTGGTTACCGCCATAATAGTCATGCCACTATTGTACCCATGGGCATGTCCTGCCACAGTGACAATTATTGTTCACAGCTATGTAAAACTATTAATGAGTTCCTACCCCACCTCCACCCCCAAAACAACCTACACAGAACTTTCTGGCACTAGGAAGCTATCAAGAAGGAAGTTTCCTGGGCAGCATCAACTTGATTTTTTCATGTCCTATGACAAAAGTACATTGTATGGTCAACAACAAATTCTTACCATCAGGTGCAGTGCTCAATCAAGACCTATGGCAGTATCCTGTATTGTTTAGATGTCTTTGAGACACTCCTAACCAATAACTTGCAGGGATGTATTCTGCACCTGGCACTAGGCTTTTTATTTGGCAACCTATTTCATAATATACATATTGATTACAGATTGATTGATTGAATATCCCATAATATATGCTGTTGTCTGTGAAAGAAGTAGATACTTTGATGATGTTTGACTGCAGTTCTACTGAGTCTCCAATAAGAAATCTTAAGTTATAAGGTACATGTGCGCTGAGCTTTCACAGACTGTTTTATAAAAAATCATTATGGTAACATTCACTTCTACCAAAAATACCAATGAATTCTCATTTGTCTTCATTTTCACCACTACTTTTTTTTTCCAGAACTTAAAATTGAGGTCGTTTTGTGGGTGAATGGTGTCATCTCACAATGATTATAATTTTCATTTCTTACTTTGATAGTGAGATGGAGAAAGTTTTTATTCATTTACTGGCTGCTTGAGCATCCACTTTTATGAAGTGCTTCACATTTTCTTGTATTTTCTGTATTCTTGTCCATTTCTTTACTAGTGTGTGTGTGTGTTTGTGTGCATGTGCGTGTGTGTGTGCGTGCATGTGCATGTGCATACATTTGAATCCAGGGAATCAGACATTCTAAGCAGGTAGCACTGAGCTGTAATGTCTGTCTTGTCTTGTTTTTTTAATGTGAAAGAGTTCTTTGTACTTTATAGATATGGACCCTTTGTCAGCTGTACACATTGTAAATAACATACTCTATTCTGTTATCTTAAAGATATTTTTCAAAATTGTTTGGCATTTAAAAATGTTTCCATTTGAAATAGTCCCGATTTTTACAAAAAGTTTACAATAGAAAGAATTATGATAACAGCTGTATTACTTACTTTTTCTACTGCAGTGATAAAGCACCATGGCTAAAATCAACTTATAGAATCAAGCATTTAGTTTGGCATGTTTCCAGAGGGAAAGTCCATACTAGTAGGGGAGGCATGGCAGTAGGGAGCCATAGCAGGAAGCTGAGAGCACATCTTCAAACACATGCCAGAAGCAAAGAAATAGAAGTGGGATTAAAGCGAGATTTATAAGCTCTAGCCCCCACTGACATGCGTTCTTTAGCAAGGCTTTATCACTAAAATCTCCCCAGGCAGTGCCACCAACTGGGGACCAAATGTACAAATAAGTAGCCAAGACTACAGGGGACATTCCACAACATACTAGGGAAAAAAAAAAACCTTTATCTAGATTACCTTGATGTTATTTCTTTTATTATATTTGCTATATTGCTTTCTATTTTTGAACCATTTGCAAACACATATTTGCTTTCCCTAAATGCTATAAAGTGTATGTTTTATAAAACCAACAACAACTGATGGATAATCTATGTACCCTATGGACCTGCAATGCAATTATAAAAACTTTTTTAAAATATATATATGAGCATCAGAGGTGGACACTCAGGCCTTTTTTTAGTGCCTACTGCTTATATTGGCATCACTTCTTCCAGGTCCACAATGACCCTGAGCCATTGCCTGAGCAATGGATTCCTGGATCCCATTCTAGCCACAGGCATTCAAAGTTCTTACAAGATGGTAGAAGTTGAAAATGAACAACAGCTTGAACTTGACCAAGATGTTGTATGGTGTTTTTTTTTTTTTATTATTTTAATGAAGAAAAAATTAGTGTACCAGCTGGCCAATTAGATAATACAAAATTGTCAGATTCTCCCAGCCCTTCAGAAAGGTTTGATGATCTGATAGAAACATCAACAGGATGCATTAAAAACCTTGTATCAGGTTAGTGAAAACTGAGTAAATGCTTTCATATATATTCAAGTTAAATGGGCACAGACTCTAGCCAGACTCTATGGGAAAGTACATAATCCTGAAAGGGTGTGTATTATTATAATTCAGTGTCTATTAAACAAGTGACTTGAGATCACTGACACAATATATCAACCAACGGAACAATGTGAGTGGAAACTAAAGGGGGAAAAATGAAACTTTGGCTTTCAGACAAGCTTTTTGAGTTCTTGGCCAGTCAGTTGGGTCCTACAGGTAGACACACACACACACACACACACACACACACACACATACACACACACACACCCCATTCTCAAATACTATACGCCATTATCAATGCTATTGGTTATCATCTAGAACTGGATGGTAAGAACCTATAGCTGAAGACACTGCACACTTGAACCACAGAATATGGGGAAATGAAGTAGGTCTTCACTGACTGGCTTTCATTCCTACTGGATAGTTTTCATAGTGCTGGAAGGTGCTGTGCATGCTATCCAAAGAAAAAAGTAATCATCAATCTTACTCAACTGTGATCCACAATAATGACTGGTCTAGTAAGACTAACCCACTAGTAAAATAGTGGTACAAATTTCAGGGAGTAACCAACCACTTTCTAATTAGATTTAGGGCGCCCTCTGCAAGTTGCAACCTATACTTGCCCAAGAACCTGTGACTAGATGGATTATGGACCCAAAAGAAGAGCTCTTCTATATTCTGCTAAATGGACATAGTATTAAGCTGACTCCTAATTATTTGACATTATACCCATAGATTAATACATCTTTCAATCCTTATCCAAGAGGCTTCTTTTCATTGTAGATGGCAATAAACACAGAAACCAACAATTAGACAAGGTGCAGAGATGGTGGAATTCTCACCCCTAAAGAATACATCTGTATTACACTCCCTCCTTTCAAGGCTCAAAGATCATTGCAGAAAAGGTGTCAGAAAGATGGTAAGACTCAGAGACATAAAATAACTACAAGGAAGCACTGGTTCCTGTACATGGCAGGGCACTTGCCCATATGAATTCACAGTGGTTGTAACAGCATACATAAGACCTCCCACAAGCTCCAGCCAGATGAAAGCCCAGCATGAAGAAAGGGAGGTGGGAAAAAAGTCCTACCCCAAGCTAAGGAGCTAGTGGGAACTAATAGCTTCCGGCAGTGGGGTAGCCAGTTTTCTTCAAGGGTGCAGCCCCTGGTGGGTTGATCATGCTCCATTGATGGTCACACATCCAAGAGTATACAGGCACAAATTGAATCTGATGGGTTTAAAATTAAATGATGGCATAGTTCAGTAGTTTTGGAAGGAAGGGTGGATCTGGGAGGAGTTGAGGATATGGATAAATATGGACATAATAACTTGTATGAAATTTATAAAAATGGGGTGTGAGATTCTGGAGGAAGTGAATAAATACCAAGACTGGAGATGAGAAACTCGATGAAAGAGACTCTAAATGAAATTATAAATTTTGGGATATTTTTAAGAATTGCAACTTGCCCAGTGACAAAGGTCTGGGCAAGCACCTGGAAGACATTCAAGTTTTCGGATACTGCCCAGCCTGTGCATGATGGAGAACTACATTTTGAACCCATTGAATATTTCACAAATGAGGTGTTAACAAAAACATACAAGATGACGTCAGGACCAAATAATTCTGACCCTCTTTCTTCTGATGGACTAGAAATCAAAGGTTGTACAAGGTTCCAGGTAGATTGTAAAAAAAAGAAGAAGAAGAAGAAAGAAAGAAAGAAAGAAAGAAAGAAAGAAAGAAAGAAAGAAAAGAACGCCACTTTTAAAAACCGTTAAGAAAAAACAGAACCACAAGGAATGTGGGACAGTTTATACTGAGACTAGAAAGGTCTCCAAGTACTCTTTATCTATCTATCTATCTATCTATCTATTTTTGCCCATCCTGAAATTCCTGAAAACAGAAAGCAGCATGCTGTGCCTTAAGCTACCCTTGGAGTGCCAGATGCTGAAACTCTCCCATTTTATGTGAATATATGATTTCAGGATTTCCGTTAAACTTCCCTGAAGATGGAGGAGGAGGAGGAGGAAAAGGAACAGTGGGAAAAGGAGGGACAAGAAGGAAGAGGAAGAGAAATAGATACGGATGAGGAAGGGGAAGAAATAAACGAGGAAAACGATCTGAAGTGTGTGCTGAAGTGCAAGGTGAAATGAAGGAGGCTGCTATGGTCTTGAAGACACCCCAGGCTGGTCCGCCTTCTGCCTGTCTTCATGACCCTACTCATCATTAATTAGTTATTTATTTTCAATGAGTTTGAATATTTTCACTAATATCTTTTCTGCTAATTTCCAGTTTTGTTCTATTGCAATCATACAGAATACAAGAAATTATGTCAATTTTCTCTTATTTTCGAGATTGATCTTGTTTTCTAGGATTTTATCTATTTTGAAGCAACTTTCATGGACTACTGAGAAGAATGCGTATTCTGCACTATTCAGATGAACTATTCTTTAAATGTCTGTTAGTTCCATTTGAACTTTTTTTTTGGGGGGGGGGGGTCTGGTTTACCTGTCTATTGGCAAGAGTGGAGTATTGTAGTTACCAAACATACTGAATTGGGATTAATATGTGCCTTTATATTCAATAGTGTTTTTTCTTTTTATTTTTATTTTTGTTTTTTTTCTTTTTTTATTAATTTATTCTTGTTACATCTCAATGTTTATCCCATCCCTTGTATCCTCCCATTCCTCCCCCCCCCATTTTCCCATTATTCCCCTCCCCTATGACTGTTCCTGAGGGGTATTACCTCCCCCTATAAATTCTCATAGGGTATCAAGTCTCTTCTTGGCTACCTGCTGTCCTTCCTCTGAGTGCCACCAGGTCTCCCCCTCCAGAGGACATGGTCAAATGTGAGGCACCATAGTACGTGAGAAAGTCATATCACACTCTCCACTCAACTGTGGAGAATGTTCTGACCATTGGCTAGATCTGGGAAGGGGTTTAAAGTTTACCTCCTGTATTGTCCTTGGCTGGTGCCTTAGTTTGAGCGGGACCCCTGGGCCCAAATCTGCCTATCATATTGTTCTACTTGTAGATTTCTAGGACCCTCTGGATCCTTTTATTTTGCTATTCTCCCATGCGTCTCTCATTTAGAGTCCCAATAGGATGCCTTCCCCTCTGTCCCAGTTTCCTGGTAAGTGAAGGCTTTCGTGGGACATGCCCCTTGGGCTAGTATGCAGATACAAGTGAGTATATACCATTTGATTCTTTCTGCTTCTGGGTTAGCTCACTCATTATGATCATTTCTAGCTCAATCCATTTATCCACAAATTTCGGAAATTCCTTGTTTTTAATAGCTGAGTAGTATTCCATAGTGTATATGTACCACAGTTTCTTTATCCACTCTTCTACTGAGGGACACTTAGGCTGTTTCCATGTTCTGGCTATTATGAATAAGGCTGCTATGAACATGGTTGAGCAAATTTTCTTGTTGTGTGCTGGAGCATCTTCTGGGTATATTCCAAGGAGTGGAATAGCTGGGTCTTGAGGAAGCCCTATTCCCAGTTTTCTGAGATAGTACCAGATAGATTTCCAAAGTGGCTGTACTAGTTTGCATTACCACCAGCAATGAAGAAGTGTTTCTCTCTCCCCACATCCTCGATAGCATATGGTGTCGCTTGAGTTTTTGATCTTAGCCATTCTGATGGGTGTAAGATGGAATCTCAGAGTTGTTTTTATTTGCATTTCCCTGATGACTAAGGAGGTTGAGCATTTCTTTAAGTGTTTCTCAGCCATTTGATACTCCTCTGTTGAGAATTCTCTGTTTAGTTCCAAGCCCCATTTCTCAATTGGGTTATTCGGTTTGGTGGTGTTTAATTTCTTAAGTTCTTTATATATTTTGGATATTAGACCTTTGTCAGATGTAGGGTTGGTGAAGATTTTTTCCCAGTCTGTAGGCTGTCGCTTTGTTCTCTTGACAGTGTCTCCTGCCTTACAGAAGCTTCTCAGCCTCATGAGGTCCCATTTATTAATGGTTGACATTAAGGCCTGGGCCGTTGGTGTTCTGTTCAGGAAGTTGTCTCCTGTGCCAATATGTTCCAGGCTGTTTCCCACTTTTTCCTCTAAGTGGCTTAGTGTCTCTGGTTTTATGTTGAGGTCTTTAATCCACTTGGATTTGAGTTTTGTGCAAGGTGACAAATATGGGCCCAGTTGCATTTTTTTACACATAGACCTCCAGTTAGACCAGCACCATTTGTTGAAGATGCTATCCTTTTTCCATTGAATGGATTTGGCTTCTTTGTCAAAAATCAAGTGACCATATGTGTGTGGATTCATATCTGGGTCTTCGATTCGATTCCACTGATCGACCAGCCTGTTGCTGTGCCAGTACCATGCTGTTTTAATTACTATTGCTTTATAGTACAGTTTGAGATCAGGTATGGAGATTCCTCCAGAGCACCTTTTATTGTACAAGATTGTTTTAGCTATTCTGGGTTTTTTGTTTTTCCATATGAAGTTCAGAATTGAACTTTCAATGTCTTTAAAAAATTGTGTAGGTATTTTGATAGGGATTGCCTTGAATCTGTAGATTGCTTTTGGTAGGATGGCCATTTTTACTATGTTAATTCTCCCGATCCATGAGCAAGGAAGATCATGCCATCTTCTCAGGTCATCTTCAATCTCTTTCTTCAGAGTTTTGAAATTTTTTTCAAACAAGTCCTTCACTTGCTTAGTTAGGGTAACTCCTAGATATTTTTTATTGCTTGTAGCTAATGTGAAGGGTGTGGTTTTCCTAATTTCTTCCTCTGCAAGCTTGTCATTTGTGTATAAAAAGGCTACAGACTTTTTTGAGTTAATTTTGTATCCAGCCAATTTGCTGAAGGTGTTTATCAGCTTTAGGAGTTCTCTGGTGGAATTTTGAGGGTCACTTATGTACACTATCATATCATCTGCAAAGAGGGATAATTTGACTTCCTCCTTTCCCATTTGGATACCCTTGAACTCCTTTTGTTGTCTTATTGCTCTGGCTAGAACTTCGAGTACTATATTGAAGAGATATGGAGAGAGTGGGCAGCCTTGCCTTGTTCCCGATTTGAGAGGAATTTCCTTGAGTATCTCACCATTTACTTTGATTTTGGCTATTGGCTTGCTGTATATAGCCTTTATTATGTTGAGGAAAGTGCCTTGTATCCCCGATCTCTCCAAAACTTTAAACATGAATGGGTGTTGAATTTTATCAAATGCTTTCTCTGCATCCAAGGAGGTGATCATGTGCTTTTTATTTTCAGTTTGTTTATATGGTGGATTACATTGATGGATTTCCGTATATTAAACCATCCCTGCATGCCTGGAATGAAGCCTACTTGGTCATGATGAATGATATCTTTGATGTGTTCCTGTATTCGTTTTGCAAGTATTTTATTTAGTATTTTTGCATCTATGTTCATAAGAGAAATTGGTCTGAAATTCTCTTTCTTTGTTGAGTCTTTGTGAGGTTTAGGTATCAATGAGACTATGGCCTCATAGAATGAATTTGGTAATTTTCCATCCATTTCTATCTTTTGGAGTAGCTTGAAGAGTATCGGTATTAGCTCTCCCTTGAAGGTCTGGTAGAATTCTGCACTGAAACCATCTGGCCCTGGGCTTTTTTTGGTTGGGAGACCATCGATGATTGCTTCTATTTCTGTAGGGGAAATGGGACTATTTAGCTTGTTTATCTGTTCTTCATTCAACTTTGGCAAGTGAAATTGATCAAGAAAATCATCCATTTCCCTTAGATTTTCAAATTTTGTGGCGTGTATGCCTTCAAAGTAGGATCTCATGATTCTTTGAATTTCTTCAGTGTCTGTTGTTATGTCTCCCTTTCCATTTCTGATTTTGTTGATTTCACTACTGTCTCTCTGCCTTTTAGTTAGTTTGGCTAATGGTCTGTCTATCTTGTTGATTTTCTCAAAGAACCAGCTTTTGGTTTTGTTGATTCTTTGGACTGTTTTCTTAGTTTCTAATTTGTTAATTTCAGCCCTGAGTTTGATTATTTCCAGGCGTCTACTCCTCTTGGGTGTTTCTGCTTCTTTTTTTTCTAGGACTTCCAGTTGTGTTGTTAAGATGCTTATGTGCGATGTTTCCAATTTCTTTTTAAAGGTACTTAGTGCTATGAATTTTCCTCTTAGCACTGCTTTCAATGTATCCCACAAATTTGGGTATGTTGTTTCTTCATTTTCACTGAATTTCAGAAACTCCTTGATTTCTTTCTTTATTTCTTCCCTGACCCAGGTGTCATTTAGCAGAGAGTTGTTTAGTTTCCATGTATGTGTAGGCTTTTTGTTATTTCTGTTGTTGTTGAATTGCAGCCTAAGAGCATGGTGATCTGATAGGATACAAGGTATTATTTCAATCCTCTTGTATCTACTGAGGTTTGCTTTGTGACCTACGTTGTGATCAATTTTGGAGAAGGTTCCATGGGGTGCAGAGAAGAAGGTGTATTCTTTCTTGTTTGGGTGAAAGGTTCTATAGATATCTGTTAGATCCATTTGACCCATGGCATTGGTTAATGATGTTATTTCTTGGCTTAGTTTCTGTTTCAATGACTTATCCTTCAGTGAGAGTGGAGTGTTGAAGTCTCCCACTATTATTGTGTGGGGATCGATGTGTGGTTTAAGCTTTTTTAGCAGATCTTTTACAAATGTGGGTGCCCTTGTATTGGGAGCATAGATGTTCAGAATTGTGATGTCATCTTGGGTGACTTTACCTTTGATGAGTATGAAGTGTCCTTCCTCATCCATTTTGATTAATTTTGGTTGAAAGTCTATTTTGTTCGATACTAAAATGGCTACGCCTGCTTGCTTCTTGTGACCATTTGCTTGGAATATTTTTTTCCAACCTTTTACCCTGAGGTAATGCCTTTCATTATGGGTGAGATGTGTTTCTTGAATGCAGAAGAATGTTGGATCTTGTTTATGTACCCACTCAGTTAGTCTGTGTCTTTTTATTGGAGAATTGAGGCCATTGATGTTGAGAGATATTAATGACCAGTGACTGTTAAGAGTCTTAATTTTGATGATGTTTCCAGTCGAGTGTTTGTGTAGTTGTGTTTTTGCCATGGGATAGTTATCTATTTCCTGGGTAGTTTTGGTTGTAGCTTGACCCTTTGGGATGGAGTTTTCCTTCTAGTACCTTCTGTAAAGCTGGATTTGTGGATAGGTACTGTTTGAATTTGTTTTTGTCATGGAATATTTTGTTTTCTCCATCAATGGTTATTGATAATTTTGCTGGGTAAAGTAGTCTGGCCTGGCATCTGTGGTCTCTTAGGGTTTGCAGGATCTCTGTCCAGGCCCTTCTGGCTTTTATGGTCTCTGCTGAGAAGTCGGGTGTAATTCTGATAGGTTTACCATTAAATGTTATTTGGCCCTTTTCCCTTGCAGCTTTTAATATTTTTTCTTTGTTCTGCATGTTTTGTGTTTTGATTATTATGTGGCGGGCAGTTTTTCTTTTCTGGTCAATTCTATTTGGTGTTCTGTAGGCCTCTTGTATGTTTATAGGCATCTCTTTCTTTAGATTGGGAAATTTTCTTCTATGATTTTGTTGAGAATAGTTTCTGGGCCCTGGAGTCTGATGTCTTCTCTTTCTTCAATGCCTATTATCCGCAGATTTCTTCTTTTCATGGTGTCCTTAATTTCTTGGATGTTTTGTGTCAGGAGTTTTTCAGATTTGGCATTTTCTTTAATGGTTGATTCAATATCTGTGATTGTATCTTCTAGCCCTAAGATTCGTTCTTCCATCTCTTAGATTCTGTTAGAAAAGCTCACCTCTGTGTTGCTCGCCTTCTTCTCTGAGGTCTCACGTTCTCGTTTTTCTTCTGTCTGTGTGTTTATCATTGAATCCATTTTCATTTTCAGATCTTGAACTGATTTTTTGATTTCTTTCATCTGATTTTTTGTATATTCCTGAGTTTCTTCCATTGCCTCTTTATAGGTCTTCAGAGCTTGAACCGTTTTATTTATTTCTTTCATCTGGTTGTTTGCATTTTCCTGCAATTTTTCCAGTTCCACTCTATGTGCTTCTTTTATGTCTCTCACCTGTTTGTCTGTGTCTTCCTGCATTTGATTACGAATTTTATTTGTTTCCGCCATTATCATCCTCATTACTAAGGATTTGAGGTCATTTTCTTGTATTTCCGTTGTATTTGAGTTCTCTGGGTTATTTTCTTTGGGATAGCTGGAAACTGGAGACGCCATGTTGTTTTGGGTTTTTTTGCGTATGCTTTTTCGTTGTCCTTTAGACATCTTGCCGTCTTTGTTTTTGTTGGGTAGCTTCCAGAGTTGGATGGAGGGTGTCTGACGATAGATTCACTTGTTTTCTCATGATTTCCCTAAGCTGCAAGCTCAAAGCTTCACTGGTGTGGATGTTAGGAGGTTAGCCCTGTTGTTCTGGTCTCTCACAGCCAGTGATCTTCAGCCCCCCTGTGCTGTGGATCCTGCAATTGTTCTGGGTCTCTGAATGAGCGTTGGGTCAGGGCAAGGTATCCACAGCCTTCTGTGTTCCCTGCCAAGTCCAGCCAGGAGCACTGGGCCCGAACCACGGGCTGAACTCAGCTAGATTCTCAGGGCCTGAACCATCTGCCAAGCTCAGCTAGGGATTCTGGGCCCAAAATGCACACAGGGTCCAGCCAGAATTTTTGGGCTGGGACTACGCACCCAGCTCCTCTAGAGCCTTTTGGCCCAAAGTGCGTGCTGTGGTCAGTTATTGACTCAGGGCCCGAACTGACCACCAATCTCAGCCAGGAATTCTGGATTCAAACTGCACACTGTGTCCAATCAGAGTCTTAGAGCTGGTGGAACCGAGTGCTCTGTCCAGCCTGCGCCACAGCAGGAGAACTGCGGTTGCTCTGAGTTAGCACCAGTGGTGGAACCAAGTGCTCTGCCCAGACTGTGTCACTGCAGGGGAGCTGCCGCTGAGCTGAGGTGCTGCCTAGGATGGAATTGAGCACGCCACCAAGCCTGTGTCACAGCAGGAGAACTGCGGCTGCTCTGAGTTAGCGCCAATGGTGGAACCAAGTGCTCCGCCCAGACTGTGTCACTGAAGGGGAGCTGCCGCTGAGCTGAGGTGGTGCCTAGGGTGGAACTGAATGCTCGGCCAAGCCTGCGCCACAGCAGGAGAACTGCGGCTGCTCTGAGTTAGTGCCTGTGGTGGAACCAAGTGCTCCGCCCAGACTGTGTCACCGCAGGGGAGCTGCTGCTGAGCTGAGGTGCTGCCTAGTGTGGAGCTGCGCGCTCAACTAAGCCTGCGCCACAGCAGGGGAGCTGTGGCCACACTGCGTTAGTGCCTCGGGCAGAATTGCTTGCTGGGCCGGGCCAGTACCCAGGACTCTGGGGCCGAACTGTCCGCCGAGTCCAGTCTGGGTCCGAAGGCTTCATGCAACCCAATTTTGGCCTGAGTCCCCTCTCCCGCAGCAACTCCCACCAGCCACCACACCAATTGCCTTCACCGGAAGGCTATGAGCTGCAAACCTCAGCCACCGCCGCTGGTGCCGCTGGTGCTGCTGCCTCTGCCACTGCCGCTCCGATCAGAGAAATTCCACGCTCCTCCCGTGTGCAGGGGCACGCAGGTCCTCCACACCCTGGTCCCTCTGAACTGTGGAGCACTCCCGCTGCCGTGATGCTCGGACCTCGGTGTTCCTGGCTCAGAAATCTGTGCAATTCCCTGAATTGTTCACTGGAGCCTCCAAACACGGTCCACACTGCTTGCCGCCATCTTGGATCCTCCAGTGTTTTTTCTTTTTAATTTAATCATAGCCCCCTCCCTTCTCTCCTCACAGTCCCATGTTCACACTCCTCTTCCCATTCCCCACTTCTTCTTCTCAGAGAAGGGGAGGCCCCCAAGGAATATCAGCCTATCCTGGCACCTCAAGTCACAGCAGGACTAAGCCCATCCTCTCTCACTGGGGCCTGACAAGACAGCCCAGCTAGGAGAAAGGGATCCAGTAGCAGGCAAGAGAGGTAGAGACAGCCCTACTCACATTCTTAGGGGACCCACATGTTTACCATAATGCACATCTGCTATATATATGTGTAAAGGGTCAAGGCCCAGTTCATGCATGCTCTTTAGTTGGTGGTTCAGTCTCTGTGAGCCCCCATGGTCCCAGTTTAATTGACTCTCCAGGTCTTCTTTTGGTGTCCCTGACCCCTGCAGCTCCCTCTATCCTTCCTCCCACTCTTTCACAGAACTCCCTGAGCTCAGCCTATTGTTTGGCTCTGGGTAACTGTGTTTGTTTCCATCAATTGCTGAATGAAGCTTCTCAGAAGATAGTTATGCTAGGTTCCTGTCTGTAATCATAGCAAAGCATCATTAATGGTGTCAGGGATTGGCTTTCTCTCTCTCATTAGATAGGTCTCAAGTTGGGCCAGTCATTGACTTGCTTTTCCCTCAATCTCTGCTCCATCTTTATCCCTACCCTTTTTGGAGGCAAGATAAACTTTGGGCTAAAGGCTTTATAGGTGGGTTTTTGTCCCCCTTCCTCTACTGGGAGTCCTACCTAGCTACAAGGGGTGTTGACTTCGGACTACTTAGCCCCTGCTGCTAAGACTCTCAGCTAGGGACACCCCCATAGACACCCTGGAGCCTAGTAATAATTGTAATGTCCTCTTGAGGGACTGTGCTCTTTATTGAAGTAGTCTTTTTCATCTCTTATGTATATTTTCAATATGTAGTCCAATTTGTCCGATATTAGGATTGCAATGACTACTTGTTCCTGGCTTCTATTTGCCTAGAGTATTTCTGTTCATCTTTTCACCTGAAAATAGTGTCTATCTTTGATAGTGAGCTATGTTTCTTGAAATAATCAAACAAACAAACAAATAAACAAACAAACAGAAAAGATCCTGTTTTCTTATTCAGTCTTCTAGCCATGTCTTTTGACTAGAGAATCCATTAATGTTCAGTTATTATTGAAAAGCATATTCATTGCTATCATTTTGTTCATTTTAAAGTATTTGGCATTTTCTTAATCCTCTTCTACTTAACAGCTGTTGTAGTGCTGTTTATTTTTTTTCCCTGTAGTCTCTTGAAGATATTTAAACATCTCTTCTGTTTTCATCATTTCTTTCAGTATTTCTCTCAAAGAGAGAAAGCTTACCTTATCCTTCAATGACTGACAGTGTTTTGGGGAATACTAATATGGGCTGGTAGTTGTCATCTTTCAGAACTTGAAATACATCTGTTTAAGTCTGTCTGGTTTTTAGTGTTTTCATTTTTTTTAATCAGTTGTTATTCTCATGGGACTACCTTTGTATGTGGTCCTGCTCTAGTCCCTAACAGCTAATAATATACAATCTTTGTTCTGTTTGTTCAGCACTTTGACTATAATCTGACATTTTCTTCTCATAACACTTTGATGTTTTATATGCTTTTTTGTGTCTGCATAACCATCTCTTTTCCTAAGTTTACAAATTTTTCTTCTATGATTTTATTGAAAATTTTGTCTGTGCCTTTGGCCCATGATTCTTCTCTTTTGTCCCTTCTTCTATGCCCACAATTCATAGGTTTAATCTTTCCATGGTATTCCAAAGCTCTTATATGTTCCATTCATATTTTTCAAATGTGTTATTCTTCTTCAGCTGAAAGCTCCATTTCCTTTACTTTGTTCTTAAGCCCTGGCATTCCATTCTCCACATGATCCGTTCTGCTGGTAAGCTTTCCACTAAGGATTTTAGTTGAATTATTACATGTTTTCTTTCCAGATTCATTTTAATTTGGTTTATCTTAGTATTTCTATTTTTTTTATTAAATTCTATTTTTATGTCCTGATTTGATCTTCTTACCTCAGTTAGTTCTTTGTTTATGTCCTCTTGGAATTTATTCAGGGCTATATTCTTGACCTATTTAAATTCATTTGGTATTTATTCATGTCCTCTTTGACTCCTATAAACATATTTATAATTATTTTTCTAAATTTTACATATAAAATTTCATCTGAGGGCTCTTCCTCAAGGACTATCACTATAGGGTCAATAGATTTTTGGAGGAGATATTTTTTTTCATTTTTCCTGTAGTTGTGTTTTTGTGTTGGGACTTGTATATCCAGAGTTATTAGTTCATTGGCTGGATCTTTCTAGCATATGAATTCGGTTGGTTGCTTGTGTGCCAATCTTGGTTTACTTGGTCTTGATTGGGCTAGATAATGCTTGCAGTATAGTCATGGAGATTCTTGGTAGTGACTCATTGATAGGTATCTGAGATCATCCCCACATTCTCTAATCTCTGAAAATAGGTCCACAGGATATGTGGGTGTTGGAACTAGATTGCAATGCCACTGATCTCTAAAGATGGGCTTCATGGTATCAACAGACTGAGAACTGAGGTCTGAGGTCTCAGGTTGTGTGTCTTTGACCTCACATGAGAGTATCCAGAGCACCTGTAAGTCCTATCATGAGCCTACAGCTGGGAGAGGGAATAGACATTAAAATCACTGAGCTCTGATCTCACACAGGGTCAATCAGAGTCCTTGTGAGTCCAGCAGGAATGTGAAGATGTGTGATGGAAAAGGTCAAAGTTTATGGGACCCTGAACTCCCACTGCAATCAGAGACCCTGTGGGTTCTGGCAGGAGTAATGGAGCTGGACACAGGCACAGGGTCACTGGTTACAGGTTTCTGATCTCACACTGGGTCAGTCGGTGTCCGTCTCGGTCCCAGCAGAGTTCTACAGATGGTTGAAGTAATATAGAACTAGACTGAACATCACTGACCTCAGTCTAGATTATGCAGAGCCCCTATGGTTTCCAGCAGGAATCTAAGGGTGAGCAACGAAACATATGTCAGAGAATTCTCTGAGATTAACTTGGTCTGGAGTACTGAAGTATGGCTTTTCTTTTGGGATTAGCTGTTGGGAAAGGAGTGTGTATCCACCAGCTTACGAACCTCTTAGAAGCTTTGTTTAGTCTGTATTGAGTCAGATGAGCTGTAGCCCATGGCCTCTATCTTACTATTCACGCAAACAGGGCACTGATATCTTGATTATCCTACCATCTCCTGAATACTGATATTATAGATATGCGTCATCATGGCTTATGAGTCTAGAGGATCAAATCCAGTGGTTTATTAAAGCTAGGAAAACACTCTACCAACTGAGATCTATTCTCGGCCCCTATTAGCTTACATTTTTAATTCTTCTTTTTGGTTTCCTCCTATGATGTCATGGTGTGAATAAAGACTGGTAGCTCTCGCCGTAAATGGATGAGACTTGAAGTCTGGGATATTTAGGGCAATCTTAGCTCGAAACAACTTCAATCCTGCAATCTCATTACCACACGGACAGTGAAACCAAATTCTGTTATCAGCGCTAGATGAAACCTGGCCTTCCTTGGACCGCAGTTAGAGCAGGCTCTGTTTGGAGAGCCTGGAGAAACACTTCCTTATGCGACTACTTCTGAGGGGCAGAGAACCCTTTTTCTAGCCCTCTCAATTTAGACTCTCCTTTCAAATAAATTTTGTTTTCACAAGATTATTCAAACCCTCAGACACATGCAGAATGTAGCCAGATTCTTTCCCAGGGTATTACACACTTAGGCCCTAGCTCAATCCTGATAGAGTCTTTTCCCTCTAAAACATCAGGAGCAAGACCTCCGCTGTCTACATATCAATTTTAATGTTGCTATCTTCCACACTCCAACCAGAAAGACCCCTTTAACTTTATATGTAACATCTTAGGGTGTTTGTAGGTCTACCTTCTTCCTGCAAAATAATTATGAATATGGCACCATATGCTCAGTGAAAAACACATTTCTAGCTATCAGTTCTTTGTATTTGTGATATCTCTCATCACTGTGATAAACGCAATTAAAGAAGGAAGGATTGATTTGGGCTCAGAGTTCAAAGATGCAACCTTTGAACTCTGTGGAAGAAGTCACAGCAGCAGGAGTTTGAGGAACCTGATCACATTCAGTCTGTAGTGAGGAAGTAAAGAGTAGCCAATGCTCTGCCTGTCCTCTCAGTTTCATTGAGTCCAGCAGTTAGGGTGGGTTTTCCATCTCAACTCAATCTAGAAAATCTTACACAGAAATGTCCCAAGATTTGTCTCCAAGGTGATATTAGGTCTTGTCAAGTTGATAGATAGATAGATAAATAAATAAATAAATAAACAAGACACCAGAAGGTCTGATAACCTAATCTTCCTATTATACACTCAAACAATAAGACTACCTTTGAGATCACTAATACCGAGGAAGGCACAGTGACACATGCTTGTAATCCCAGCACCCTGGGAGGCAGAGGCAGGCAGATCTCTGTGAGTTCGAGGCCGGCCTGATCTATAAAGCAAATCCAGGATAGCCAAGCTACACAGAGAAACCCTGTCTTGGAAAACCAAAACCAAAACAAACAAAAAAGCAAATAAGAGATCACTGCTGCTATTTAAATTCATCTTGAAGGCAGATACGGAATACATTCAAATTCTTGAAGACCTCTAGGATTTCTGAACTACATTTTAATGTTTAAGGATCTCCCTCATTCCCATGAAGACAGAAGAAGACACTTTACAAACTTCACTCAGACTTCACCAATTCCTTTGGTCTGTGTTCTTTGTAAAAAGCCATGGAATACTTAATACTGGTTATCACAGTTTGACAAGCTATGGAGTCACCCATGAGATAAGCCTCTGGGAATGCCTATGGGAAATTAACTAGACTAGGTTAAAGGAGGTGGGCAGCCCTACCCTTAATGTGGACAGCACCACTGCCTAGACTGGTGTCCCGAGATTCAGGCGAAGGAAGAAGGTCACTGAACAGTGTTATCCATCTCTCTCAGCTTCTTAACTGTAGATACAGCATCGCTGGCCTCCTGCTCCCACGATTTCCCTGTCATAATGGACCAGACTGTGGAGCTATCAGCCTAATTCAGCCAATCCTTCTTAAGATGCTTTGGTGGGGAGTTTTTGTTGCAGTCATAAGACAGCTAATCCACCACCACACTCAGTTTTGTCATTGGTACTAATAAGACTGCTCTGATCTGGGGAAAATCATTCACATTTCTGGTTAGGAAAAGGTATCATTTCAAAAGAAAATTAAGCAAACATTTCCTTGACAACCTTTCTGTTGTGGGTCCTGACATCTACACAATTAGATCTGAAAGGATTTTCACAGTCTCTTCTTGACTAACATTGTATACGATAGGCATTATTGCTTTATATAAAAAGTATTGCATTTAGTTGATTTTAATGCAAATATTTTTATAGTTAGCAGTGAACAACCCCAGATTTCTCTAACCTTTCTTCTACCCTTCCGTACTATTTTAATGCCAGTGTTCAAGGTTGTAGCTTGGACTCAACAGATAGAATAAACCTTTTGAAGGCTTAAATTCATATAACCAAATCCCTAGAGGGAAAAGAGTGCTCTACACAAATAGTGCTCAACTGTCTCTGGTGTTCTTCTGCCTTCATATCTGGGCCATCACAGCCCTGTTCATATACTTTAAAGCCAGAACAGAAGAACAGAATCCACGGAATGATAAATATTCATCCCCACATGTCAAACCAGCACCCTATACACTAATAACATTATTTTACTAATTTAAAAACATTGGTGTGTGTGTCTCTTGTTATATTGTTGGGTTTTTGGGTTTTTGTTGTTGTTGTTGTTGTTTGTTTGTTTGTTTTTTAGCACAGGGTCTCTTGTATCCCAAACTGGCCTTGAACTCATTATGTAGCCAAAGATGACCCTGAACTTCTGATCCTCCTACCTCTGCCTCCAAAGTACTGGGATGACAGTCATGTGCCACCATGCCCAGTTTTTGGAGTGCTGGGGATCAAACTCAATGCTTCATTTCTATTAAGAGAAAGTGGGTCTTATAAATCATATACCACGAAATAAAACTTAACCTCTAAAAAGATATAATTATACTCAACTGTGATCTGTACCTGTAACATATCAGATAATAAAGTTGGTATACAATAAATGTGGAGCTGAAATTTTGACAGAATTACCCCTAGATGCCTCTCTGTGATGACTATATCTCCTGATGCTGTGAACCAAAATAAACTCTGTGAGACAAACTGGTCAACACAATCATCTAGAAAATGGTCTATAAATGTTATCTTCTCTTCCTGGGATGCAGATAGAGAAAGCTCTTTAGCATGATATAGAAGTAAGTTTAACATGGGCTGGAGGTAATTAGTGCTGCATAGACTAGGACCCTCGGCTCCTGCATTATTCCAGCATCATTTTCTCAGAGTCAGATATGAAATTTCTTCTAATCCATTCATCAGTCAGGAGAAAAGTCTCTATTCTCTTTCTGCTCCAGGCTTCTGTCTGTAGGCACCACAGTGATGCTGCCAGGCTAGGCCCCACTTCCCTGACTCCTACTACTTAAAAAATTAGAAAGTCAGATTACTTTATTCTTCTGGCTGCAAAATTCTATCTTACACATAGAATAGCCTTTCATAATCCATTCAGGATTTCCCCCTGGAGAAACTGCTTTGCAAAGCCAATAAGGATTTTGTAAATAATTAGCAATTGCTTCCATGTAAATGGATATCCTGCAAATGCCTTGTGCTCCAAGGTAAATGTATCTTCTTGAATATTTCTGTCAATAGGCACCAGTTTCTTAGGAAACTTCTCCTCGATTATGGAATCAGCAATTTCTTCCAGGCCGCTATTAAAATTATTTACAATTCAAAATTCATGAAGAGTGTGCTAATAAGCTATTCCTCTACCTGCACCCTTGACATTAACATCAGCCAGCCAGAGCTCTGATTTTAGCAAATTTATTATCAATTTCACACACTAGAGAGGGTTCAATTAATTTTAGGCAAAGCCAAAATGACATCGCATTTTGTCTCCGCTCCTGTTGCCCACGCAGGAGGACTTGCAAGAATAATATTTTAATGGCTTGGAAACGGTTCCCAACAGAATTATCTGAGAGAGGATTTTTCAACAGTTACATCACTAAATGGCCAAACAAAGACGCAGTGTCTGGCTACCACCCACATGATCTACTGTGAGCCATGTTTTCATAATGATGATACAAGATTTAGACACACCTCTTTTATAAGTGAGCAAACAGATCACGACGTAGTCCTCAGAAGCCATCAAATGTCCTACAGGGTATAAACTCTGATTTCTTGTCTATTCTCAATAATAATAAGAGATAAAATGTCCTGAGCATGTTAGGTACACAAAGCACATTACCTCTTGTGACCCTCACAAGAGTCCTAAACACTGAGTCCTGTTATTGTTCTCACTGTCAGGAGGGGACACTGGAAACTTCCTGAGGCTGCCTACTTTGACATCCAGGTAAATAAGAGTGTGCACTCTCTGCCCTTCAGCATTGCTTCTGATTAAGCAATATCAAACTAAAGCTAAGGCTGATTATGGTTAGTATTACAGAAATTTGTAAAATGTTGTATCTCTCTGTGTAGCACTGTCGTTTGTTATTGGAGTGTTAAGCTTGATTTTTCAAAACCTTTTTTTTTTTTTTTTTTTTTTTTTTTAAGAGAGAGATCAAACTTAATTTTCCTAATTGTATTGTGTTTGGGGTATTGACAAGTGTTGTTTCTCCAACAGGTTGCATGTTCTCTCTGAGGTCTACATTGGCTAGTAGGGACAGTAATGGTCTCTCCTTTCATTTTTTGCTGAAAGGATTAACTTGAAATGCTGGGAAGTTTTGCATTGGCCCCTCTGCTTCTTTGGGGAAGTAGCACATTCCCATCCCCCTCCTTGGCATCTTGCTTTCTCCTTGACTCTCTGCAAGTACCATAAGCCAGATCAGATGCATTTCTCTCCCGTGCAGCCGCCTAGTAATGTTCTCACCACTCCCCAGAACTATCAGTGAGGTCTTACAGAGTCACAAACCCTGTCTTCAATATTCTGACTCTTATAATGCAGTGCTGGGCCTCGTGTTGACTGCTGCTTCAGCACCTCTCTTTCTTCTTCTGTACTCTAGCTCCCAATTCATAGAACATTTTGCAGCTCCATGAAGTCAAGCCTTTTGCCGTTGCTGCCACTTCTGTCCAGCCTAGCTATCTCATTCTACCTCAGTTCTGTTATTTTGTCAAGTCTCCAGACAACGTCCCAAAGATTTTGTCAAAAATTCTCTGTTCACCTGGAACTGGAGGAAAGTCCAGAATAACTGAGGCAATACTGTAACACATTTGTTACTAGTTTCCAAAAGATATAGCCCAATAGACAATGAGGATTTCCGCCCCCCTCAACTGGGAAGGAAAGACAAAGCTTAGACTCACATCATGAAACCCTTTCCCTTTTAAAAGGAGTACCAACATCAAAGAGACAGAAGTCTCACCCAAGAAAGTATGAGCTTCCGTGTCATGCGACTTATCTCTTCAGCCTGGCTACCTTACCCGCACCTCTGCCTCAGTTTTCTATCATAACAATGACCAGCATCTGATGACCACTGTCCCACACAAATGCCATTCACAGACCAGGAGTCTCTGTCTAGCTGATGTTTTTAGAAGCAGATGATGTTTAGATTCATTGATCTCTGTGGCCTCATCTTGCAAAGGGCATTAGAGCAACTTGAAAAACTTTGTGCTCCTGGAATCTGTGTTTCTATATCTGCTATCATTTGTTCATATGTACTACCTGTATACAAGATTTTGCTTTTCTTTTTAGTAGTGCTGGAGGTCAAAGCTATGCCTTTTCTTGGTCCCTACTCTCATTCGTACTGAGATACTAAAAACACAGACAATGGACATAGCATATGATGCATGCCCTGTAGCAAACAGCCCTGGACGTCAATCTACTCTTGCTAACAATCATCAATGAAGCCAAGCATAATCAGTCCTACAACCAGCCCCTAATAACCAGGACATGATTAGCAACTGAACAGCTGCTTAACTTTTTCTCTAATTCCAATTAAAGACCATGTGGGGGGGGGGGAAGCTAAATTTGCCTAAACTGGGAGCAAGAATTTTGGTCAGACCACAGATACCATTTGCTAGGATGTGAAGTCCATAGAAAGATCTCAGCCCCAGGGCTAGGCTAGCCCCATAGACCAGGAACTGTCTGCTTCCAAGCTACAATTGAGACAAATACTGAGAATGTTCAGAAACTTTCAATGCAATCATGTTATATTTGTTCTTATTATACTTATTCAAATGTAATTTTATGTCTGTTGAATCTAATAATGAAAAGTTGGGGTATATCATTAGTATCCCTTATTCCATTTCTTTGGCAACTCGTTTCTATTGTATTTTATGAGAATTATTATTCAGAAATGGGTCAAAATAACAATAAAACAGATCTCCATTACAAAGAATTTAAAAGTCACTGTGGCTTATATCCCTTACAGATTTAAGTGGTGGCAAAGACAAGAGATGACAGAGGGTTGGGTTGTAAAGCCAGGCAACAAACATCCCTTAAATTAATAAATGCATACATAAGCTGCATGAGCACAGAAGTGCTGACACACATGCAGCCAGTATCACCAGGAGAAATCAAGTTGCTGCCTTACATTTCCCAACAGGAACCTAAGCCCTCCATACTATAGGTTTTTGCAGTAAGAGCAATGCTCCAGAGAGCTAGGAAGTTAGTCACTGTAACCTAACCAAAAAGCAATTTGGCCAACATACAAGATCAGTAAATTGCAGTGGAAAACTAAACAAGTAAAAAGATTTGGATTTGGTTTCTGGAAATAAAATAGCAAGAGAAATACAGAGAAATCATGGTTATTAGTATCTTGTTGGCATGTTAGCTTAGGTCTAATTCAAAACAACTGTCTTAAGGGGTGGAATCGGGTTTTCACGCACTACATCTACCAGGACTGCTCTCGGTGGATCTGGAAACATTCCCCCCAGGATACATCCTATGCAGAGGATTTGCTGGCAAGTGAGCCTGTGGAAAAGAGCCCTTGGAAAGTCTCAATAGTGCACCTGCCAATACGCACAGTACGTTTACCAACCCTGTGTCCAATTTCAGCATTTGCTTCCTTGTTATTTCCTTAACTAACAAAACATTGACAGAAATAATAATGACAATTAACATTCTGTGAGAAATGCACTGCCCAAACTCAGCAGTTTCCAAGTGGCTTACTCAACTTAGGCAAAAACAGACGCTTATCCATGTGCCTTAGTGCTGTCCAGCGTTTCCACCTGTTTCCTCCCCCCGCCCGACTCAACACCCATGCTCCCCTAAGTGAGCAATTCTCAGGCTTCTATCCACCATGACTCATGGGAGTTAAGATATTTATTTACAAGATTCACTTTCCTGGGTGGTAGGAAGTTATAAGCAATGGCAGAGGAAGAAGCTCTAGAACATACGTGAGATACAGTTAAATGACAAGACATCTTGGAAAGGCTAAAATGAAATCCATGCTGGGTTAAGTCATCTCCAAATTTTGATATAATCACAAAGCTCAGAACATGTTTTGAAGAGAGGAATGACTTCTATCCTTTATCCACACTAAGCAACTCTCCTCCAGCAGACCTCAAAATGGCTGATCGGCAATTAATTCCATTCTGGCACCTTCTACCTGAGATAGTGTCAAATTCCATAAATTCAAGACTCAGCCCATTAAATCATGCCCATTTAAGATGCCAGGGCCATTCTGAAGTAGAAACCTGTACTTCTAACCAACCAGTATATTTGGGTTTTCTATGACTGCCCTTCTCACATTCAATAACTTTTCCAAGACACTTCACTGACGTGATATAAGGAATGCTACACAGGACACAGATGAATAGCCTGATGGAGAAAATCACAGTTATGTCAGGAATGGAGTTTCGTTTCTGTGGATATGAGGTGCCCCATCCTCCCAGTGGATATACCCACAAATCTGGAAGATCACGAGACCCCTTGGTAGAAAGGTTTTCATAGAGTCCTCCTCCCTTTTTCCTAGAGACTGCACCTGTGCCTTGGAAACCAGAATCTTCTATTTCTCCAAGGGCTTCCTGGCACTGGTTCTATCTAAAAGTTATCTAAGGGTCCCACCCAATGTCATCTGAAGAGCAAATTTTCAGACCTCAAAGGGACTCATGAATAACAGGATATTCCTATCACTTAGGAAGACCCAAGCACTTTAGCCTCTTACCCATCCATGCTAGGATTTTTGGATAGCTTGATCTTGGTGTAGGTTCTGCACATACAGTCACAGCCATTGTGAATCCATGCCCTGTCATGTCTGTCAAATATTGTCTCACAGCAGACATGTACACTGTCTCATATGATCTTTCTGCCTCCACTTCCCCAATGAGCCCTATGCCTGAGGAGGAAGGGTTATGATACAAATGTTCCAATTAGAGCTGAGTTTCATAGTCTCTTATTTTCTGGACTTTGACAAGTAGTTGGTCACCATCTACTATAAAAAAAACAAAAACAAAACAAAACAAGCTTTTATGATGTGGCATAGGAATATATTAATCCGTGGTTGTAAAAATAAAAATTTAGGGTCAATCTATTACTATATCCATTTAGCAGAAAAATAGTAGTATTATAAGAGTATATGTTTTCCCCTGAGAGCACTGGGGATCTGACACTCAGTGTCAGATCATTTTAGCACAGAAGCTCTCCCCAGAGCCTATGACTTAGTCAGCCATGAGGTTTTGGACCAGTACACAATACAAGATACATGTGGTACATGAACTAGGTAGATACTCCCATAATGCTTATGCCCCTATTGCCTTGATCAGCATATCTTGCCAGGCCACTCACCGTTGTAGTTCTTGGGGTTCACAGGTGGGTAAAGGTGCTGATTGTTTTTCTCCCTAGTAGCATACATAGCACCTCCTAGTCGTATGAAAGCTATGCAGTAGGAATGAAGCCTTCAGGTCAGGGTCAGCTTGATTTCTCCATGCCCCACAGCTTGAGAATGTGGCATTTTCAGCAACAGGGCCTTACTTATCAACTTCAAGAAACTAATAGTATTGTTTAGGGGGTCTGTTTCTTTTTGTTTCCAAAGGAAATTTAAGCTCTTTTTTTTTTTTTTTCAATTTTTGTGAAAAAAGGATTTCATTGGAATTTTGGCCCTTCTTATCTCTCCTACTGTTTTGTTTTTTAAAATAGTAAAATATCCATGCATGATTGTTTTCACAGTTCCATTTACTTAGGCTATTACCTTTCCTCACATACTCTTCTTAAGGCTTATCTATAGGTGATAGTGAGATGTGTTTATTGGAGGCAAAAAAGAAAAAATCATCCCATTATCTAATCCAATCTAATAAGACTATTCCTTTTATTGGGCAGTGGAGATTACTAATATACTAAGTTATTATTGAAATACATATGTTAATTCCTGTTGTTTTGCTGATTTTCCAGTGTTTCTTAGTTATCTTGTGGTTATCTGTTCCCTGTGACCTCTTCAATGTGTCTATCCTCTTCAGATCGAAGTACTGTTTCTAGTATGTTCCTTAGAGATGACTTAGAAGTCATATTTCCTTTAGGCTTATTATTATGGGAAATGTTTATTTCTCATTTGCTTTTTTTTTTAAGTAGTCTTGCTGGGTATAATGGGTTGGGTTAACAGCTATGGCCTTTGAAAACTTGAAGCGTGTCTCTTCAGACCCTTCATGCTTTAATAGTTTCTGTCACAGCCAAACTTTGGGGCAGAGTACAAGGAGACTTAGGGTACAATTGGGTGATAGAGGGAGCTGAAGGGGACAGGAGCTCCATAAGGAGAACAACAGAGCCAACAAATCTGGACCCAGGCGGACTTCCAGAGACTACTGCACCAACCAAGGACCATGCATGGTGAGGACCTAGACCCCCTGCTCAGATGTAATAAATAGGCAACACAGTTTCCATGTGAGCCCCATATTATGGGGAGTATAGGCTGCCTCTGACATGGACCCTGTTTCCCACTCATTGGTCACTTCTCCCTGTCAGGGTGGCCATGCCAGCCCACAGAGGAAGAGGATGCAGCAGTCCTGATGAGACTTGATAAGCTGGGGTCAGATGATAGAGAGGAAAGCTCCCCCCTTTCTGAGGACTAGGGGAGAGGGGGAGTGGATAAGGGAGGGAAGGTGGGACTAAGAGGCGATGAGGGAGGGAACTATGTATGTAAAGTGAATAAATTAAAATTTAAAAAAATTTTAAAAACATTAACTGTCACACTAGCCTTTAAATTGTTTAGCCCTTGTGAGCCTCTGTATGCACAAAAGTGACATGGTGTGCTGGTAAACCTTAGTTCTATGAGAGAGACTGAGATATGTATTAGTTCCTTTTTACTGCTATGATAAAACACCATCACCAAAGCAACTTACAGATGAAAGAATTTATTGGGACTTACAGTTCCAGAAGATTAGAGTCCATGGTGGTGGCTTGAAGATACACTGTCAGGAACACAACCTGAGAGTGCACATGGTGATCCTAAAGGACAAAGCAAAGAGTAAACTCAAAACTTCAAAGCCCACTCCCCAGTGACATGCTGCTTCCAGCAAGGCTACACCTGATAAACTCACCAAAACATTGCCACTAACTGGAGACCAAGGTTTCAAAGGCTCAAGACTGTAGAGGACATCTCATTAAAATTACCACAGAATGGGAAACAAGAAAGCAACTTGGCTTTCCTTTGTGTTTGAGAAGATGGCACTTCTATACATTATATAACTTCTACTCTTTAAACCCCTCCTCCCTTAGGTTGAGTTGAACCCTACAGTATAGAGGTCAGAAAGAATTGTGACCTCCAGAACACAGGGCGGGGATTATATTTTCCAAAGATGGCATATATTCATCACATTGATGATTTCCTGATATGTAGGCATATTATGTATGGCAAGCTGACATGCTCTGAAAAGCCTAAGCTCCATGCAGAAGCCACACACACTGGTTAATCTTGCACTGTTGTGACCGAAATATCTGAAAGAAACAAGAAAGTGAAGGCTCCTTTGGGCTCATGATTTCAGAGTGTCTCAATGCATCACTGTCAGGAATGCGCAGAGAACAGAGAAAGTATATACTAGTGGCTGTTCACATTGTGGCAGGACAAGAAATGGGAACCAGATTTTTTTTTCCAAAAGCCTGTTCTTCATGACCTACTTCTGCCAGCTATTCTGCCCCTCCTAAGTGCCCCCATAGTCCCCCAAAATAGTAACAGATAAAACATGAGCCAATGGGAAACATCTCAGATCCAAATCATAACACTACATGAGTGCTCTGGTCCCAGGTGAGCCTCACTTTAGCCAGCCTGGCCCAGTTAGCAGACAGTGTAGGAGGAATCCACTTAAGAAGGGACTTTCCAGTCATGGGATTCCTGTCTTCCTAGCAGAGATCTGTCACCATAAAGAGCAAAGAGTCTGCCATGGGCCCTGTCTGGTTCCCATCCATGAATTCATGCATGGTTCACTAAAAGAGCAAGAGTAAATGGAACCAAGATCACGTCTCTGCTTCATGACAACTCAGGTGCTTTAAAAAGTCTCTCCTTGGTTGTTCTGAAATCTTCGGGCATTCATATGTGGCCACATGAATTTGGAGAACTAAGTGCCTGGTTTGGGAACTCATTCTGTGTGCAAGACATACATCATGGTTGCTCAGCATGAACAGCTGACATCTTTGTTGTGATTTCCAGAAGAGACAGGAGCTCTGAAATTCTGAGGTGCCAGGAAGGGTGACAATCCTATCTCTCCTGCACATGGAGCCATTGCTGTTTGGAAAAACACCCTAGCTGGCTACCCTTAAAGCTTTCAAGAGTCTGTAGAAACCCACAAGAGTGTAGCCAACTAAGTCAGCTTCTGCTGAGAGAAGAAGAGAAGCGAGGAAGGCATAGGGAAGCTGGGCCCTGATTCACCTAGGCATAGCTGGGTCTGTAGTTCTCCAACGCTACTTAGTGCTGGCTCCGTCCCAACTTCTACAACTAGAATTAATTTGGAAATATAGGTAAGCACTCCAAACATATCCAAAACAATGCAAGATTGTACGTCAAAGAGACGTGCCTTGCTTCTGTGGAGTGGTAGGGTTCTTGGCTTAAGGCTTAATTATAAATTCATGGCCACAAACTATTATTGTGGTCATGGCTGCACCTGTGGAAAAAGACCTCAGTGCACATCAGGCTGTGCTTCTCCTCTACAGGAGGACACTCTTGTAGCTGTATAGTTAATATGTGATGCCATGATACAATGTGGCATGCCCACAGATATTTGAACATAAGCTAAGATTTTCAAAGACTTGCTGCCCTAGCCCACATCTCCAAGAGCAAATATGCACAGAGACTCGTGTGGATAGCACTTGTCCTCCACGTGGGAGCCCCGGCCCACAATAATGACATGGACACTGGCAGTGGCTGCTGTCCAGATGGGGTCTCATGACCCAACTGAGCCTCTGGAGGGAATAGCTGGAGATGCAGGGTGGGGAGTCTACACAGCCATGAGTAGGCAAATGAGACTCTGTCTTCCTGAGGAAAGGTTGAGGGCAAGCACTGAGTAGGCTTGGGTCAGTCCCTAGAGCCCGCAGGAGCAAGTTTACTGTTGTGCAGAGCTGCAGGTTCTAATGTGGAGACGTGATGCTTCGGCACACTGAAGCTGGAAAATACCTCAGAGGCCAAAGTGGAGATAAAAGAAAAGACAAAGAAGCCCCGAGGACAGCTACGGGCTGTAGCAATCACTGCTCCTGATAGCTGCCTACTTAGAGAGGCCACCTGGGCTTTGTCAGGTACACGCACTGCCTTATGGAGCTTGAAGGGGTTTCTGGTTCTTGTGATTATGCTTCTCCCTTAGAAGTCCATATATGAACACTGGAAAACTTGTATAGGCCAGGCTGCTCTGTCTTTCAAGAATGTGCCAGGCTCATGTCACCATCAGCAGGAGTTACAGTGGAAGAGAAGGAGCATGTACTCAGAGGGCACAACTGTCAAGTCTGACAGCCCAGAAATGACTGTCCATGTAGGTTACCTGGTTTTTGTTGTTGTTTTGAAGGATCGGGATCAAACCCAGGACCTTACAGAAAATAGACAAATGCTCTATCGCTGAGCTTTTTTTTTTTTTTTTTAAACAAGCTCACAACCTTCAAAGAATAATTCCCATATTCAGATATTAGCAATCATTTCTCAGTAACCCCAGGAAGGTCTGATCGATGTGAATACAGCCAAGCAGATCCCCCGATACCACGGACCCTCGTGTTTTTCCTGCACAGAAACTTCTTTGAGCCACAGCTCACTATCTACCAGTCTACTCCACATGAAAGACAGCAAGAACATCCAGATACCCCCAAGCAGGAAGTAGCAAGCTAGCTGAGCGCCCAAGGTGCCCTTGAGATAGGTTTAAAATGTTTGCAGCCAGGAAGCTCAAGGGGTGACCTTAGCCAGAATTAGAGGGGTTAGAGACAACCTGACATGTGCCAGGCACTGTGCTTGGGCTCGGCCATCCCCCTTCAAACCCTCATTAGATAGGTGATACAATAATATCAGCTTAATTACTTATCTAAGATGAGGGGCAGAAGGTGAGTCTGCACCTTCTTGCTCCGGGGAAGGGTGTCCTAAGGCAGGCTGCCTTCAGTGTGGGCTTCAAAAGTCCCAGGTAGATGCCCTGAGGGCTCCAGCTCCAGAGATTAGAAAGGAGCAGAAGCAGAAGAAGAGTCCTTTCTTCTTACGGCATAGTTTCTGGTTTGCAGGTGTGTCCTTCTGCACCTGATGCTGACCTTGGGCGTGTGCTCCCACCCTGAGTTTGCTGCCCTCTTCCTTTCTCTTCCTTTTCACGAGCCTCTCTTAGGCAGATTCTACCCTATAACTGCCCCCTTCATTCCTTCTTGGTTGCCTTTCTGGTCCTTTTCTTTTCTGCATTATGCAGCAGCTTGAATATATCAACAACAATGCTGGAAGGTTCTAGATGTCTTGGCCGAATGTCTTTACTAATGCTGGAAGGTCCTAGAGGCCAAATGTCTTTACTAAAGCCACAAAGGCAAGCAAATCAGAGTTCCAGTTTTGCAAAGCCACTCAGTAAGCACGTCTCAAAATACCTCAAAAAAAAAAAAAAAAAAAACACACACACACAACGATGGAAATAATAAAATGCATTTGTCATGAAAAGAGGCTGACGAGGAATAACACAGCTCAATATAGACACAAGAACAAGAGGATTTTGCATAGCACCCTTGTCTGCAATAATGAAAATGAAGTAAGGGCCTCCGGGCAACCCAGAACATACCAGTATATTGTTGCAGAATCACCTGGTGGTGGGTGAGAAGAAATAGGAACAAAAGTTAGAGGGTGGGGGGAAGGAGGGAGAGAAAGAAGAGGGAGATTTTAGGTTTGTTTACATGATATGGTTTGGATACTTTGACACTGGAGAAGTAAAGGACTTGGTGTGGCATGTCTATGGTGTACCAATCTGGTGCTAATGTACTATAGGATCCCTTGAAAGCTGCTAGTTTTTACTCTATAGAAAGCCCAAAGAAATTGGTTCTAATATCAGTAAAGGAATGTCACAGCAAATAGATAGATGAATTTGCCAACAAGAATGACAGCGACAGGCTAAAAGCAAAATTTCTTTCTTCTATGTCTTATTATCAGGGCTGCTACCAGAAGGTACCACCCATGTTTTGACTACATCTTTCTGCTCAAATAATCTGATCAAGAAAATCATTCAAAAACACCCAGCAGTTTGTGGTCTAGTTGATTTCAGATGTAGCCAAGTTGACAACCAAAATTAGCCATCACAGCTGGTTATAAAATTCAGATTCCACTCCCAAAAGTCCTCTGCATCAGCCCTTGAAAGAAATTTAGAAGGGTGTTACAGCTTTGCCAAGCCAGAAGGATTTACCATAGGCTAGAAGATCCAGACAAGAGATTGATTTTAAACCCAGACCAGTGGATGGAAGGAGGCCTGATTCTCTCTGACCCAGAGGTGTTAAGTCTTCCACTTACATCCCAGGAGCGCAGGAAACAGCCACAAACATAGTTATGTCACAGCAAAAGGATAGATGAATTTGCCAGCAAGAGTGAAGGCAAGCGGGCTAAAAGCAAGATTTCTATCAATATCAACATGAGACTTGATACTGGATTTAGAACTCACCCAATACACAAGAAGCTGGGAGTGAAAGTTTGACAGGGTTTCACTACCAGCCTCCTAAGAATAAAATGGCTAGCAGGTGGACTCTTGTAGGGAGATTGAAAATCCAACATGTCCAGGAAATAAAAGGGACGAGAGAGGGGACTCATTTGGGTCTCTGAGCAGTTGATGCCTTTGCTAGCTACTGCCCTGATCCACACAGGGATTTGTTGATGATGTTCAGGCCACTCTTGGCCAACAACTGCTGCAGTGTTACAAAGAAAAGGTAGGTGTCGCCTAGGATGAGGAGGCATGGGACACTTATACTTCTTGGTCCCATATCTAAGCACAACAGCTTCGGTACCATAGTGTAACTTCACTCCTGCTTTCAGGTCCTTTCCAACTTGTACATTTGACCAAACCTAGCCCAGAGCTACTCAAAGAAAAAGATTCTGGAAAATTCTTGGCTTAACTCTGTGTACAAGGAACAATCCAACACAGTTGTGTAGAGAGGTTCAAGGACCAGTAAAATTGTATTTGGAAGGCATAGCCTGTTTGTCACTCTGATGACAATCAAATTCCTTTTGGGAATTCCCAACAGATGGAGCTAAGGTGGAAATTAAATATATCATAACACACACACACACACACACACACACACACACAATGGCATTGACATGTGCCAGTAGAGGACACACATGCCTATAGTCTTTCTTCCCCTTCTTCATGGAATGCTGTAGGTCACAATCCCAACACTGAATACCTAGGGGGGGTTGTTGTTGTTGTTTTATTTTGGTTTCTATCAAAATTCTTTTCCTCATGTGCTACCTGTAAAAATACCTGTCCTGGTTTTTATATCACCTCCTCCCTGTGGCTTTCCCTAACCACAGCTACTCAGTGTTTTCTTTATTTCACTAATGCACTTTAGGCAGATAACCATATTACACCTTAGTGACATAATGCTTTCTCTATGCAACCCTTCCACCTGTCTTCCGTTACCCACAGAATGAGTCCACTATACTCATCTTTACAAATGCCACACACAGGATTGAGATGACAAGAGTGTACAATAAATATAGTTTAATGGGTATTTTGCAGGTAATGTCTTACAGGTTATGTGTTGTTTAATGGCTTAATTTTAATGTTGTTCAATTACTTGGAGTTGGCAAAACTGACACCTTGGAAGAAGCAGTGGGAGTGATGGTCAGGGACTGGAAGCTGTAATCATACTTTCCGCTCCACCCACTCCCTGGGTCAAGACTGGCTGGTTGCAGATCGAGCCACATACCAAGACCAGAAAGAGTCAAGCCCATGATTAAAATCTCCTTCTGCCATGCCTCCCATCCTCCACTGCAAAGGGAAACCTCTGACTGGCTCACATGAGGGCTGTCTGTGTTTGCTTACCAGTCAGCTCCCACTCACTGGAGGACATGAAGGATGTGGCAGGAAAACACCTCATGGAATTTCCTAGTTTCTCAAGAAAAGAGTCCCCTTTGTTGGCTGGAATGTCTAGAAGAGAGTTCTTAAGGAGCAAAACCAGGCTTTATGAGTAACTTCCAGTTCAAACAAGATAGAAAAGGGAATGCATTTTTTTTTAAAACTTCCAGTTGACAAAACCTTGGGAATCTTAGCAACTATGGCATAAGTTAGATTTTATATTAACCTGACAAAAGCCCACACTTGAAGCAGTGAAGGCCACAGAAATTAAACTCTTCTTGGGCTGGCATGAGAAAATATAGCTTTGCCGCATTGCCCTTTCCTGTCCCCTCTTCAGAAATACAGACCAAAATTAAAATAAAAGATAAAAATGAAAGCCCTGTATGGTATAAGATGACCAGAAGTGAGCTGTACTTTCCTACAGATTAGACTTAACTTGCTTAATATAACAGAGAAAATTATTTAAAAATAAGGACAAAGAATTGATAAGACATTTTCTTTGTTTCTGTGGTGTTTTAGGTCTCAGAGACATTTATTAACCACAAAGACAACTAGGAAGCAAAATGGCCAAGGAATAAAGTCTATGGTTATTGGGAAGAATTTTACGTGCCAGGTCTTTCATGTGCCGCTTCTTTTCCCTCCTCTTTCATACTTTATTTTTCAGCTGAGTTAGAACAGAAAAAGTTCAGTTGGTTTACATGTATACCAAACTATGCTTTTACCAAAATACTATTGGGTAAGATGGCATGGTGATGCATGCCTGCAGGTCCCAGGTGCTTGAGAGGTCTAGAAAAAAAAAAAATCATGTAAAGGCATCAGTTTGAAGCCATCCTGGGCAACATAGTGAAACCCTATCTCAAGAAAAAAAAAAAAAAAGCACTTCTGAGGGACAAAATCCACCGACAGTCAGGAGTCCCTTAAATTAAATCCCCAGTGGATTGCATCACATTGTAACCTTGTCTTAGCCATTCCATTAATACTTATTGTACAATATCTCATTATGCTTGTTCGTATGAATATTAATAATCTATTGTTTCAGGGGACTTCAGCACATCATCAATGTATAGATCAGCCAGATGAAAAAATTCAAAGTTAAATAATGCTGTATGCTAAACAAACCAACCAGGCATTTATAAAACACTTGCTCCAAAGTGGGGCTTAGTGACTGGCGCATGCCAGTAATCCCAGCACTCTTAGGGAGGCAGACGGATCCCTGTGAGTTCAAGGCCAGCCTTGTCTACAAAGAGAATCCAGGACAGCAAAGGCTACACAGAAACACCCTGTCTCAAAAACTAAAAACAAACAAACAAACAAAAAGAACCACTTGGTCCAGCTTCAGTGGATTCTTCTTATCAGTGGATGACAACATTTTCCAAGATAGACATTTTAAAATGCAAGATGCTTGTCATATTTTAAAAAAAAATAGAATTCAGTATCTCTTTCACGACAATCAAAATAAACTGGAATAAACGAACCTTAAAAATACAAATACATGAACATTAAATATGGTCTCAAATGAGCAATGCATCTATGAGGACATCAAAAGAGAGATTTAAAGTGTCTTGAAACAAGCAAAAACTGGAATACAATATACCAAAACCTATGGGATTACACTAAAAATAGTACTAAGAATAATATTAATAACAAATAGGAGGTAGTCAAATAAACAACTAAGGCTACAATTTAAATAACTTTTAAAAATCAAGAACAAATAAAACTCAAAATTAGTAGAAAAAATAGCAAAGAGTTGAAGAGAAAAAAAATTTTTTTAAAAATTATGAAATAGCAATGGAACAAACATTTCTTGAAAAGATAAAAGAAACCAACAATCCATTTACTAGTTTAACAAATAAAAGGAAAGATTCAAATAGACTGAACCCCAAGTAAAAAGAGATATTATGATTGATATCATTGAACTATAAATGATTGTCAGGGACTAATATAAACAAATATGCCAACAAATTGGATAACCTAAAATACATGCACAAGTTTCTAGAAAAAATATTCAACAAAAAAATTAACCACAAAGACATTTTAAAGGCCTGAACTGACCATTAAGTAGCAAGATGGAATCAGTGGCAAACCCCAAATCTCCCAACAAAGGAGAGCCTGGGGACGAGAGGGCCTACCTGCTGAATCTGATCATGCTTTGAAAGAAAGCCTATCCCAATTATCCTCAGTCTGCTGCAGAATATTCCAAGGGAAGAGGCCCTTTTGAACTCTTTCTAGTTCAGTGCCACAGATACACCAAAATCAGACAGGGTGATGGACACAAGAAAAACAAAACAAAACCACAGTATCACTGGTGAACATAGATGTAAAAATTCTCTGCAAAATATGAGTAAAACAAATCTAACAACCCATTAAGAAATTATACCCTATGATCAGGCAGCATTCATTGTAAGAATGCACAATGATTCAATATAAACACAAAGACAAAAGACATGAGATCAACAGATGGACAAAAGACGTGGGATCATCTTGGCAAATATAGGGAAAAAGTGGACATAAAATTTAACATAGAATTAAATTACCTTCAAACACTACAGGCTATGAGACAGATTCACAACCAACATCCTTGGAAAACACTGAAACTTCCTGTCAAAATTAGAACTAAGACAAGGCTATTCACATTATTCTTATTGTTATTTCTCATAGAAAAGAGAAAGGAGACATACTATAGATGTTTGCAGACCACATGATTTTATGTAGGGACAAACTTAAACATGTCACTAAAAATCTGCTGGAACTGATAAGTGCAATGAAGTTGTGGTATGCCCAACCAGTGTGTAATAATAACTACTGTTTTTAAATCCCAGTAAAGAACTTACTACAAGAGAAGTTTTTGTGGGGCTTTTTTTATTATGATGATTTATTCCTACTACATCCTGATTGTTATGCCCTTCCTTGTAAAACAAAATAAGTTTTTGAAAACTCCCACCTATAATACACATACATATGCAGCCACGAACATGCACACACACACACACACAAATATGCATGTGCATGCACACATATGCACCTAGAAATAAATTTAAGTAAGTCATTTATTTTCACAAGAAAAAAAATGATGAAACATTGATTAAGGAAATAGAAGAGGGCACTAAAAAACAGAAAGACACTAATTGGAAAGACGTATAATATTAAAATGTTGTTCTACACTGTGTGATTTAATGATTAACAATGATTCCCCACCAAAATATCAATGGCGTCCTTCGCAGAAGCAGCAAGCACAATCTTAAAACACATGAAGACTACAAGGGGAAAAACAGGAACACAAAGCTCAAGTATCGTACTGTGTTATCTCTAAACACACTGCAAAGCTATACCTGCTAAAATAGCATTGACCATGGCATAAAAAAACTGGGCACAGAATGAACTTCAGAAACAAATTCATACATCTAGAGACAATTGGTCTTTAACTAAGAAGCCAAAAACTTCACTGGGGAAATCATAGCCTCGCCAACAAATGATCTAGGGGAAATTGGATATCTATACATATATACATATATGTGTGTTTATATGTGTACGTTTGTGTGTGTGTGTGTGTGTTGAAAGAGTTAACTCAGTATACATCAAATATTTAAATGTTAAACCTCAAACTATGAAAATACTGGAGGAAAACACAAAACATGTCAAGACAAGAGTGCAACCTTTTAGATACCTCATTCTATTGTCTTTTTTTTCTTCACCAATCAACACCAATTTGTGCTGCCCATATGTTCATGAATGTGTGGCCTTCTGCTGGAACATGACTCACCTACCAGCAGCAACACTCTTAAAGCAGGTATCAATTGCCTATACTTCCTTAGCTAAAGGTGGGACTTCACTCCCATTTTCCCCTTCCATCCTGGGATCTGGTCTGGTTTGAGATTCACTGAGTTTATGTATGCCGTCAAAAAAAAAAAAAAAAAAAAAAAAAAAAAGGTCAGTTCTTATGTGTAGGTGCCCTGCAGCATCAAGAAGACACCTGTAGTCACCCACTATCTCTGGTTTTTATACTCTTTCCAGCTGCTCTTCCACAATGATCCCTGAGCCTTTATTGGAAAGAGTGAAGTTTAAATGTTCCATTACGGCTTAACATTCCATAGTCTCTTAATTCCCTACACCTGACCAGTTGTACGTCCCTATGTTAATCATCATCCACTACAAACAGAAGCTCCTCTGATGACAAATGTGAGATACATTGTGAGTGTAACAGTAACTCATTGGAATTCAGTTTAACAGTTTGTCCATTTAGCAGAGTAAACATGGTAGGTTCCACCCTAGAGCCTATGATCTGCTTAAATACAGGGGTTTTGGCCCAACAGTGACACCAGGGATGGATGGGTGTCATCTTTTGGAGTGGAACTAAAATCCAAGCAGTAAGTGGTTCAAACCACTATTGCACCAGTGGAGATGTCCTGCCAGGTCACTCATTATTGTAGATCAAAGGGTTCACAGCTGGGTAAGATTCGTGATTACTTTTCTCCTTAGGGAGCTCCTTCCAATATACTATGAAAGCTTGTAGGATGAAGCTTCTCAGATGCAAATTCCAGGAGGGTAGAGGAAAGGGGTGGATATGGCCAAAATTCACTGTAAAAACACTCTCAAGGAATTGATTTTTTAAAGAGGTGAGAGAGAGGAGAGAGAGAGACGAGGGGGGTGGTTATCAATATTAGAAAATGTCTTTTTCCCTAAAAGCAATAGGGAATGGAAAGAGGCAGGAGCATGCTTTCTTACATGGTGTTGATAAGATTTTCTGATCTCCTCATAACAAAAAGGCTACATGTCATTTGTGCTTAGAGACCACTGTCCACTTTCTCCCATGCATTGCTAGCACTGTGCTTTTGAAGATGCTGGGATTAGTGATTTGATGTCTGCAACCTCTTTTCAAATATCTCAGAAAAAAAGTAGAGACACAAGCATTCACATGCATATGTATACATACAAGTGGCTGATACGGACATGTATGCAGCTATGCACAATCATATACACATACAGGAATGAATAAATCAATGTGGCAACCTGTCAAAATAACCAAATGGTGAAAAAGCAATTATTCATTATGGTACAGTTCCAACCACTCTATAAGCTTGCTATTTTTCATAGTAAAATACTGGGACACCAAACAGGGTAGAAATGCTTCTTTGTTGGTGAAGAGATATGGCCTAAAAGCCTCAGGTGGACTAAGATACTATGGATATTGACTTGAAGGATAACACTTACAGAAATGTCTGATTAGGAGGTCCATATACCAAACCTGCTGGTAGCTTTCAATTCCAGACTGCAGGGGTGCTGACCAGCAGATTCCATGCCCCTGAATCCCTTTTTTTTCCATCCTATAAATCCCCAAGACCTCCACACCACAATCTCCATTTCTGCAGAGAGACTGTGGCCCTTCAGTTGTTCTGGTCAGAAGAAAAATTATATTCTGCTTCTGGAGATAGCTGTCTGCTTTTTTTTTCCTGTATCACCTCCATCGACCTGATTTAACAGATGGGGTGCTAAGGTTGGAACTCTGGGTCTTGAATACACCAGGCAAGTGCTCTAGAACCCAGATACATCCTTAGCTCTTAGAAAATATCTGAAGTATACATTTATGCCATATTTGGAAGACATCTGCCATAGACTAGACCTTATTTCCTGATTCTAGGTATTTCATTTTTAATCTAGAAGTCAGAGATCAGATTGGAAGCCTCGGCAGCCAATGCTTAAGTCCCACTGACATTCTCTGATCAAAACCCAGCCTTACTTTCTTCTCACTGTGCAGCTCTGCCAAGTCAGTGGGGTTGGGTCTATAATATAAAAACAGGGTAACTTGAATATGCCTCCCAGCTTGTGTTATATGCATGATTTGATAGCTGACACTTATTTTTATCCAAATCACGGGGCAAGTGTGGAGATGGGGGTCTCTGGCATGTTCTAGAGACAGTACTCTAGATTACTCTCTGGTGCTTATGAAAATAAATCTTGTATTTCTGCACAGTATGCCTCCCCTGTTTACCCAGAGACCTTTTCCACTCTCTGTTGCTTTTTGAACGCTGCAATGATGCCGCCCTTTTAATTTCATAACATCAATTCAGTTTTCTAGGATTCCTTTAAGATCACCCACAGAGGCTCAATGTTTACACGATCTCACAGGCCCTTGGGCTCTGCGCCGGGAACTTGGATGGACTGACGGCGCTTACGTAAGGGGTCACAGACTCAGATGTCTGGAGGAGCCAAGTGGTGGACAGGGGAGGAAAGGAGACTCTGGGGAGCTGGAGATTCCCAGCCAAATCAACAGCGCGTCAGAGTTCAGGATGCAGTTTGAAGCATCCAACAATGCCAAACCATCTAAGAAAATATAGGGTTCTTTTTTTTAAGACGTGTGTAGATCTCTAAATTTGGAGTATATGCATTAGACTTGAGGTTCCATCTGTCAATGAGATAGACCAGGACTTTCTCCCTGATCTTTCCCCATTCCCATGTTGCCTCAGTCCCGTGTTCGCCCCCCACCCCCACCATGTTGCTGTTGGTACTGGCTTCTTAACTTAGGGCCAAAGAGTTGTCGTTGCTGCTGCTCCCCCTGTTATTTGGTTTCATCTGTTTGGTTTTTTTTTTCTGCTGTCAGCATCACTGTGACAGGTCAAGCCTTTGCCACCACCACCCCTCGCTTTTCGTCTGAGCCCCTTTGGTAGCTTTTAGGAAAGTCTGTGTTCTAGGTGTATATTAGTCTCTACTATCTCTAAAGCTATGTTGCAAACTCACACTTCCCTCATATTCCCCATGGAATATTATGCCATGCCATTTTTCTATGTTTTATTCATGTGCCCTTTAAATCTGAGCTCACCAGAGAGTTCCCAGGGACAGCCTTGCTGCTCTCTCTCATTGTGTGCCCTGTCTCTGACCTTTTAAGTAATTCTGACTTAAGGCAAGCCTGCAAGGAGCCTGTAGGTGATTACTACCTCTTTGGTCCTACTCTGGCTTTTGCCTTCTCCTGAACTTTGAGCTCCATCACCTAGCTCTTAAGATACTGGTTCTGTTGCATATGAGATATCCTGCATTTCAGATATTTACATTACGATCCATAACAGTAGCAGAATTACAGTTATGAAGTAGCAAAAAAAAATTGATGATTATGGGTCGCCACAACATGAGAAACCACATGAAAAGATCACAGCATTAGAAAGGTTGAGAACCACTGTCTTAAAAGGTATGCCCGAATCTTTTGAACGTGACAACCATTCATATTTAGAACTAGGATGTTGTAGATTTTTGTCTCGGCTCATTTATTTAGCACTTAAAGTCCTTGGAAATAACTTCATACCTTCTCCCTGCTCCTAGATAAGACTGAGCCTGGCCAACTCCAGCTTCCCCCTAGCAGGACAAGACCTGGTTTCTCTTTGCTCTCTTTCCTGCCTTCCTGGAGGACATGAAGGATTCGGCTTACGCAGCACTCAGCCTGTGCACCTGACACATGCAGCACACCATAAAGGATTTTCCTTGGATTATACCTCTTAATTCCAAAGTCAACCCTACGGTAGTATGACCATATTACTCCTGTACAAATGGGGAAACCGAGGCTCAAGGAAATGCAGAAACTTCCCTGAAATCATGTGGAAGGGAGTCTAAGGTAAAATTTGAACATATGCAGCTTATTTCCGAAGGCACAGGGACCATTCTTTTCTCAGTGACAAAAAGCAATAGTAATGCAGGCAAAATGCCACCACACAAACCAGAGAGAAACAAAGATACTGTGAAAATGGGCCACAAGTGCTGCAGGCTCTTACCTGTGCTCACAGGCAAGTGTCTTAGATGGCTACTAATGTCTAGCAGTAAGCCTCAAGCTTCCACAGTAGAGTCTTTGGAGAGAAAAAAGACGTAGAAATGAAAGGAACAATCGCACTCAATTGTCCTTGGCTGGCCAACGGTCAGAACAGTCTCCACACTTGAGTGGAGAGTGGGATATGACTTTCTCACGTACTCTGGTGCCTCACATTTGACCATGTCCCCTGGAGGGGGAGACCTGGTGGCACTCAGAGGAAGGACAGCAGGTTACCAAGAAGAGACTTGATACCCTATGAGCACATACAGGGGGAGGAAATCCCCCTCAGGAACAGTCATAGGGGAGGGGAGTAAGGGGAAAATGGGAGGGAGGGAAGAATGGGAGGATACAAGGGATGGGATAACCATTGAGATGTAACAAGAATAAATTAATAATAAAAAATTAAAAACAAAACAAAACAACAACAAAAAAAACAATCGCACTCAAGACTGGTTCTTCAGCATGAACTCATTCTAGAAGCATGGGTTGAACATCCATGGCGTGTCAGGCTTTAAGCCAGCGATGGGAAGAGAGTTGTCAAAAGACAGATTTGGTCCTTGCCTTAATGGATCCATCTCTCCTATGCACTGGCTGAGCCACTGCCAAATGTTCCTCTCACACACATTCACATGAGTTACACGTGCCCTGGCACCAGATATCAAGAAAAGGGGGGAAATGCTTCACTTCTTTTTCTACCAGACATCTTCTATCAAGCTCCGTTTTCTCTCTTCTTGACAATGACCAAAGTTCTCTTGTCCCGCAGAAAGCTCGTTTTATGTCTTAGAGTCTTGTTTCCATGAAATTACCATTTTTAATCCTACAAGATTTCTCTGCCAGGAACCTTCAGATAGACCTACTGCTCCTTTCACTTGCTCCTAACCTGCGTCCAGGAGAACACATCAAATAATTAGGTCCTGAAACCTTTATGATACAATGATAACTGCAGAGGGTCCCAGGAATAAGCTCTCCTTACTTTTGCCTACGGTCCACATTTGCTATAACCAAGGCAGTTTAGCAGAGGTATGGGAGGTAGAAAACTGTCTTAGACTAAACTTCAGCTAGCTTTGTCGATGTTAGACTTAAGGTCTACAGTGTCTGCAGTTGGACCAACAAAGGCAGATCAGGCTTTATGGCCTCTTCCATCTCAGAACATTCAAAAATTCAACTCACTGTATCTGTGGTTGCTATTTAAAATAAAAGAAATGCCAGGGTATAAGTAAAAAAAAAAAAAAACATTTTAATGTCAAAAATTTCCACATCATGGGTTTTATTTTTAAGCCCTAAGAAGTTATTGAAACATGAATGAGCTGGAAGTCATTTTGTGAAGTGAAATCAGGAAGATTCGAAGCAGATAAATAAATAATATTTTCTCTTGTATGTAGAAAATAATTTTAATTATATATGTGTGTTTATATATTTATACAATATGCTTACCTACACATGCATCACTAAACTACAAACAAAATCACTAGAGGGGAAGAAGAAAAATTATAAAAACAAAATAAGCAAATCATATGAAAAATATACAATATATTAGTTGATGGTATTTATGTAACATAAGAAAGGGAGGTGGGAAGAGCTACTGAGGAGGTGGCTTCTAAGTGAGGATGCACAGGTAATGAGGGGCTTCTTAGCAAGCACCATCTCTGTGGTTGAGGAAAGAGCCAGTGTTGAAGGCAAGCTGCAGGAGCTTACCTGGACAGAAGTGGGAGGAAGAGTCAGAGATCAAGAACATGTTAGAGCGGAGAGAATTCTGGGCCACTGCAAAGACTCTGCAACATCAGTACAGTTTAAATGGAGGGACATCAGAGAAGTTTCAATGGATCAAAACCGTGCTAAACTTAGTAAGTATCTCAACAGCCCATTCTGAATGTGAGCAGAACAAACATGACCAAAACTGTAGGGAGCAGCCCACATTGTTAGTCCCAGGCCCTTTTACCTTGTCTTCTAGCACAGACACATAGAACATGACCGAGTCCTTTTCCTTCCTTTGAGCTTAAGCTTGCTGGTACTGGACATCTCTGTTCTGAAGGAAAGCAGTGAGAAAGGTCCATTGATGTGAGTGGTCCACAAAGGGGAAAGGAGGGACCATCTAAACATCTGCTTTTTTGCTAATGGGTTAGATCACAGTACTTGACATTATCTGATATAATTATCATGTTACAATAACATATGAAAGACTCACAGCAGAGTGATTTATATTCAGGGATAGATGGTGATCTTCACATTCCGTCCCTGCTTCCTCCTCCCATCCTGGGGTCTCAGCATCAGAGCTGAGACAACATACAACAAAGTATTCCCTCCATTATGGAAATGCCAGGCTCCCTTGAGCAATACCACCTAGAGGACAGACCTCTGCTTCTCAGCAGAGACTGCAGCTGAAGCCTTCAGGAGCGAAGACAGTCACGATTACTCATTCGGTCACAAGCTAAATTAAGCCCTACCTCAGCAAGCTAACCACAAGATGAAGGTGGGGCCACTCATAAGAAACTGTAACCCAGTGAAAACAGGCCTGAAAGGATATGCCTGGCTCACCATTATTCCTTCTCCACTTAGGAGGCTTGCGGACATGCAGAAAGAAGAGCCAGACTTTGCTCTTGATGGATTTCTTGACAGTAGGTAGGATGGGTGAGGTCTGGTGGGAGGAACATATCTTTGTCATTTTGACCTCCCGCTGTGTCTAGGAGAATCCTTCTCAATGTTCCACATACACTACAAGGAGAAGGGGAGACTGGGGCTATCTCCACCCTCTCTCCTCCTGATAGCCTAAACTATAGGTCTGGACAACATATTTCTCCCCTGCTTGTTGGTTTCCCAAAACCGTGAGGGCTGACTATATCCTGATAGTCCTTGCAGAAATGGGAAAACTTTCAGAACTCTTAGTTTTAAGTTCTGATAGGCCAGATTGAAGAATAACTATGCACATGATGACTGGAGCATCTTGAATAAGCCCCATGGAGGGTGGAAGCTGGGGTCACTGGGGTCTTATTTATTATTTCTAGTATGGTGCTGGACTCCAAACCCAACGCCTTGTGTGAGTAGGCAGACACTCTCATTCATCTACATCCCCAACCAAAAACTCCTGATGCCAATTTTTCCCAATCCCCCCTTCCTCATGCCCCCATCTCTTTCACTCTATCTAACAGGCTCCTGTTACACAGTCCAGACTGCCTTAGTCCCCTTAGGGCTGAGTTTGCAGTTATATTCCATTGTGTTAGGCTACAAACAAGGGTTTTGGAGTTACTGATTAAAACCTAAATTGTGCTCTGTTGATTCATAGCTTAAAAATTTTAACCCCGGTATCTCAGAGTATAACTGCACTTGGAAACAAAATCACTCAAAAGGTTGTTAAATTAAACTGAAGTCATTAGTGGGGCCACTAATCTGTGTGACATCTTTAAGAAATGATTAGAACACAGACCATAGAAAGAACAGGTGAGGATTCAAGGTAGGGACAGGTTTTAGGAAACACCCATCCTGCCTGCACCCAGATCTTGTATATACAGCCTGTAGCCCCATGAGAAAACTGATGCCTGGAGCTAGATGTCCAGGAGAGGTACTCTGTTATGGAAACCTGAGCAACTCCTATAGCAACCTTAACAGTGGCACAGGAGAAGCTGAACTGCTAATGGCCCTCATAGACAAACTCTGCTATCAGCTTAACTAAGGAATGGGGTCACAATGTGCATAGGTTGTGAATTCCTTGATCTAGTGGTATTCTGGTGGCCAACATTCTGACAGTTTCCATCAGCTCAGCCGCCCCTCTCATGCTGCTCTGTCTCCTTGATCCCTGTCCTCTCTAGAACCCCTGGTCTCCTCACTATACATGGTACATGCCATGCCTTTGTCTCCAGAACATGCAAATGAGTCCAGTGGGATACATCCTTCCTCTTCAATCCTTGTTTCAATTAGAATATGGTCATCCACTATCTGGACTATATGGGTTATATAGATTATGTAGAGAGAATATACAGATTATATACAGAGACATAGATAGATCATATGTGTCTATATATGTTATATAGATCTAGGCTATATGGACTATCACTTCTATGTGTACATTACCTTCAGCCTCTTAGGGTGTGCATGTGCCAGTTTTCTTTCTGTGTCTTGGTCAAATAGTAGCCACACTCTATGTGTGATTCTCTACATGTGGCAAATGTGACAAGAATCTGTGGCCCTTGGCTAGGTAGCTAATATGGATCCAAGAATAGTACTCAGAAGCACCTCTCCTTGAGCAAAGTGTGGGACACACACACACACACACACACACACACACACACACACACACCTATATGCACACTAGGAAGATTCCCCTCACCTCATACATGTGCATACAGTTTGCTACTCACTGGACTTGTGCACCGATCTTCCACGCTTTTACATTATGTCGGATTGCTCTGTGTAGTTCTATTCCCCTAGGGACCCTCTTGGTAATTCCCTAATTGCCTCAATAAAACCTCTCTTTTCTCCCAGCTCTGTCAGCCTTCAGCCTTGAGATTTCCTAATGGAAACCACTCACTCCTACTGGACTCCAAAGCTGTAATTAGCAGTCTGGGACTTCGATTTCCTTATTCTTGCTGGTGTGAAGGTGAGGCCATTGCCAAAAACAGTGTCACTGTCAGCCAAGCAGCTCCTTGAAGAGAGCATATGATGGAGTTGTTACATGTTGACTGTCTCCTGTGTATTTATTGACTGAAACATTTGAGCTGTTGCTCTTCACATTTGTAATTTTAGATCACAGATGCCTGGCATGTTTAATCATACAGCAAAGCTCACATTTAATGAGAAAAATGTCAAGTATATTGTTATCCACCATAAAAGCTGTGAAAAATATTTCTGCCATCTGTAATGTGCCTTCTGCTGCTGCCTCTAAGAAATTTTCTAGCAACAATACAAAATTAACAGTTGGGCAACCATTATACAGGGAAAGTTGCTGAACTTCCTGAAATTCAGCCCGCGCCTCAAAGTCAGTTCAAGATACTTCACCTAGATTCCTAAAATCACCTGCTACTGGAAGGCGTGGCATCCTTCAAGCCTCCCACACCTTTGACATTTTGCCAGTGATTAAGTCAGCTCTAGATCTGGCTACATCAGCTTCCACGTGACACCTTCCAGCAGCACTTTCATCGTTTGCTGTCATACATCAGCACACTCTGAGAGTCTGTCCCATCCTTACTTTTGCCTCCCTGCTGTGCCTACATTCTAGGCCAGTCAAGTTCTCAGTTGCTTAAGTTACTGGCCATGCACCACAGATAAGAAGACCTTTCCTCCCCTTTGTGTTGTTATTCCCACACATTGGGCCATATCTACCTCAAATGTCATTTCTGGGAATCCTTAAGCAGCAACCCGTGCCCCACCCCCAGAGGATGAATCCACTGGACCCTTCTATATATGATAGTATAGTGTTTCCACCTGAAGACTTGGCATGTGGACTCCTTCTCCTCTTGAACTCCTCCTTTGCAAAGATGGTGCTTCTGCCACCGCTGCCTCCCAGCCCCAAGCTGATGGCAAAGTGGCTGTGGCAGCTGCCTAAAGGGCCTCAGAAGCTACAAAGTCACTGTAACAGGAGTAAGCGAGGTCTCTTACCCAGGAACTTGCTCTTTTGATGCTGGCAACACAAAACCTTGCCATTAGGCAGGCTGTGTTTATTTCTAGGTTTTTTCTCTCTGTACTTTAGCCCTTTCTCCTACTGAAAGAAATAACAGTCCTGTCAGTCAGAGAGCAATTGATAGTGATAAAAACTCTCCTTTTAGACAGTGAGTTCACTTGTTCTTAAGTCATTCTTTGCCACAAACTGCAGGCTCATTATACGAGGAAAATGTGGTATCTCAGAGAAGCCACACTCTTAGAAGTTTGTAATTTACCTCGCCTGATGACTAAGGTCTGGAGGGTTTCGCTGCTTATTTGAGTGTGGTTTGGATGGGGAGGCTATGATAAACAAAGCCTGCCTTACTCACTGGAGCTGGCCTGTGGGAACTGTGTAGCAATACCTGCTCTTTGAGCAGTACCTTCTGCTGTTAGGGGCTACAGTGATGAAGGTGCCTTCTCAGAGCTTCACTGTGACCCCTAGCTCTGAGCTCTGAGCAGGTGCTCACTATCGATGGTGACCTCGCCCACAACCTATCTCTCTCTTCATTCCCTTTCTTCTGAGCCTCAGTCAAGTCATCAGCTGTTAGACATAAACTTCTTATATGACTCTTGGCAGGGGTGGGGGGAGGGGGAGAGAGAGAGAGAGAATGGCATATGGCATTTGGGGTAACATGTAGGGAGACATCAGCAACCTCAAGAAAGGACACAAAGTAAACTTCAGTATAAGTTGACTGGGAAATGGAGAGTAGGATGGAAAGGCAAGACTGCCTGCCACTCTTCACCCAAGTAAGACCATGCCTGGTAGCTCTGCCTCACTGCCTTGTTTACAGATAGAGGGGGCCCTATTCTATTAGTTTGCTTGTTATCATTGTGATAAGCACTAAGACCAAAAACAACATGAGAAAGAAAGGGTTTATCTCATTGTACAATTCTGGACCACAGTCCACCATAGAGAGAAGTCAGAGAAAATACTCAAAAGCAGAAATCTGGAGTCAGGACCCGAAGCACAAACCACAGAAGAATGCTGCTTATGGGCCGACTCATCACAGCCTCATCGTACATTTCAGGACCACCTGCCCAGTGATTTTCTTAGCTGAGGTTCCCTCTTCCCAGATGACACCAACTTGTGTCAAGTTTGATAAGAAACTAACCTGTAGTGAGAATTTTGGAGCTTTTGTTTCTTTAAAAAAAAAAAACAACAACAGAAATATTATAAGAATATGTTTTCAGTTTAATCCCAGGTGTAGGAATATGGGGCTGCTTCAAAGCAGTTGACTATGATTTGCCTCCTGCTCTAGCAGAGGCATGGTCTTGCCAGCTGCAGATAGTTTCTGCGATTGTGTGATGTTTGGAAATCTGGGGGCTTTTCATGGGGTATATAAACACCCTGACGGGGGGTTGTTGGCTGCTGTTGGTCAGTTTGTTAAGTAGTCATGCCCAAAGGAGAAACAACAGAAAGAAGAAATTAGGTAACCTGACAGCAAAGATCAAAGTTTACCTGAGGATACTGTTGCTCCAACCAGTAGTCTAACGATGACGTTATCCCTCTTCCTCTCTATTCTTTTTTCTCTATCTAGTGTTGGGGAGTTCAAAGGATGAAAGAAGAGGGATGGAGAAGGTGAAAGAAAGAAGAACCACAAAGTAGCAAATGCTGGCTACACTAACAAGCCTACTGCACCTGTCTCAATCCATGCCTCCCAGAAATCAAATTAGCACAGAGGACAGGTGTCATATGTACAGAGCCCATTTTTTGCACAGGGACACATGTGGTGGGTCACATGAACACCAAAGTCCCCAAAGTCTTGAGGACTGACCCTGTTCTCTTACACCATATTACTATGAAGTCAGGCATCAGCCAAGAAACCTGAAACATCTTCAGGTTCCTTCACAGCCTTCAGAAGAAACTAATGCTGCAGTCCCTTTGGCTTTAGACTTCTCATCTCTATGAGATATAAGTTCTGTTGCTTGAGTTGCCCAGTCTCTGGCAGCTGCTGACAGCAGCCCCAAGGAGCTAACATACTTGCCTTTATGAAAATATGCTGGGACAAGCTGGGCAGGACAACTGAGAGCTTTCCAGTGACCTTCACATTGAAAGAGGTTAGAATGATAGGGTCACTGTCTCAGAGTTAGAGCTCACCAACGATGTGGGTCATTGCTTTACTGGAGGCTGCTCCTCCTTGCAGAGTGAAGTTGAGTTTAAGGAAGTTTTAGTAGTACAGTTTTGTATGTATATATGTATGCAAACACGCACACAAGAGACAGAAGGGATAACTGTTGAAGTCACTTTTATACAACTGTGTTTGTTTCTCTTAGCTCATTTCTTAACCCAGCTATCACACAAATAATTGAAACTCTTTAAGTATCCAAGGCTTCTCAACACAATCTGAGCAGTTCAAGTCTGTTCTTAAGCCTCTATGCTGTCCTGTCTTACTCCCAGTGAACATCCCAGGGATACTAGCACTTTGTAGCTTTCCTCGGCTCCAGCTCCTTCCTCTTGATCCTCCTTGGTCCTCTCCCCATGGCTGAATTCCCTAACTCCTCTTCCCCTGGCTGCCAGGAAGTACAGCCCTATTCTCTCCCCTGCTCATCGATTGGCTGTAAGCTGTTTTATTGACATAGCAGAGGGACAACTGGGGAGCAGAGTTTATATAACAGGAAATCAGAATTTAAACTACACAATAATCTTATGCTTACAGATAACTGTTCACATACACGTATCAAGGCACAGAGATACACAGAACATTGGTCAAACTATTCCTTATTAAGTACACACATAAGTGATTGTTTTTAAGAAAGCCTCTTTTGAAGAAACAGTTTTCCTTTGGCCATTTTAACTGCTCTTTTTTAACTAAATTTTTATCTTAATTAATATATAATTGTGTTACTTCCTTTGCATCTCTTTCCTCCCTCCTGCTCATTTCACTCCTTCTTAAAGTAACAGTCTCTTTGTTTTTATTATTATTGTTACATATATACATACACATATGCATGCATACACATATACACCAAACACTACCTACATATATATACATGCATATATATATACACACATATATATATATACATATACATACATATACATACATATACATATAATGTGCTGAGTCTACTTAATGTTGTTTTGTATGCATATGATTTCAGGACAGACCACGTCATATTTAATAAGTAATTAGGGGGCTCATCCCTGAGAAAGACTAATTCTCCCTCCCTCAGAGTCATTAGCTGCATACAGTTCTTTGCTTAGGGTGGGCTCTCCTGAGACCTCCCCTTCCATGTTACCATGTCTACTGTGCTGTCATTGTCCAGGCCTTGTTTAGGCCCCCATGGTGTTGAGATACATTGTTGTTCTACTTTTCCCCTTCATTTCAGACTTAGATTTTTATGACAGACAGTTTCTTTTTTCCTTTATGGCAATATTATTGGTTGATACATTTTTCATAATTCCTTCTTTCCCCAGAAGGCAACTGCAAGGGGCATGCAGTTGAAAGATAAAAGAACTTTGTCTCTAACGACCTAGAGTTGTGTCATCCAATATGGTAGGTGGTGGCCACAGGTGGCAATTGGCCTTTACATTTAAATTGATTCCTATCAAATATTAGAGACCCGTCCATTTCATGGTCAAGTGATCATGAGCTCCATCTGACTAGTAGCAACCACACTGAACAACCCAGATGGGAAATGTTTCCATTACCACAGAAGGTTCTATTGCTCAGTACTGTACAAGAGAAGCAAACCAAGAAGCAGGCAGATGCAAGGCTGAACTAGGGTCTGGGTCTTAGCACTTGCTTCAAATGTCTTGACCACATGCCTCAGGCAAAAGATTTAGTGTATTTCATATTTCCTTTTCCCCTCTACTAAAAGAAAGAGGAAGATAGTTTGATAATATTATAGACTTTATAAATGAAAATATTTATGAAAACCAATTTAGTGCAAAAATATTTATGAAACATGTATGAACCAGGCACTATGGTAAGTCTGCAGAACAAGGCTGTAACATGTTCTTCTGGCTTCATACAGTTTTACATATTAGAGAGATGAGGCTAAAATAACTACAATGCAAGTGATAATAAATAACCATCAGATATTCAGGTAGAATGAAATGATGGTATAAAGGTAGAAGACTGTCTAAAACAGGCATTTTGAGGAAGAATTCAAAGAAGTGCTTATAAAGTAAAAGGATCTGAAGAGGGATTGGCTTTCTGGCATAGACCTTTCTCAATAAGATCTAGACATTTGGTCCTCTTGTTCCTGTCCTGCCACCTCTGAGAAGTCTTTCTTGTTCATGTACAGAGCATATTATTGTGAAACACTATATTTGCACATACACACACACACACAGAGACATACACATACTCACACAGATGCATACATGCAAGCATACACACATAAACACACATATGCGCACAACATAAACACTTAGACACACATGTACACATACACACATGAACATATACTTATACACATGCACACACAGAGACATACACTTACACACATGCACGCATACAAGCATACATACATATACTTACACACATGCACACAGACACACATATACAAACACATATGTATGTGTGTGTAAATATATATACAGAGAGCAAGCATGAAAGAGATTAAAAACACAATAACAAAATTTAAGAAAGATCAATTTTCAAGATCTTGGATACCACACAGTGGAAATCAGTTGTCATCAAAAGTCAAGAAACATCCCAGATAGAGGTGAGAACATCCTATTGAGACTCTAGGTGAGAAAAATATAGGGGATAGGGAAGTAAGTGGATCCAGAGGGTCCTAGAAACCTACAAGAGGAACATTATGATGGGTGGATCTGAGCCCAGGGGTTCTGCTTGATCAAAGGCACCAACCAAGGACAAAACATGCAACCATCATCAAACCCCTACCCAGATCTAACCAAGGGACAGAACATTCTTCACAGTTAAGTGGAGACTGGGGACTGACTTTCACAGGATCTCTGGTGCCCCATATTTGGCCATGTCCCTTTGTTGCGGAGGCCCAATGGCACTCGGAGGAAGGATAGTAGACTACCAAGAAGAGACTTGATACCCTAGCACCATATTCAGGGGGAGGAGGTCCCCCTTGGTCACAGTCATAGGGAAGGGGCATTGGGGTGAAAGTGGGAGGGAGGGAGGGAGGAATGGGAGGATGTATGGGATGGGATAGAAAATGAGATGTAATATGAATTATTTTATCTTTCAATAAAAATGTGTTAAAAAAAAAAAAGAAACATCCCAGATGAGTCTTGAAATTGTCCCTAGCCTGTTAAAAGCCATCAGGAGCTGGCACTGAGAAAGAATCTCAGAAATTAGCCACTGAAACATCAAAAGAAGGCTAAAGAGTTGCATTATTCCATTTATACAAAATGATCAGAACAGTCAAAGCCAATGAGAGAAAAAGTACATGTGAAGCTTTCATGAGCTGGAAGGAAGATGGGGAACACCTGCTCGTACAGGTTTCCTTGAAAGTGATGACCCATGTTTTAGTAACCACTTGTGGTAAGGGTTGTCTTGCTTTGTAAACATGCTAAAACACTCCAAAGAATGAGGTTTGTGGTACATGTTATGGTCAATAGCAATAGTCAACTTGATGGCATTTAGAGTTACCATAGAAACACAAAATTTTCTGGGTGTGTAGTCAAAGGATTATCTCAATTTGGTAATAGAGGTAGGAAGACCTACCTTAAATTGAGTGGTACCATTTGATGGGGTCCCAAACTAAATATAAAGAAGAAATGTGGCTGACAAGGATTCATTGCTCTTGTGTGTCCTGAGTATGGTACCAATAGGACCAACTGCTTCCTCCTACTCCTGATCCCATGCATTCCCTGTCATTGTAGGCATGTCCACCCAGAAATGTGAGACACAAAAACCCCCTTTTTAGTTACTTTGTCGGGAAAAAAAATGGAAAAGAAACCAATGGATTGGTGTGGAAATTTGGGCCTATTGCCTTAGTAAGCCTCACCATGTGGTTCTCAGGCCTTTGGAACTGATTTATAGGAGAGATGTGGAAGAGTTTGTAAGCCTGGGCCACAAAAGCCCTTGAATTTTGTAAATAGAGCTTAACGGGCCATTGTAGAGGAGAACTAGAAGATGAGAAAATCTACAATAAATCCAAACAGTATAGTCCAAGCTCCTGAGGTTTCAGAGGGGAACAAGTCTATAAACCATTCCTGTTCTTTTCTGACTACATTCTGCCATATGCAGAGAACTTGAAAGAAGTAACATTTAAAACTAGATTTGGTTTGGTCAGCTGTTGGCTGGGGCCTCTCACAGGATGGATGGTTAAGTTAGACTTCTATCTATAAACATAGTGGAGTATCAATAGTGTCAGGGTTGGCTTCTCCCATGGGATGGGTCTCAGGATGAGCCAGGCCTTGGTTGGTGATTCCCTCAGTCTCTGTCTTTATCTCTGTACATCTTGTAGGCAGGGTAAAGTTTTGTTCAAAGGTTTTGTAGGTGGGTTGGTGTTCCTCTCCCACCACTGTAAGTCCTACCTGGCTAGAAGGTGGCCTCCTCCATTTCTGTGTCTCTGCTGCTAGGAGGCTCAGCTACAGACATCCCCACGTCCTCCCTGTAGTCTACCCTGCTGCAGATCTCCAGCTTGTCTCAGTGATGCCCCCACCCTCAGTTTCCCTTTTCTCTCCAAGCCCTCTAACCTCCCCTTCTGACTCTCCCCACATCTGATCATCTCCCTCTTATCTCTCCCCACACCCTCTCCTATCCAGTTCCCTCAACTTCCACTTTCACTGTCTATTCTATTTTCCCATCTGAGTGAGATTCAAGGGTATCACTGGACCTCCAGGGACTGGACCTAGGCTCCCTACACATATGTAACTGATGAGCAATTTGATCCTCATGTGGGTCCCCTAGTAAACTGAGTGGATGTTGTCTATAGCATGGATTCTGTTGCCTGCTTTTCAATCACTTTGCCCTAATGGGGCTGCCTTGCCTGAGCTCAGTGGATGAGGATGAGTTCAGTCCTGATGTGACTTGATGTGCTGGGGTGGGTTGGTAGGGGGACTCCCCTTTTCTGAGGACAAGGGGAGGGTGGAAGAGGATGGGAAGGAGGGACCTAGAGGAGAGGAAGGAGGGGGCTATGATCCAGATGTAATGTGAATATATAAATTTTAAGAAATGAAATAAAACTAAATTTGTTTGGGGGGGTTTCAAGAAAAGTTAGCATTCAGATTATGTGGTGGGTACTACTTGCTTTCATGTCTACAGTAACAAAGATCAAAATGGAGAGCAAGCAAGAAAGAAAAATACATAGTTTAGTAAGGAAAGTCATGTGATCAAATTAAAAGTTTGGGCCAAGGAAAGTGTAAGCAATAATGCATCTGTAATTGTTTAAACTGGCATGCTAGGAATGGAGACTATGCCTGCCAAAGGCTCCATCTTATGAAAATGCAAATTTATCTAAAAAGAGAACATCTAGAGCAGAACAGCTTAGTGAATAAAGGTACTTGACCCAATCCTGACGTTCAATCCCAGAATCCACATGTTGAAGGAGGGAACTAATTTCATACATGTTCTTCTGTCCATGCCTGTGTCTAAACTGAGAAAGTCATAGAAGTAGGGAACCCCTGCTCAAAACAACTTCCTATGAAAGTGTTTTCCCAGGGTCAGCACACACAAAAGCCAATATAGCTGTGGTCCAAGGAAGTACGCTCCACCTCAAGGTGACAGAAGAATATGGTAGCATTGTCACAATGGTATTGGTTTTAGCATCATAAAAGACGCTGGACCTGCCAGACATGGTGGTGCACACCTTTAATTCCTGCACTTAGAAGGCAGAGGCAGGTGGATCTCTGTGAGTTCAAGGCCAGCCTGGCCTACAAAGTGAGTCTGGGACAGCCAGGAATTGTTACACAGATAAACAACTATCTCAAAAAAAAAAAAAAAAAAACACACACACACACTTTTTTAAGGATGCTGGACTGAGGGAGTCATGGAGTTTCACACTGTTTTCCCAGATAGGACCAAAGCCAGGTAATGTATGGCATAGTTGGTGTCCTGGTAAAGAAGACCTTTGAGAGCACTGTGTAAAGCTTTGAAGGAGAAGACTAAGTTTCGATGGAGACTGAGGATGGAGGAGATGCCAGGAAGATGGGACAAAACTGCTGACACAGAGGGGAACTGACCCAAGAGAGTGTTTACATGCAATGAAGTTAGCAGAAGTGGAAAGTAGGGATCTCTAAATCCTTTGGAGCCCACTGAGTCCATCACAGGCCCCAGGAATGGACACGGAACTACAGGGTTTGATGGTTTTTTTCCCTCTGCTGGAGTTTGCTCTCAGAGTGAAATGGATTCTCTAGTCTTTGGAATGAAAATATTTACTCTGGTCATTGCATGTTGAACATATGTAACTTTTTTAATAGGAGCACACAGTTAAGAGATTGCCTAGACGGTAAACATCAAACCTCTACTCTGATCTAGCCAGTGGACAGGACATTCTCCACAGTTATGTGGAAAGCGGGGACTGACTCTGACAGGAACTCTGATGCCCCATATTTGATGACCTCCCCTTGGTGGGGAGGCCTGGTGGCACTCAGAGAATAAGCAGGCTACCAAGATGAGACTTGATAGCCTACGACCATATATTGAGGGAGGAGGTCCCCCTCAGTCATAGACGTCAGGGAGGGGAATAGGGCAAAAGCGGGACAGAAGGAGAAATGGCAGGATACAAGTGATGGTATAACAATTTAGATGTAATCTGAATAAATTATTAAAAAAAAGAGATTGCCTTGAGTTTCAGATAAGACATGTGGCCTTTTAAATAATATTGGAATTGTTTGGGGTTTTTGTTTGTTTCTTTGTTATCTTCTTTTTAGGACTGGGGAATTTTGATGTTTGGTTGAATGCATTTGAGATTACAGTGAGCCTATGGGGACAAGGAATAGAAATTCATGGGTTAAAAATGAGGTATCTGCATGTCAGGCTAACAAGGGGTGGAGATGATAGATAATCTTGATGGCATTTAAAATCACCATGGAGACAAATTTTGGGATGACCTGTAAGGAATTATCTAGGTTAGGTTAATTGAGGTGAGAAGTCCCACCCTGAATGTGAGCAGTACCATTCCACGGGCTGGAGTACCCAAACTTAGTTTAAAAAAAAAGAAAAGAGAGAGCAAGAGGGAGAGAGAGGAGAGAGAGAGAGAGAGGAGAGAGAGAGAGAGAGGCGAGAGAGGAGGAGAGAGAGGAGAGGATGGAGAGAGAGAGAGAGAGAGAGAGAGAGAGAGAGAGAGAGAGAGAGAGAGAGAGAGAGAAATCAAGCTGATTGCAAGCATTCATTTCTCTGTGCTTCTGTACATAAGTGCGACCAGCTGCCTCCTGCCCCTGCTGCCACGCCCTCTATGCCATAGTGGACTAAATAACCTGCAACTACAAACCAAAAATAAATTATTCTTCCCTTAATTTGATTTTGTCAGGCATTTTGCAATAGTAATGATGAGTTATTAAAACAGTATATTAATTATAGCTCAATTATCTTACATAAAACAATTTAAAGGATAGCATAAAAGTTAGAAACAAAGAAGTGAAAATGGTGCTCAATACACTAGACAGACATTCTGCTACTTTGGGGGTTTCATTTCAGTCTCTGTAATAGATACTTTGTTGCTTGTCAATTATTTCTTTATTTCAAAACACTGGCTTAGCTCACTCCTCTCTGCCCCTGAATTAGTCTGCTCAGGCTTCCAAAGCCAAGTGTCATGGATTATGTGCTTTTTGACAACTGAAATGTATACTTTCACATTTGTGGAACTGGGACTGAAGAGACAATTTGTTTCTGGGATGCAGTCTTCTGGGCTCACTGCACCTTTGCACGGCCACTGACTTCTAGCGTCTCTTTCCTATTTCTAAGGCTTAAGTACTTAATCTCCCCTGATTAGGGAAGGCACCATAGCAAACATTTTTATCTCAGTTGGGCGTCGTTGTATGTATAATTTCAAAACTTTCACATAACGTTTCAGATTTAAATTTTAATTATTTTTCCAAGTCTCTAAAGTGAAATGCTAATTGTCTCTCCAATGATCTTTTCTGCGCTTATGATTTTATCTGTTTTGGATTAGTCCCTCATGCTATAACCCCAGATGATATAAACAGAGCAAATCACCATCATTTTTATGGATATTGATCTGATAACCTTCACTCTGCCACCTGCAGTATGGTAATGCACATGCCCTACTACACCATCCCGAGCGTTGGTTAGGATTATCAAACTATTGGGGTGGTCTATACCTTAGTACAAAGAGTCCTTAGACACATCACCTTAAACAGACCTAATAACGCTAAAAAATATTTGTCTAAAGCACAAATATAAGGTGATTACTATATATCGAAAATCAGCCCCTTGAAGCGCACTGAAACTTGTACTCAGTATCTGGAAGATTGTGTTCACAGGTGGGAAGGTGTGAGTACTGGGATTTAGTATTAACAGAAGAAACAACTTGGGATGTAAATTCCATAGAGGGAAAACCAGTGGGGGGCTTGCTTCTCTTCCTGAGCCTTTCACACGTGTCAAGTGCTTGATGAGCTTAATGTTGCTGGTAGAAATCAGTATGGAGGTTTCTAAAAGCAAACAAATAACAAAAACCTACAAATAGACCTACTAGTTCCAGCAATAACACTCTTGATATATACCTGAAAGACTTTTAACATATCACAAATACTTGCACATAACTGTTCATTGCAGCACTCTTTACAGTAGTGACATTGTAGACCAAATCTATGTGCTCAAAATCAGAGGAATGAATAAGGGAAAAGTAACACACACACACACACACACACACACACACACACACACACACACACGTATAAGCATAATGAAATCCTTTTTAGCCATAAAGAATGAAGTTACGTCATTTGTGGATGTTGGTGTGGCTCAGTTTTAGAATGCTTGCCCCTGTGCAGTGGGTCCTGGGTTCTATCTCTATCATGGGGTTAGAGAGAAGCTTGTATTTGTCAAGCATTCCATACTAGGTATAAAACCAAAAGCTATGCTTGTATCACTTTAGAAACTCTCATAACATTGCGATATACACACTATTTTGACCCTTATACTGTGACTACCAGGTGTAAGAAGTAAGGAAACCCTCTAGGCGCATCACTCTAGAAATCATAAAACTAACTCCAGAGCCTGCGGCTGTGCCTTTAACCCTACATGATGGACTTCTGTGGAAGAAACACTGTTGCTATGTCATTTTCCCTCCCCCATGTCCTTAGAGAGTAGCCTGATCCTGTCTCTACACCACAGAATGCTTCCCTGCCACACCTTCCCTTGCAGAAGTCTTCCTGAGGAGGACAAGGTTTTCTGACCAGTTCACCCTCCTCCCTGGTTACCTAGGCTCTCAAAGTTTGGCATTTTCAGAGAGGAAAGCAGATGTCTTTGAAAAGAGAGAACTGGGAGAGAGGGAGGAGATGTGAAACAAAGCTAAGCTGGAGAAGAGACAAAATGACTGTAGTAGATGTCATGCCCTTAGCATATTCAATCAATGGCTAAGAGAAAACTGCTAAGAGCCTTAGTAGGAGAGTGAATGTTAGAGAAGCAGATCTCTAATTATACCTAAGTGGCCAGCGGGCCTCCAATTCCTGCTGTATGTCACAGAAATGCCTATTTTCCTTTGGGATAGGGATATATATGAAAACCACTGTGGAATAAGCACGAGGTTAAGCTTGATGCATTAGCTAACACATATGCCCTCGATTCTCACAGTGACTCTATGATTTGGGCCTTTATCCTTCACACAGAGCACGCTCAAAGACCAAACTTGCCCAGTACCTTTTCTATATGGCCCATGTGCTAAGAACTATCATTATATTCTTAGAGGGCTTAGAATGTGAGATAGATAATATTCATGTGACATATGAAAATTAGGCCTTATTCTAATTTTGGTGTTCATCAAGTTTTATTAGAAAATGGCTCTGCCCATTCATTTTCATGTTACCTCCAGCTTACATCACTCTGGTGACTCTGCCTCTATACCTTGCAAAGCTGAAAATATATACTATCTTTTTACATAAAAGTTGGGCCCACCCCTTGTCTTAGTCCATTTTCCATCACTATAGCAGGATACCCAAGTCAGTAATTTACACAGAGAAGAAGGAAGTTTCTTTGGGACCACAGATCCGAAGGCTGGGAAGTCCAAGGTCAAAAGCCGTATCTGGTGATGGTTTTGTGCTGCTTCACACTGCGTAGAAGTGAAAAAAGAGCAAATGAGTGCAGGGGGGCAGTGACAACACAAGGAGCAGCCTTGCTTTGTAACAATCTATTCTCACAAAATAACACACCGCCGAGAGAGCATTGATCCCTCCTAATGAGCTAATCATTTCCAAAAGAAGAGTCCAATCAAATACCAACAATCATCTCCCAGGAGGCCAGCCATCCTGAATCATGGCACCCCATGTAAGAACAAGGATCACAGGGCTCAGAGAGACGGAAAATTCACTTACTTGTAAGGATCCAAATGAGACTGTGGACCAAGCTTCTCCTAGAGCGTCCACACGCACGGTACTGGAAAGAAGAGGCGTTTGGATGTCGGTGGCTTTCTAGTCTGTGCTAATGATAACTGACAGTGAGCAGATATTGCTTTTATTCTTCTAATGGTGTATCATTCAAAACCTAATTGCTCTGCTTAGCCCACCCTCTAGTAAATGCAAGGTGTCCTAAAGAAATAAGATTCAGGAAAGCCTCTTTATTGTTAACTGAGTTGCTGCAGATCCTGGGTCCTTTTACAGTATGATTGAAAGCATGACTACTCCAGGACTCATAGGGCTCGTAGAAGTGTGACGGGAAATAAACTCTTTAAACTTTGTAAGTATTTGGCCACGTCACCTGGGTGAGGAGACCTGGTGGCACACAGAAGAAGGATAGCAGGTTACGAAGAAGAGACTTGATACCCTATAAGCATATACAGGGAGAGGAAGTCCCCCTCAGTCACAGTCATAGGGGAGGGGAGTAAGGGGAAAATGGGAGGGAGGGAGGAATGGGAGGATACAAGGGATGGGATAACAATTGAGATGTAATAGGAATAAATTAATAAAATATATTTTAAAAACTTTGTAAGTAAAAGGCAAGTTAAAATCCACAATAGATTTTCTTTTTCTTTCTTTCTTTTTCTTTCTTTCTTTCTTTTTAACTATAAAGGCACAAATGCAATGCCAAGATGCATGTGCGTAAAGTTCTTCTCAGATTCCTTAAAAGTTGCAGGTAACAACTCTGAACCTCTTTGGTGTACTAGACACAGGATAGGAGTGTGACAGGCTTGATACACCAGGAGTTAGAGATGAATCTCCAGATAGCATGTGGCTCAAGACCAACCTTCTGCAAGGCTGTGCCAGAGGAAACCTATCTATCCATTCAGCAACAAAGCTTGGGTAAGCATCTGCTCTGCCCCAGCAAGTTCTCACAAGGCACAAACGAGACGGGCAAGGCCCCTGCTCTTCAGCAACATACGTCATCATTGAGGGGAGCTATCCTAAGTAGAAAATCCATCACAGCTGGTGATGAGTCTGTGAGGCAAACAGAGAGATACAACAAATATCAGTGCACCTGCACTGAGTGGGCAAAGAAGGCTCTCTGGAGGAGAGCTTTGAAGAGCAGGCCGTCTACTTCAGGGGAACAGGTTCCACACAGAGGAGAGAACTGATGGCAAACACTCAGTTCAGAGTCAGGAATCTGTGAGAAACAGAATAGAGAAGAGAATGCAAAAAAAAAAAAAAAAAAGCTAAATAAATAAATAAAAAGAAAAAGAGAAGAGAATGCTAGAAGAGGTTTGGGGCAGAAGGAAGAAGGTAGAGAAGGTAAGGCCTTTGAGGACAAAGGCCCAGTGGTCCAGTTCCATTCTTGGAAAAAGGTGGTACATAGGACAGAGTCTCCCAGAAGATATACTGAGTCCTAATCTCCGGTGTCTTTGAATGTGAGTTTATTGGGTGGGGGGGTCTTTTAAGAGTACCATTAAGAAGCTGAGATGAGTCCTATTGCACTATGACGGGCCCTAATCCAATGGCTGGTGTCCTTGTAAGAAGAGAGCGCACAACAAATTCTCACAGGGAGGGATGCTAGGAAACGAGAAGAAGAAATCAAAGAGTGATGCAGCTATACACATCACAGGATGTGTTTGCACAGTCACTAGGAACTGGGAGAGGCAGGGAGTATCCGCATAGGAGCCTGGCCATGAGATTCCCTGACTGGAGATTCATATCCCTGACTTCTTGGTTTGCGTGAGGGATGTTCCTTGCCATCTGTGAGACATCAGTTCCAGATCCCTATAGATTCCAGAATCTAAGGATGCTCAACCCTTTATACAATGGTGAAGTATTTGTATGTAACACAGCTACATCCTCCTGTGTATTTCAAATCCCCTCTAGATTCTTCGCGACACTAAATACAATGTGTACAATATGTAAATAGTTCTTGCCTTATTTGGGTAATAGTAACAAAAATGTCTGTCTATGTCCAGTATAACTGCAACCATAGCAGACAACATGGAGGGCTCTGTCTTTTACCAAAATGCTCCATAGACAATAAGCTCAAGTTCTGACTTCTGAAACTTTCTGAAATTAGGGAAAAGAAATTGGTTTGGTGTGCATATAGGTACTTAAAACCAAGCCTGATGACCTGAGTCCAATTCTTGGAAACTACATGGTAGAAAGGAAGAACTGAGTCCCACAAATTGTCTTCTCAGCTCCACATAGTACGCACCCTGATATATTGCATACGTGCACACACACACAAACACACACACACACAAACACATGTTCTCATGCACACACGTACGCAAATACACATGCACACACACACATACCCCCAGGCATGCACACATAATCAAAGAACATTTCTAAAATTTCGTTTCAAACTATTTCTAAGCCCATAGTGATTAAATCTGTAGGCATGAAATCTGCAGACATTGGGAGCCACGGTATAATTTATTGTCTTAGCCCCTAAGAAACTAACTCTCATAAGTCATTCTCAAGAGATTTAAACAGAAGTGTGTCTGGCTGAAACTATAGAAGAAGCTATGACTACTAGGTTGAAAATTGACCACAAGGGCTGGGAGTGTGGCTCAGTGGGTAAGACCTTTGCTTAGTATGCACAAGGGCTGTGAGGTTGACCACCATCTCTGAAAATAAACAAATAAATACGAACTAAATAATATCCAGTTAGAGGGAACAAAATACTTGAGAATAGAGGTAGCAGAAAGCAGTAGCAGAGAGCTGGGCTCCCACTTTGAGGCTGAGCACCTGCAGTGGGAGCCAGGCATGATGCAAGAAGCAGCCACACAGATGAAGCCACCTGCATGCCTAGAGGACTCAGGTGAAGGCAGCCTACTGTAATTACAAGGCCTGACAAAGCAGATACCCTTCAGCTGCCCATTATCCAACATACGGCTCCTTAGAGAACTTTCTGAGAGAAGAATGAATGGCTTCCCAATCTTCTGCATTCCCAACTACTTTTACAGAGGAACTTGTGTAGCGCTGGTTACCCTAAGACTGCCGACTGATGTCAACGGGGTGAGCGAAGAAGGCAAACATAAGCTAGAAACAGTCTGGTCTACATGCCAAGACTGTTTTCATTTCATTTGTTTCCTCAATTTTTTTTTTTTGTGAAATCCATTTATTATCTTATTAAAGAGTAACAACATTTCATCCTGAAATGTTCCAGGGGTCAGGAATCCATTGTTCCCTCTACCTCCTACTTAGGGTGAGAAAATTTTAATTCTTCTGAGTTGCAATCAATGACAACCAATGAACAACCATGGAGCTAACTGGTGCTCCTTCACACTGGAAATGGTGCTACTTGGCTACCTGGCTTCACAGCAGTGAACAGGAGACCTTCCCACCAGGATTCTACACCATTCTTTCTTTAATAATAAAAATTTTAAAGCTACCGTTGTGGTCATGATGGAGAGATTTACAGATGTTTCGATGAAACTCTTCATTTGGAATTTATGCAGCAAAGTACATATTGACTTTGTGTCACTAAAAACACTAAGATTTATTATTCCTGAAGATAAGTAATAACCTTGACTCTGACTTGGTCAATATTTATCTCACGAGTCGATAAATCTCCAGCAATAAATTTCAACAAAAGCCAACACTTTCTGATACCGAGCTGTATTTTGCAGAGGCCCCCAAATTTCTCTGCTCTTTCTCACAGAGAGAGTAATCAAACCTGAGAAAGTATTTCCAGACATATGTTATTTTTAGTGAGTTCAGTCCTTTTATGACAGCAGAGTTTTATCCAAATAACTTAATGTGGGTGGGAAAATTACAGACTCTGGATCTTTTTGTCTTCCTTTCAATAGTTTTAACCAATGAATCTTCTCCTAGCCCAGATCTTTCTAAAGCTGATCCCAACACTAACATCAGGCAGTGGCCAGAACAGGCTAAGGGACAGGCCTGTCTGCAAATAAAGGTGATATGTGACACAGGTCATTTGTGTGCCTGTCACTGAAGGCATTAGCTAAGACACCCTATTATATTTGAACAGTGAGTGACCTCATACTAACTTCACAGAAGCCCAAAATCTTTTTAGTGTTTGTTGGTCAAATAGTCTGTCACCTTTTAGAACAACAGTGGATATGTGAGCAGCCAAAGCAGTTTTCCCATCTAGCTGGAAGGGACATGATGGTGGAAATCCCAGATGACTCATTCTCTGCATCTTCAAAGGCCTTTTCCTGTTCAATATTGCAGGCAATCCCCTTTCTTTCATAATCTTTAGGATATTTGTTATATTCTGTAATAAATTATCTGATACAGCATAATTTATAAAGAATAGAGACTGCTTTTGCTCATAGTTCTAGAGTCAGGAAATGCAAAAGCATGGCCCTAGGATCTGCTCAGCTGCTAGGGAGGGCCTTCCCACTGAGTCATAATGTAACACATGTTATGGAAAGACAGAGCAAGGATGTTACCTTGTGTCTCTCTTACTCATTTCTATGAAACAACTCATGCCATTATGGGACCTGCACCTCCGTGATTTCTTCTGCTCCCCATTGCCTCTCAAGGGCCCCATTTCCAAACTCATGAACATATAGAACTGAAGGGATTTTTAACAAGTTGCACTGGGGGACATATTCAAGCCGCAACAACAGGTTGACACTTTATCACTCTGTATGCACCAACACTTCTGAGCGTATGGTGCCTTTGAGGAGAGCAAATATGGTGATGCTTACTGCCTGTGTGACCACTGACTTTACCTAAGACCACAGGAAATGATTCACAGAGACAATTCTTTAACTTGAGTCTATAACAGCCTTTTTCCTGCCTATCAAATACCCATTCCAATATGTTGACATGTTATCTGTTAAGGCCCTTACCAGCTGAAAATTACCCAATTATAATTTTAGGAAGATAATACTTAGCTGCACTGTATGTAGATTTTTCACCTACCAGGCAGGCTTTCTTTTTTTTATTTTATTGATTTATTCATATTACATCTCAGTTGTTATCCCATCCCTTGTATCCTCCCATTCCTCCCTCCCTCCCATTTTCCCCTTACTCCCTTCCCCTATGATTGTGACTGAGGGGGACCTCTTCCCCCTGTATATGCTCAGAGGGTATCAAGTCTCTTCTTGGTAGCCTGCTATCCTTCCTCTGAGTGCCACCAGACCTCCCCATCCAGGGGACATGGTCAAATATGGGGCACCAGAGTTCATGTGAAAGTCAGACCCCACTCTCCACTTAACTGTGAAGAATGTCCTGTCCATTTGGGTAGATCTGAATAGGGGTTCAAAGTTTCCTGCATGTATTGTCCTTGGGTGGTCAGGCAGGCTTTCTTGATGCTATTTATCTGATTGTTTTGTGTTTTATTTAAGATCAGGTGTTATTTACTCAACTTACTTACTCAGTAAAACGTCTAGAGAGCTTAATCACACGTGGGATAGTCCAAACATTCTAATATATCCATTTAGGTTATGACAAAATGATCCCAGCCAATCAATTTAGTAATCTCCCAATAACAGAATACTGTCCTTTTAATATTTATATTGTGATGACATTATGGATCAAAGTAAGGATTTCGGAGGATGATGATCTGGAGTTGCATCCAACCTTTCCTACATACCAACTGTGTCACTTTGGACAAAGCAATTATCTCTTTGTGCATATTTCCTCACAAGTTAAATTGAGATCTCTAGCTGTAAATAGAGATCTACAGATGATTTACATATCATATGAGAATTAATCTATTTAATATTTGAAAAATACTTAGGATAATATCTGACTTGCAGTAAGTGATAAATACATAACACTGGTATTTTGCAGTGAGAGTAAATTTAAATTAACATGCACTCTAAATTGATTCATGTGTATTAGTAACTAACAATTTCCAATGTGTATATATATATATACATATATATATATATATATTATTTTACCAAAAAAAAAAAGAGATTCAGCAGATAAAGTGATTTGCCTAAAGTGGTTTAAGAACTTGGTCCTAATATGCCACCAAGATGAGACTTGATAGGCTGTGACCATATGGTGGGAGAAGAGGTCACCTTCTGTGACAGACCTATGGAAGGGGAATAAGGTAAAAGAGGGAGGAAGGGAAGAATGGGAGGATACAAGTAAGGGGATAACAATTGAAATGTAATCTGAATTTAAAAAAAAAAAAAAAAAACAACAACAACAGAAAAAAAAGAACTTGGTCCTAAAAACTTGGCTTCAAAATCAGAACTCCTGAGTAAAAAAATATTGGTTGTCCTTTTATGGTAGCATCCTAAGATGCAGATGGCACTCTCTTAGGTGATTTGGTTTTGGTTTTTGGTTTTTCAAGACAGGGTTTCTCTGTGTAGCCTTAGCTGTCCTGGACTCACTTTGTAGACCAGGCTGGCCTCGAACTCACGAAGATCCGCCTGCCTCTGTCTCCCTCAGGGCTGGGTAGATGCCCCTTTTACTGAGCACTCCCTACATGTCTTCTATTCGCACATATGTTGTTTAGTGATTGCAACAATCCTTTGATTTTTTTTTTTTCTCTACTCCATGAAAAGGAACTGGGGCCTAAGGATATCGGAGGCTCCTGGTTGATCTTATTCTTAAAGACTGTATTTTATTTTACTATTTTTAAGTGAGGGTGTACATGTAAATGAAGTACCTATGGAGGCAAAAAAGGAGGGGGGGGCATCAGATCCCCTGGAGCTGAAGTTACAGGTGGTTGTGAAACACCCAATGCTGGAACATAAACCCAGGGTCAGTACAAGAGCAGCAAGCACTCTTAACTGCTGAGGCATCTTTGCAACTTTGGTCCTAGATTTATGTCTGTCTTTTGAGATTGAACATGTTCACTTTCTATCCCTCATACCACAGAGTGCTATCCTACCACATCCCAGCTTTCCAGTTTGACATTTTCTAAGCTTCTAGAGAAGCTGAAAGAATACAATTAATATCTAAATGGCTTCCAACTGATCTCAGCAATTATTTTTATTTTTATTTTGTTTCTTTCAACAAATTTTTTAATCTAAAAGCTTTTCAAACATATAAAAATGTCACCAAGAAGTACTACATGATATGAAGGCAGTTGCTTTTCAGTAATATAGGGTATAATTCACAATAATATCAACTATGATGGATACATATGCACCAAATAACACAGCACCAAATGTATAAAGCAACTGCCAGGTGGGGATACCATATGGACAAACAGAACCACATCAGAAGTGTAAGACTTGAAGGCACTGTTCTCTAACACACAGAAAATCAAAACAAGGGGAATGTGGAAGAAGAATCCAGAGATGAGTCTCTGCTACATACTGAATTTCAAGTCTAAATCTGAGCGGCAAAATGGAATGCTGTCTTGAAAAATGGGGGGAGGGGAGAAGTTGAAAGGAGCAGTGGGGCAGTGTGAGAGCACAGGACAGGGGGGTGATCTAGTGTGGGGATGTGGAAAACTAGGGAAGGGGAGAACTCCAGAAAGAGTGCCTTTTTCTGGTACCTATTGGACAAGAGGAGACATCAAATACTAAACTTTTGAGTAAAAAACAACACAAAAATACAAATTTCTTTCAGAAAAAACATGAGTAGAAAGTTCCTTTCATCTCATCAAAGCAGTCTGTTTGTGTGGACAGTGTCACATGCCTTGTCTTTAGAAGTTATGTAGATCGATGGGCAGAGAAGAGGCAGGCAGTGAGCAGTGATCTGCCTGTTTTTAAAGAGTACAGCTCAGCTGAAACTGCATGGGCATTTCCAAGCACATTGCAGCCCAAACAGCAATCACTGAGAGCACGTTCCCCTCCAAGAGCAGCAGAGTTTGTTGCCTGGTTTGTACTTAAGATAGCCTTATTCATGTCCCATGAAAGTCTTCACTTACCAGGAGATTGGGGTAGATGTGAGGACATCCTACTGGGACTCTAGGTGAGAGAAATACAGGAGATGGGGAAATAGAAGGACACAGAGGATCTTAGAAACCTACAAGAACAACGTAACAGGTGGATCAGGGCCCAGGGATGTCTGCTCAAACTATTGCACTAACCAAGGACAATACAAGTAGTAAACACCTACTCTGATCTAGCCAATGGACAGGAAATTCTCTGCAGTTATGGGGAGAGCAGCGACTAACTCTGACATGAACTCTGGAGCCCCATATATGATGACCTCCGCTTGGTGGGGAGCCCTGGTGGCACTCAAAGAAAAAAATAGGCAGGCTACCAAGATGAGACTTGATGGCCTGTGACCATAAAGTGGGGGAGAAGAACCCCCCTCAATCATGGACCTAGGGGAGGGCAATAGGGTGGGGGTGGTGGAAGGGAGGGAGGAACGGGAGGATACAAGTGACGAGAGAACAATTGAGTTATAATCTGAATAAATTAATTAATTAAAAAGAAAGATAGCCTTACTTCCCTAAACAAGGTCAGCCCCAGGTAGATGAGACAGTTAAGGGGTATAACAGTGTAATACTATAGCTGCATAAGAACTTGAGTGTGCCACGCCTTGAATGGGTTGGCAGCCCTATGCAGAGACTCTACACTAGTCTAGCTCCTAATTCCAACTCAGAGGCTTGTTTGTATATTCTGAAGCAAAGCCTGACACTCTTAGCCATGCTCGGTAAGATTGAAGTGTCAAACAGTATCTTCTGATTTAATGGAGTTAATGTTCTTCTCGAGTGTTTTGCCACTCCTTGCTTTTTTTTTTTACACCTCATATACTCATGAAGTTGACCATCTGTTTCACAAGGATGTCCATGGGCGTCAGCTGTCTGTGCAGGTGGCTAAAGAAGGAGAGAGTGAAGATTTACTCCTCTCCCACGTAAAACCCTCACCACTGCTGCTATGCTGAGTGAGTACGTGAAGTGAGAGTGTTGGCTTCTTTGAGAACCTAGTGATGTGGTGTGACTTAGCTCTTGTTTTAATCCCAGGTGTGGGATTTGGAACTGCTTCAGTCTGTTCACAGCCATTGACTATGACTGTCTTGGACACTGGCAGGGGTGTGATCTTTGCCAGCTGCAAATAACTTGATTCTGGGGACTCTTGAGAGGGTACAAATGCCAGAGCCCAAAGAGAGATGGGGACACTCCACAGAAGAAGAGACCCGACGACCCCTTTCCCATCTAACCTTCTGTCTCTCCTACCTGGTGTTGGAGGGTTGTAAGGGATTCGGTTGGATAAGAGTGAAATGGTAGATAAAGTAGCCCAAATAAAATAAACCAGAAATAACATCTACATATTGGGGGAGGGCAGCACATTAGTGAGTTTTCTAATAAAATACCACGACAAAAGTAGCTTTCTAAAGAAAGGGTTTATTTTGCCTTACGGATCCAGATAGAGTAGAGTCCATCATAGAAGGGAAAGCGCATCAACAGGAGCATGAGTCTGGTTGGCAGCCAGAAAGCAGAGTGATCACATTTCACACACACACACATGAAGCAGAGAAAGAAAATATAGACACAGATAAATGCCAAGTAAAATCCCAAAGCCCAGCAATATACTTCTTCCAACAAAGAAATACCCTAATGGCTCCATAAGCTTCCCAGTGTCACCAGCCGGGGACTAAGAGTACAAACATTCCATATTTGAATGGTGAGAAGCAATATGGCAAAAAAAAAAAAAAAAAAAAAGCTGAATATCTCCACAGAGAACCCGCATCCTGCTTCTGCCACCATGAACAACAAAGGGCTCACACACGCCTCTACAGTCTAGCTGGTGCTCTAACATCCCGGCAAGTGCTTGAGAAAAGATGCTAGCTTGATCATGCAGGACTGACACAGGCTGGCCATGGATCCTCCTTGGAGGAGGAGTTCTCAGTTTCTGTTTAGGGTGGAAACAACAGCACAGGCTTTAGGCCATGTCCAGGACAACTGAAACCGTAGACAGGTTTGTAACGAGCAGCAACAGCTGTTGCCACCGCCTTTGGGTTCACAAACACATAATCCCGAAGCACTGAAAACAAAACAAAATGCTCCATAAAGATCTCATGTTTAAGCAAAAATGGTTTCATAAATTTAACCAAATCAACATTTTTTTTCCTGGCATCAAATTATCAAGGCAGTTAACATCAGCAGTCACAGCACAAGGGAAAGCTGTACCCACACCGAGGGACGGGAACCTCAGACCTAATCACTAACGTGGGTAAACTGGAAGAGGCTTTTTTTTTTTTCTTCCAAAAATACACTAAAAGCTAATTGATTGCCAATTTCTGAACAAATAAAAATGTTACACAGGTTAAAATGTATTTAGAAGTAAGAGTGTGACAACAGAGCAAAGGCCAGGAGGGAGAAAGTTCATGGCTGCAAAGTCTTGGTTATCTGCACAAAGTGGGACAGTACTCCACAGTGTCACACACCACACCACGTAGACTTGCTTCCAGGAAGAGGAATTAGCCGGAAACCATGGTGCCCTGTTATGTGTTAAGAGACTGAGGGGAAACTGCTTAGTATGTCTGAACTGGTAGCAGAAATAAATTTTGTTCATCTATAAATGTTTATCTTATGTTTGTTTTGGGAGGGGTTGCTTGTTTGTATTTTACTATAACAAGATTTTAGGGACTAGTTACTCACAGAGGACAGAAGCGTATCTGTCGCGTGGGTCTAATTCAGGAATTAGGGGCAGTATGAATCAGGGTGCCGGCTCTAGAGAGGGCCTGCTTACTGCATAATAATATGACAGGAGGTGTCACAAGCAAGATAGAATGTGTGTGCCAGGTGAGGTCTTTTCCACTTATAAGGTCCCTAATGCCAGCACGAGGTGCCCACTTTCATGAACTAATCCTAACTACCCCCTATCTTAGTTTCTATTCCCATTGCTGTGAGAAAAACACTTTGAGAAAAAAAAAACTTAGGGGGTAAATGCTTTATTTTAGCTCACAGTTTTAGGTGCATGCTATTTAGCATGGGAAGTCAAGGCAGCAGGGGCTTAAAGCAGTGGTCACATTACATCTACCATGAGGAAGGGCTAGAGAGTTGGCTCAGTGGTTAAGAGCACTTATTGTTCTTGCAAAGGATCTGAGTTCGATTCCCAGCACCCGCATGGAAGCTCACCATTTTCTCAAGCACTAGGCATGCGTGTGGTACACAGACATGTGCAGGCAAAACACTCATATTAATAAAATAAATCTTAAAAAAGGAAAAAGAAAACATCTATCATGAGGAAACAGAGAGAGAAGAAAGCAAGCTAGTATTCAGCTTGTTTTGTCCATTTTATACAGCCCAGAATTCCCTGCCCAGGGAACTGTCCAACCCACAATTGAGATAGGGCTCATCACATCAATTAACATAACCAAGATAATCTCCCATAGGCAAGATCAGAGGCCCATTTCCTAGATAGTTCTAGCTACTACCAAGGTGAGAACACTAACCATCACACCTACGGTGATAGCTAATCTTGATTGTCAACCAGAGGGGACCTGGAATCAACTAGGAAATGTATTCTGAGCATGACAATGAGGAAACTTCCAGAAAGGACTGACTGCCAGGGAAGACACCTTCCAACCTGACTGCTTCTTAAACAAGTGCACCTTACTCTGTCATTCTCACTGCTGTTCTCTGCAGACGCTAGAGGCCAGCTCTTTTGACTTTCCAGCATGCACTGAAGAAGACCCCATGACTCCCAGGAGTTTTCCAGGACTTCAGTGCCAGATTAGGATTGCAAAAGCATTCAGTTGCATGGGTGGAGTGGCTGCTGGATTCCCAGCCCCTCAGCATACAGATAACAATTGCGCGGCCACCCAGACCCCCTAGTGCAAACTAAGGTAACAAGTCCCCTTTCCCCCTTTGGTTACACACACACACACACACACACACACACACACACACACACACACACACACACAAAGGTACAATATATACAGTCTTCTTGCATGAGTTTCTGAGCCAGTAACCTGTGGAATGTGTTTTTCTAAGGTGTCCTCAAATAATGCTGGGTGTGCTGCTTAGGGACTATCACTTTGAAAACAACAGTTTTAAGAAGCACAGCTCTCTCTCTTCATGGTTTTGTTTTTTTTGTTTTGTTTTGTTTTGTTTTGTTTTTCCCAGTTTGAGTCACCTCTCAAAGGTCTCACCTCCACATACTAACTCATTAATTTGGTCATCACATTAAAATTAAAGCAACTAGAAAAAGCTTTTTTTTTTTTTTTTTTTTTTTTTTTTTTCACTGTTACTCAAACTTTGGTCAATGAAGCTTTTAAAATTCTTCAATTTCAGGCTCTACATTAAAGCTACTGAATCAGAATTCTTATCTGGGGGCTCTCTGTGTAGCACATAGGTATTATAAAGGCTTAGCGTCAACCTGGTAAGATTGAATTCCTAGAATACATAATCAAGCTGACACTCTCATTGCTGCTTCAGACATGTCTGTTCAATGTAATCTAATCTGTTCTTGAACTGTTCTTGAACTTGCTGTGTAGCGGAGGCTGTCCTAAACTCCCAATCTTCCTGAATCATCCTCGTAAATGCTGGCATTACAGGAGAAGGCCACCACACCTGGCCTGAGCAAGCACTTTTTAAAACAACAGAACATTAAATGCAGTGTTAATATGACATATTTTGTAAGAACCAAGAAAAAAAGAAACTTTCTTCATTACTGTGGTTTATAATTATCATAATAAAATAAATTTATGCCTTATTTTTAGTGTAATATTCTTTGATAAAACTTTGAGGCATCAAGAGTTATGTAAGCTTGTTTGTTATCATTAAAAAGTTTCAATTTTGTTCCAATTTTCTAAAACCACAGAAATCCCAACCAGTAGTACATGCCTTTCAGATAGTAAAACTCTTGAATAAAATGAGAACTCAGTCGATGCCATCCTTGCTTCCCCTAATTGTGGGAGGGCTGGAAGAGCTTGGCTCCTCACTGCACAGGTTATTTCACTGAGAGACGTTTCAGCCTGAAATTGTTGTGATGGAGGCCAGGTGGGTAGAAGGACTTCTAAGCTTGAGGGAGACTGGGTAATGGAGGCAGGAACCAGGGTTCAGCATTCCTCTGGAAGGGAACACCAGAGTAGCTGCGATGAGAAACCAGCTGCTTCTCTCATCTGAGGATGCTGAGGTCAGTCTCAAAAGCCCTGCAACTTTGTGATGAGAGGTAGGAACTCCATAACTAAGACAGGCTTATGTTCTTTCACCAGTGTGTTTAATTCGTGTAGGACCACTCCTAGGAGTTGCTCCTTTCTCATGTTGGGGGATGAGCAAATGTATTCAGGCAACCTGAGGGCTAGTCAGATGCCACTCAGGATCAAAGCCAAAGGCTAAGAATTTCTTGGAATGGGGGCTCCTGGCCACAGGCTTGCAATTGCCGTGTCCTATCTGATGTACAGACAAATGATTTGTCCTTGGAAGTTGACTCTTGGGGCAGGATCTTTATTTGTGTGCTCTTCTGGGACCTCTGGCTTGAACTAGCTGGTCTGGAGGGGTGGTGAGGGGGTGGATCCTCTGTTTATATTAATTGCCTAAGGTCAACTGTCTGCCTAAGTTTCCGTGCGAGCCACCTGAGGAACGTGTGTCTCTAAGGTGTACTCAAACAGTGCTGGCCCTGATGTTCAGGAGACTAGCACTTTATAAACAACTGATTAAAGATGGACAGCTATCCTTCAGAATCTACAGAAGATTTTGAGATCTTCTGCTTATACCAAACCTGAGGATACTAAAGTCATTTAAATAAGATGCATGTGACCAACACACTGCATCCTCTATACTTTCAGTACATACAGGATACTTTATAGCCACAAAGACCTAACTGCCCTTTACAATTCATAAAGTTTCCATGCACTCCGTCTCCCACAATCCAGCTAAACATTTTATGTTTGAACTGGATTTCAACAACACTGTGACTAATATGCAGACTACTGTGAGACAGTGGAAAAAGTGTGGATCGTGAGAAGCTCATATTTACTGAGCACGGTTTTTATTCCAGGCACTAGGCAAACATTGGTTCAGAAAAGTTAACCTACCTAGGATGATTGGATCAGCTGGAAACAAGAAGTCATGTTTGAGCCCAGGGACTCTGACTCCTAGGATCATGGTTACCTTTATGCCATGCCGTTGCTCCTCCTACAAAGGACGAAATAATTGCTCGACCATAATAAAATGCTTGTCACTCCCAAAATACTCGTGATAATTAACGACAAGTTCCAGGCTACCCTCTTCCCAACTTCCTTAAGTTTCAAGATATAGAAGACCACTCACATGCGCCTTGGGAAAAGGGACTCTTTGAGAAACAGCCTGGAAAGCCACCTGTTAGGATTCTGGCACCCTGTCCTTCCCTGTCTCTCATGGGGACCCTTCTCTGTGACTCTTGTACCACTCAGCACATTTGCTTCCCTCTCGTGGTTAAGTTCCCACTGCTCTTTGACAAGTCAGCTCCTGGTTTTAATTTTCCCAGCATCTTCACTGTGAGTGAGACTGGTATCTCCGTACTCCCCAAGCAGATGCTCTAAGCAAGAAATGCCCATGCTAAATGACTGTCCTGCTAGTCTCTTTCATAGTGTCCCTACTACCGTTGACAATCACTGTCTCAGGTAAGGTGACTCCAGCAGCCCAATCAGCTACAGAAAGGAAAGAGAATGTGGTCTCTTATGTAAACCACAGCAAAATAGGTAAGCAATAACTGTGTTTGCTAAGTTATTACCCCTCTGAAATAAGGGAAAAGTTTAAAGATTCCACATATCACTTGTTATAGCTAAGTAATACCTATCTTCTCTAAGCCATTGTGTGGGTGCAACCTGCTTTCTGATGTTTCATTGAGCTCAGGATGGCAGAAGCTTCCAGGGACTTTCCCAAGGTGGAGAATTAGGGACCAATGTTATCCCTTCAGAATGGGTTGCTGCCACACAACGCCATTTTCTTATGAGCCAGGATAAATTGCACACCTAATGTTTAAACTTGAGTGAAAACCTGGTTTAAGAATATACCAAGGACAATAAGAATCTGTTATTGGGAGCTACACTTGGATTGTTCAGGGGGTGACAATTCTCCCAGGAGTTTTTCCCTTGAAAAAGTGCAGCACGTGTTAACTGTCATTCCTTTCCTTCACTGGCAGCTGTGGAGACCATTCAAGTTAGGGGCTTTATTTGTTGCATAGGTAGGGACACCTCTGGCACTAGGTTTATCATTTGAACCAACTTCATGTTAGCAGTTCAAAAGCATTTGAGCCTCAGCTCAATGCCAGACACAGTGCACGTGTTAGTTTGGAAAGTAAATAAGATTGAATCAAGGTCTCCAGAACTCAGGAAAAAAAAAAAAAAGTAGCCACTAAACAGGATTCACTGTTGATGGCACAAATACACAAAACTTGAACACGATGTGGCCAGGAACCCCAGCAATGTGTAGATTGGATCCTGAGTCTTGTTTCTCGGACCAGCATGTCGGGACCCATTGAAGCAGATCACAACTGCAACCCGAGAGTGACTATGTACCTGGGTGGATCCTGACAGTTTGCATTTCTAGCAAGCTTGCTAGAGGTGTGGATACATACTTACCTGGCAGGGGAGATCTCATGATCATAAGGGTGATTTTTCCCAAGGTGAGGTTCATCCATTCCACTCCAGGTATGCTAACTCGTGACTTCTCCAAATGCAGGGAAGTCAGCGGCATAATTTGTGGTAGTAGAGAGAGTATGCGTGCTCTATCACCAAAAAAAAAAAAAAAAAAAAAAAAAAAAAAAAAAAAAAAGAGGTGTGGATGCTGACAGTCTGTAGAGAGCACACTGGGAAACCTTTCTCCACTCCATGGCTTGGAGCAGTATATTTTAACTCTTTTCCTGGCTTCTGCCTGGGAAATAGGAAGAAAGAAGAAGGTTAGGCCTTCCAACTCATGATGATAAACTTGAAGTAGATGAAGAGCAGACTAGTGGCATTACCTGATGATTGAGAGTAAAAGTCAAACTCAGAGAATGTGCTAATGGTATGGTCAGTGCATAGGAAAGCGATGTGGCTCCAGAGAAATTATGGGATACATAAGGAGGTGATATCTCCCCTACCCAAGTGTCAAAAACTCATTCTCTCCCTTCCCCTTCCCTTCTTTCTTGCTCTCTTCCCCCCTAGACACATCATCTACTTCCCTCTTCTCTTCTTTCTCTCTCTCTCCCTCTCTCTCTCTCTCTCTCTCTCTCTCTCTCTCTCTCTCTCTCCTCTCCTCTCCTCTCTCTCTCTCTCTCCCCCTCTCTCTCTCTCTCTCCTCTCTCTCTCTCTCTCTCTCTCTCTCTCTCTCTCTCTCTCTCTCTGCCCCCTCTCTCTATACCTCACTCTCTCCCTGTCTCTCTCTCCCTCTGTCTGTCTGTCTGTCTCTCTCTCTCTCTCTCTCTCTCTCACACACACACACACACACACACACATGCACACACAAACACACAAGTCTTTCCTTCTCCCCTTCTTTCTTTCCCTCCTTCTCTCACAGACACATATTTTATAGTGTGTCTTCTGTGATTTACAGTGTTGTTCTCCTGAGCATTCACAGCATGTATAGTAGACTTTGCATGACATCTACATTTTGGAAGTTCTTACAACTCTTTCCTTGTTCATGGATACTGTGGTCCTCTAAGCATTGTTTCTCCAGACTTTTGAGTCCTGGCTAGTCCCAGAACCGTCTGTAGAAAGTGTCAGTCTTATGTCCTGGTAGGGAAAACTCTGGGCTGAGGCAAGAGTAGGTGAAGCCAGTCCTGGAAGCTGATAAAATGATAAGAGAGAAAAGATATAGACAAAAGCAGGATGGAAGTCATCCCCTATAAATATTTGGGGTTCGCAGTGGTGTGGCTGACCACGTCTGTCTGAAATGGCTCCCAATAAGCCATTTCAAAAATCTTCTCATCAGTATGGGCATTTTTAACTTTAATTTTATTAATTTGTTCAGATTACAACTCAATTGTTATCCCATCACTTGTATCCTCCCTCCCTCCCGCTTTCACCCTATTCCCCTCCCCTAGGTCTAAGACCAAGGGGGACCTCCTCCCCCACTATATGGTCATAAGCTATCAAGTCTCATCTTGGTAGCCTGCTTATTCTTTCTTTGAGTGCCAACAGGTCTCCCCACCAAGGGGAGGTGGTCAAATATGGGGCACCAGAGTCAGTCCCCACTCTCCACGTAACTGTGGAGAATGTCCTGTCCATTGGGTAGATCAGAGTAGAGGTTCGATGTTTACAACTTGTATTGTCCTTGGTTAGTGCAATAGTTTGAGCAGACCCCCTTGGGCCCTTATTCACCTGTCAAGATGCCCTTCTTGTAGGTTTTTAGGACCCTCTGGGTTCTTCTATTTCCCCACCTCCTATATTTCTCTTACCTAGAGTCTCTGTAGGATATCCTCACATCTATCCCAATCTCCTGGTAAGTGAAGACTTTTGTGGCACATCCCTTTTGGGCTAGCATCCAATTATAAGTGAGTATATGCCATGTGAGTCTTTCTGCTTCTGGGTTAATTCACTCATTATGATCATTTCTAGTTCTATCCATTTGTCCACAAATTTCAGGATTTCCTTGTTTTTAATAGCTAAATAGTATTCCATAGTGTAAATGTACCACAGTTTCTTTACCCATTCTTCAACTGAGGGACATTTTCAAAGGTATTGTACTATTGGACCGAAATCATTTGTTTTGATGAAAGGGAAGGGTTTTTAAGCAGCTCATTGTTCCTCTTCTTCGTACCTGTGATGGGTAATCTTAGTCGTCATTTTGGCTGGATCGAGAGATGCCTAGCAAATGAGTAAAGTGCATTTCTTGGTATTCCTCTGAGGAGATTTCAGAGATGTCTGACATGAGGGAGAGCAACTGAAAGAGAAAGACCGTCCCAATAGACTGGGAGCTAGGATGGAGTAAAAGGGGAAGGAGAGAAAGACAGCTACTACATAAGCTCTATTCATCCTGAGGAAGTATGTCAACTATAGCCCTTCCATGATGCGCACATAAGCGCATCTTCAAGAGCTTCTGTATTAGGCAGGGTAACATAATTGATTCCCCTTGTTCTGAGGCTTGTAGCTTCTTGGTCTAAGCAGCAACCAGGTTCTCTGGCTCACCAGCAAGCAATGGCCACTACTGAGTGACCTAATCTGCAATCTATTACATATTCCAATCCAATAAATTCTTTTTTATTACACATACCACATAAACATACCCAATATGTATTGTGTGTGTGCATGTATATATATATATTTACACATATATATGTATGTAAATGTATATATACATAATGTATGTATACGTATATACATTATACTGATTCTGTTTCTCTCTCTAATACAATATTCAGTTCTGCTCCCTATGGCTGATGATGTTGTGGGTCTTACAGAAGAAACTAACTATGACACTTTCCTAAACCAATATTGTTCCCAATTGCATTCTAAATACATACATTTATAGCCATAGATGAATGTAGCTCTCAACGATCATCAAAGAAGCTTCTTTTGTAGCATAAAAGGCTCCTTATTGATCTACAACCAGTTAAAATGTTAAGGGTAAGTGACTATGTGGTGTCCAGCCTCAACTGGGACACCTATAGCATAATTTCTGTACCTAAGGAACAACATGAAAAGGAGAAGAAAAGATGCTAAGAACTAGAAGACTGAGATGACTATGGAAAGATAGTGTATCCTAGACACAATGGAAATGTTGCACTTATGATATTGCTACCTACACAAGATCTTCACAAGACCATATCTGTCAACATGTCGACATGGAAGGTGGGAAAAAAATCTCATAAGGCTCCACCCCTAAATGAAGAGCTATAGACAAGTAACAGTTTCTAAAAGAACCAGTCTTCTCCAGGGACAAGCATTCTGATAGGTTATCCAACCCCAAGTGGTCAGCCCTAAACACATTATATATATTAAAGTTATGTATATACACTTATACATATGCAACGTTAAATTGACCAAGTGTCATTTATACACACATGCATGTATGCACACAAACACAATTTAAAAAAAAAGAAGAAGTCAACCTTTCCTCCTAATGGGTCGCCTCATCTATCCTCAATAGGAGAGGACACAGCTAGTCTAACTTCAACTTAATATGCAGTTGCAGTTGGTTAATATCCATGGGGACGCCTCCCTTTTTCTGAAGAGAAAGGGAGGAGAAGTGGGTAGGGGTAGGAAAGATAGGGGTAAGGACTGGGAGGAGAGGAGGGAGGGGAAACTGTGCTTGGGATGTAAAGTTAATTAAGGAAAAAAGAAAGAAGAGGTCAATGAATTTGAGAAAGAGTATGCAGAGCATTGGAGGGGCAAAGAGTGAGATAGATGTAAATACAGAATTCATGTTTGAAATTCTATTTTTAAAAAAGTGAACTATAGCCAGGTCTGAATTCTACTATTGAACAGGGATATTTGTGGAAGCACTGAGCTGAGGGTGCTCATGGCTGAATTTGGTCACCCAATTTCACATGTCAAAGCTCCAATCTTATTGTGACAAATTTGGAGAAAGGACCTCCAAAAGAGGTGAGTAAAGTAGATGGGGACAGCAGTCAAACCTTGTCCAATAGGATTAGGGTCATCATAAGAAGAGATCAGGGATCAGGATGCTGACATGTACAGAAGGAAGACTGAGTGGTGACACTGTGAGTGGAGGGTCATTTCCAACCCAAGAGAAAAAGCCACAGGAGGAACCAGGTCTTCCTGGCACCTTGACTTACGCTTTCAGCCTCCTTCATTGTGAAAAAAGAAACTCCGCTCCATGTTAAGCCACCAAATCTGTGGGGGTTTTATTAGGCTGTATGAGTGTACTAAGCTTAAGAGACTTGGAGAAAGACAGGTGGCAGGGAGGGGCTCTTCAGTCACACTTGTGTGTGGACCCCCATTTCAAGAATGAACTTTGAGGCTTTTCTTCATTGACATGAATGACCTATAACAGGAAGTCCTAGACGGAGAAGTGGTTTATGAATTGTGGAAGTGGTCAGCCTGCCCTGAGGTTGGGGTGCCCGTGAGGCCATCTGTCACAGGCACTGCAACAGATAGAGGGAGCAGCCATGAAACTTAAAGGCTGGTGCTTACTATAGAACGATTCAATATTTATATAAAAGTGGAGAGTCTCACGGAGAACTCTAGATCAGTCCTCACCAGTTAGTTAGCTGTAATGGGTTGGGTAAGCCTCAGGATGCCTTCCAATGACATGTTTCTTCTGGGGACACTGCTGAGCTTGCTGGCTGTGCACACAGTGGTGGGAAGAGTGCCTTCAAGTTCATACACTAGTGCAGGCTGGGTGACAGCTGATTAAAGTGTGCTCTGGCTTAGATGTCATTCCAGTGTGTCCTCAAAGGTTTATGTTGGAAGTCTGGTTCTCAGTGTGGCAATATTAATTTAAGAGCAGGGACTAGTGGGAGGTAATAAGGTAGCTGGTGGCATTATCCTTAGAAAGGGTAAATGCTGCTTATCCCTTGGAGGCTCATGGCATAGGTGATTTTTCATAAGAGTGGTTTCTTTCTTCTGCTGTCTGGCTTCCTGTCTCATTGCGTGACCAACACCCCTCCCTCATCCTGCCAACATGCCATTTGCTATCATGTGACACACCCACTGAACTTTTAATTATCCAAAACCATAAGGTCAACTTTTTTTTTTAAATAAAGTACCTAGGCTCAAGTATTTTGTTACAGCATGCAAGTGCCAGACTACCTGGTACACTCCCCACCTTTTTGTTGTTGTTGTTGCTGCTGCTGCTGTTGTTAACCTATTATGGCTAGTCCTCCCAACTGTTGCACACATAGGTGGTAGACAGCACCCACTGTAACTTCAAGGCTGACCCACTGCTCAATCCCCTGCGGAAGATGGCATTGTTCAATTTCTGGTCAATAGAAAAGTGTGGAGGGAGTTAGGGCCAAAGTCCTCTATAGGATTGACTGTTCCCTTCTTGCCTGCCTTGCCCTTCAACTTCTTTCTCACCCAATCCTGCTTCTTCCCTTCCCTTTCATGTGGATCCCAAGTAGATGTCCTTCACACTAATCAGTTACCCTCCCTCCACAAGATCATTTTTACAGGCTAACCTACGGTCATGTCTGTGATACGTGGGTGGGAGGAGCTGGGCAACATCTATGCCCCTTTCATCTGTATAGTGACTAGTACATGAATTGGGGAAAGGGCTAATAGGGGATTGCAGAGTTTGTGACAGATTTCAGTGTTCCTGTACGGCTCAATGCAAAAGCAGGGTGTTAGGACTCTCCTGTCCCCAGCAAATGCTAGCCCTCCATGCTTTTTGTCTATAGGATGGAGGATCCCAGGGAAGGCTGATACTATCACTGATCCATTAGGACCTGCAAAAGCAGGGTACTGGCTCTAAGTCACTGTAGTGATTACATTTCTGTTGCTATGACAACACTAGGAAGAAACTACTTAAGATGGGAAGGATTTCTTTCAACTCATGTTCTCCCAGGGTACAGTCCATCGTGGCAGGCAAGACAGTTCATGTGGAGGGTATGTGTGGCAGAGTCTCTTCATACCATAATGGATGTAAGAAGATGCAAAACAGAGCTCATGAGAGCCACCCGTAGTCTTCAGAGTACATCTTTAGCTGCCTACTGTCAGAGGCTCCCAACACTGAAAGCCTACAAGATAGCACTGTGAGCTACAGACAGTTAAAACAGGGGCCTGGGAAGGCATTTCGTATTTAAAGTATAATAGTTACTAGGACTTGAAAGTCATCTTGTCAGAGTCCATTTGGAAATAAAGAATAGCATGCATTCACTTCCACTCAGGATACAGCCCTAGTGTCCCACCAGAGACTCTACCTACAACCTAGCCTTGTGTAAAACCTGGGTTATCATAAAGGCATGGCTTTGTATAGGAATATGAACTCTGGCATGTAAACATGAAGCCTGTTGAAATGAACATTGAAACTGTAGGGAGATTGGGTGGTCAGTGTGGAAGGAGACATGCTATCCTAGGAAAAGCTAGGTACAAGGGATATCTCACTCATGTGGGCAGGACCAGCCAACAGAAGTGGTGGGGAGAAGCAAAGTGTGAACGGAGGCATGCAGCCCACCAGGAACACCAAGCTCTGTCTTATGCCACAGGTACGTTCCCCATCACGAGCCCTTTAGGCCTAAGGTCATTTTCTTGATCCTACTAAAAGGAGGAAAGCAAAGTATCAGTGCTGTAGAGGAATAGGTTTTTTCGAGGAGAAAAAAAAAAAAAAAAAAAAAAAAAAAAAAAAAAAAAAAAAAACACAGCTTGCCCAAGGGTGTTTATTGCATTGCTATTCATAGCAGCCAAAAACTGGAAACAGGCCAAATGCCCAACAGACAAGCATGTGGAGGGTGCCAATTCATAGAAAGGGGTGCCTGGAGGCAGCTGAAACCCAAACACAACAGGAAACTCACTTCTCTCATGTTGAGATGGAAGCATGCACATTGCAGTACTGGGAAAAGGCCAAAGGTTACATAAATAGTTGACATTTCAAGTATTTTTTAACTCTTCCTGTCAACTTGTAAACATGAGGGAATTTTCTCTTTTCATAGATGTTTATTTAAAAAAAAAAAAAGATGCTTAGAGCTGCATGGCATTGCTTTTCCTTTCTTTCTCTGAAGCAAAGCCACCGCCAAGTTCACCTGCTTGCTGTTGAAGTTGAGGATGTCACCAGGGCTGGATGTACCGCCCCCCCCCCCCCACAGGATGGGTGTGGAGAATGCTTCTGAGATAAAGAAGGAATCAGGCGGCCCAGCTCAAAGCTCACTTTGCAGGCCACCCAGCTCAGATCTTCAAAGAAACTGTCGATGGAACAGGGTGGGGATGGGGACAGGGTGTCCTGTACCATGCAGGAGATTCACGTGTATATCCTTTGGACACCGTCATCTGACCGCCTGAGATGTTGCTCTGAATCTCCTGTTCCCCAGCAAGAAAGCAACTATCCGCCTCATAGGTCAAGTTCCCTTCCTGGCAGAGTGACCACAAGCAATAACAGTCATGAAAATTTGTCTCTGCTCTAGCAAAATATCTTATTCTGTGTAACGTGTGAAGAAAAGAGGTTTACCTGACACACGAGTCTGATGACTAGAAAATCCAAACAGCATGGAGCAACATTTGGTGAGGTCCCTGTGTCTGCATCACATCTCAGATGGTAGCTAACCGTGACAAGGGAAAGGGTGGAAGTGGAAGGGAAAAACCACATGAAAAAAAAAAAAAAGAGGAAATAAGAGGCTGATGAGGAGAGAAGCTTGGTTTTTTTTTGTTTTTGTTTTTGTTTTTGTTTTGTAGCCAACTCTGAGAGAACTCGTTGACTCTAGTTGTGTTACTTATTTTGTTCACTGCTCTGAGAAAACGTCTGACAGAAACAATTTAAGCAAGAAAAAACTTACTTCATTCATGACTCCAGTGGGTTCAGGGCATCATGTTGGGCAGCGTGTGGCACAGCAGAGAAGCCCGTGTCATGACAGGCCAGGTGGTGGAGAATGGGGACACTGATGGTCTGCTGGCTTGTCTTTCATCTGGAATTAAATTCAACATGAGTTCTAATGAGAACAGATCAACCCTGTCTCCACCATTGACTGATAGGGAGGTGAGTACACCATAGCCTGGGTGTGCAGGGATTTGGAAGCGGTGAATGCTTTCCCACTTACTTAGCCATTTGGTGGGGAGAGGAGCAAGCATTCCACAGCACATGTGTGGTGATCAGAGAACATGTGGATACCAGAGTCTTGACCTCGGGTCATCAGGCTTTGTAATGTTGACCCATCTTGCTGGCCCCTGGAAATGGTTTAAGTGCGATTCTTCCTCTCATGGTTGCTGTACTGACGGCTTGTGCCTCACTCAGTGTGGTGGTACTTTTCCGAGTTGGGACTTAAAAGAGAAGTCGCTGCAAGCCCCACCCCCCAAATGGATAAAGGTAGAAATGCTGAGCCAGTTCTCACCAGTGGGTTATCAGGGAAACCACAAATACAGAACCATGAGCTGAATTAACCTTCTTTTCTCTATAAAAATTACGCAGCCTTGGGTGCCCCCTTCCATTAATGGATTCACACAGTGGGGTGTGGTATGGTTTGCAACGCATGGTTCCCAGCCTGTAGAGCTGTTTGGGAACATTCCGAGGTCTAGTTAGTGGAGAGAGTTCATGGAGGATGTGCTTTGCCCAGTTTCACCCATGTCTGCTTCTATTTTCATTTTCTGCATCCTGATGTGCTACGATGGGAAAAGCAACAGCTACACTCACCCCAACCCATAGCCTGAGCCCTATGTTCTCCTCACTGAAGGACAAGGTCCCCCTGAAATCAGGAGCCAGAACAAACCCTTTCTCCATTAAGCCGCTATGTTAGGAATTCTATTACACCTGTGAGACAAATAACTAATACAGGTAAGAGGTAAGTAGCCGTGCCTGCCGTTCTGTCAGAATTACTAAGCCATAGTCCTAAGCACACAGTTCATATGTGACTTAGTATGAGTGGCTTTTTGTACATTACAGTATTGAGTAATTAGAGCCACAACCACATTAAAAATATAAAACCCATCCAAACAACCCCATCAGTTAAGAATTATGCTGAAGATATTGCACCAGTGAGTCTGAATTTGTTCATACCCAATTGGTAAGAAAGCAAAGTCAGGATCTGCACCTATTTCTGTCTGGCACTATAGCGCAAAACCTTTTCCAGGACACATCATGTCGCCTCAACAAGATCGTCTCTATGCCCAGACGAGTTCTCCTCAGGAGTGATGGCCCCTGTTGCAGAAGTTCCCAATGACTCCCAGCAGTTTTAGACACACAGAGGTGGTAGTATTCAGAGAAAGTACCTGACAATTGCTGCCTGTACCTGCTGCTCTACAGAATCCCACAGTCTCCTTGAACTCTAGACTATTCAAAAGCTTGGGTTCCCTTGGTGGTCTAGAAAGTCCATGCAATTCTTCCTGTAAGGGTACTCCTGGGCACCTTTGCTCTGGGCATCACATAGCATCCCCCTACTGAGGTTTTTGCTGTACCCTGAGATCTTGAGAAGATGTCAATATGCACATCCTACCTGCTCTTCCAATAGCCTTGCTCAAAGTCAGCATTTCATCCATGCTTGTCAAATGAAGGTGTCAAATTCCAAGGTCAGTGATTCTGTAGAGTGCTGGCTTTCCTATTGGTCCCGCTTTCTTCCTCACTGGCCATCTCCATCACCTTCGTTGAGGACCTAAGGGTAAACTGAAAGAGACTATTGTACTCTGGAAGTCAATTGTATCTCAGTGGCTGGTACCTACCTTGTCTGTAATCTCCTGCCTTGATCTCCTAGCTCATGTCCTCATGCTTGTTCTCTCTGTCCAGTGCCTGGATCCATGATCTAAATACAATTCCATAAACTGATCCCCTTGCTAGATGTCTCCATCCACTTGACCTACAATATACTCTTGAAGACACCTGGTATCTCGTGACTATCTGTAAGGCACCTCCCTCTTTTGAATACACTGCTTAGCTGCATATTCCCAGCCCTCCTTCCATAGTATCTTGGATGGTTCTTCAAGCTACCTAACAAGGGGTTAGTATCTCTGGGCTCTGAGAGGTCAAAATTCCCAAGATAACATTCATAGCCAAGTCATCAGATTCTCTAAAGCAAGAATGCAAGAGTTAAAACCCTCCTCAATAAGGCACTTACTTCTTCTTTCTAAGAGCATCCTTTTTCCCACCTTGGGTCCAGGACACAGGCCTACATAGAAATAAAGGGACATTGTATCACCAAAAGTAGACCAAAACACCTTTTCTAAAGAGGAGAACATTAATGATATAAAAATCTAATCACAGAATTATACATAAAAGATACCTGGTGAGTTATGGGTTGAAATAACTGATTACATAATAAAAATAATAAAGTGACAAGGAAATGACAAGAGAAACAGCTCTGAGCAAAGAAAAAACATGGGTAGGTGCAGAGTCAGTCAAATGGGTCATAAAAGTGCAGAGTCGGGCAAACGGGTCATAAACGCCTTTCGTTAGTTAAGTAGCCTTGAGACATCCAGCTTCTCTGAACTGTCTTCCTGGAGTATAACCTAAGCCCACAGTAGCATTTACCTCACATGCATATAGAATCAGTGTGTGCATGATTCTATATATGATGCAAGCTCTTCAATGATGCTTGTTTTGGAGACTAAAGAAGGGGGAAAAGGAAAAGACAGAATAAACAGTAGATAGAACATGAGAAAACACTTTTTTTTTTTTTTTTTGGAAAAACCATCCCTATGCAGTCAGTGCATCTTTGGTTCAGATAGGCTGTCAACCATAAGGGCCCTCAGTTACACCTACACGTGAATGAAGGAGAAAGACCATAAAGCACAATTCGCTGTGCAACTGATATGTTCCCCTGGCCAATAGAGGGCACAAAGTCCCCAGAAGATGCAGACCCTCCGAACACTGCTCTTCCCCTAGAGGCCAGCTCATGTGTCTAAGCCAACTATGCTACCTTTTTACCAAGTACATTTCCAGGACTACCTGCTCTGTTTTTGCTGACATATTAATCCTTTTCCTGAATATGTATACTGTCTAACAGAAGGAGTATCTGGTATTGAGAATTTTGACATTGATTGTAAGTCCTTGCTTTAAATATATACTATCCCTCATCCCCTTGTACACTGTGGAAAGTATGCTGACATTACATCCCCAGTAGCTCTGCATGATTTTTACCACTTAAGAAAATTTACCCTTGTTTGGGGTCTTTCTATTAGCCCTGAAACTTACATTATTAAAGCCATGGAATGTGTTGAATGAAAATGCATTTCATTAAGGAAAGTTTCTATGACATTAGTGGTTAATTAACTTGTGACCGAAATAGGTGGTTGAGTTGATTTTTTTTTTTTTTTTTTTGAGGCTAAAAAGGATCTCACATTTTAGAGGCACAACTAAGCATAAACTGGTGTTTATAATTGCATGCTAGCCCTCACATTCTAACTCCATAAAGAACTTCATTAGACTGTTACCTTTAACTAACATGGGACCCTGGATTTTCACTGCTATAAAGGTCAAACACATTTGTTTATGTCTTTCTCATTGTCTAGTTACCAAAAACGCACTCTTAGTACCTTCTTTTCTGCTATATCCAAGTTTAAAATGCTATATGCCCTCAACTTAACTTCCTGCACGTGGGGATATAGGCTGGGCTCTCATTCCAGACAAGATATAAGATGATATTTCCAAAAGGCTTCTAGGATGAGCAAAAGGGAAATGTCCCCTTGGTCCCTTAGACATATTCCTAGAGTCACTGATTTTTCTTTTTCTTTTTTTTTTTTTTTTTTTTTTTTTTTTTTTTTTTTGAGCCATGTCTGCATTACTAGGGACAAACACTAAGGTGAAGCCAGAACCCTGAAGTCGATCAGGCAAAACTGAAAGTGTTTGGGATTCAGATTGGCTAGCCTTGTGGTCCAAATCATGCAAATGAATGTTCAGTTTTCCCACTTGAATGGCAATTTCTTGTCCAGTGCCAGCCTTGCCCCATTGTACCATCTTCCTTCAGTGGCATGGACCACAAGCTCTCCTTGTACCCTTTTTCTATCTGGAGCAGGTCTTTGTGTTTAACATCCTGTAGTATCTGTGATGTCTTCTATGCCCTGAAACATCAAAAGGGCAAATATCTGCGATTCCCATTTCTACGTGGAAAAAAATCAACCTCAGCAACATACAGTTTACTGGGATCCTTCTGTGGCATCCTCAGAGCCTTGTCCTAAAGACACAGAGCCTGGGCCCCAGCTATGGCAGGTCCACTGGGCTCCAACTGAAAGATTCTAAGCTCTTCCTTAAAGCAGCTTGGTGTTTACGTGCATGCTCCTCTGTGAATTGATGTGTGAGTGAAATTACCTCAATCACCAAGCTCCAGACCACTGTTGCCATCTGAGAATGTGATAGTGGTGGTCCAGTTCTGCTATTTAGTCAAGTGTGACTGTAGCAAAGAGACAGGCTCTGAATTCTTTCTTTAAATGTTAAATACAGTATAAACCAAGCTCATTTCTATTCCAGTCCCCACCCCCAAAACCGAGAAATGTGTTGGCCCTTGTCAATTCACTGTGCAGGCTACTTACCTGAGACCTTCCCTGTCTTCCACTAGGACAGGGGCTCTCCTCCATGCCCCATACTCAGGGCCACTCAATACTCCACTCCCAACACATGGCACTCAGCCATTCATGTCTAATCCAGAGCTTCTCCTCATTTGGACACTGATGCACTGTGCACAGTGCTACCCACCCCTTTCACAGTGACCACTGTACCTACTCATCAATGTTTCAGCTCTTCCTCCTCCATCTATAGAGAAGCTAGATGGAGTTTTCTTTAAAAAAAAAAAACCTGAATTCACCTAATTTCTTTAAACCATCCATCAAAAAATGAAGTCTATTCAGGACAATAATGCAAGTAGAAGACCTAAAACTACAGAACTTCTAAAAAGAAACATAGAAGAACATTGTTGCAGTGTCAGAGTGAGGCAAGAATTTCTTAAGCAGGGTGAAAAAAAAAAAAAAACCAGCTCCTGAACAATAAATTGATGCCTTATCCTCCAAAATACAAAAACTTCTCTTTGATGCTTGAAAAGCAGAAGAAGAGAAGGAGGAAGGGAGAAAAGATGGGGAGAAGGAGGGGGGAGAGAGAAAAAAATAGAGAATCAGCAAAGCACACATCTACATTAAAAAAAAAAAAAAACTCTGAAACTCAATAATATGAAAACAACCCAAAAGAAACATGATTTGAACAGATGCTTCACAAAATAATGGACAGGCACAGCAAGTAAGCATGTGAAAAGTGCCTATAAGTAAAATGCAAATTAAAATCAGGAAAGACATAGCACTGTGTGCTACTATGGATAGCTAAAACTGAGAAGACTGGCGAGCAAGTCAGAAGAATGTGGAGCAATGGGGACAGTCCTGAGATTTGGTTCAGATGTAAATGGTATAATTACTTTGAACATAATTTGGCAGTTTCTGATAAAAACATACCACAAGACCTCTCTGTTTTGCTTAGCTGTTTACCCAAGGGAAATGAAAACTTGTGTTTCCACAAAAGGCTTTTCACAAAGAATTCTAGCAATTTTATTCTTAATTGCCTAAAACGGAGACTGACCCAAATTTCTCCTGACCAGTGAAAGAGTGAACAAACTGATGTACACCCACACAGCGGAGTATTTATCTGTATTTTAAAGGGAACAAGGTATAAATTTGGGACACAACACAGGTGAATATCAAGTGTGCTGTTCAGAGTTACTTTTTGCACTATTCCATCCACCTTCAACAGCAAATCCACAAGGTCAGAAAGCAGGTGGGTGGTTGCCTGATGTGGGGCCCAGGGGGTGGGGTAGGGTGGGGGTTGACTGCAAGGGTGGGGTATGAAGCAACCTTTTGGGGTCAATAATGTCCAGTATCTTTACTGGTTACACAACTGTGTACCATTCTAAACTCCACAGCATGTACTTTTTACAAACAGTGAAGTTTCCCGTCAGCAAATTGTTTCAACAGATAAAACTCAAGGTATATTTTTCAGTGGTCCCGTGTTTTGCTTGCTTTGAAGTGTTTTTTTTTTTTTTTATTCTAGCTATTTAAGAAACGGAGAGTTTTTATTAAGATGTCAGAAAACAGAGTTATATAGACAGTCCAAAGGACATTATAGTATCCCAAGCCTAGAAGATAAGACTAGCGGTTTCTGTTTGAGTCTACCAAGCCCCATTCTGTGGTCCTCACTTGGTCTCCTTTGTCCTGACCTCCAACAGTTCCATCCATAATCCCAGGCATAGCATCTGATTGTTCAGCTCCTCACTCTGTCCACTGTCTAACACACCTAGGAAACAGAAGCCTTGGTAAAAGTGCTATCCTCATTTGTCAGAGATCAAGAAAGCCAGATGACTTGGGGAAACCATAGCACCCATTACCTTCTGGTGTCTTTAGGTTAAATGCAAAATGTCTGACCCTGATGAGTGAGGTCTTCCTTATCCTTCCAGCCTTGACTCAGCCTCACCCTCCTGTCCTCCAGCTGCAGCTCCAGCATTCTGTGAGCAAATGTACCTACGAGGTACTTCTCCCCAAAGGAGCCAAGTTTTTTCTCAGCACAGTTCTGAGATACAGGATTCTCCCTGGGCCTAAAGGCTGTTTAAATTTCCTCTTTGCCTTATCTTCCCAGTTTGAGATTCTAGACTCTATATGGTCACTGCCACAGCCAGAAAAAAAAAAACCTAAACACCACTGGAGTATTCCTTTCTACTCTGGAGAAAGCTGTGCATCTCTGGCTTAAATAGTTCAGTGGCCTGAAGAATTGTGACTGCTCATATTCATGTATGCACAATAGGTTAAAAAAAAATGCAGATCAAGTTGGCCCTTGAGACTCGTGACTGTAACCTCAGCACACTCAGACGCTGAGGAAGGAAGATCCGGAAACAGAGCGAACCTATGAAGGTAACTAATGTAGAGACCAGTAGGATGAATAATCTTACAGGGTTGCCGGGTCAGCCACTATGTTAGAATTTGTGCCCCCATGTTTTTAAACACCTTAGAAAAACAAGGGAAGACTTTTTTGTGGGTTTTTAAAAATGTTGTTGTTGTTGTTTGGCTTTGCTTTGGGATTCATGGCTTCATAGGATTCTACCCACCGTGGCAGGGAAAGCATGCAAGCTCTTATCATGGTGTTCAGAAAGGAAAAAGAGATGGGATGAGAACCACATACCTTTAAAGTTATATGTCCAGAGACTTACTTCCAAATCCATTTGGGTTCCATCTCCTGAGTGTCCACCACCTCCTGAAACAGCACCCCTGCTGAAGATCAGTGCTCAGTATGGGAGCCTAGAAGAGAGACACGACCATGAGCAGCAGCATTTCCTACACAAAGCATACCATCCTGTGATTTTCTTATGACTGCAGATCACTCGCTGACCCACCAGGGTGTTCTGTTGGACTGTCCTCAGCCTCGCTGGTCTCTGATTCCCAGCTCTGCCTTCTAAGCTATGCCAGAATGCACCATGTGCAGTGGAAATGGAGTGGCAAGACTAGCATCTGTCCGGATGCCATTTGCCCTCCATGCTTTCCCTCTGCCAAAGCTACTGGCAACATTTGAGAGGATGCCTGGGGCTGAGAGATCACTCTGTTTGCTACTCCATTCGTTTACACTACTGGAGACATTCGTTTGTCTATTATTTTTCCACTTAGTGCCCTCTATGAACGAGCAGCCCCCCCTCCCCTGCCTGCAGGACACTAGCAAAAGGTACATAGTTACCACTGACACTATTCCTACAATCAGCAAGGGAGACAGATGTTAATCAATTCATTACTAATTTAAAATAGGAGTCTATCAGATTCTCTACTTTCAGCTGAATGAGGCTCCTGAAGTTCATGTTTGGATAATGGCATTCCTCACTACTAGGGAATCCTGTTTCCTGCCTTGACACCCAAGTCTAGTTCATTCATATAGTACCCCTTTGGGAAGTCTGTGAACTTTGAAGCCATCCTGCCTTGGCCAGGAGGCTGGGTTCTCCCATCTTATTTATAGACTGCATAACCTTACAACATGTGTGTTTGTCAACCTTTTGTAAGGGAATATGTGAGCAGGGGGTATTGAGAGTCTGCAGATGGGGTGGTAGTTACATAGCCTGCCCACAGAATTGGCTGGGACCTCCACACTGGGGCTAATCATAGACGCAATGCCACAGCGAGCACGATAAGGCCATAACCTTGGTTCAGAACAGTATGGGCTCTACACACTGAGGTCTACAGGGAAGCAGGAAATGTGGGAATGAGGACCTGTGCAGGCTTTGGCACCAAGAAAATGCTTGATATCTGTCTCCATACCATTCTAGTTAGTAGTAATGGCTAAAAACAGATTCAACTTTTTTCCATAGATCACTGGACTGGTCTTGTAAGGAAAAACAATGCTCTAAATTATCAGATAAATTGACAAAACTAAAATCTGAACCTAGATTAAATAAGAATATCAGTATAAATCTGTGGATTTGAAAAGTGTGTGGTGGTTATATAAGAAAGTTTCTCTGTTCTTGGGACGGCTACATCAATATGCAGAGGGCTGAAGGGTCCATGGTATTTGGAACTTACCAAGAAATCGATTCAGGGGGAAAAAGTATTGCGAAAGCATGTAGAAACTTTCAAACATCTGTAAAAGTTCTTTGACCTGCCAGGCTTTGTGTCTGCTGCGGTATGGATCGCTGGTGGGACCCCGCAGGAAAGCTGCAAAGTTTAAAGCAAAACAACTCGGGAGAAGTTAGTCCAGCTTTCTCCGCTTTGGTTTGCTTTTGAGTCCTTTGTCTACAAAAGAGTTCTTGTGTTCCTTTCCCCGCGAATCTAAGATTTATTCACACCATTTTCTCTGGATTTTCACCTTGTGGGTTTCTGAGTTTGGACCAAATGGCCAAAAACAAGACTGAGTGTTCAGTTATAGGAAATGAAAAACTTTTCATTGATTACATCAGTCTGAGGTCGGAAAAACCACTGTTAGAAGCAAGAGGTACAGAACAGAGCTCAAAAAGAGCGTTGGGACAATACGCACAGCTTTCAAATCCTTGCCCCATACTCACTCCCAGCGTCTCCGACCTTATGGAAGTTACTTCTTGGAGTTTTAGTCTGTCTCTCTACTCTCTACAGTTGTTCCAGGAACAACCTCAGAGGCCAGAGTAAGGGAGAAGTAGGACTCATGAATGTTTCACACCACGTGTCTGCTCAACGACGGTGATTTACGGTTGGAGCTGCTTTTTACAACGCCAAAGACCCAAGAAAAAAAGGTGTAATTATTGGTATCCTAACTGTACTAGAAAAACGACACAACACAGACATTAAGAATTATTTCGAAGGGGCTGCTTTACATTAACTTTAGAAAACGGGTATGGCCCGTTTGGGCATTACTTTCAGGAGGGCCCCACTTCAGAGGTAAAGGACACGAGGCTTGCTCGGCGGCCTCAAGAAAACAATGAAGGGCCTCTCGGGCTTCCTTCCATGGGCTACTCACACGCAGCTGGCGAAACTGAGGCTGAGAAAGGTGAGGCTCGACCCGACCCGCCGTGAGCAAGCCCGAGTTTCCTTCTCCAGGACCGGGAGTGCCCACGACGGTGTCGGGCGGCCTCAGCCCGGGAAGAATTTGAACTGTGCGGTTCGGGAGTACTTTCTGAGTTTCGAACAATTCGCTTACGAATGGCCCTTTGGGACAGGTCCGGTCGGTCTTCCGCCGGCGCGGCCGCGCACCGGGGCGGTGGCGTGGCGCCGGGGGGTCCCGCGGGCTGGGAACATGGTGGGCGCGCGCTGGCCCTGGCGGGAGCATCGCGCCACGCCAACTCCGCGGCCGCTGGGCCCGCGCCCCCCGCGCCACGCCCTGCGCCCAGGCCGCGGCTCCTCCCGCGCTGGCGGCCGCCGAGCGGTCCGGGCGGCGGCGGGAGGAGGAGCAGGAAAAGCGGCCGGGGGAGGAGGCGGAGGCGGAGGCGGTGGCGGAGGCGGGGAGGGCGGGCGGGGCCCGAAGAGTTTAAAGCCCATCGAGGGGGTGGGGAGACCGGGAGGCGGCAGGAAGGGAAGGGCGCTGCGTCCAGTGGCGGGCGGGATTCGCGTTCCGAGACCCACGGGAGCACGAACTTTCCTCGCATCCTCACGCGCACAGCGACCGGGACCGTCCAGTGTCCGTCTTTGCCTTCGGGTACTTCGCAGACGACCGTGCAAAGTGTGGCCGGCGGCCACGCGGAGGCGGCGAGGAGCTGCGCGGCAGGTAGGAGTTAGGCGGGGAACAGCGGCAAGTTACTTTGTGGTCCGCGCCTCGCGGGGCCCGGCGGCCGGGCGGGTCCCCGCGCCGTCATTGTCTGCGCTCTGGCCGCCCGCGGCCCGGGACGCGGGGCCCCGCGAGGCGCGGTGGGCGGAAGGGCGTCGCCTCGGGGGGCTGGGGGCTACGGCGCCCCAGGCCCTTGGCGGACGGCGAGGGGTGGCGGGACGGGACGGCGGGTGCACCGCCTGGACGCCCCACGGGGTTCTCCCCTGAGCTCTAAATCCTCGGGGGGAGGTGCGGGGCCCGGGCAACGCATTCTTGAACCATCTTGTCAGACGGCGGCGGCTAGGGGCTGGGGCGGGGGCTGCGGTCAAGGCCGCGCTTCGAGGGCCACCCGCTCCCGGGGGCCGACGCCCTAGAGGGTGGGCGCCCAGGCGCCGCTGGAGCGGCGGGTGCCCCTGCTGCGCCCCGGGCCTCGCCGCGCGCGCCAGGCGGGCCGGGCTGCGGTGCCAGACACTCCCAAGTCCCAAGCGAGCGCGGCCCAGGAGCGGACCGACGATCTTTCCCTCCCCCCCAACCCCCACCCCTTTCTTTCTTTGGGTCTGTTAGTGGCCCCGCTACCCGTCGCTGGGGCCTAACACCAAGTTTGAGGGCTCGCGAACTAGCAGCCCGCCAGCGGTGGAAACGTGATAAGAGCGGTACGGTTTGCAGAAGGAAATTTCTGATGCAACTCTCCGCCTTTGCTGATTGCCTCTCCAAACGCCTGCCTGGCGAGGGCCTGCAGCATGTGCGTTATGGAAATTAGGGTATTCATTACTTTTTTAAAATTGTATTTGCCTCTTCATAAAATTGGAAGAAACCCCGCGAACTTCTTTTTCGTTTGCTTTGACCGAAACTAGGTAAAGCAGGAGAGCCACAGGTGATTTTTACAAGGCCTTGGTTCTTTGGGATGTTTTTGAAAAACTTTTCTTGTAACTGTTTCATTCAAGAGATGTAAAAAAAAAAAAAAAAAAAAAAGTCCAAAACAAGTAGCATTCGTGAGTAAATATGTGTTATTGCACAACTTTCTCTTTGCGGCTGTTTGAAAGGCCAGGCCCAGAAGACTTTGTTTCAGAAAATGCTGATTCAGCCATTTGGAGCCCCTGCGTTTCAGAAATGGTGCTCAATTTAACGTTTCGCTCAGCTTTACCAGAACTCCGGTCGTTAGCTCGCCTGCGGGCACAAACTAGGGCTCACACTTTAGTGAGGTTCATATTTTACAGAAGTGGACCTCGAGTTCTGGATTTCTGCAGCCGAGGGAATTGTGTAAGGCGATGGATGAAGAGTCTCAGGGCATTTCACCAAGAGCACTGTGATCAAATGCGCTCCCAGGAACAATTCTTGCCTGCTAAATTTTTGTGTTTAAAAATAAAAAAAAAACTTTAGAAACACTGAACACAGTTTTTTGAGTTTTACTGGGAATATTTGAAAGAGGCACAGGCCAGTCCCCGCATTGCAGGGAGGGAATTTGAGGACAGAGTTACAGCCCAGCAGGCATTGCCGTAACTGAGAAGTGTAGCCACTGATACTTAGGTAGCATTTCGAAGTTTACAAGGCGCTTTCAAAAAGCCCTGTTGCTTTTTATCCACTTTGGAGCCCCCACGGCCCCCATTTTACAGGTCTGGAAACCAAGGCTCAGGAGGTTAACTGGTACGCCTGAGGCCATACCAGCTAACAAAGGACAAAGCTCTCAGAGACCCCCTGAGCTTTCCACGTCTGCATAAGCACGTCCACTTCTGGAAGAAAGGGTGTGGAGGAGGGACACCCTTCCCGACACACAGCAGAGCAAATGGAGGCCGGGGCCTGGTTTTTTAGACCAGTCGCCTCCAGCCTTCCAAGATTAATGCCACGTAGGCCAAGCAATTATCACCGTTTAGTCTTTACACTTGCGTACTCATTTATTTTGAGAAGAAACTTCAATGTTGATGAAATCACGAGTTTGTTATGCTAACTTTGTTCATTGTAATTAAAATTAAAAAGCTGTGTACCACCTAAGTCATTTATTGTGCATTACTTGTGGCCTGTGTTGCTTTTGAGTAATGTTGGGTTGGTCCAAGTGGATTTTGTTGGTGGGCTAGGAAACCAGAAAGCGGGTCAGATTTTTTTATATTTTTGGGTGGGGGGACTAATTATCTAGGACTTCATATGGTGGCTACTGCCATTCTTGGAAGCCAGAGCAGCCGAATCTGACCAGTCAGCCTCCACTGGACAACAAGAACGAAGTCAGAACCAAAGATCTAGCTCAAAACTTAAGATATTGCTGATCCCGCTGGGCCAGAGGCTTTGGAAGCCTAACTTTGGTTGAACCAAGACCACCATGTGTCTTTAGCTCATTTTAGAGCTGTACAAATTCTTGGTTGAGGTATCTTTTAAAAAAAAAATAGTATTTTATAAATGGTATAATGAATGTATTTGCTTAAAATTTTGTTCAACGTGTTAGAAACTACAGGATAGTGGCAGGGTGCAATTGCCGGTCTATGGAGGCTCAGCCCTAACTGTCGGACATTTCAGTGCTGGCACCTTCATAGGAGGGGGGAGCCTGCACATAAGCCAGTGTCTGTTTCTCAGTCCGTTAAAACAACATGGAGGGCAGGCGAAGCAGCTCAGTATAGAGCCATGAGGAGGCCTTGGCTTTTACTCCAGCACCAAATCCTCCTCCCTGCAGAAATTTCCCTCATGAAAACCTACAGCAGTATGGAGTTTGGGAGGAGAAAATCTGACTTGCTTTTCATTTAGGTTGTTGGTCACATGTTCAAATTCAAATCTTATCCGTTAGTAAAGCTGTTCTTGATTTTTTTTGGGGGGGGGGTCCATTTTCTCTTCCCCCTTTTTTTTTTCCTTTTTTCTTTTCTTTTTTTTTCTTCTTTTCTTTTCTTTTTCTTTTTTTTTTGGGGGGGGGGGCTTTTACCCAGCATTTTATTTTTTCTTGCCTGTAGAAGTTTATTTTTCTCCTCTTTTTTGGCTTTTTGATTTTGATGTTCCATCAAAGTCACAGACTTTACAGTGTTCAGAAACTGAACTTCTCTTCAACAAAGACATCTGTTGTGTCTTCAGCTTCATCCTAAAGCTGTAGGAATTTTTTAATTTTTATTTTATTTTATTTATTGTTTGTTTCTTCAGAAGTTTTTAGAGAAAAATCTTAGAGCATGGATTTCTATCTCATTTTTGAATACAAGGATTTAAAGCTAGGTGTTTCCCTGTAAGCACTGTTTTGGCTGCATCCTACAAAGTTTGATATTATTATTATTATTATTATTATTATTATTATTATTATTTGTAAAATTCTAGTTCAGAAATATGGGAGAGTGTGAGGGAAATTCAAGGCAGTCAAGTTACCTTGTAGGGCTTGGCAAAGGGGTGCTTTGGGATTTGGGGTATATTCTTTAGGGTTTGCACACTAATGAAAAGGCAGATTGATAGCTCCCTTATAAAAATGGAGTGGAAAAAAATGGCATGATTGTTCCTTTTGAGATATCAACCATAAAACCATTTTCTAGAGTTATCAAAAAAGCATCTGAAAAATAGAGATGAGTGCCTCTGTTTTCTGCTTTGGAGGTGAACAATAGGAGGTGTTGTATCCCCCCCCCCCACCCCCAGTGCTAGAATATTCTTTATTTTTAGCCATTTACTTCTCATTAGATTTTGGAGAGAGTTTTCCTTGATTGTTCAGATCCTAAATTAGAGGCACTTGTTATTTGATCTGAGCCCTGCAGAGCAGAACCTCCTGTTGCTCACATCTACTGGGCAATAGGAGTATGTACTTGGAGGAATTGCCTTTCTCACCATGGCACCTCCTTTATGATTTGCTTGACCGGCAATTCCTTTGTGCCTCTTGGTTCTACAACTTACTACCTTTGTGAGCCTGAACAAGTTAACTAACCCCATTTGTGGAATGGAAATCTGTGGAATAACATAAACTCACGAGGTACAAGCTCAGATGGGCTAAAAGTTGGTGTCTATAAAGGAATGTCTAGTTTGCAGGCATAGGAAGCCTACCACATTTGTCTTCAGACTCTAAAGATTTGCATCTGGACTCCATGGAGGCTTTTATCCCAGCCGGGACTCAAATGAGCACGTACACTTATCCTGGACATGCTGACCACGTCCCCAGGGAGTGGCTGCAGCCCCATTCCAGGGCTGTGCTGGTGGGCAGCCCCACCTCTCACTGACTTCCTTGCAGGGGTTTTGAGCCAAGTAATTAGGCCTGGGTAACTGCCATTAACAAGGCGCTCCTAAAGCACATGGCACAGAAAGAGCTCTGTTGGTCCTTATCACCTTGCCATCATTGTCAGCCCAGCTAATGCTCAGTTGGAGGCCTGGGATTCTCACTAGCTCCTCCAGGGCAGGTAGAGCTGCAGAGTACTCTGTTCTCTGGCTGGTCCAGTGTGATCCCAGGTGCTCTCTGGTGGCTCTGTATAAGCCTCTGGCGCTAGGAAAACCACGCTGGATACCTACAGGTCCTTCCTACCCCACCTCCCACCCCGCACCCGGTCCTAACAGACTTGAACGGGAAAGGTGACTTAACCACACAAACTGCCTTCACTTGTGTGATTTGTAGGGATTTTTGGCTTGCTTATTTTTAATCTTTTCTCTCAAAGTGCTGGGATCAAATTTAGGACTTTGTACATGTTAAACAAGTGCTCTATCATAGAGCGATAGCCCTAGACCTCATGTTAACATTGTAAAGGATGTTCATGGGAAAGTTTACAGCTAAGATACTCTGCTGTATAAAAGCCTTTATGTTTGACCATCTACAATCTAACTATCAGAAATCACAAATCTGAAAGTTTTTGAGTGGCAGCTTAATACTTTAACAAATGGACATTCATTCCAACTCTGTGAAACTTATTTTAAGCACTACACTGTTAAAAGTGTAATATGAAATTATCTATAGACAGATTCACTTATGTTAGACTTGTATCTCTCCCCTAAGATATCTCATAGCTTATTTGTATATAAATATTCTAAAGTCCAGAACTAGCCAAACAAACAAGCAAATAATCCCCTGCCTACCAAATTTTAAGCCATTAGCAATACTTTTAAGCTCCAGGAAACTCATAACAACCAAGAGCTACTATGAGTAGAGTAGAGCAACTTTTAAGTTTAGTTCTTTGCACAGTTCCTTTGTGCCTGAGGACAATGTCCTGCACTGAATCTGGAGCCTGCTTAGGAGTTCTGCTACCAAGACAGCCTTTGTTTTGGGGTATTGGGTAGGAGGCAGAGCCAGGTGATTCTGGAGTCTTCAGAGTGTCCCTGTGAGCTGGCTCACCCAAAGCCTGTAGTGCCGTCTTTCCACCTTGGCATCTAACAGGCCAGCCCAGGCCGTGTGGTGTGCTTTTCCCTGAGAGCCTACTGTTTGCCAGTTCTAGGGAGCTGCTTGCTCTGTTTTGATGAAAACTGTGTGGATCTTACAGAAACCACTCCAGGGTGTTCCTAGAGGGAGAGGAAGTGCTGTGTGCTGTGCTGTGCACTTCTTATTGTGCTCACTGGGTACCGGAGGAGGGAGAAGGTGGCAAAAAAGAGTGCCTCCCTTCCTTGTTGGATCATCCTTAGATAGCATGTAGTGCCTGGCCCTTTTCTGTACTTTGTAGCCTGAGGGGCTGCAAGTGGACACAGGCTGAGGCACTGTCCCTGGCGCCATGGATTACTGTGTAGAGAGACACAGGCTCAATTCCTCAGTTATCAGATCAGAGAGAGTGGGTTGTTTTGTGTTTGGGGTGTGTGTGTGTGTGTGTGTGTGTGTGTGTGTGTGTGTGTGTGTGTGTTTTATTGGAATGATAGATAAGCCATTAGTAGCTTAAACAAAGTTAAATTATTGTTCAGAAACTAGCCTTAGCTGCAGTCCCCCATGTTTGCTTTCATCAACACCCCCCACCCCCGTCTCCTTCCTGGAGCTCAAGTTTTCACAGTTTCTTTGTGAAGATTTTGCCTTGTTGTTCTGTCCTGCTTACCTTGGTTTTCTCGGTGTTTCTGTTGGCCACATAAGGAATATGCAGAGTGGGGACAGTCCCATAAGTGCCACTCCCATCTCTGGGAATATAGTCTACACTGGAAATTTTGTCATCAACTTATAGGACATTTTACTTTTTGCTGTAATTGTTTTTGCTCAGGTATTTTAAGTCATTAGCACTTCTAGTCACACACCCCCCAATATACATATATCATACCTTGTGGTTGCATTAGGCAATTTCTCCCCTTTTTTGGGGGGAGGGGGAAAGGGGGGAGTTTGTTTGGCCAGTATTTTGTTTTGGTATCCTCTGGCCACACCTGTCGTCCCTGGAGGCTCCCAGCACACTGTACATCAACAGTTCTGAATCTTCCTTCTGCATCATCCTTAATGTGGCCTCTGCTTTTCTCATGAATCTCACAACCTTTTTGGTTTTTGTTTTGTTTTTTTAATTTCTTGGTTTATTAAATCTAATGGAGATCACTCTACATCAGCTTTTCTCAAAAGAGATGCCTTGTATGTGTGAAATGCCTTTAATTCTAGCCTCATTTGTTGAACAAATTTCTAAATTTCAGTTCATTTTCCCTCAAAGGGTTGAACCCAGCTACTGTTGTAGGGCAGCCAAAAACTGAAAATGAATCTCATTTTATTTTTAATTTTTTTGTATGAAAAAATACCAAAGTGTTTGTTTTGTGGAATGGTGGTGCTTTGGCTTGGTTCTTGTCTCTGGACATTTTTAGGTATTCTCTTTGGACATGTGACCTGGCGGAATCAGCAGGGTAAGTTGAAGACTGTTTCAAGCGAGATTTGAAAAAAGCAAGTTTTTTTTTTCAAGTCTTGGACAATTGAATCAGTTCTTTTTAATTTCTTTCCTTTATTTTCCAAGAGTGGTGTTTGTTTGAGTTTTTTTTTTCTTAGCCTTCTGGACTTGATCTCTGGTGATTGAACCCAAGCTTTCACTCACGTGAGGTAAGTACTGCACCAACTGCGCTTAGGGCCCTGGATAGATCTCTTATTAAAGTTTTGGTTTCAAGTTCTATATCTGTTGTGGGGCTTTAGGTTTTGGATAATATCATTATTTTTACCTTTAACCTTTCTATTAGCTATAATTTGTATTTTCATTTTTAACTTCAAAAGTCCTCTTTATTTCTTTTATTTGTTGTTATATTGGGAGTTGAATTCATGGTTTTGTACATTCTGCACAATAGCTCTGCCCCCAGCTCTCTATGAGTGTGTTTTATAGTAGTATCTGAGCAGTTTGAGGTCCAGAATATACTTGAACACAGTGGGCACAGCTTTTCTACATGGCCCCTAGCATCTGCCATGATGCTAACTCACACAGTAGATGGGTAGATTTCTTTTAGCCAGTTCACCTGAACAAGCATACTTTTTAAATAGCATAACATTTCAGTGTCATTGTGCAATATTTTGTTATTTCATTAAGAAATAGTAATTTTAAAAGCTTTTCCATCATAGTTTCTTCTCATTGACATTTTAATTTTATTTGCCTTCTTTACATCCGACTTTAATGGGAAGCAGAGAGGGCCTAAAGAGATGGGTCAGAAGCCACCATGAAACTGAGGGGAGCTGAGGGGAGCAGCAGGGTGGCACTGGCTTGAGCTGATTATGAAGCTGAAGTCCAGTGTTGTCTCTCTCATCAAAACCTCTTGCTGTGGCCAGCTAGTGCTCCATTGATGCCTAGAGGGACTGAGTAGACAGGGCAATGTTTCTTGTGTACTCTGTAGAGCACCAGGGTGTAGTGGGAGAAGAAGTTCTGGAGCGGTACTGGATAGACAAAATGGTGGACAGGTCCCAGGGAGGCTAAATCCCCTAGCTTACCCATGGAAAGCTAGAACAGCTTCTGCCCCTGCTGTAGGACCCCCTTTCTCATTTTAGAGACTTTGTAAGGACCTATGAGGCTCCTTCTGTTCTTCCATTTGAGAAGCCTGTGGAGCCCCCATATAAATGGTGGCTTTAACTGAGCCTCTGTCTCAGCGTGTGAGGCACCCCTGATATCTGTATCTTCAGAGTTTTCTCCACAGCTCTGAATGGGATGGGGCTTTTGAACTTTTACTAGATCTATTGTTTCTAGTCTGGGACTAAATGCTTGCCCATCCCTGCTTACTCCTGTTCAGTGACTTGCCCCACTGCCTCTGGAAAAGTCTGTTAAGGAAGGGGGTGAGAACCCTAGGTCTAACTATTCCTTAAGACCTCCAGTGCTAGGCAGGCACAGTGGCGAATACCTATAATCCCAGCACCCAGGAGGATATCTGTGAGTTCAAGGCCAGCCTGGTCTATGAAGTGAGTGTAGGACAGCCAAGCCTACACAGAGAAACCCTGTCTCAAAAAAAAAAAAAAAATGAAAAAAAGAAAGAAAGAAAGAGGAAAAGAAAAGGAAAGAAGGGGGAAAAAAGAAAGGGCAAGCCTTCAGTACTTATTGTTTTGGAATCTGCCTTTTTTATGTTTTCTGGAGTAATGGTGGTTTTCACTTCTGAGATTTTTGGCCTTCCACTGACTATATCAAATTTCATACCTGTTTTCCAGTTAGATTTCAGCTACTAAGCATTTGATAAGTCAGTTACCTCTTATCAATTGGCTTTGATGTCACAACTGAACAAGAATAGGTGTCCAATATGTTAGAAGGCAGAGAAGTGGCGTCTCTGGATTCCTCCTCACTCATCATTAGACTGTCCCCCCCCACCCCCGCCCCACCACCACTTTTTTTTTTTAAATAGAGAAGTATAGAGGCTGGGCTCTTTGTCCTATGTGACCTGCTCTTCTGGGCCAGGAGGTTTTAGGGCAGGTGTCATGTTCAGATAGAGGAGTTCTCCCATCCCTACCCCCATCTCTGAGCAGCCAAGCAGGGAGGCCCGGGGACACCTAAGCCACCTATATGAGTTGATGTTCAAACTGAACATAATCCTAGAAGCCAGATTTTCCCTCCCTGGCCTGTGTTCTGAGCTTAGGCATGAGCCTAAAGTGTGTTCTTTCACTTCTGCAATCTCAGACTCGGCTTCTGTCTGTCATTTTGTCCCTGGTGACGTTTGCTCTGCTCAGCATCTCCAATAAAGAAGTACCTAGTCAAAGTTTAGTTTTCAGACCATAGACAGCCTGGAGTAGCACACTTTACAGAGCAGCCAGGTGAAAGAGCTTCCTGTCTGTGATCCAGGCTTAGCACTGCTGGTGGCCACTCTCAGAACTGCCTCAAGCCTGCTTTTGCTGCATTGATTTTACAGTAAAAAGAATTCTATAGCACATAGCACGACCTCCTTGAAGCCTCTGCTGTCTGGGGAGCGAGCTTCATCAGTTTCTCCCAACCCTTTCTGTGGTACTTGGAGCTGATCTCCAGCCTACTTGCCTTGCTGCAGCTTTTCTGTTTTGCGTCAGAAAATGCCTAATGGGGTTTTCAAAGCTCCCCTCTCTCTTTGCATATGCGAATGTTGAATAGTGTACCTCAGCTTCCAAATCTGATGGCCACTGTTGAATATTACTGTTTTTATCGCCATCTTCAGCCTCTATCTGCCCACGTTCTCTGTTAGAGAGTGTAAGAAAATCTCCGTCCTAGCTCTGTACCTTGTTAAGCCTCTCCACCCTTCTCTTTTACTTTTTTTATTTTGAGTGTGTGTGTGTGTGTGTGTGTGTGTGTGTGTGTGTGTGTCTATAGGTACTTATATTGTGTCAGACATAAAGCTAGGGGGTGATTTAAAATACACGGGAGAAGATGATTATATGCTGTATGTAAAAAAAAAAAATTATAGGAGTACTTGAACATCTGTGGATTATGATACCTGTAGGATTCCAGAACCAATCTCCCAAAGATACTGAGAAGCTGTGTGTGTGTGTGTGTGTGTGTGTGTGTGTGTGTGTGTGTGTGTGTGTGTTTCCTAAGCTTATGTGTTGCTTCCTTTGTTGCAGCCGTGTGTCAGTGTCTCTGTGTGACTAGTGCATAGCAGATGCTTGCTGTACAATATTATTTTCTTAGCTAACTATATATGGAACCACACTTTCTCGCTGAGATAGTATAGTGGTAAGCTTCTCGCTTCCAACCCGCCCTTCCCCGCCCCCCTTTTTCTGGTGTTCCTGCTTTGACATTTTGGGGAAGGCTTTAAGATGAAAGTGATTGTTGATACTGAGGTTCGCTGGTCATGGTTACTCAGAGCTCCCCTCTCCTCACAGGTCAAGAAAATGGTGTTACTAATACCATTTCTGACTTATTCACCACCCATTTCTGAGCTCCGTATGTGGTTTAACCAGTGGATATGGTGGACTTTGGCATTATGAGAGCTGCGGGCGGCATTCCTGTTCTTGCCCATCAGAGCAAAAGGGGATGTGGGGGAGGGGAGGATGAGAAGCTAAGAGCAAGAGGTTCTTCAGGGTTGCCATGAGAACCAGGGATCCGGGGATTGGGCAGCAGAGGGCCCCCGCTGGGCCTCGGGGCGTGGCTGCGTCACATGGGTTTGGTCCTGGGGTTCCCGTAGTGCGCAAGGACCAGCCGCGTCCCTCGTCCTCCCGGTCGTCAGGGGTGCCCAGTCAGTCCCCTGGAAGCTGAGGAGAGCGTTGGAGGACCAGGGACCGCTGCGGCTGCACAGGCCTCCTAGCACCTGTGCAAAGATGGGGGTGGGTCCAGGCGGGCATGTTGCGGGGGTGGGGTGGGGTGGGGGGGTGGAGGGTGGTACGGGTAGGTATGGCACCCTTGCTGGGATGGCCTCCCGGGAGGCTATGTTGCTTCGCTTAGCGTGTTGGACCGTGTGGGCGCGTGTCTGCATATGTCTGTGTGTGTGGGCGCGTGTCAGCCGTGTTGGCGCGTGCCGGCGCATGTTGGCGCGTGCCGGCGCATGTTGGCGCGTGCCGGCTCGTGCTGGCGCATGCCGGCTCGTGCTGGCGCGTGCCGGCTCGTGCTGGCGCGTGCCGGCTCGTGTTGGCGCGTGCCGGCTCGTGCTGGCGCGTGCCGGCTCGTGTTGGCGCGTGCTGGCGCGTGCCGGCCGCTTTCATTTGTATCTGAGAATGAAAGTGACCGCCTGGTTGGTTTGTATAAGAGCTTGTTTGCTGTGTTGGTTCGTGTTGGCGCCTGTCGGCTTGTGTTGGCGCATGTAGCTCATGTGTTGACGCGTGTTGCCGCGTGTCCACGCATGTTGCCGCATGTCCACGCGTGTTGCCGCGTGTCCACGCATGTCGGTGCGTGCTTGCTCGGCCTCTGCGCTGCTCAGGCCCAGGAATCCTTATTCTGTGCTGTAGGCCCTTAGCTGGGGCGGAGCCGTGGCGAACCCGAGCGAGCCGCGCGGCCGAGCGCTGTCCATGCGGAGCGCTGTCCACGCGCTGGGCATTGCCGGGTTCGGGAGCTGTCCGCCGGCCGGTAGCGCGCACGCAGCGACCCCGTGCGGTGAAGGCTTTGGTAGCCGGTTCTCCAGGTACGAAGGTGGACTCCGTCATCCGCTACGTTCCGGGGTTCTGGGGGTAAGAGGAAACATGCTCAAGTCATGGTGGCCCTTTGGAAAAGGTTCGCCTCCCGAGATCTGCATAGGTCTAAGTGGTGGACAGCTCCGGCGAGCTCGCGAGCACGAATGGCCGCGGGCTCGGCTCGCTGTTGCGCTGTTGGCTGCTGGCTCGCCTGCCGGCTCGCTTGCCGGCTCGCCTACCAGCTCGCCTACCAGCTCGCCTACGGTCCGGGATCGCGCGAGCCTGGGTGGACCGTAGCAGTAGTATAGTCTTATGTAACCATTTTTTTTTATCTCGATTTTTTAAATATTATATAACAAGTAGTAACTGTACCCACGTAAACCTGTAACTGGAACGTGGAGACGTAGCGTCTGCTCTCAGCCAAGTGGTAGGCAGCGGTTGTGAGAACCAGCTTGGGCTGTGAGCAGACATGGGCATCTGGGGTAACTGGACATTTTTGTCTGTTAAAAATAGGATACTAGAGTCAGCCTGGTTATCTTCTAAACCTTGATGGAGAATAGTCTAGTATAGGATCCTGGGATAAATACATATTGTCACTGTGTATCTTTATCCATAAAATCTTATTTCACTGAAAGAAAATGTTAATCAATTGAAATTGAGTGATAGAGATTTTTGTCATCCTTTTTACGTTTTTGAGTGGATTCAACAAATTGTCCACATGAGCACAGCCGCTATTCCTAACCCCTTGACATAGATCTTCAGAGAAACAGTCACACTACCTGTTTACATTTTGACTGCCCTTCTCACCAGCTGCCATTTTTTCTGCTGATGGCGGGAGCCACTGCCAGTGTATTGATAAGAGGCCTGGACTAAGCATTCCCTAAAGCAGCTACCGGCTGGGGAAATTGCTGTCTGTATTAGCAAATAGTTTCATTCCTGGACCAGTGAGTAAAAAGTGAGTGGTTTTCATTTTTGTTCAGTCTGAATTGGGGACGCAGTGAATGACTGCAGGGATTTTGACCTGTTGGTGGCCAGGGCCTTCAGTCTGAGCATCTATTCCCTGCATGTTCCCATTTCTTTGCTTTCAGTATTGTTGGCTGTACTGGGCTTTTTTTTTTTTTTTTTTTTTTTTTTTTTTTTTGGTAATGGCCTTGCGCCCAGGCCCCTTGTATTCAACAAACGGAGTGAGGATGAGGGAGATGTAGGTTGGGGGATGGGGTTTTCAGATTTTCCTTTCCATCAGGCCTCAGAAGAAAGGTGGTAAATAACACTTTCCTATTTAGGGTTCCATACAACTATACGCTTAATTTGGGGGTAGGTGTGAGGTCCCTGTGTAGAATTAGGGCTGAATTCCTGTTGTGCTTCTTGCCCCTCCCTGTACCTGAATTAGAAATCAGGGATTATAGATGCTGCCTGATAGTGCTAAGGATTGTACATTAACTATTAGAAGAAGGCAGCAGGTGGAGTTAATGGCAATTTCACTATCAGTCTGAAAGGGTGTGGAAGAAACACAGAATTAAAATGCAACTTATTTTTGTCCTAAACCCTCTCCTAAGGATTTCCACCACCAGTCAGTCTTTTCACAGTCATGTAATTACCACCCATAACTGGCCTTCTAAAATTTCAGACAACAGTGCATCTTTTGAATTTTAGAATTAGGTGACATTTAGGCAACAGTCTGAATTCACTGACTTTCAATCCTTGTGGTCCCACAGAAACCAGACATTTTCATACTTGTCACTTAGAAAGAATGTCTTAGGAAGCTTCCTTGCACTAGCACAGTTACACACTCCATCTTAGGCTTGGGGAACTAAGATCTAATGATACCCAAGGTCACTGAATATAGTGGGGGAGGGCCCAGCGTTATGACCTTGGAGCACATACTGCTCTGGATGCATCTTCAGCTTCTGCTTGGCCCTTGGTGCATCTGAGAATGGAATCTACAAGCACTGTGAGGCTCATTGTATATTCTTTTGAAACTTTTAAAATCTGAACGTTTTATTTAATGAGGGGAGTATGGTCGTGTACAGACCATAGATGGAAGTCAGGGGCAATGTAAGTCCTCTCCTTCACTCTGTGGGACCTGGGGATTGAACTCAGGTTGCTGTGCTTGGTTGCAAATGCCTTTATTTGATGGACCATCTCCCCAGCCCCATGGTTGAGTCCTAGTAGACATGAAGCTGGAGAATACATGCTGTGTTCTGAGCCTCGTAAACACGTGGGCTTCAGGGTGTTAGGGCAAAAGGTTGGCAACCTTCATCTGGTGGGGTTACTGCCTAACTAGAGGGAGGGACAACAGGAAAAATGAGGGGTGGTGTGGAAGCAGTCTGAGCCCTTTGGACTCTGGGAGGTCTGGGAGAGTGTGTCATAAGAGGCCTTTGTATGAGCCATCTTGTTCTCTATTTCATCATATTTTTTAAAAAAGGAGTTGGCCTAGGCCCCAGGATTCCAGCTTCAACCAGTGCAGGACACTGAAAGGCAAATCTGACAGTTGGTGTGGCCACTCATCACATCCAAAAATTGTTTTGATGGACTGCATTTGCTTGTAATCCATAGACTATACTACATAACAGAGGACACATGACTAGAGATAGTTTGACTTGATTTTTTAATTAAGATTTCTCAGAGCTTTATAAGTGACTACTGTATTTATAATTTCTAACCCAGACTTTAAAACTTTTCAACTTTATGATGGTATGTAAACAACATACATTCAGTAGAAACCCTACTTTGAATTTTGATTGTTTCTTGGGTTAGCAGTTATAATTAATAATATTCTGTTTCTGGGCTGAGGCAGCAAGCACAACACTAGTCAGCCATGAGATTCTGAGAAAATAAGGCTAACACTCCACGGTATACTGAACTGCAGTGATTCTCTGTAGAGTGGGTATGTTACGTCCTGTTCATGTACAATATTTTAAATTTACAAGCCATTGTAAGTAAAAAATGGTGTATGCAGGTGGAAATGACCCAATGTCTTGCCTCATTCCTGAAGCCATCAAAGCATGAAACTTCTGATGGAGGTTTATTTGAAAATTTTCAGTATTCTCCTTCTTTGTTTCCAATTAAATTGGGCTTTGATTCCCTGAGGCTGGTGGCAGTTAAAGAGTAAGGGAATGGTAAGGTTGGGTTGGGAGGTGGCTAACCAACATTTACTGGGCTCTGCCTTCCTGGTCTTTGAGGTAGGGGCTTCAGGAATATTCCTAGTCTGGGGACAGCTTCCTGCAGGTATCAGGAACATCCCTGCTCAGGATGCTTCAGGCTGAAACTTGATGTCAGGGAGGAAAGAAAATCCTGATGGTATAAATGGGACTTTAAGTCACCTACACAGGATTTCTCACCACTTTGGTGCCAGTCCAGGAGCTTTTTGTCTTTGCTACCCATGGCCATGGTGGCTAAAATAACTCCGTGCAGTTGTTTAGCACTTAAGTGGAGGGAGAATTGCAAGGAATGCCTTGACAGCTTTTTGACAGGACCCTCTCCTGTCACATTCAACAGATGTTTGAGGAATCAGTCTGTTTTCTTGGTCTGTTTTTCCAAACTTGGGTCAAAGCTAATGGCTACAGTTCAGATGTGAAATGCTTCCCTATAAGCTCACATATTTCATCACATGGTTCCTCAGCTGGTGCTATTTCATTGAGAGACTGTGGAAACTTCAAGAAACAAAGGAGGTAGGTTACTAAGACTAGGTAGGTCTTATGGGTTAGTGTGTAGACCTGGTTCCTGCTGGAATTTTTTCTGTTGTTCCTGCAGTTCCAAGCTGTCCTACTGTGCCTTCCATGTCATGGTGGACTGGATCCTCTCAAGCCATAAGCCAAAACTAAATCCTTCCTCTCATGAATCGATTTGATCAAACATTTTGTCACAGCACTTGTAGCAAATGTAGGAAAAAAAATTAACTAATATGGTAATGAGAAATAAGCAAAATGATGAAAAAGGATAGCATTTTCTATGGAAGGATAGCTCAGGATGACTCAACAAAATAAATAAATAAATAAATAAATAAATAAATAAATAAATAATACAGGAGTAGAGGAGTCCCTTTTATCCACAGGAGTGCACCTTGAGACCCCCAGAGGGTGCTTTAATCTCACATAGTACCTTAAGTTAGATAGCTTCCTATCACTGATAACAATTACTTGGGGGAATCAACTAAAATGAACAAAGCCTTGTTTTACCTCATGAATTCAGATGTTTCCCTCCCCATAGTTGCTTGTCTCCATTCTTTTAGGCCTATGGTGGCATGGTACACCATGTTGGGGGAGCATGTCCCAGAGCGAAGTGTTCACTTTATGATAGCCAAGGATAGGGAGAAGAAGAGAAGGGCATATCAGAGGCCCTGCAAAGGCTAAAATCTCCCTATAGGCCTCTCTTCTTTACGGTTGCAGCCATTTTGTATAGCACCAAGGTAAAGGCCAACTGTTTTAACATGTGGTTTCTTGAGAGACATTTAGATCCAAACTATGGCAGTACTGTCTGCATTCATATCTATGATAGAATCTTATCTATAAATCAGGCATAGTTTACTTATTTCTGGAGTTTTCCATTTAATGTCAGATGTTGGTTGACCACAGGTAACTGAAACCACAGAAATTAAAGCTATAAGAAAGGAGAGAGGCTTGCTATTAATATTTATTTATTGTCTTGAAGGGAGCTAGCATGTTTCAGTTCTGACAAGTTAAATGTTAATAGTGTTAACTGTTAATCTTTAACACTGTTTCACTGTTTGAGAGTAGTGCTCCTTAAAGTTAGCATACACAGTCTCTCAGGGCCCTGTTACACTCTGTAGTGGTAGGTGTGGTGTGGTGCTCAGGTCTGGGTTTTGGCTAGTGTTGCTTGATATCCATGCCCTTCCAAAGCAGCCAGGCTTTGTGCAGGGACGCCTTAGTGAGGCTCTCTCTGGGTATCCCTCCAGTGCTTCTTTTTCTAGAAATTTCATGTTAAAAGTACTTCACCCTTTAAGAACTATCATTAATATCAATAATATCAAAAATATCAATAATAGCCTGGGAATATTTGCCAAAATCTTTTCTGTGCTTAGCCTTGTATTGTCATAAGTAGCATTCTTAGGTATGCTCAATTATAAATCAGTTTTTCAGCTATAAATATTTGAAATGTCCTGTTTTGGATATTCACTTGCATTCCCTGTAGCTTTTAGGAAGTATCTCTTTCTTCATTTAGAATGGTGAAACCCTCGGAAAACTCATAAACTCTTTGAATCTTGAGTGGATTAGGAAACTCTACTTGCCTTTCTTTGAGTCTATGCTTTCTTTCTGCGCCTCGTCATATGAAGGAATGAACACAGGGTCTCGGGTACTCTACCGCTGACTAGCTTGCCTTGCACTTGTGCACTTTTAACACCTTGCTTCTACAGGGGCCCCAGCTTAGTGTGTCCACCTCTTAGTAGCACGGTAAGGATTAAAAAGGGCCATTCAGTGTCTACAGCGACAACAGAGATGTCCCACTGAGGCTGCAGGCTACGTGCGCTCTTTTCCTGTCTTCTGTCAGCTTGAAGTTTGCCGTGTCCTGAAAGGTAGGTTTAAGTTGTCTCTTTATTAACCCTGTCAGGGGAAATGACAAACAAATTGGCTTCCATGTGACCCTACATTTAGTAATCTATTCCACCACTTTTTTAGTGCTAACTTTTAAAAATATTTCTGACACCAAAAATACCTCCCTGGATAAATAAAAAACACCACTGATTTTGTGCCTATTTTAGTTACTCAATAGATGTATTAATAGAGCCCATTGGACTTTGGGCCCCATTCCTTGTCACCTTTTTTTTTATCAGGAATCATCCTGGTCATGTTGAGATATTGGGCAACTTAGTCTTTTCCTGAAGGTCCATGGCCCGGGAAGCTTAGAAACAGTGGGCTAATGCAGTGCTTTCCAGAAAAGTCACTGTGCTTCAGTGTACTGTGGCACTCTGAAGGGAGGAGTGACTACAGTGACTTGAAGTTATAGGACACAGAACTCCCTGTTTTGCCTATTACTTCATGACAGTAGCCTTTTGTAGTGTTCTCTTCCCTTCTCTTTTACACAGTCAGTTTCACTGAGGTGTAATTTACACACCATGAAATGTACCCATTTAAAGTATCCAATTTAATTTCAATTACTGTATTTATGGGTAAGTGCAGCACTGTGGTCTGAATGTATGACCCCCAACTTCCTGTCTAGCTACTTGTGCAATAGCATTAAAGGTTGCAGCTATTGGGAGATAGCTGAGATCATGAGATCAAAGACCTTCTGAGTGGGATTAGAACTTTAATAAAAAGGAATGAGTGAATAGATCTGTTCTCTTCTGCTCCTTGTACATGTAGAGGTGTTTGCCCCTGTGGAGGGTAGAGCAGTGAGGTGCCATCTTGGAAGCCAGGAGCAATGAAGCAGCAGACCTGATGGTGCCTTCATGTTAGATTTTCCCAGCGACTAGACTGTGAGGTATATATCCAGCCTTGCAAGTGCTTGGTCATTTGATAATTCTGGGTGTAGCATATTGAAGAATTGCAAACTGTTCTTAGTGGCCAGGCCATTTAACATTGTTGCCAGCAATGTATGAGGGTCCCCAATTTTCCACTTTCACCCTATTGTCATTGAATCCATCTTAGTATCTGAAGTGGTGTCTTACTGAAGGATCTCACAGATGCTGCAGGTCAGTCTCTGTGGGTATGCTTCGCTTTTCTTGTGGGTTTTATCTGAATAAGTGTCCTATAATGGACAATGGTTTTATTTTATTCTTCTTTTTTTGTTGAAGGGTGTAGGCAGGGGTTGAACTTAGAGTCTCACATACATAGGCAAGCACTCTACCACTGAACTGTATTTCCAAGCCCCTCTTTTTTTGGTGGAGTCACTAGCTCCGCCTCTAGTGACACATCTGAGGGAACCATTATCAACCCTCTTGTGAAGATTTTTTTTTCCTGTGTTTTTGTCTCAAGAGTTGAACAGAGACATTTTTACTTCTGCCTTTCTTTCCAATTGGGTGCTTTTATTGTTACTGTCATCCCTTTTCTCCCTCTTGTCTTTCAAACTAACTGTCCCACATAAAAGCAGCAAAGGGGAGGACCTGTCTTGTCCTCCATCTTAGGGGGAAATGTTTTCATTCTCTCCCTATCGACTGACATCATCAGTTGTGCACTTTTCACAATACTTAGCACAGTATTCTGCAGTAGGTATATAATTTCCTTCCCCTTGGGATAGTTTTCAAGGAAGAGTCCACATGGGTTGATATAGTCCTGTGGTTACCTGAAAGGTGTTTTGTTGAGTGTTTAACACGTGGCCTTTGGAACATGTGTGCCATGATATGCAACATTTCTTGCTTTATTTTTTTATTTTTTATTTCTGAGGCCAGAGAGGTAGAGACAGTGACAATTAAGGTGCAAACCACCATCACAGTCTCTTAACTATCTTGGTTTACTATCAGATTTTGTATGACATTAAAGGTAAATTGAGTTTGTACCACTGTCTCAGGGCCTGCTTTGGCTTTTCAAGGGAGAACATTGACCACTGTAATGTACCACGTCCTCTGAAGAAGTAAGAGGTGTGATTAAGGCCCTTGCCCTATTTGGAAAGTGCCTCATGTTCCCAGGTCAGAAATAGATCCTTGGAGAGCTGTGCTCAGTCCCAGACACGATGGCCTGACTACAGGCAGGACGTGGCTGGATGTTCCAACCCGTTGGGAGGCCCAGGACGCACAGTTGTTCACTGGAGCCTCACGGTCCATTCCTCACAGGCAGCAAATTCTGCCCTCTCAACACATCACTCATTTGAAACAGATGGACACAGATAGTGTATCAGTACAGGCTGTGTACCATTGCTCCTCTGTAGCTAGGCAGATCTGCTTTGAGACTGAGGAGTGGTTTTCTGCTTAGCCTCTGAGTTCACACTGACAAAGGAAAGATGGACGATCTGTGGCCACCTGAGTGTTGGCCACCCCAAAGAGGCTGCATTTCACCTGTGGGGCAGGGCTAGAATTTTCTTGGAAACTGGAAATACTGGAAGTGTGACATTTTCCTTCTGTCTCTCCTCATGTGTGGGACTTGTCCAGAAGGCAGTTAAAGAATGCTCTCCATCATAGGGCTGTGCATCATGCCAGAATCAACATGCAGGCAAGGGTGCAGGGAGCGCAGCTGAGACACTTTTCAAGGTTCTAACTTCTGGGGACCCCTGACAGGAAGGAGAATAGAAGGAATTGTCCTAGCCTGGGCCGCTGGCTGTGTGCAGCATGTTGAGCTGCACACGGTCTGGCCAGGGACACTCATGTGTATGGCTAGGTCTACCAACAAGCTCTGTCTTCAGTCGCTCTTACCAGCTAGAGGCGAAAGAAACCAATGCTAGTCTTATTCCCATACCATCGGAGAATACTTTAGAGCAAAGTAGAGCTAGTTCGCAGTGATGAGGATGACCAGAGGGTGGTGAGGTGGACTTTTGTACTCAGCATTACAGGGCTGCAGGTATCCAGTCCAGAAGGAAGGGCGTTGCAAAGAAAGCAGCTTTCCCTCAGTGGCTCTTGCCTAAGGAAAGGAGGGCCCCTGAGATACAGCTGTGGTGCCTCCCAGCAGAGGGCTTTGTTGCCTGAGGAGCAAGGGTCAGCAGCTTAAGGTCTCCTTCCAGGCCATCACCGCCCCACCCCCCACTCAAACAAGCCAGAACAGGTTTAAGCACTTGCTTATGTGCAGTTTTTGCAGGCCTGGTAAAAGTAATGACCGACTATGCATGCCACAAGCCGCCTGTCTTTCCATAGTTTTCATCTTGAGCAATGATAAGACTTGGCTGCACTACTCAGGATTTGTATCCCTAGGCCTATGGAAGCCAATGTTAGGGCCCATATTAGAGACAGTGAAATAACTGAGAGTATTAAAACAGAACATGGGGAGAACCCAGAAAGAGTTAATTTAATAATTAATAATAACTAATTGATTCAGTTAATGAGAGAATAATGAATTTAAAAGCCTAACACAGTCACAATCCACATCCTGGTAGGCTTATCCATTCCCTGTTAGATACAATCTAAAAGAGGTATGTGATATCTCAGCCCATTACTATTGCTGCAACAAAATGTTATGTAAGGTTGTGCAAACCACACAGCTGCTGGCCATTAGCCCAAAGGCTCTAGAAGGAAGGAGAAGTGATAAGACTCTTCCTTTAGGACAATTAATTCAAAATTGAGAGTCCTTTGGGAACTGAAGGAAACAGAAACACGGGATATCTGCCTTTTCCAAAATTTCAGAGTCAGGTATAAAGTGAAGCACAGATTTCAGTATTCAGCTTCCCATGGTTGTTGTTTTTTAAGTTGTAGTGTGAAAGTTTGTGTCTTCATTTAGTCTGAAGCGATGAGTATAAGCCTCTACTTGTTATGTGCTGCACACCATCTGCCCCAGTCCTAGGGGTACTAAGTACTAAGGTAGGGAGCAGGCTGCAGGTCTAGGAGTCTGTAATGGGCTGCAGTTGTCATGCTAGGACAGTTCTCCACCCACTTCTGAGATAGAGATAGGAAGCATATTAGAGCTCAAGCCTGCAACAGGGATGAGAATCCATGGTGGTAGGCAGCACATGGTCTGCTGAGTCCTGCTAGACAGAACAGGTCACTGTAACAATGGTTTCATGGGGGAGGAGGGATGATAAGATGGAAACAAGGAGATTACCAAGCTAGCCCAGCATAGCCCCAGTCCCTAATGTGATGGGGGTAGGGGGAATGTGGAGAAGACAGGAGAGTCTCTTCTCTCCATAACCAAGTCACTCTAATAGAGATGCTTTGTCTTAGTATGTTACCGTTGCCATAACAAAATATCCTAGCTCAGGAAATTGGTAAAAATAACTTCCCTGACAGTTGCTCTGGGTGCTGGAATCTCAGGAAGGCCTTCTTGTTGAGTCTAAACAGCCAAGGGTGTCATATGGGGAGACAGAGCAAGCGTGCTTGCTCAAGTCTTTCTTATTCTCATAAAACCACATTACCTACTCCAACCATTTCCCAAAGACTCTGCTTCCAAGGTCATTAACATGAATGAACTCAAGGATTCTTTGTTTTTAACACTTGAATTCTAAAGGATATACCCAACATCCAAACCAAACTGGGTGGGAAGATCAAAGAGCCATCTCTGGGACTCTAAGCATATATTGGGCACTGAGCTCCCCCTGTACCTCTTAAGCCATTGGTATGCAGGGCTATCACACTCTGACTCAGAAATGAGGGCATGAGCTTGAGAAGTGGGGAGTCTTTGCCAGTCAGGCCTGTGTGCACCTGAAGAGATTCCACGGAACCCATGTAGCCACGTGGCACCAGAGAAGAGCCTGAGATAGGTTACCAAGTGAGACTATGCCAGTGGAAGTGGTCCATATTTTGAGTTAGAAAATTATATATAAAATTCCTCCCTGAGTGAGAATCTCTACCCTTCAAAGTGGCATATGCTGTACACTTGCTTATTAAGTAGAGTGATTTTCAGTTCTTACGTCTATTCCCTATGTCTTAACAGCCTTGCTCCTTGTAATCCAGTGCGTTTCTGAGTCATTAATAATTGTTTTCTTGCTATTGTCCTTGCTAAAATCTTGATCTCTTGAGAGACAAGGTTTCCTCACACTTGCATGTGTCTACTTGATTCTGAAAACCTGTTATTGTCCTTTCTAGTTACTCGTGGAATATGCTGAATAAAAAGATGTGACAAAGTTTAAAATAGCAGTGGTGCTAAAGATTGTTGAACTTTGAGGATTGTGGGGTGACATGGCCAATATTGATAATAGGCTGATAAAGGACCCAGAGCCTGACTCCATCTCTACGGAGATATGCTCCTAGAGGAGGACGGGGTGGGAGGAGGAACCATCTTATCCCACCACCTCTCACACTGAGCTGCTTCAGCACTATCCTCCATGGCTTTCCCTGTGCACACTTATCTTTAAAAAAAAAAAAAAAAAAAAAAAAAAAAAAAAAAAAACTCTTTCAGTGAAAAAAAAAAGACAAAGAAAAGGGGTGGACAAAAAAAGACAAGAAAATAGAAGGCTAAGTTCTTCCGGGTTTCTGGAAGCTACACACAGAGCAGGGTCTGTGTAGTCAGTGTTCATGTGACTTGGCCTGAAACACTTAATAGGCCCATTGTGTTTAGGTGTGAGGAAGGAGGGGGAGCTACTCAAGGGCAGAGGCAGATGGGCCCCTTCCTGCTGACTGCGGGAGCCATCAGGCTGGAAGACAGAAGAGGAAAAGACCACTAGTTCAAAACTTGAATAAAACCCCTCTTACTTGCCATGATTTTAAAATTAGATAAGTCACTCTTGGTTCTTGTTACAACTCTCCACCTGTAGGTTGACAGTAAGAGTCCCATGTTTGCCTGCCATCTCTTCTGTGTAGGTGCCATAGATCCAGGGCTGTTCAGGGTCTTTGGAATTTTCTGTGTGGCATTTGTAGGCGTGGCCACACACCAGTTTGTCACTTTACTCTTTTTAAGCACGATGCCCTTTTTTGTTTTGTTTTGTTTTGTTTTGTTTTGTTTTTCGAGACAGGGTATTTTTCTGTGTAGCCTTGGCTATAGACTAGGCTGGCCTTGAACTCACAGAGATGCACCTGCCTCTGCCTCTGCCTCTGCCTCTGCCTCTGCCTCTGCCTCTGCCTCTACCTCCCTGAATGCTGGGATTACAGGCATGTGCCACACATCTCCTGGCTCATGTATCCAGAATTTAATTTTTTTAGTCCTGTCTTGAGACACAGAGTAGTGATCAGGACAGAGGGTCTTGAATTTAGAGTGGCTTCTTAATGAAGAAATCACTAAAGAACGAGTCCACGGGAGGAAAAACAGCCATGGCAAACTTGCGTTTAGAGGATGGAAAAGAGGAAGGCTGAGCTTCGGACCTGCTGTGGAATGCGGTAGGTGTGTGCAGGCTGGTTCAGGTCAAGGCAGATGAGAACTTTGCCTCTGCAATGAGGTTGCAGGCAGTAAAAGTAGATGTTTCAGAGAATGTTGGAGGATAGAGAATATACCAAGGCTACCCAGGGCAGGCATGGCTTGAGACACTGATAGGCCAGACTAGTAAACTGAGGGCCATCCATTTTCAGGCAGTCTGAAGCAGAGGGAGTAACGCCAGGGAGCAGGCCTGGCGACTTCGACTGGACAGTCAATGAATTCAAAGTACAATAAGTGTCATGGTCTGAGTTTGTCCTTTTCGTGTTTCTTTGGTGAGAACTGAATCTCCAAGTTCCTATATCAGTAGTGTATAGAGCCCTGAGGCATTTGGATAAGGTTTGGATGAAATATAGGAGACTCCCTTGATGGAGTTAGTGAGTTTACAAGAAGAGGTAAGATGCAAGCTAGCATATTTGTTGGGTTTCACTCCATGCTGCGGCCGCCATGTTCTGATGACCCAAGAAGGGCCTTGCCAGATGCCAAGCAGATGCCAGGGCCATGTACTTGGACTTGGCAGTGTCTAGAGCCATGAGCAAATAAACTTCTATTTATAAACTATCTAGGCTCAGATATTTTGATATCTCAGCAGAAGATGGGTAAGGATGGCATGAGGCTGGTGCTTAGCTCATGGGCTCTGAAGTGCTGGGGGATGGGTGGCTAATAGTAATGTTGAGAGGTGAAACAGTTTCAGTGTCTGAAGAGAAGGGGCTGGCTCTTGGGTGCTTTTACAGCCAAAGTTAGTTAGGCTAGTAGAGTAGGTGAAAGGTTTGTAGAAATGGAGGAGGACAACGATTTCAGTGGGTGCCCGATATGTGAACAGAGCTGAGGGTAGGGGAGAAGAGGATTTCACCAGGTCAATTTAAGTTATCTGAAGTTTTCTGTGTGTTCTCTGGATGTAAGGATCAGCTTAACGAGGGAACGGTGTGAACTCAGCTGTGTTGCCCTGTCCCATAGGAGTAGCAATAGAAATAGCGTTTCAGTGAAGGCAGCATGTTTCCACACCTGCTCTCAGATTCCTCCATAAAAGCCTTCCATTCTCTTCAAAGAATCTCATGTGTATTTCTGTCTAAGGTATATTATTTTAATGCTTTTGTAAATGAAATAATTTTTTTTACCATCAGCTTTTCTAAGTATCCCATTGCTAATGAGAAAGAGACACAGACAGACGGACAGACACAGACACAGACAGTGGTTGCAGCCTGCTCTCAGGTTGTCAACCTTATTGAATGTTCACTTTGGTTCTAATTGATCACCCTTCATTTCACCTGTAAATAACAATGATTTTTTTTTTCAAAATCTGTTTTGCTATCCATCATTCCCTTTGCATTTCTGTTTATTATTTCACCATGTGACCTTTGGCCCCTGGGTGGTTAGGGCTTGTGATGTGTGGGCTTTTTTGGCTTTGATGTAATGGAAATGGCCTTGTTTTGCTCTTTTCTGTTGGGATTTTGTGGTGTATACACTATGTATAAGATTGAGGGTTTTTAATTATTTCATATTTTATCACCAAAATCCTTAAACAAGCAGGAGTTTTTTTTCCTCTTGCCAACTATACTTTGGATTTTAGGCTTTCTCTTTTAACAATATTTTTCTTTAGAAATAATGATAATAAAGCTAGGGACATGACTCAGTCAGTAAAATGCTTACTCTGCAAACAAGACTTGGACCCTCAGTACTCACATTAAGAAGCAGGCCAGGCCAGCCACACGTGTAATCACAGAATTGGGGAGGCAGACATGGCAGGGTCCCTGGTGCCTGCTGGCCAGCTAGCCAGGCTGAACTGGTGAGTTCCATGCTGAGTGAGTGTTATTACCTATCTATTGTAAAATATCATAGCCTAAAACAAGCAAAATAGTTTATTTCAGCTTATACCACAGAGATTCCATAATGATGAAGAGGAAGGCATTTGAAGCATATGGTCAGAGCAATGAGATGGCTGGTCACATTTTGTCACATAGGAAGCTAGAAAAGTGAACTAGAAACAGAACAAGGCTATAAACTCTTAAACTCTGCCCCTCATGGCATTCTTCTTCCAGCAAAGCTCTGCATCCTGAAAGCTCCATAACCTCCATACAGGGACACCAATTGGGTAGCAAATGTTCAAATACAAGAGCCTATAAGGGGCAATTTTTGCTCATACCACCACAGTGAGAGACTCCGTCTCCAAAATCAAGATAGAGAGCAGCTGACGAAGGCCTCTGACATTGGCCTCTGTTTTCCACCTGCACATATGTTTGCACATACATGAACATATACCTATGTATATACCACACACATACACACAAGTACTTCACCTTTGGTTTTGGTTTTGGTTTATTTTGTTTTTTGTTTTTTGAGGCAGGATCTCTCACTGAGTCTATGACCATTTGCATGGGCTCTAGGGACGTGAATTCAGATCCTCACACTTACTGGGCAGTATTTTATCGATGGAGTTGTCTGCCTAGACGACTTCAATCTTAACAAGCAGGGTAACTGCACTACCACTGAGCTATACTGCATCTCCTGTACTTAATTGCTGATTCACTTTGAAGCTGTCCATATGTTCTAGCCATAGCATTCTGAAGTTCCATGACAGCTTCTTAGGAAATTTCCTTCTTCCTCCATTTCTACTCATTCATATACTTCTTAGTTTATCCTACTAAGTATCTTACTTCGTGAAATCATGGTGTTCTCTCTCTCTCTCTCTCTCTCTCTCTCTCTCTCTCTCTCTCTCTCTCTCTCTCTCTCTCTCTCTCTCTCTCTGTACGTCTCTCTCATATCTTTCCAATATGGAATTTGCTTTTTTAAAATTTACTCTGTCCTCTTTCAAGAAGGCCTAGGCTTTCCTGTGGCCAACCAGGCTGAATGTCTTTGTTGTGAAAGTTGGGATTTGTTGCGTGTCTAAATAGTCACTGTTATTACTCTAAATATTTAGTGTGTGAAAGCTAGACAGAAGGAACACTTTATGTTAGCTCAGGAATTTTTGGAAGATACCAAAGATACCAAACACGAATCAAGAGGTACCTTGTTTCTGGAAAGTCTTGGAATACGCTAAGACATCTGTTTTTGTCCAGGCTCCTATATTCCTTAATAAGATCCTAAGTTTCTTTAGTGTCTGACTATAAGGCTGCATGGGACATATTTTCTTGACTGAAAGGAAGACAAAGGTGTTTCATCTGGACTCAGTAGGGGCCTGTCTCCAATAGGATGGCCAAGGTCAGCCCATGGCTATGACATGTTGGTCAGCTTTAGAATGTTACCAGAGCTTGCTGTAGGTGCTGTCTGGGGTCATGATAAGCAATGGCCAGGAGAGGTGTTTGTACAGTCTGTGGCTGTGGATCAGCCCCGAGGTCATTGTGGTGGGTTGTATGTTACTCAGTTTGTTTTGTAAGACTTAAAAAGTGTACTGTTTGTTTTTCCAACTGCAAAGTTTAACATCTATTTTCTAGAAAATATACAAAAATGTTTGATGTGGTGACTTTCTCTACATTTTTAAATTTTACCTCAGAGATTGGCTTTTTATTGTACTCACACACACCTTAAAAGCAAGTCTCTAAATCTGAAGGCACATATGTGACAGAGGTATTGGGAAATAGCTTTAGGGCATTCAACCAGCATCCAGGAAAAGATTAAGTCCAGTGGAGGTGGAAATCTCCAAGTTTGAGAGGCAGGAATGACCCAGGAGCTGTCTTTTTGATGGCTTTAAATCTGTTTTCCAAGGCCATTTCAAAAGTAACAGCTTTTCATCTGATAATGGGGTCCATTCGCTTTGTAACAGTTGGCGGCAGCAGGTATCGATTTAATATTTCCTGTATGGTTAGACTTTGTCCTCAGTCCTCATGTGCATTAGTCCTCACAAACATCCCATCAAGGTGATTTTGCCTTAGTATCTGTTTTTTAACTAGGGACACTAAAGCTCAGGATAATGTCAGAAAATGAACTAGTGTTCTATGAGTTCCATGCCTGGGCTCTTAACATGCCAAGGAGGACTGCCTAGCAGGTCAGAGGCAGCAAGGGCCTTGTTTTTACCCTGAACAACCAGGAAAACTTTGTTGAGGTATCCTTCGTCAAGTTAATCTGTTCAAAGCACCCACACCATAGGTAGAACAGTGGAAATGCAGCAGCTATGAGTGTGCCTCTGTTAAGTGGTTCCATGCCAACCTCTCTACCACATTAGTTCATATGTTTGCTCTATGTAGAAATGTTAGAACCTAGTAGCACCCTAGTACAGTTGATTAGGATCCATAATGAAATGGGCCTTTATTAACCCAGTGTCCTGCAGAGGACTTATGGTCCAGGAGAGGGATGACTTGTTCATCTCCAGCAGGGCTAGGTCTTGTCACTACCTTTCATTGCTCAGAACAAGACCTTGGGCTCCTTGGCACATATAACTTGATTATGTAAATCAGAGCAAATTACAGGGGTGGGGGTCCTAGACATCACACTACAGGCCTTTCTATTCTGATCAAATGGTCCCCAAGAAGTATACCCTGGTTGTTGGTTGGTGCCTGATCTGAAATACAGGCACACCTCTGGATGGATGAGGATGTAGTCTACAGCAACTGCCAAAGTGATAGGAGATTTGAGTCAGGCTCAAAGCTTAAATTCTGGGTAAACGTTTACTTCTGAGGAGGGCAGAGCTCCATGCTCTACATCCTTGAAGGTCACTTGCTTTTAGGATGAGGGAGACATCCAGGCAGTGAGCTGGGAGCCATTGGTATATTTAGGCACTCGTCCCTAAAATTAGTAGACATGACAGTGGAGACCTACTTCTTGTGTGGATTTACTTTCATGTTTTGTTCTTGGAAAGTCAGACAATATTCTTGAAAAAAAAAAAACATTCTTTTATATCTTCCACAGTTTTCAGTCCTGTGTGCATTCAGAGTATGCATTCTGATCTATAAGAGTTTACAGTAAGTTCAATGATGAATGGCTGATTTGATTTTCTAGTTTTAGAGATGACTTTGATGTTGAGTGTGTGGAGACACTTTTTGGGGAGCAGTGGACCGGTAATCAGTTAGGTCCTCACTTTGGTCCTCAGTGAAGTCTGGGTGGCCGCTTTGGTAGACAGAGACGCTGAGCTACATGCTGTCAGGTAAGCCCTGTGTGTTTTCACCTGTATATAGATGGATACTTTTTCCCCCAGGAGATTCTTCTGTTAAGTGATCAAGGCAAGGACAATAGATGTGCATCACTGTCATCAGAGACTGACACTGATTTCCAAGGGTGCCTCTCCTATCTGTTCCTGTTCTTCCTCTACTTTTTGACTTTGTTCTGTCAGAGTCACTGGGCCAAGTTTGCAGCCCCAGGAGCAGATTTTTTTTTTTTTTTAATCCTGGAGCCTAGGAGTCCATAGTGAGAGAATTGGTGGGGTTACTCTCTCCTAAGGCTTCTCTGCCCCCTTGGCTTGCTTGTGGAGTCTTCATACACTCTTTCCTCTGTATATGTCTGTGTTTTCAAAGGCCCGAGGAATAGTTATAAGATGGCCATGTTAGCTTTCAGTTGCTCATTGTAGATAGTTTCTATAGCACCTGCAGCTTCAGGCAGGTACACATCTGGGGAAGACGGTCCTGAGTTGGTTGGCCAGAAACTAGTGCTCCAGCATCCAGCAGTAAAAGTCTCCTTGGGTCACTTCACCCCTTAGTACTGCCTAAGAGTCTTTCTCTACAACAAGAATTTATTGTAAGCAACCCTGAGGTTCCTTGAGGTGTAGGTCTATTTTTGTTTCTGGCATGCTCCGTGGGGTTGAAGAGACGCATCTGAAATAGGCAGAAGGCCATCTCTAACCACTCCTGGCCCTACTAGGATCATCTGACCAAGTTGCATCTCCTGTGTTTTTCTTTTCTGGTTACATCATTCAAATGGAGCTCTTCCTCAAAGCCTCTGCATTCCAATAGCCTGATCAGGACTGCTTGATGTGGACACAGCATGGAAATGGAGACTCATCTCACAGTTGGCCTTTCTGGCTTGGAATGAGGTTATCAATAGCAGCTTAAGGAATGGGGCCTCCTGGCAGGAAAGGCCCAGTGCTGTGGCAGGCCTTACTTTTCATCTAAGCTCCAAGAACTGGGTCTACCATATTTATTCGATTTGATTTTTTTTTTTTTTCTGGTATTGAGAATTGAGCCATAGACCTCACCAACACCAACCAAGCACTCTACCTTAAGCCTTATTGCTCTGATTGACAACTTTGAGTCCTCACAGGTGTCAGTGATTGGTGAATAAGGCATGGCCCACCAAACATTGCTCTGAGAAAGTAATTTCCAGACTTGTTTAGGCATAAATTTTGGTGGGATTTTTTGTTTCTTTGTTTGTTTTTAAGATCATCTTAACTTACTGCATAGGCAAAGATAGCCTTTATCTCTCTCTCTCTCTCTCTCTCTCTCTCTCTCTCTCTCTCTCTTTTTTCCTCCTGCCACTGCCTCTTGAATGCTAGAATTCGGGGATGCTGGTAGGGCTCCTCAATATCCCTGAGCCCATTGTTAAGGGGTGATCTGACCTGAAACTAGACTGATTGGATTAGGTGTGCTTTGAGTGCATTTTAGAGTATTAGTAGATTTGTTCTCATTTTCTTGACTTTTTTTTTTTTTTATCCATTCATGCATTTGTACCTAGCACCCACTTGGTACAGGGCACTGTCTTAGATTCCACAGCCCCCTCTTATATAGGGGACAATTTGAATAGAAAGATATTCTGTTCAGAACTTGTGCTTTGATTGAAACCCAGTCCCTTGGCATTTCAGAAGATGACACAAAATAGAATCAGGGTTTGTGGCAGGGACAGATTGTTGTCAGCCAGGAATGGCTTTGCGGTGTCAGACCGGGGCATCCAGGCCTGGTGTGGGCAAGGCCTGTGGTTTGAACTGAGATGTCCTCTGAAGGCTCATGTGTTAGAAGCTTGGCTGTCAGCTGACGGGCTTTGAGAAAGTGATTGCATTCTGAGGGCTCTGACTGAATTGATGGGTTATTCCCCTGAAGGGCTTATGGTATTCAGACCAAGTGAGGTCTGCCTCGGAGGAAACAGGTCAATGAAAGAATGCCTTGGAAAGGTATAGCTAGGTCCCAACCTCTTCATGTTTCACTCTTCTTCTCAGCCACCATGATGGGAGAGCCTTGTGTCACATATTCTTGCTACCATAATGTTCTCAGAGGCCCAGGGGAATGGAGGCGGTCACCCATGAGCTGACATCACAAACCACAATCAACAAACGTGTCTCCTCACTTAGAGAGACTTGTATTCTCCTGTGGAGTTCCCTTATTATTTCATTTTGGCCTCACCTGAGTCACTTTACTCAACTAGAACTGACTTGGGGGTTTTGGGTGTCCTGTCTCTCACACGGGATCATCTGTCATTTGCCTTGCCATCCCTGATCAGCCAGCAAGATAATCTGTCCCTCTGCTTGTGGATAATAGTACTCCAGTTCTTTTTTGTTTGCTTGTTTTGAGAATATTTGCAGTTCTTATTGCAAGTATTTTTTTTTTTTACAGAAGTGTATGAAGTCTTTTGATTCATCTTGATGTTCTCTGTTATGTTTTCTCAGCCAAGTTGCCATTTTCCTCATTCTTGACCTGATGGGTTATTCTCCCATTGTATTTTAGACATTGTATCCTGTGTCTCTAGGTCCTGATTAACCTTCCTCTTAGTGAGTTGTTTCCCTATTGAACTGTAGAGTGAAGTGGGTTCTATACTTCCTGCAGTGAGTAAGGGATGACAAGGTGGTAGAATTGCCTGTGGGTCCCCACTGACACTTCTTTCTTCATGAAGAAAAACAGATTCCTCTAGCCCCTACTCTTTACCTTATTCACCTCACTGATACTGGCTGGTAATGGCAGGTAGCTGGCTCCCATTTGCCCTGATTTTCTCTGCCCTATATAAGAGTCAGTTCAGTACCTACTTTAGATTAGTGGTTGCCTAGTGGATATTGCTTTTTAAAAGCTTGGTTCTCTCAGGCATCCTCTTATTTACTGTTCCTATGCTTGGTGAAAGAGGGTTCGCACCCCCCGCCCCCTCCAACCTGCTGGCTGTTCGGGTATGATGTTGCACACTGGCTTGCCTGAGACCCTTGCTATGATGGGAAGGTTCTAGGAAACCTGATCTACACCTGCCATGTCCTAAAGTCTTCCTTTACTTGCTGATTAGACCTGGGGCTTGTGGTAATAGTAGGACAGCCGGGGAGGAATGGTATTGCATACACCATCTCCTGTGACATTTCCCCCCTTTTCCCAGTGGGTTTTCTGTGGTGCCCAGATTGGCTTCACATTCATAATCTTCCTGCTTTGCCTCCGTGGTGCCGGAATTTCAGTCACACACCACCCCTATAACCAGTCCTACCCTGGTTTTTAGTTTCCTAGTTAAACATTTTCATTCCCACATGGCTGATGCATTTTAGGTCGCTATTTAGAGATTTGTCATTTGGCCCTTATGAGGTTCAGCCAGAAACTGGAAGTAATTGTCAGAATTCTCACAGTACCTTCTAGAAGTCAAAGCTGAGGATATTTAAAAAAAAAAAAAAAGAAAAAAAAAACTCTAGCATTTTCCCAAGTTGGAAGGACTATATAGCTCAGCAATCTTTGAAAGCCTGGTGGTTTCTCAGTCTTCTGTTTCTTCTCGAACCTTCTTGCCAACCCATCTCTTTGTCATCATCCTATGGGGTCAGGAACAAAAGGTAATTCTCACACCATTATTTCTGATTATCAGAACTGAAGAAAGATATGGGTGCTAGTCCTGAAATCATGGTGCTTTTATTTTGATGACTGCCAATGGGTCTGTAAACCAAGAGTTTCTCCAGAGCACGGAATCACATTGAAATATCTGTGATTATTGATCCATTGCTGGCAGTGTAGAGCATTAGGCCATTAGGGGTAAGGCTTAGGCTCACTGTTTTTTAAGCAGTGATGAGGACAATATTACATTAGGATGAAGTGTAGTGCGAGTCGAGAAGCAGTTAATATGACATTTAAGATAAGTTACGGAGACCAGAATCTAGCTGTCTCAGTTCAGGCACACTCTCTATGGCTTCTGATGTCACACAGTGTGGTCTGGACCTCTGAACGTGCACAGATGTTGAGACTGGTGTCTTGGAAAGTAGATAACAACACCGAGTACGTGTCAGACAAAGAGTACAGCAGTGGTTATTATGGGTACAGAGACCAGATACTGCTAATAAGCATGGCAGCAGCACAGTTCGAACGTGCTGTGCCTTGTATGTGTGAGGTACACACCAGTAAGCATCCCTCTCCACAGGGTAGAGGTGGCGGCACCAAAACGTTCAGAAGTTAGATGTTCTTGTCGCTTACTATTTGAGGTTTTGTAAATTTGACTACTTGCTGAAGCTCCCAGGTCTGTTGTCTTGTACACCTTTGTGGCCAGCCACAGATGCACATGCAGGAATAAAAAACGTGTACTCCAGTGGCGATCAGACGAGTCCAGTCTCTTCTAAGACACAATGCAGGGTTGTGAGTGTCCCCCTCCCACCCCCCCCAAAATCATATATTTCCATCCTACAGTGATACAAATTAAACACTTCTCATTTAAAGGGGAGGAATGGCGGGATGCAAACCAAGGGTAGACCAAAGCAAGACCAGTAGAGTGCACACCAAATTCTCTAGCTTCATGTCCAGCATCTGGGTACTTGATGAGATCATCTGGGCTCCAAAGGGCTAAGTAGCCCCACCACTACAGCTCTGTTGCCTGTAGCACAATAGCATCTCTTAAGGTGGTTTCAGCTCATTTGTGGCTGCAGGTTGTCTTAGCAGGTATCCTGTGGTTTTGGCATCTCCAGTACCTTAGGGATCTTTGCCAAAACTTGGAGTTTTACCTTCACAACTTCATATAATGGCCTTTTTGGGCATTCTTGCAGTGACTCCAAGCCTAGAATACATTGTCTGGCATCAGAGGCGCTCTAAAACCATGGAACCAAGATTCCAGGAGCTCCACAATCTTAATTTTTTAATGCCTAGAAAGATAGAGCCATGTGGATGATACTGCCACATTGCTCTGCCAGCTCTGGGTGGAGCTTAGTCCACTTTAAGCACAGTCACAGCAGCCTCTTTGTGCTGTCCTGGGGGCAACACTTTACTATACAGTCACCGCTGAGGACGAGGAAGCCCGTGAAGTGGCAGGGTTTAGACTTTCTCTTTTTGAATGAATTGTCACTTTCTCAAGTTAGAGCTGTTGTGGGTAGGATTTTGTCTGAAGGTAGCTTTCCTGTTGACTCAGTGCAGATGCTTTGGCCCCTGCACTCTCCTTGTCCTTCTTCTATCTCTCTCACCAAACTTAATGTTATAAAATCTATTTTTGTTCCACTTGTTTTCTCTTTCTATGGATGCAAATAAGAATGGTGAGTATTAACCATACCATAGGTCAAAAGCAATGCTGTCTTAAATTTTCCTCTACTGGAGAAAGTAAATCTAATACTTTAAAGTTCAGCCTGCAGCAAGTTCTCAGGGACACAGGAAGAATGTAGCCAAGTTCTTTTCATTTGCTTTGCTTTGTTTTACCAGCAAGCATAGCCTCTTTCCCACCTGCCAATAAAGTCCTTGTTTCCTCTGATAACCTCATGATCTGGGCATCTACTGTTTGCACTTCCCCTGGCCTTCTAATCTTCCTAACTCTTCCCAGAGAAGCAGTGAGTTCAGAGCCTAATTGTTTTGCTCTCAGCCCACCTCTTAAAGGTTCTTCCACCTCCCAAAACTGCTGCATGCGTCTGGAGGAGAAGATGGGGACCTATCTTGCCTCCCTGACTTCCCAACTCACATATTTGTGGTGATTCTGAATGGACATAGCCCTCGTGATAGGTTCTCCACCCTACTGGCCCAGCCAACTCCTCTGTAAGGGGAAGGGTATGAAGAGAGTGAGGGGAGGGGCAGGGTGGAGAGGAGGAAGAGAAGAAAGCACAAATCATGGGAGGGAAGTTAAATCATGGAAAACCCACTGCCTCTCACCTTGCCTTAGAGAACTGCCTTACTAGATTAAAGGATCAAAGACATATTAGCGGAAAGCCAAGCATTGACTTTGTATAAAACCCAAACTTATTTTACTATAAAGCCTTGTCTGTTTTGTGGATTTGGAAGGAATGTGGGAACTTTCCCCAGACTTCTGCTGTGCTCAACTTTTTTCATCAAGAGCATGTGCCCCAGCCAACTTTGGGGGTTAAATTCTGTACCTGCTATTTCTGGCTTGAAGAGAATTCTTTATCCTTCCCCAGCTTTGCCCATCTCCAATAACCCAGAGAGACGAGACCACTAAAATCTCTAAGTGCTTCAGACTCTCTGGCTTATTATATGTATTATAGCTATTTTAAAACAAAGTCCCTATGTATCCTAGTTTTAATATTTCTGGTGTAGAATCCCACACATGAAACCTTAAGGAAGACCATGTTTAAAATCTGTAGGTGTAAGCATAGGAAATTGACTGCCAGGGCCAGAGACTGTACAGACACTGTAAAAAGAGAGATGTCATCCAAGTTATGAAGACAGGAAAGAGCTCCATTGGAGAGGTTACAGTTTGGAGAGACTCTTGATTTCGGGTGCTGTACTCTGTTCATTACAATATGTTTTCTCACTAGCAAGACACAGATACTTCACTTCCTCATATGGGAAATGTACAAAATTATTCAAGATCCAAGGGAAGGAAGCAAAAGGGATAGAGTGGCCAGACAGATGTTCAGAGCAGGAATGAGTCAGTCCTTGCGTCCTCAGGGCTAGCTAGAGGGGTAACACGTAGAGTGAATGACTGGAGCAGAACCAGTACGTATGTTCTGCTAAGAGTTGCGCTGAAAAATCTTTTGATTTTGCAGGCCATAGTGTCTGTGTCTACATAACTGTAACTAGCATGAGAATAACCGTGCATAATACAAAAATGAATGTGGGTAGCATCATTTCATGGACATGGGACTTGAATGGAGTAAAAGGGAAAAAAAGAAAGCCAGATGATACAGGTATTCCTGTCTGTTTCTTGCCTACCATGATACAAGGTAATGTACTGTACAACACTCCTTCTGGCACAATGATCTGACACATCTGAAATCACTAGCTCAAGGACATTTTCCTTTAAGCGATTTTTCTCAGTTGCTTGGTCACAGCAATTAAAAAGTCTCAACATAGAAAGCTCAGACTAAAATAATAATAATAATAATAATTTTTAAGAATAAAGAAAGAAAACTCAAACTAGAGAAGTGGGATGTTCACCTTTGTAAGGTTAGAAATGACTGGAAATATGGCTGAATAAGCACAACAGTGTGATAAGCAGAGTGTAGTGGGCAGCCTGGTAAGAGCTTACTGAGCTCACGTGAATTTCATGTGGAAACATGGACTCCTGGGAACTGGACCAGAGGCCACTGGCCTTACATTCTGGCAAAGAACATGATTAAGTTTAGTCATACTCTGAGACTTTGTGACAGGTGACTTTAATAAAAATAATGGACTACCTAGGACTATCTAGCAGAGAAATCTTCAAGACAGTCCAACATTCAGGCAATCCCATGGTTGTTGCTTGCTGTGTTGAGCCATGTTTACAGTTAAAAATCAGTAGCAAAAGCAAGTCAGGAGACTTAAAGTTTCGGTAGTTTGGGAAGAAAGGTAAAAATTGTAAGGAAGACATGGTTTCTTAGGAGACTGATATCATTAAAGAGAAACGTCATATTTTGCATTGCTGTTACCAGGGAAACTGGGGTTCCCACTTTCGAGTTCTTGGTCATGTTAATGAAGGAATTTAGAAGTGGTTTGGAAAGGAGGCTCAGGACCAACAAGCTATGCATCTCAGAAGCAGCCAGCAAAGAGAGTTAGAAAGAAGGAAGAGGGAAAACTCTGACATTTGAGTTAGGCCATCATGTTCTGCAGTGGAGGCAGCAAGCAGCCACAGGGTAGACAAACAGAATAAATGAATACACACACCCTGCACCATTTGAACATTATACTTTCTCCCTTGAAAATTTCCAAAGTTGCCAGGCATGGTGGTGCATGCCTTTAATCCCAGCACTCAGGAGTCAGAGGCAGGCAGATCTCTGTGAGTTCGGGGCCAGCCTGGCCTACAAAGTGAGTCCAGGATAGCCAAGGCTACACAGAGAAACCCTGTCTCAAAAAAAAAAAAAAAAAGAAAGAGAAAGAAGAACAAAGAAAGAAAGAAAGAAAAACTTCAAAGTTAATTAATAAAACTATCCAATTCTATACCTTTTTTGTAATAGGAGTTGAGATAGGTTATACTCAATTTCACCTTTACTATTTTTTATTTAATAAGAGTTTTAATTTATTCTGATTTTAGTACATGTTTTTAACCAAAAAAAAATTGTCATTGAAATTTCCAAAGTTATTTACCTGTGTTCATACAGTTTCGCTTATTAAAAGCCATTATCTTCTTTTGATAATCTAATATTGTTTCTTTTTGTTTTTAAGAGACTTGTCTTTTATTACTGTCCTTGAGTTTTAATACTTTGTTTTTCTCTCTAATTTGTTTTTGACTATTTCCTTCTCTCTGGTTTGGGGGGGGGCGGTGCTTGTGATTTAACTTCTCTTTTATAAAAGATGCAAGTGTCATGGCACCAGTTTTCCTTGCTTGTTTCTCTTGCTTCATTTATTTGTCTTGACACATGATGGTGTGCATTGTTCTAATTGTCTAGGGACTATTATTGTATCTTAATTTCCTCCTTGGACCAATTATTTAAGCCAGAGCTTGTTTTTAATTTTAAAATTATTGAGTTTTTTGTTCATTTCTGGATCTGTTGTATTTGGCTGTGGTGTGGAGCCTCTGGCCACATGGCCTACAAATCCCAGCATTAGTACTAGACCCCATGGAGTGATGCTTGAGCTTCTAGAACAGTCCTGGAAGCAGTTTTTCCTAGGACCATATTCTTTAACCTCAAAGATCTTTGCGTATTTCACAAAAGAGATTGCTATTCTTTGTTACTTAATATTTTTAAATCATCTCAAGTGTTTGTCAATATTCATAAATGCCTATTTTTCATAAGTACTCTGAAACTTCATCTTAGCATACAGTCACATGTTTTTTTAACCCCAATTTAAGATTATTCCATCTATTAGAAATAAGTTTGGGGTTACGAATAAAATCACTCAGATGAAATTATCTCAACAAGGCTGCAACACTTCTGGTCAGAAGGGTGAGCAACTCACAAAAATGGAAGAACAAGCACAGTAGGACAGGAAGTTCACTTGGTTTTTATTTTGCCTCAGATGGTGACAATCTTTTCCCCATTGGGTGGCATCTGACCTCACGGTCTCTTATGGGTTTTAAAAGAACCACTGCAAGGAAAGTGAAGAGTTTGGCCACTTAAGGTCTCAAAATATAGCAGGACCCCGTGTAAACAAGTTTTATTAGATGGGGTTGGTGATTGAAACATTTGCATAAAGAATTTACAAGGTAGGAAGATTAAAAGATTTGAATAAAGGCTTAGGGCATGGGGATGGTAAAAAAAAAAATTTTTTTTTTTTAATTCCTTGATACCAGCAAAGTTCAGACTGAGGAAACTAATATTTACTATTTCTTAGGCTTCCCTTCCCCCAATAGCAGGTTTCAGGGAGGGGAAGTTCTCAGTTTCTCCTTGAGGATGTTATGGTCATACTTTGTTGTTTGTTCGCTTGTTTGTTGGTTTGTTTGTTTGTTTGCAAACTTGTTGAAGCATAACATTCATTCTACCTTTGTTCCTCTTTTAACATTTTTTTTAAAGAACAGGGTATTTATATGTAGCCCTGTCTGGCCTATAACTTTTTATGTAGATGAGACTGGCCTCAGACTCACAGAGATCCTCCTGTCTCTGCCTCCTGAGTGCAGAGAATAATGACGTGTGCCACCACATTCAGCCTCATTCTTAAAACTTGATGCACTTTACTTTTTTTTTTTTTTTAGTAACTGTTTTTTAAATTTTTTACATATACATTTATATTATTACACATACATCCAATAAACTACCTACAGCAAGATGAACCACAAAACAATCAGGAATCATATATTAATGTTACATTCTTAGCATTTTGGCTATTTGTATTTGGTAGCCTTGAGGAAAACATCTCTCCTATCTTGGTGCATCTAAAATTCTGAATGTAAATCAATACCTATCATATCTCATCACTATCAGCTTAAAACATCTATTTAGACCTACAAACATCTTAACCCCTAAACAACTAAGCTTTAAAAAAAAAAAAAAAAAAAAAAAAAAAAAACTTTAAACTTGTTATCTTTAAACCTTATTTATCTTTACTTTATGAATGGTTTGCCTGCATGTCTGTGTGTGCACCATGTGCATGCAATGCCCACGGAAGCCCCTGGGGCTGAAGTTACAGGTGGTTGGAAGCTTCCAGGTGCATGCTAGAAACCAAGGCCAGACCCTCTGTGAGAGCAGCCAGCGTTCTTAGCCCCTCAGCCATCTCTCTGGTGCTAAATTTTGAACTTTAGAAGGAAAGGGCCTAATGTTGAATCTTTTCCCATAAGTTACACTGTTAGCTATTGTTGGTTTATCACATTAAAATTTGAATTAGATTTTCTTGGCCTTTCCCTGTGCTTTACTAAACGATTCTGTGTTCCCGCATAGTTTTTTATGTCTGTTCTCTTTCTGTCTCTTTAAAACTTTTCTATTTGTTTGTCTCGAGTATTTTTTGAATGTTAGAATATTAGTAAATAATGTCTTGAACAGGAGATAATTGGGCAGTTGGCATTCATTACCTCAAGCCATCTATCTTCTATCATAAATTGTCTCTGCTTTAAATGTCTTTTCATTTGTCTGTTCTCTATTTTCCTTTTGATGTTTAGAGTATTCATTTCTTTTTATCCTTTCACTAAGATTGAGAATGCAAATGCTCTGTTGTTTGTTCCGAATGTGATTATCTTAATAGATCATGCACATTGCTTAGTTCTCTTCATAAAGAATAGAATTTCCCAGCTTTTATGGAAAATACAACATTTTTGTGGTAGTGATTTAAGACTTAAATTTCTTTTTAATTTTAATTTTTAAGTTAAATTGTAGTACTTAAGCGGCCTGTCGACAATTATGCTATTTAAAGCTGAGTATGCTGGTACAACCCTGTAATCCTAGCACATTGGATATGGAGGCAGGAGAATCAAAAGTTAACCTCATCATCAGTGGCTCCATTGAAAATTTGAAGGCACCCTGAGCTACCAGAAACCATCCTGAAACAAACACAGCTATTAGACAGCAAATTTTCCTGAGTCCCCATTATTCTGCCATTCAAGGCATAGCAAGGCCTCTTCTGAGCCTGCCCCGAGGCATGTATGAATATGTTCTCCTTTGCTGTTGTCAATGTTGTTGTTTTGTTTTTCATATAAGCAGCTGTTTTTGAATTGTTTTTAAGTTAGAACATAATATGATTTATTCAAACAGTTCCCCCTTGCTAGTTGTGCTTAAGCAGATGTGGGGTGTTTTCTAAAAGAGAAGATTAGAGAAAGGAAGAGGCGGTCATAATGGCCACAGTGTTGGCTGGGACCATCATGGAGCAGTCTAAGGGTCCTGGCCAGGAGAGAAGAAATGGAGAAAAGACAGCCAAGTGTAGTAGATCTGCCATCCCTGTGTGCTGGATGTGATCTGGCTACTCAAAGGCTAGCATTTGGGCTTCAGGATGTTGAAGAGAGGAACAAATATGACTATCACAAAGCAAACTCCTCCAGGCCCCCCGTTTGCAGGATGTAGGCTTGCACCTAAACCATGCTTTAAACCCAAGCTTTTAAAATAGAAGAGAAAATGTCAGGGTTGATCACACAGATTTTTAATATGCACTGAGCATATTGCCAAAGGTTATGTGATACCTGCCTTGAAAGACAACTGAGGTAAGTCTGTCTTGGTCACAGAGAGTCATTTATTCATCTATTTGGTTTGTCAACTTAACTAACAGTAGGATGGGAGTGTACATATATAGATCAAGTCCATCATGAACAGGATTTTCAATTAGCTGTGATAGCTAGGGTTCAAATGTCACCTGTGCCCTGCAGTCTCCAGAGGGTAATGAGGAATGCTCTAGATACTTTTCAGAAAAAAAAGTGTTACTGGGTACAACATTATTCAAGCCCATGAAAATAATTTAATTAGTACAAATGGCCCTTAAAATAGGAAAAAAAAAAAAAAAAAAAAAAAACCACCAAAAGAACAAAGGCATATTCAAGTTCATTTGTGGGATCCACAAGTATAAATATTGACTTTTCAAAGAAAAATATTGACTTTAGTATCATCTAACTCTTGACTTGGTCTTAACTGTATTTCAAAGCTATAGTTTTAATAAAGAAGAATAAACTTTATAATGACGATTATTTAAGTATTTATGAGGTCACAACTCAGCCTAGATCAACAGACTCATACATTATAATGACAGTTTACAAAGAAAAATTTGACATTAATTGGACATAGGAAATCAAGACAGATTTGTCAATAGGCCCTCAAATCAAGGAAGACAATGGGCTCCAGTTATTGGCACACTTTTATAGTTATCCTACAGACGTTACTAAGAAAGCCTGGTGTCATTAAAGATAGCAATCAGTTGTAAATTTACTAGCTTATAAAACATTTCTTAAGTATCTATGAACATGGTATGGTATTCTATATTATATATATACTTTTTTTGCAGAGTCACAAGCAATAGCAATATTTTACATTTAAATCCACAGTGTAGAAGGGATCCTCTTTGTCCACATCCTCACCAACACTTGATAGATCCTCCCCTGCTCCATCTGTCTCTCTCTCTGTGTGTGTGTGTGTGTGTGTGTGTGTGTGTGTGTGTGTGTGTGTGTGTGTGTGTGTGTGTGATTGGATTAAGGCCCAACCTAGTGGCCTCATTTCTTCTTAGTCTTTGTTTTAAAAACTTTTCTTCAAATAAAGTCATGTTCTAAGATAGTAGAGAATAGGGCTTGTTAATTCTGCTTATAATAGAGGGGTCAACATGTCCAAGTGCTATTTTTATAGTTGAATGAACACCCTTAACATATGCAATATCAGATACTGTGCACTGCAGAAGATTGTGCTGAATTTACAAGTCAGGTTTAATGTCCACTGAAATCTGTGAAATGTTAAGAGTTAGAAGTTACCAGATCTGATCTCTTCCTCACTCTTCCTGATAGCACACTCTGGTGACTACATAGCCATCTTCAGGCTCCATACTTGGTGACAATGGTCTGTTTTCATCAGAAGAAAAAAAAAAAAAAAAGCTAGCATTCTTTGAAGAAGCATTGTGTCCACACTGCTACTAATGACTAGTCACTAGTTACTCATGCTTTTGTGCTGCAAAAGAACCAAGTGACTTATCATGGTTAGGCTTTGCTCCGGATTCCACAACACATTAAACTCACTTTAGCTGGCTGCCAGATAACTTTCTGCTTTATCTGCCATTTCTAGTGCTAGCACATTACTAAGGGAACACTAGAGGCAAGTAGAAGACCTCATGGTGCAGAAAAACCTTGGCCTATCCTGAATTTCCTCTACAAAGAATCACCGCATCTCTTTCTGACAGAGTTCTGTCGTAGCACAAATGTGTGCATTGATTCCTGAAATTAGGTATTCAGATGAAGTGGGTGTTATTTTACCTCCCCTCTTCAAAAAACTCCAAATGGCATGCTGGAATGCTGGCACATACTAGGGCATTGAGTTGGAGACATGAGTCTGCAAGGCAAGGGAGGAGAAATGGAAAAGGGACGCATTGGTTCCTTAAAAAGTGGCTTCTTGGCTCGGATGTTGGCTGTGCATCTCAAATGGGTTCCTTTCCACAGCTTGGCTCTCCTCCTTCCCAGAGGCCTTAGGTAGACTTGTAGAGAAGAAGCTCATCTGTGCTCTTTCCATTTCTTCAGCTTCTTTCCCTGAGCTACCAGAAAGACTTTCTCTGCAATGTCCTTCCACTTCCGAAGCCAATTTTAGTTTCAACGTTTGTTTTACTCTGTGAGGGGATGGTCTTGAGGGTTGGTGCTTGGCTCTTTAGGACTGAGCAGGGACTCTTCATTTATGCCGATCACACCATTTGAAGTACTTGCGTCATCTCTCTTGGGCCTTCTTCCCTCCACCTGGTAGAGCCCTTGGTTTTGAACATATGAACTGGCCTTGATCAGATTTCTGTGCCTCTTTGAATGTGACTTTCTTCTCCCTTAGTCTGTGAAGTCTCTTTTTAGCTACAGTGATAAGAATTTGCCTACAGTGTCATGGCTGCAGAGTAAAATCTTTGTCATTCTTTTTGCTCTCCAAGTGGAGCAAATCTGTAGAGAAAGTTGAAGATTAGGAATACCATTCATTCTAATTATTGAATCTGATGTAAAGCCAAAAGCAGTTACATGCCAGAAAAGATGAAAACTGTAGCCAACTGTGAAGGTTGGCGGCAACCTACGCGTCTGTTTAGCGAGTGAGCTCTTGTGCAGAAACCCAGTTCCCTCTGCCTCATACATACTGGTTTCCTTGTTCTTAAAGAGACTGTGGCTGATTGAAGCTCTGTGCTACATCCAAGGGTCACAGGCCTGATTATCATGTGGCCAGTTAGCTTTGGCTTGTTTAGGCTCATACAGCAGCCTTTCCACCCCTGCGTGCTGTATGGCCCTTCATTCCTTCTTCCCAAGAGAACACAACGAGGAACTCAGAGGATGACATCCCAAGGGAGAGGCTCTCTAAGTTATTTTACTAGTGTCATTGTCAGCTGGGTACAGGATAGACTTAGAGGGCCAAATAATGGCCCAGGGAAGGGTAAAGACACAAAGACTCTCTTGCTTTTCAATCACCTCCCCCTGGTGTTTTCCATTTCCTGCTGGTACATACAGAAATGGCAGCAGCACAGACTCCAATCAATGCCTTACTTTGTAGACTTGCTGAGTGTTTGTCCTTGATGCTGCTGTGCCCAAGGCTGCTTCCCCAGGAGCCAGGACACCAGGAAAGCACCAGTACTGGCTATTCTCCGCTCTCCTCTGTCATACTTTAAGGACATGCTCAGTGCTGTTCAGTGGCTTTTGAAGGCACTGTCTACTCTTATAAAAATCCAACAGCAAGACTTGGCAGTATGTATTCAGTGTTCCTGGAAAATTAGATGACAGTTCCAGAATTTCTCAGAAAACAGGATGATTTACAGTGGGTTCCAGTCTTGAGCAATCTGCAATTACAGCAATTAGATAAATCTCCAGGGTTTTATAGAGAAAAAAAATTCTTAAAATCTTCAACATACAAATAATTTTCTAATTCTAGCTGTGTTCACTAATAGCTGTGGCTTGGATCAGATATATAATTCAGTCAATGAGTCACTGATAGGTGAATTTTTTATACATACAGAAGCTTCAAAAGTGTTGCATGCATCTAATGATCCCGCTTTCTGCTTGAGTGATGGAGGTAGTAAGTGAGTTGTAGGGTGGGGCAATAGCAGGCAGCAGGTGACTCCTTTCATATAGAAGGCCTAGACACTACCTTTAAGATTTGATACTTCTAGTTTGCTTATCTCAGTGAAATCAAATACCTTTCTTGCTCCTCTGACAATTATTGTTATAGAGATCAGAGGAAATGCTTGGAAGCTACTCAGTCTAAAGATGACCACATAAGATTGAATTTTAACCTCTCAGATATTGAGTACCATCTATGTACTAAACACATTTTGGGGATCAGGTTGTCATCTTGGAGCTCATTAGACAAATAAGTAGGTTCACAATTCTACTGGAAGAGCGAGGCACGGAGCAGGACAATCTGGCAGAGGGTGGGCTATCTGGGCAGGGGAGGTCCGAGAGGCCTCCCGAGGAAGAAGATATGACCAGTACATGAGTGAGCTGGCAAGGGGGTGTCCCAAGCATTTGAAGGGAGTATGATGAGCTGCAGAAGTATCCAGGCCCAGATATGATGGATGGGGTTGATGGTCAGAAGAGGAGTGTAGTGTTTACTCAACACAGAATGACTGTCTCTGGGAAATTCTATAAATACAAATAACTCATTGTTAGTAATTTTGAGACATCAAGGGCTTTAAGCCTAGAAAGCCTCTCACTTCTCTTGCCAAATGGACTATCCTGTCAAGAACTCTGCCTGCCACGCTGCCTTAGTTGTTTGATAGAGCTTTCAAGGCTGATCATGGACTCCATGGTCACTGTCATCCATGTGGATATCACTTAGATGTCTTACTCTCAAACCGCTTAGTTCTTCTCCATACCTGGCTTCCATTTAGCCTTGAAGAAGGGATTATATGCTCATGATTTGTTTTTTTGTTGTTGTTGTTGTTGGTTTTTTTTTTCTCAAGGCAGGGTCTCTCTGTGTAGCCCTGGCTTTCCTAGAACTAGCTCTGTAGACCAGGCTGGCCTTGGACTCTAGAAATCCACCTGCCTCTGCCTTCCAAGTGCTTGGGTTAAAGGTGTGCCCGACCGCCTGGCCGGCCCTAACAGATGTCTTGAAAAAAAAAAAAAAAATAAGCAATGGTAGTCATCAATAAATGAAAATAGAAAGTAAAACCTACTTGGTCACAACCATTTGTACACTATTGAATAGTGCCTTAGAAATAAAACAGAAATAAAAGTATGTAAATTTTATACTGTTACTAAGTTCACTTTAACTGAATTTCAAAGGCAATATTTATTTTAGTTTATTTTAATATTCTGTTCCATCACTGTTGTGGCTGCTTATTATTTAGCCAGAGAGCAATTCCATGGCTTTTCCTTTCTTCTCAGCGTTGCATCCCCTTCATACCTGTGTTGACAGTTACTTACCTTATGGCTGAGGTCAAAGGATGCGGTGATTCTATGAAGCAGTGCATATGTGATTGCTGAGACACTTGCCTTTATTGCACTCTTGTCTGATGTAGTTTTAGAGATCACACCAGATTATAATTCTGAACTCAATAACAGCAGTAATAGAAGTGCTTTATGAGGCAAAACGGGTGAGTTCCTGCATGGATTAGCATCACTACTCAACTCAGTGACAGTAGACACCTTGTTCTGTTTACAGTTTCATAGTGAAAATTAGAGTCGTGTCAAAGTGCCACCTCAAATGCAAAACCAGTCTTTATTTAACTTTTTTGAGAATATTGATCACTATTGAGGCATGAATTGATTACTGGGCTTTTTTAAAAAATGGAATTATCTTTAAAAAGTAAAAAAACGAAGGGGAAGAGGGGGTGGCAGTACCAAGAAGAGGGAGGGGGCTATGCTAGGGCTGTAAAGTGGATGAATAAGGAAATAAGTAAGTAAATAAACAAACTTAAGAAAAAAGAGTGAAAGAGTGTAACATTTTAAGTAATTTTTAAATAATACCTATTTAAATAGGAGATTACAGCATTTTCAATCCTTTGAAATCACAGTGGAATAATCACTTAAAAAATGGTGTTTAGTTTGGGGAACATTTCTCACTGATCTGGCAATGACTCTTAACTGGTTTTACTTATCAGAATTGAGTTAGTTGGTGCCTGGTTAACAGTATATGCGTTTATATTTTGGTAATGTATGGAATCAATTTCAGATGTGCATGGGTGTGGCTAACCAGTTTGTTTACTCAACATTTTAGCAGTGCAGTTGGTAGGCACATGGTGGCTGGATAGATGGGTCCATCTCTATCTACATGGAGTTAGCTCCTACCCCCAATAGTTCAGAACCTAATTGTGCATCAACATGTGTTAGAATGTCCTCAGCAGTGTCCATGTGAAGACAAAGTAAGTAAAGTACATATTATCACGTATGTATTGTGAGAATGACAAAGTCGTGTGTCTTTCCTCTTGTTGACTAAATTTTCTTTCAAGCAGTGCAGTGCCCTGGGGTTTGGCTTTGAACCTGTTGATTCCTTCTGAATAACTACAAGGAATATAATCCCTTTTTTAACCACCTGCTTTCTGTGTATTGTTTTTTTCCTCGTCCTAATCTTGTGACAGGTTCTCTGTATATGTTGTATAATATATTACTTTCAGGGACACTGCGGCCTGTACATGTTGTCAACTTTCCCAAGGTCACACAGCTTGAGGCAGGGTGGAATTCAGGCCAGTGGGCTGAGCCCAAAGCCCTGGCTTAGCTACTCTACTGTTCCATGTTCCATGACCCCAAGGCACTGAATGGGGAGAAAGCAGAACTGATTAATTTCTCCTTGATAGAATTGCACAAGCTAGAATACAAAGGCCATTATTTGACTACAGCTTATGGATTCCTGTACCCTACTTTACCCTCCTGCCTTCCTTCCCTCTTGTCATACCCTCTGCTAGATCCTCCCTATAGCTGAGGCAGGCCTAGAACTCAGGATCCCTCTGGCCCTGCCTCAGGCTCTTAAATGCCAGGATTCTTTTGTGAGCTACCAGTCCTTGCCACACATTAGTTTTCTTCCTTTTCATCATAGATGTTAAACCAGCCCCTACTTTTTCTTTTTTCTTTCTTTTTTTTTATTTTTATTTTTATTTTTATTTTTTTTATTCTCCATCTAGTGTACATTAAACTTTAGTAGTCACCTTTACAAATGGCCACGGGCCACTGTATATTCATCAAGTCCCGTCACCTCCCCAGCCCCTTCTTGAAACTAGATGGTTGCTTCAGTTCTGTGGTCTCAACATTTATAATGTTCCTATAAAGACCAAAGCATCTGCTGGCAGGAGGTCATCCTTCCCCATGTGACTGGAGGCAGGTGGATAGCAGGCAGGCAGACAAACAACAGAGAAAGAGATGAGCAGCAGGCAGGCAGGCCAGTAGGAGTTAGCTAGGTGGGCAGAGGAAAGCAGGTGTGATTTCTTGTGCAAATGTAGCTCCTTACACAGCTGCTCTCCCACCACAGACAGGTGTCATGGGTACTTAAGAGTTAGAGAGGCCTCATATTCACCTGGATGAAACATGAGGTCTTCAGCCAATTGTTTCTTTGCACAGGGTCTTCATTCATTGACTTGCAGAGACACCCTCTCCACTTACAGTTAGTAAACACAGACTTGCCATACATTTACTCAGGGTTGACTCTGCCCTTTTGGTAACACAGAATAAATTTAAATCCACATATATTGCTCTACCAAATACCCTAGCTTCTTGACAAAACCTTTCTTTGTTATGATTTTCTGGAGCTTTTTTAAACACAGAACCTCACTATGTAACCCTGACTGGCCTGGAACCCAGAGATCATTCTGCCTCTGCCTCCCAAGGGCTGAGATTAAAGGTGTGCACCCCCAGCCCTAGCAAGAACATTTGTTGTTCTTCTCTGGGCAATGAGAGACTGATTAAAAAGTTTTCATAGCGGTTGCCCATTCTGGAAATATGAACATGCTTTTGGCAGAGCTTAGGGCTCAAGAAAGTGTTGGGATCATGGAGTAAGGGACACTTGTTCCTAAGAGCCCCGATGAGTGAGGTGGCAACCGAGGCCCAGCCTTCTCTAAAAGGCATGGTGAGGAGGAAAGTTCCACGTTGCCTGTGGGTAGAGAGATGAAAATGTGGGCCATTGTTAACCAAGACACCATTGCTTCTCTATGACTTTTTTCTTGTCTAAAAGTCAGTTTGGTGTTTTTAAGTTCAATAGGTTGGATTTTTTGGGGGGGAGGTTGGTTTTGTTTTTTTTTTTTTTTTTTTTTTAATTTTAATTTTTAATTTTTTCCCTTTAATTATACATTCTCTTAACAAAGCATTAGTGATCAAATTTTTAAATATATTTTATTAATTTTTTCATATTACATCTCAATTGTTATCCCATCCCTTGTATCCTCCCATTCCTCCCTCCCTCCCATTTTCCCCTTACTCCCCTCCCCTATGACTGTGACTGAGGGGGACCTCCTCCCCCTGTATATGCTCATAGGGTATCAAGTCTCTTCTTGGTAGCCAGCTATTCTTCCTCTGAGTGCCACCAGGCCTCCCCATCCAGGGGACGTGGTCAAATGTGAGGCACCAGAGTACGTGTGAAAGTCAGTCCCCACTCTCCACTCAACTGTGGAGAATGTCCTGTCCATTGGCTAGCTCTAGGTAGGGGTTCGAAGTTTACTGCATGTATTATCCTTGGCTGGTACCATGGTTTGAGTATGTTTGCAGGTTATAATTTATCTCATCTCTGTAGAACTTGCTGGAGAAAAACTAAATTTTATATGAATGCTTTTTATTGCCAACATACCAGAAGTCTTTCCATTGGTCTTTGGGTCAGGCTCTTGATTATTTGAGGAATACGTGTATTTTTCCGTCTCTGTGAAGATGGAATGTAGCCTTTTAGCCTGTGTCATGGTGAATGTCAGAGAATCTAGAGAAACAACTTAATCCTCTGGGATCTGTCTTTACCTCTGAAGAGTAAAGAGGAATTAAAAATAACCTATTGAGGACGTGGACAGGAGTCCTGGCCAGGTCCTCCTTGTGCACGTACACCCTGAGCCTGCCTACAACCAGCCGGGGCTTTGCACTGTCTGGGGGCCCCAGCCTAGGCATGTTCCCTACTCAGGAGGGTGGGTAGTGGCTTGCTCTTGGCGATGGGCGGAGCTAGTTAGGCACAGAGGCCTGCAGTGATTTCTGTATTCCGAGAAAGTTTAAAATAGATTCCTGGTTGGGTACCTCTACTGTGCTGTAATTCTTCAAGTGTGGCAAGCAGTACACATGGCATCTGTGTTAACAGTTTGTGACACTGCAGTGAATTGGGGCATCCCTTCTTCTCTGGCATCTGGATGGAACAAGTGTTTATTTAGGTTTATTTTGACAATCCCACTGCCTGGGTATGGGTGCTGTAAAATATCCTTACTCATTCAGATGCAGAAGGTGGGGGGATGCCCAGATAATTACTCTCAGTGTTTTGGATAACCAGACAAAGAAAAATGATATGTTTTAAATAGCCAATAATTATATGTCAATTGACAAAAAAAATTGTTGCAACTGTTTATCTAAAAATTATACATTTTAAGAGGGACCTTAAATTACTTCTTTTACTAAAGCAGACTAATTTAAACATAAGTTTATTTAATGTCCTATTTAAGTGTTTGGCCTTTAAGGTAGTAACTATTTCAGTTACATTTGTATGTTTCTATACCACAATCACCTGGGGCTTTTTAACTGCTTGTGTGAATCCCTTCATGTTTACTGTACTTTTTCTTCGTCTGAACAAATAAAGCTTTTGCTGGGTTTCCTGTATTGGTGTAGCAAGGCTTCTACACTGCTCTTGCCTGGTTGGTTAGACTGTAGATGAGAAAGAGTCTAAAGGTGACTATGATTTCCAGCATGGTAAACATTCGAAGGGTTGTTGTTAGTAACATCCAGGATCATGTGGGTCAGTAGGTCTTCTAAAAAAGATGTCAAATCACATGCATCTTAGTCCCCACACTGGCCTGCCCTGTAAGTTTCTCCCCCTGTGTTACTTACCCTCATCCTGGCCACAAAGCTTTCCAACTTTGAAGAAACAGGGGCTCCATTTCCCACACTCTTCATATCCATCATGTCTTCCTCATTGCTTCCTTAGGAACTAAGTCATGTGAGCCATTGTGTTTCACCTTGGAAATTGCCACCACAACCTGCATCCTAGCACTTGGTCTCTTGGGCTGGAAGTGTTTGAGCAGGCAGAGGCCTCATCCTCACCCCTCTACTGGGCTCCTCAAGAATGACAAAGGAGACAGGGTACTATGGAATTAAGATGAGGCCTCTTCTCTTCTCAACTGTTCCATCTTGAGCAGCTTGGGATCCTGTCAGCTGAAAACTTGCCCATGGGTTAGTGTCACTCTTCACAGGTCTTAGAATAAAGTTAGCAGATGTGTAGCTTTGAAACCCTTTCTTGAGGAAGAAACCTTGAGTGGAGGAGGAAGACATTTCAAGTATAGCTGATAGCAGGTAAGGAAGACTGCCCTTGGCATCCTGGAGTAGAGGCAGTTCATAATTTAGGGAGGAAAGTGGAAAAGGTAAAGGCTTATGGTACCTACCAATGATCCATATCTGAATAGTTTGAGTGCATACATACACACACACACACACACACACACACACACACACACACACACAAACCTATGTATGCACACACTCACTTCCACAGTCCTCCATCTTCTCTTGCAAGTGTCATTGCATGTGTTGACAGTATTAGAAGTACACAGCCTGGCAGCTGGGCTCCTGTAATGGAGGCCAGCTGGCTCTTCCTCCTTGCTGTCTGTTGAAGCTGGAGTGGCCCTATGAATAGCTAGGCTGTTGCCATTTATAACCGCTATTCAGGCATGGAAGAGTATGTACATGGCTTATTAAAAAGAACAGTGAAGCCTCCATGTTTTTCCCCTTGGCCCGTTGCCCACTGCCACCTCTCCCCCAGCCCATATTAGGCTATGACAGAATAGAATGCCATCTCCTCCAGGATGGCCAGAGAAACTGCCCTGTGTTTTGGGACCATACTGTTTATCCCTCATCTCACTACTCTCCCAGAAAAACCTCTGAAATAGACATAATTATTAGTGTTACTGTTCGTATACAAATGAAACTGGGGTTCCTAGGCTTTTCAGGATATACTGAGCCAGGACAAGTTGACATGAAGGTGTCAACTTCTAACTCTCTGGGTTGGTGTAGTTTGACAGTCGAACTATTGAGGATGCTAATGAAGACAGTGAAGGCAATCTCAGCTCCCTTCATTTGTATCAGATGGCAAGAAGACAGGGTGGACTCAAGCTGGGGGCTAGTCTCCACCGCTTTCCTCTAACGGACCACTGCAGCTTGAAAGTCTCATAGAGTTCAGGGGATCATTCATACCTTGCTAGGTTTTTGTTTTTAGACAGGATCCTACTATGTATTCTGGGCTAGCTTTGAACTTGTGATCCCTGCTGAGCCTCTCCAGCTTAGGAATTATAGGCATGCACTACCACACCCCAGCTCATGGTTCTAAGAATAGAGTTTCTTAGGAATAATTTTATGAAATATGCAAGTCTAGTCTTAGAACTGAAAGGGAATTCACTGTTTTCCAGGTGAGGAAATGGCCCATAGAGTTAAGTGTTAGCTCACACATCACTTGGTTTGCCACACTGGTAATTTATAAATGTTTGATTTGTGCAACAATAAGATTTTTCCCCCATGCGAAGGATGGGGTGAACGTCTTATGTCTCACACTGAGGAACCCAACCATCCTTCCTACTATGAAAGGCAGGCTGGCTTGACTTATAGAGAGAAGGCACTCTTTGACAAAAGCCCTGAGATTTAGTCTCTGTGATCCTTTATATATTAGCCTCACGTATATTCAAACACAAAAGAGATTTTATATCAGTTCCTTTCTGTTACTTTGATAATGTTCCCTGACAAAAACAGTTTATGAGAGAAAGGGTTATTTGGCTTACAGTTTAAAGGGCTACAGTCCTTCATGGCAGCAAGAGCAGGCATCTGTCTGGAAGTCAGGAAGCAGAGAGAGGGGAGAAAATAGGAAGTGATACTAGCTTTTGAACCTCAAACCCTGCCTCCAATGACACACTTGCCCCATCAATGCTCTATTATTGTAAAGGTTTCATGACCTCCCTAATCAGATCCATGAGTACAGAAACAAGTATTCAGACACACGAGCCTAGAGGTAGGACTGGATGGTTCATATTCAAACCACAACAGATCTTAAGGAAGTATCACCTTGAACCATCATCACCTTGAACATTGGCATGCTCTGTCTCACACCTGCCCTTTAAAGGGTGATCCGACCTGGTCCAGGTAAGTTCTGGGCCAACCTCATCCTACCTCTGGGTTCTTGGCCGTGAGCCGCCATTTACCCTTGGCCCTCTGCCCTCTACAGGGACTTAGAGATGAGGAAGAGCCACTACCAAGGATTACATCACACTAAACCCTGAGGCCTTTTCCCGGTCAGCCAGGACAGTGAGAGCTCTTTCCAAGTTCTGAGATTATTGTTGAGCAAGTTCAAGGAAGGGGTGCATGCCTGCCTTCTGCTAAAGTAGGAGCTGAGTAGAGGTGTATCGTGTGCCTTCTGTGTGTGGTACTCTACTCTGAAGGCAACACTGCCCAGTTTATTGTTCTAATTGTGTGTTTGGGGCTCTAACTTTAGTGTAGATGTTAAAAAGAGAGAACATACAAAGCTTGGACCTGAAGAATCTAGGTTCATCTTTATGCAGTACCTTTGAGGTGATTCCTGGTTTAAACAAGGCAGTTGGAACACTGAGATGCTTAGGGACTGTCCCTACAACTAGAAGACCAGAATGTCCAATGTTGTCTTTCCAATATTGAACTCTGCACTTACTAACATGCCACATTGTCTTTTTGTTAAGTAGTGCCTTGTTCCTTTTCATCTGGGGTCTGTGAGTGTAATGTAACTGGGTGCTTCTTCAGTTCCAAAGGACTGAGCCTCTATAAGACCTCTTAGCCTGCTTCATTGAGTGTCCCTGGAACTCATATGTAGTCATTCTTAGAGCCAGAGGAGAGGAAAGTGATAGGGAAAAATATTCAGAGAATAAAACCTGGAATTTCCCCCTTTTCCAAAATTTTAAGTCATGGGCCAGAATCTCTTGAGGTCAGAATCAATTTTTCTTTTAAATTCAATTTAGAAATACATTGTTTTCCACTTATATTAATGCCTGAATTTGTGCCTTGACTAATAGTCTTGTATATTTTAAAGACTTTAGTTATTGGATATTTAAGGGATGTGAGTAAAGGTTACACAGGAACTTCCAGAGTCCTGCCTAAAGTTGCTGTAGCACTCACAGTAGGTTAACGTGACAGTTCTAACAAATTAGCCTCATAAAATTAAGGGGGGAAGTTCTGGTGTCCCTTCGGTTGTCTTTTCACAAAGGAAGTCCTTTGCTAAAAGTTGAGGATGCAGGAGGTGGTGATAATGTAGAGAGAAAGAATAGCAATGGTGGATTGAAGGTGATTAAACTAGTACAGAAGTGGCAATGGAGTTCATTGGGAGTTATGATGAAAGCTGTGGAGGTAGAAGGCAGGAAGTAGAAGTAGTGATAGAAGTGGAGGGAGTGATGGAAGAGAAATGGTGTAGAAATAGTAGAAGTAAAAGCTAGGGAAGAAATGGAGGTGGAGGAAGCAAGTGAAAGAATGATCAAGGTGGTGGGAGTGGAGGAGATTGGAAGAAGAAAGGTCCTTCAGGTAGTAAGAGGAGTGATGATGGAGGGGAGGTGATGGTCAGAGGAGTGATGATGGAGGGGTGATGGTCAGAGGAGTGATGATGGAGGGGAGGTGATGGTCAGAGGAGTGATGATGGAGGGGTGATGGTCAGAGGAGTGATGATGGAGGAGTGATGGTCAGAGGAGTGATGATGGAGGGGAGGTGATGGTCAGGGTGGTGGTAGTAGAGCAGGTGGAGGAAGATGTGGAATAAAGTGGTGATGGAGATCTTGTAGAAGAGGCGGTGACGAAGATGGTAGTGCCGCAATGGTTGTAGTGAAAGCAGCAGCCGGCATTTGCTTTGAGGAGCTTTTATGGGCACAATCACAGTAAGTCTCCACAACCACCCTTAAGGTTCTGGAGTCTTCCCCAAGGTCATGTAGCTGCTTGTCTGCAGAAATTCTAGAACCAATGCCCTTCACCTTAAGGCCAGGCTACCTCCTTGATGTGGGAATACCGGATCTAAAACCAGGAATAAAACTGACTTGGCAAAGACATTTTATTTTGGGAAAACCATTTGTCAAGATTGACAGGCTCTGGACATGAGGTTTCTTTGGAGGGTGATGGAAATATTCTAAAATTAGAACATGGTGAAGGCTGTACGCTCTGTCTTGATACCAGCACTCGCTGGATCGTACACGCACAACAGAGAAAATGTATGCTATGTAACATCTCAGTGTAGGTGTTTCAAAATATGACACATTGACAAACTCTATCATGGAGAACTGAATCTGATGTCTGTGTATCTATCTAACATAGCCAAACAGGTGCTAAGTTAAGCAATTGAAATTGTTTTTGCTGATGCTGTCAAAAATAACCTCTTTTGGAGGTAGCTATGTTGAAGAAATGCCAAATGTGGAGTAGTAGGAGTTTTCTATGCATTTTAAGAAGTTGTAGTAGTTAGGTTAATAGAAAGATTTAAGTGAAAACTTGAGCATATACATGTGCATATACACATGCACACACACATCAGATACAGTCATACATGTACATATATATGTATATATGAGACATTTTTTGAAGTCTGTCTAGAAATAGTTCAAACATTTTCATGTTAGACTCAGCATATATATATATATACACATACATATATATATGAGAATTATGAGTAAAAAGTGTAATTGATACCATTACAGATAAATGGTATTGTCCTCGACCCTTGATAGAGACAGCTGGCATGCTGAGCTTTGCTTCTCTCTGTCGGGCTCTTGGAAACTATTCTGGCATGGGCTTTATGGTGGGTTGACATAAGTCTTTGCTCTCCCTTCCTTTGCCTTTGCATAGACATACAGCATGTGGCATCTAAACAGGCAAGGCCATGTGGATTGAATGCATGGCTCTAGTTCACTTATGGTGAGTGTTATAGCCGTTGAGGCAACTTACTTTGTACATCCTACCAGAAGAGAAATAAGAGTTCCAGGACCGCAGCTGTCACCAAGTTGACTGATACTGTCAAGAACAGATGGGCTTACACCCATGGATTATGCACTGGATACCTGGGCAAAGTCCCTTTGTCACCCCCACAACACACCACATGCCCTTATGCTGGTGGGCTGCAAAACAATATGTTTTCCAGAAAAAAAGTTGGAAATCATAGGTTTGTATATTTTGGTACAAGCTTCCCAGTGTTCGTGTAAACTCTCCAAGCTAGCGGTCCGATAGCAGTATTTCCACTAGTGACACTACTCATTCACAAACTATTTCAGATGAGACGTTTTAATATTTCAAGCAAACCTTAAAGCAAAGTCATGCCATGGATACATTTTGAGAAATGTATTCTTAGGAATTTTATCATTGTACAAACATCATAGGAGTATAGTTATGCAAAGCTAACCAATTGAAGTCCATGCATACCTGGGTTGTATGGCATAGCCACTGTCAGACATACAGCCTGTACTGAATAAAGCTATGTGCTTTGTGATTTTTCTAAACCTGTATTAAATCTTTCCTGGCTCAGAAATTTGCTTGGAAGAAAATGACTGAGATGTTAATGTAAAAGAAGTGAGGAAGGAAATACTCTGTTGATGATAAAACCTGTTGGCAGGCTGCGAGAGTGGAAAATGCAGGGTGTTAGCCCAAGAGCACACAGATGTGTGAAATTGATGAGTAGGGAGCTGAGAAGGAGGTGTGTGTGTCTGTGTGTGTGTCTGTGTGTGTGTGTGTCTGAGAGAGAGAGAGAGAGAGAGAGAGAGGAGAGGAGAAGAGGAGAGAGAGAGAGAGAGAGAATAGCAACCTACAACAGGCAGAAGGAAGGATAGATTGGGTAACAGTATGCTCTAGTTTGCAAGTTACTTGTTGACCTAAGATTCATGTTAAGGGTTTACTCTACTGGGTGGCACTGTTGAGAGGTGATGGAACCTTCAAGATGCCAGGCCTAGGGAGAAATGTAAGTCTTGACCATGGGGTGAGAAAATCACCATGGACTCCCTATCATTGCGACCTGGAATTCATCTAGGTTCCCAGAAGCAATATGGCCTACCAGCTGGACTGAATCTTTAAAACTGGGTCAAATTGAACCTTATTTCATAATAAGATTGTTATCTCAAGTGTTTGTTATAGTAAGAGAAAATGGACTAATACAAATTGGTTAGGTGGCCAGGTGTGGTGACGCACGCCTTTAATCCCAGCACTTGGGAGGCAGAGGCAGGTGGATCTCTGAATTCAAGGCCATCCTGTTCTACAAAGTGAGTCCAGGACAGCCAGGGATACACACACACAGAAACCCTGTCTCAAAAAAAAAACAAAAAACAAACAAAAAATAGGTTTGGTGAAATCTCTCTCTTCCTACAGGTCAGATATCTGGAAAAGCAGTACATTAAGATAGAAAGAAAATTAAAATAAAATTCAAGTGGATTTAATTTTTTTTTCTCAATAGAAGGAAAAAACAAGATTTGGAGAGGAGGGGGTGGTGGGGGACAGACATTCCTTTGACCCTTAAATGTCATAGACTTCAAGCTATTTTGTCTCAAAAACAAACAAAAAACTTACTTATTAGTCAGCTTTCTGTTATTATAACAAAATTTCTGAGATAGTCAACTTAAAAAGAAGAATGGTTTATTGTGGCTCACAGTTTCAGAGGTTTCACTTCATGGTCAGTTGCCCCTATTGCTTTGGGCCTGTGGCAGCACAGCACTTCATGGCAGAAGCACATGAGAGAGGGAGCCAGGGTAGTAAAACCACATTCAAAGGCCCATCTGAATGGCCTAATCATTCCACCAGACCCTGCCCCTCTAAAGGATGCATCCCCTCCACTTTAACACATGGGCCTTTGGGGGAATTCTACATGCTTAGTAGATTTAAATATTTTTAGAAGCCTATATACTCATCAGCAAGACACTGGTCAAATAAATTACATAGGTATCTATGCATTGGAGCAGGCTGGATCTATGAAGAGATTCATCCAGCAGCAAATTACATACACTGATAAAAAATTTTCAAAGACTAGTATCATTTTGCCTTTTGATCCCAAATATTTAGACATTCTCCGTAATTAATGCAGATATTTTATCTATACACACATAATCAGTTATGTTTCTTTTCTTTCTTTCTTTTTTTTTTTTTTTAACCTTTAAGAATGTCTGGAATACAGATAACATAAATCCTCTGGTATGTGTTTAAAATGAGGTTTGTTTTAACTTTTTTCTTCATATTTTAACAAGTTATAAAGAAACAGAAAGAAATTCATTTCTTTTTAGGGGAAGGAGGGGAACACCAGGACTTAGGATTTTGTGTTGATTTTTGTGGGTCTTTCTTCTGAAAGGTGTGCAAACAACTTGCATCTCTTTGACGTGTGTGTGGGTCCTGAGGATGAGCTAGCCTCTGGTGTCACCATCTCTTCCCTGGGGTGCCGCTCCTACATTCTCCCCCCCATTGGCAATGCTCCAAAGCCCAGTGCCTAGAGCCTCATTACGCACAGTGTCGTTCCCAGACTCCATTTTACAAATGAGCTTTTCAGAAGGCTCTAGACAGAAAAGATGCCTACCAAGACACAGTCAGACAATGAAGTGTGGTCACAAACCAATGCTCTACCAGTCTGACACCTTTGTGAAACCAGTGTACTCTTTTGAGGTCATTTATGTGATTGGGTAGGAAGGACTGAGTGAGAGGTACTTAGCAAGGTTGCCCATTTTACTACTGTATGGACATCCCCAGTGCACTGGACATGGTGATTGACCTCTTTGTGCCACCCATGGCCCTCTGTGAAACTGCATCCCAACCTGGAAGAGTAAGAACTCAAGCATACAATGTTTACTTTTGAGATATGCTCCTGAATTTTGCTCAGTACATTAAATAGAGCAGCAAACTTACTATTTAAGGCATGAGTTCAGCTCCATTCCAACCAAGAAATAACATGTAAGCAAAGATCAAAGAGTAACTTATAGAAATTTAAGAAAATCAGGCCAGTATGACTTCTCTTTTTTTAATCACCTTTTCTATCCATAGTGTTGGAGTTGCTACTGTCCTATAAGCAACTTATTACCTGTGGTCAATTCCCAAGAAACTCAACAGTCCTTGTAGTAGTCCATTTTCTGATCTGAGTCACAAGTTGATGGCAACTGGATAAATTATAACTTATAAATTATAGTGAGTTCTGTATTTTCTCATAGTCTATAGGATCACATACTGAATGAAGCATTTTTTCCTAATAATTTCAGTTTAGTTGGTTGAATCCATGGGTGTATGGAAAGCCAACTATATATTCTAAAAGATCCTTGACACTAACAGAGTAAGATTCTCATGCTATGACAGCCTGGCATGCTGGGAGCAATCAATCAGTACAAAGTTGCTGTTAGTCAATTGTAGATGATCCTTCCCTAATCTATGATTGTTCTACTTTGTACGTTTTGACATTACAATTGTGTAAAAGCAATATGCGTTCAGCACAGAAATTTTGAAGTTTAAACTTGGGTTATTTCCTGGGCTAATGCTGTATACTGTGTCTGCTATGCTGGGTAGGGGATATGAGCCACCGTTCCTGTTGGACCTCGTGGTTCAAGAGAAACCAAAGTACTCTGTAGTGCGCCATGTCTCAAGTACAGTGTGGAGATGGTTGGATATGTTCAGTGCACTTTTCACCTCAGCTATTGTGCATTTCTAATGAATTTGTTGGTATGGATCCCACTGTAAGCGAAAGGGAATCTGCGCTCTGCTTGTAACTATATATTAATAAGTAGACATAAATGAACATTCTGTACTTTTGGCACAGTTCAAAATCTTTCTACTTACAAAAGTAGTACATGTGTTTCCAAAATGTTCACAGATTTTACAGATTTATAAGAAGTTGTTGGCATCTAACTACCAAGAGTTAATCACTGCTCTTTTTGTAAGCATACAGATATAAAGAGGCGTATTTCGGCGTATTTTAACATTTAATGTATTTTAACGTTTCTTTCACTATGAAGATGATTTTCTAGAATTTTGTATCTGCTGTTTTAATTTTCGCCTAAAGCTTTGTCCTCACTCGCTGTGGCACTGAGCTCCTCATCCTCTGCAAGGAGCTCTTTCTGACCCAGGACGTCCAGGGTTGGTTACTAGGTGCTCTAGAAAGTACCGTGTGTTCCTCAAAGTGTTGGTTATTGACACTCCTTGCCTGTGCTGAAATGTCGACCGATGGTTATCTTTTTTAATTACTATTCATGGAAATCTAAAACAAAAATGAGAGGAGCAACTTCAAACTCCTTTGACAACAGGTTACAATTTTCTGTGATTGGTTTCTCTTCCACAGCACATTTTCAACTGTCACCTAAAACTATAAAAAATAATGAATAAATTGAAAGGAAAGAAGGAACTGAGCAAGAAAGGAACTGGTGGTAGTTGCAATGCCTCTTTTCACTCTGTTTTGTTTTGTTTTTGTTTTTCCCTAGGACAAAGTGGGGCAGTCATCTTCTAAACCCCAAAACCTAGCAAGGACTGGGTTTTCATCGCAATCAAGAAGCCAACCAGGTAGGAACTGATTCTTGACTTGTAACTGCTTGAGAATGTCATTGTGGTCCTTTGTGTCTACACATGAGTTTCCAAGATCCCCAGTAGACAGAAAAAATGTGAAGATGACTGAGTCTTTAGTATAAAATTTACTAAAACCTAGAACCTACGCCCACCCTCCCATGCACTGTACATCATTGTCAGAATGCTTACCATTCCTGGCACTGTATGACACTATTGGGACACTTGTCATGCTGTATTCTTTAGGGGAGCAATGACACAGAAAAGGATCTGCATATGTTTAATACAGGCGAAATTTTCCCCAGTATTTTTGATTTATGCTTGGTTGAACCTATAAATGTGAATCCTGGGGATACAGAAACCTAACTGTATTTTCTAAAATGTTCTTAGCATTAATAGAGCAAAAATCTAGCATCTTCTTTTTCTCTTAAGGCCAATAAGATGTAACATAACACAGAATTACATATTTCCTTTCAATGAGCAAACTTCAGTGGGTCAAAGTTTAAATTCTGTTCTGTGTGAGTTACCTGGGATTCATCTCTCGCTGGATTCTAATAGAAGCAACTGGCCATTGCCTGTTGAGACCCCTCTTCAAGAGATCCTCTTTTTACTCCATAAGGGTCCTTCTCCCCCCCCCCCCGGAAACTGCTGGATTCTTTGTTGAGTAACTTCTCAGCAGGACCCTTTGCATTTGGGCATCTTTGTATTCTTTCAGTTATGCTAGTTTTGCATGTACGCACTCTAAGCATCACTCTTCCTCCCTTTTCTTGTTCCTTCTTACTGTTAAATTTCTGAGAGGGCCACTGTGGGGACAGGGGGAGGAAATGTCTATAAATGAATATGAAAGTAATTTGGAAAATTAGATCTAATAAATGGAAACTGATCAAGAATGAAGATGCTGATCCTGACATGAAACTGTAGAAACACACATGGCCCGTTGTTGGGCTACTACTGGTAAGTCTAAGTTCAAGACATCATGGTTTTCAGCTGGTAAGACTTAAAGTATTATCATGTTTTTTAATTGTTTAATGAAAAAGAGGATGACATTTAGCAAAAAATAAACACTGGGGTGTACCAGGGGCTCAAATAAGTGTTTTCTCAAGCATTAGGCAACTCATAAAAGAGCTAGGATTGTCTATGACAAACTCAGGTTCACACTTTAGAAAAACTTCAAATGATAATACAAATATGATATATCTGATATAAGATATAACATAAAGATAATATAAACAAAACGTACCTGTTTGTTAGGACTGGTTTGAATTTCAACACAGTACACCATACCATGCTGCTGACAAATGATCTCATTGAAGTTGAGCTATTCCAGGTCTTTGTGTTAATATTCACATAGAAATCTATGCTTAGCCCTATTATCAAGAAATTCATAACCACTCCTTAGACAGTGGGTAGAGTTGGCTTCCTGAGAGCTCTAAACGCTTCTCTTATAGAGAGCGTAGCAGCCAATGGAAGCTGCGATGCTGACGTTTCCCAGCACCTGAAACAGGGCTTAAAGGGAAAAGGATCATGTTTTCATATTGAATTCACCTGCTTATTGCTCTCAGAGAAGTTTAACCTTAAGCACACCTGTAACATTGGCTGGGTTAGGCCTCCTCTTCACCTAGCAAGACACTTCCTTCAACAATACCTAGGAAGTTTTGCAGACAAATATTACAAAATTTTGAAGGAACAAATAATGTCTGTCTATGCAGACAGAATTCTTTACCATAGAGAGAAGTTGTGGCAGAAAGGAAATGCCTGCAACCACAACTGACCATGAGAGAGGATGAACTCCACTGCACATTCTATCCGGTAGTCAAGTTGAGGCCAATTAAATAGCCAAAAGTGAAAACAAACACAAAGAAATGAAAGAAAACCTTTCCTTTATTTGAACAAAATTAAACCAGAAGTGAGAATCTTCATGCTTTCAGACTAAAACAGAATTCTTTACTAAGACATCACATAACCCTACAGAAAAATGGTAAGTTTACATATAAACATGTATTTCTGTAAATAAACCAAATGACATGAAACACTAAATGGTACTTTAGCTGGGAGGTGAGGAGGTGAGCAATGCATGTAACATGCATAGTATTATTGTCTTCAGTTTTGTTTTGGTTTTTAAAAGCTATAATTCTTGTAAATAAAAAAGGCAATATTGAATAGAAAAGGTAGCAAAGAGCTTGCTGACACAGCTTGCAGGAGTATCGAGCGTGCTGTCTTCCTTCTGATTCTGGACACTCATTTCACATGAAAACTAAGGAAACCAACTGAGTGGAAATCAAGGAAGCCGATGCTCTGAAGGAGGTTTCAGGGAACACAAGGGCACAGTCCCTCTTTCAAGTGTGTCCAAGTGCAATGTTCATCTTCCCTCTTGGCACACACGCAGCACTTGGGAGTCTGTGGTGAGCAGGCCTGGGGTGTGCAGCTCTCTGGCAGTGCAGTACAAAGGCCATTCCCTTCCTGGGAGAGAGAGTGGATCAGTCTGTCTCCAGGCAAGCATGGAGCCCCACAGGAACCTTCAGGGTGCCTTCCCCAAACCACCATCTTCTTCTTCCATCCCACACCCAGAACCAAGTCCAACGTATGAGGTTCTTGGATCCTTGGCTGAGCAGGACCAAGACACCATGCTGTTCCTTCATGCCTCCTTAATTTCTGATACAAACTTCGGGATCGCAAATATGTGAGGCCCAAAGTTCCTAGTTCCTTAGAAGGGACCTAATGTATAGAATAAAAGATTAGCTGTGCCTTTCCTTGACCTCTTACTTCTCTCTGGCAAAGAGGATTTGTCGTTCCTATTTCATTACCTCATTCCTAACATAAGCTGCTTATTTTTATGTGGCAGTTGCTAAAAACACTCCATGTATTTCTTAGCAGCACCAACGGAAAGGGCCACACTTTCCTTACAGTTCGTTTTCTAATATTTAAAAAAAAAAAAATACAATTTATTTAAAAAAAAAAAAAAACAATTTCTCAGAACTACTTCTTCGGTGTGGAAAAAATATATAAAACTAAATTTATCATTCTAACCATCTTAAATGTATAATTTGATGGTGTTCATTTTATTCACAGTACAATCATCATCGCTATCTATTTCCAAAACTTCCTTAGCACTCCAACAGAAACCCTGAGCCAGTTAAGCAGCATGCCCATGTGCTGTCTTTCTGAATTTCAAGGGTTGACTCTGTTAGCTTATATTATCGCCTCACATCTTTTATTACTAAATAATATTCTGCTATGTTGACTCCCATTTGCCTCTGAATAGATGTTTATTTGATTTGCTTGCACCTTTAGCTCTTGTGACCATTACCATGTGAGTGTCTTAACTCTCTAGATTTCAAGTCGTGTTGGCATATACCTAAGAGTGGAATTGCCGGAATTTTCCTCACTTCTATCCTAATGCTTAACACCTTAGTTAGAGTCAGGATGTTAAAAAAGTGGGCAAATCTTCTCTAGTTCTCTTCCCACAAAATCTGTTGTGTCTACATTCCTTCTGCATTGTGGAAAATAAAACAGTTCTTGCCATACTAGAGAGTGATAATTTGTATGTCATGATGATTGTTGTCCATTGTATCAGATAGCATGAGGAGATATAAACTGTTGGCTATGACATTATTTCTTGGCTCTGCCTTCTACTTGTGTGTTTATGTGACTTCTCTGTTCTTAAAATAGGTTCTAGAAACTAGTGTAAACTTGTGATTCATGTTTTAGTTCATCAGATCCACCTCACCATCCTATGAGGTAGAATTGTTACCAGGGCCATATTTATGGAAGGAAATAGGCCAGAGGTAGGAGCAGTATCCAGATCCCACTCTTTATGAGTGCCAGAGTTAGACTTGAACCCGGGCTGGTGGGCTCCAACCTCTGAGTCTTTTGTCCTACTGTTCTTTCTGGCCTCCATCTGAGTCTACCACTGTTTTCCTTCAGTTTTGATTCTTGGGTTATTTCTGTGGCTCACACTGAGATGTTGACCATAGGCTTGGGAGCAGCTGAGAAGATACCCATGCCTGTTGTCACCTCTACAAAGTGAACACTGACTTCCCATTCATTGTGCTTCTTCCCTCCTTCCCACTTTGAAGATCATTTATCTTCATAAGGAAGATGGAAACAAAAAGGCATTGAGGAGCTTGCATTCTCTGTCTTTGGCTAGTGTCAAGCAAGCAGTCAACCTCTTCCTCCTGGTCCTTATTTGGAGCAGAAATGAAAAAGCCATTGTCATCCTTTGCCGTTTTTCAAGTCTCAGCTATTCTAGGCCTTGCTTTGCTGATGCTCTGCCAGTTCACGCCACTCTTTTGTCTGGTCCCTTTGAGCAGATAATTGGGCTCCATTAATGTTTCATGTCTCCTTTAGCTGTCAGGATACTAGAAGTTCAGTAGAGGGCTTTAGCCCAGCAACTCTTTCTGTTCCCCTTGCAGGTTTACTTTCCATTCTACTTGCTTGCTGAGCAATTCTTCTGTAGCTCCTATTCACTTGTCCCTTCTTCCTTCATTATACAAGTCTGTTGCTTCCCAAGACCATGAGAAGCATGGGGAGGGGGAGTGTTCTGAGGGGATGCAGCACTGAGCCTCACACTATTCTAACTTATCAATCATATAATATAGACCATTTTGCCCAATAATGTCCCTTCAAATGGAGCAGGGAACAATTTAGGAATGAATAATTGTTCCATTTAATTATGACCAATGATGAAAGAATGTCTTCAAATTTATCCTAGTAGAAAATAAGAACATGTGCCCAATATTATTTTCCATTACATTATTCTCAGATCTTAACAAGAGCAAGAAGGAAACCCAAAACTACACCTGACCAGTACTGATACCTTCTCTCTGTTCAAGTACAGAGGATAATTTGAAGATGGGTTGTTTTTCCTATAAAAATTGTACCTGAAAGTCAGGACTTAGGTAGAGGTTTTCAGAACAAGTAAAACGCCTTCTGCAGTTCAGTATTAGTGTCTTCAGAAACACTCCAGGGGGACCTCAACACTACTTCTGTTGGTTGGCATGGCTCCTGTTTTCTCAACTGTGAACCCTTTCTCTAAGATAGTGATGCATGCTGGTCTGCACTGAGTCCCTGTAGAGAAGACTTTAGTGGAGCTAAGCACTGTTTGCAGATATCGCCGATCAATCAGTATTAAAGCCTAGCATCTGCCGATTACCTCACTCATTTTCTACTTAGAATGTGCATGGCTGATCACTCATACGTCTTTGACTCTAGACTCAATTTTGATTTTTGTCTTTGATATAAGAATTCTACAAGATGAGTTAGCACACAGGTCCTTAACTCATCTTTTTTGGGGGGAGGGGGCTATATTTTTAAGTAATATACTTTAATGTCAAACAACTGAAGATTGGTTGCATAACTCAGTTTCTTCTGGGGTAGCTTGTGTAGTGCATGGGGACTCTCTGCTTCCTGGGTACTAATGGATATACAGCTTGAACAGTTGACATTTGTTTACTTGGTGATCTACACTGTGGTACTTTTCTAAGGAAGGGAAGAGGAGATGTAGCTAATCACAGAGTTCAACAACTCTAGATGCTTGACTTCCTCAAAGACTCCATCTTCATTAATGGAGAGTTCACTGATTATTTACTCAACTACCATTTAGTACCTACTGTGTGCCTGAGGCTTGATGTTAGGTGATGAGGCAAAAATGAAAGAACTTGGTTTTAGCCTTCTAAAATTTCAAGTTTAGTGACAAAGGGAGACAGGTAAATAGAAACTTGAAATCCAAGTAGGGTGAGAAAGGAACAGAGTTAACATGTAAAGAGGTAATGTGTCCAACTTTTGACTACAGTTGGTATATTAGTTACTTTTTGTTATAAAGTAGCATAACCCAAAAGCTGGCTACAGACCAATTTATTTTGGTTTATGGTTCCAGAAGGGAGTCTATAATATAGATCAGTCAGCCCAAGCAGGGAGCTGACTGGTCAAATTTCCATGAAAACATAGGAAGCAGAAAGATCATATTTCAACCACATAGAGGAGGCAAAGAGCTAGTTCGAAGTGGGATGAGGCTATAAACCTTCAAAGCCCACCCCTAGTGAAGAAATTCCTCCATGAAGGTTGCACCTCCCCCAAAGGTTCTACATCCTCCCCAATGCAGCCATCTGGGGACCAAGTGTTCAAATACTTGAGCCTGTGGGCAACATTTCCCATTCAGAGAACCAGGTTATTCATTGGTCTCCATTGGGGTAAATGAGTGACTCAGCCTGGTTTCTCTACCTGGGGGGAATATATATATATGGCTGCTTGGCTGGTTTTGGTAGGAATATTAGAAATAGCTAGAAAAATAGCCTGACCTGTAACATGTGTCACGTAGGGCAAGGTGCCTTGAAGGTACTGAGAAAAGACAACTTATTTTTGTTCTTATCATTACCAACTGCAACCTTTCAGAGAAGAGCAGAAATAGAAAGGTAACATATTTTTCCTATCTGCATCTTGCCTATGAGGTCTGCGTGGAACTTGCTCTATCAGGACCCACGTCTGTAATACTCTGACACTGAGGGAGATGAGCCCTTGCTCCTGAGTCATTATTCAAGAAGATGCTGTTCAGTCTCATGTATTTACTTTACATCATATAAAAAACGATTGGGTAGCATATAAAAAACAGAAATTCATTGCACTCACCTCTACAGACTGGGAGGCCAAGATGGAGGTCTCTGTAGAGGCGACATCTCTCCCTTATTGTTGCATTCTAGCTGTGTTTCCAGTGGGTAGGAAGGGGAAATGTGCCTAATCCTATTTCTAACACTTAGCCCTCCTGACCTAATCACTCACCAGAGGCCCCACCCACCAACACCATGGAAGTTGGCCCCAGTACCTGGCATTTCAAGACATGCAAATATTCAGACCTTAGCAGGAACTCAGTTCTACTGTTCCTTGAGCTCATCCCTAGAGACTGAGGTTCATACCTCCAGAACTCCAAGGACATGTTTTCACCCACAGAACCCCAAGTAATCCCATGTGGTAGGCACATTAGGAGATGATTCTAGATGTTTCTATTCCACCCAGCTCTGGTCTGAGCCTGCTGAGCTGGTGAAGCTGCCATCTAGGTGCTGTCTTAGAAGCCAGCTTCTGTCTCCCGGGCTCTTTGATTCTGGGTTCTCCTGGGGTGGCTTTCTGCCTCTGATGCCTTAACAGCTGAGGTCCTTCTGAGAGCCGAGTACCCTTTCTACGACTGCCTTGCCTGTAAACAGAGGCGGCGTCAACTTCTGTCTCTTAAGCACTAAGCAGGCCCATGTGGGGAGGAGTGCTGGCCTCTGGAGTGTGTTTATAGACCAGGAACTTCACTCTGCCAAGAATGCCTTCATCTGAGGACACACGCCTCCTGTACCTTCCCACTTCCCTCTAAGTTGGAGCCAAGAACCATCCCTTCTTGAGCTGACCCCTTTGAGTTGGGAGCCCATGCTAGCATTCCTACAGGATGCGCTACTCCCTGTTAGGGGCCACTTGAGCCAGAGCAAGTTTTAACTTCATAGAAAGAATTGCTTTTCCAGAAGTTGTAAAAGAAAGTTTAATATCCTCCCCTGCTACTTTATATTTAGCATGACAGCCCTTTTCCAATGCTTGTTGCATAAGTCTTCATTATGTTTGGTGGCAGGGTTTTTTTTTTTTTTTTAACTGGCATAAGTGTTACACATACTTATAGGTGCCATGTCGTGTTTAGTACTTGTATATATTGTGTATATTATTCACAATAGGGTAAACATATCCTTCTCAAATAATTACCCTTTGTGGTAAACATTGAAAAATATGAAATGCTTTATGGATAGTATAGAGGCAGGGAGCCTGCCTATTTTATTAATATCTGTATTTAAGTATCTTAAATGATGTTACAGAGGTAGTTTGTACTCAAATATATGTTGAATGAGGCAGTGTTGGGTAAGTGAATAGGTTTTGAATTTATGGAGTTAAATTCTTTAGTGTATACAGTGTTTCTGTTTATTATGATGGTAAAGGTTCCTCGGTGTCTCATTTGGTATTGAAACTTTGACTCTTTGAGAGCTCAATACCCATGAGTGGCAGACTTTTGGACCATAGCCTTGATTTTTCCTTTTTCAAGTCCAGTGTTCTTAGACTAATATTTTTAGGGTTGATGGAAAATGGGAACCTTCTAAAGTGACAAGTTATTTATATAGTTTCTTGTACTCAGTCTTCTGCCTGATTTATGATGTAATAGAAAAAATAGGAATTGAAATGAGAAGGTTGAAAAGAAGCAGATTAAATTGCTGAGGAAGACTCAAAAAATACAAGGTATCTTCTAAAAGTAAAGATGGAAATTACATGGCTGAATATGTGATTTTAAAATGTAATTTGCAGCGCAGGTCTTTGGTTCTCATTTGGCAGGCCAAACTATTTTGGTAGTGGAAAATTCCTCTTCTGTGGTGTATGGGTCTTTGGTGTAGAATCCAAGTCACCTTAAAGACCTGGGAAGAGACTTAGTAATGGCCAGGTGCTTCCTTGCATATTATGGGAGGATACTATAAAATACAAGGAAGGCTACTTCATACACATTACTATGGGATGGTCATTGAACACTGGGTGCCAGTTCTTTAGTTTTAATGAATGGAATCATTGAGTAAAATAAGTAGATTTCCTTATTTTTTTTAATTGAATTATTTTACAGTTCCCTGAAACATAGTCTTAAAAATAAGTCTTATTAGAATCAAAGTACAAAGCAATTAATCATTTTCTTAGTGGTTTTGTTGTTGTTGTTAAGAGTATAGGGGTGTTGTGGAGTTGCCCAGCCACCGAGATATCTGCCTTCAACTTTGATTTTTCTCTAGACTATAGTCTATGTCACTGGCTGCCCCCAGGATATTGTGGCCCCAACCATCTGTAAGAGTAGACACACTTTCTGTTTATCTTAGTTTTATTTATTGAGGCTCCATTGGCAGGAGAGCGTTGCACACCATTGTAATGTGACCACATTGTACAAGTACTTCCTACCACTATCCCAAGGAGTGACCAAACATTAAATTTGTACTAAAGATTCATTTTCTTAGGGTGAGGACCCCCATGCTTAACTGTAGCTCACTTAAGAAATGTTTAGCATGTCTGTGCTCCTGGACCAAGCCAGTGCTCTCAGTACAACCTGGAGAGGTCCCCCAGAAAGCTCAGGCACTCTTGAGTGTCCTCATTATTTGCTGACACTCCTCCAGTGTGGAGTTTTTCTTATTGCTCTACCTCCTGATTTGGTACTTTCTTATTAATTTAAATAATTTTCTTAAGGAGTGATTCCCCATGACATTTCTAACCAACCAAGCTGTTGTCACCACCGGTCATCTGAGGCCATTCTGAAGTCTGATTTGCATGAGTCTAGCCCTATGGTGGCCACCATGAGCAACACCCATGCCTGCCTTGTTTCAGTGTGGTCATGGAGTGAGGTGTGTTTGAGTGGGCAGTGCTGGGCAAGTTGAGAAAAAAACTTGGCTCTCAATTGGGGATAAAGTGATTCTTAGGGATATGTTCCCCACAAGGATCAAGTGCACAGGTTCTGGGATCAAGAAAGCTTGGGGTGTAAGTGAGCAAGAGCTGAGAGAATGGGTTAACAACAGGTTGGAGTAGGCTTCTGTCTATGAAGTCTAAGCATGGAGGATCGCTTCATTCTGCCAGAGGGGCTACTCAAGTAAAGCAGTAAGACCGAGACTTTAATTGACCATATGTGAAGGTATCTACAAGTCTAACTTTTTTTTAAAAAATTACTGTGAGTTTTTTTTAATTTTAGGAACAGTTACAGACATGTGTGGTTGTACATGCCTATATTCCAAACATTTGGGAAGCTGAGATAGCTAGACCATGTCTCAGAAAAAGCAAAGCAAAAGCAGTCATATTGGGGTGTAGCCAATATTCAGGTCTAGCCACAGAACCCTTCTCCAGTTGCAACTCTGAACCCACAAATACCAACTCTTATTCTCTGCCCCTAGTCCCTGGCCACCTCACTGTGCTCTCTACCCTAGAGATTCCACATGGAGTGCAATCATTCACTGTGTTGCATGTGTGTAACTGAAGTTTTCACTGTGTACAATCCCTGCCTTTGAGTAGGAATAGTATTCTGTTGAGTTGATATCCTGCAGTTTCTTAATTCACTCATCGCTGAGGAGTGTTTGAGTAGCTTTAGTAATGTCCATATGCAGTCCTCCCTTCACTCTTTTTCTGGATACATGCAGTTCTTCCCATTTGTACAGATGAGCTTCAAGATCCCAAAGAAACTAAAAGGTACAGATGCTTGAGTTTCATGTACAAAATGGTGTTGGCTCTTGCTCACTCACATCCCAAGGCTCATGTGTTCTGGGCTTCTTGATCCAAGACCCTGTTCATCTCTAAGAATGGGTGTTAAGTAGAAGCATTTGCTCCTATGTGTTACTACTTGCTTGTTTATAAAACTGAATTCCATGTAAATAGTATAGGCTATATTGTGTTGTTTTAGAGAGATGACAAAAAATCATCTGTACATATTCAATATAGATGCATAGATTTTGTTCCCTCAAATATTTTTGCTCTGTGGTAGCTTGAATCCATGGATATGGATAAGAATCCATGGATATGAAACCTTAGAGGCAACTAGTAGTAGAGGAAGGTACTCGTCTACTTTTTAAGAAAATGAAACATAGAAAACTAGAGTAGATTTTAATATCTTTTATCTAGTGATTGAAGATGCTTAACAATAAATTATTACTGACTCCTAGCTTCCTTTTGTAGTATATTTGATTGATTGATCCCTACCCCTTCAGATCGGAACGTGAACGGTGATAGTTGCTCAATGCCCAAACCTATTTTTTATAGTGAAGTCTTGTTCCTTAGCTCATTGTTTTTAGATTCAAGTGTATTTTAAAAGGGTGTCAGTACTCATTTATGTCTTCAAGATTTTAAAGCAGTGGCCATAAAATAACAAATCAGAAAACACAAATAAAGTAGCATATATTGATTTTAACTGATTTTTTTTAATTTAAAAAAAAAAAAAGCTTTACTAGAAACAGGTGCTTAGAAAAGGAGGAGATCCTTTTGTTAGGATGATATGAGTGACCAAGTCCTGTCACCAGTTCTGGCCATACACTTAATCAAAGAGACCGAATACATCCTTGTGTCTCTGACTCCGCCTAAGGGGGCCTTAATGACTTTTCCACTAAAGATCTCAAGCCTGGGCAAATGGCATGGTCCAATATGAAGAGTCAGAAGCTTCTTAGATAGAATGCTGTTGAGTTTTTTCTTCACAGAGACTCAGTCATTAAGTCACTCAGGCACACACTTGCCTACAGCTCCTCATTTCCCATATAAAATCAAGAGCAAACGAGGAAGGTGCTGAGGGTCCCCCAGTTCTTTTTGGGGGTGAGGAGGGTCAGTCAAGAAGGGACCACCACAATGGATACATCATATATGCGTAGTGAAAGTCTCTTAAAGGAAACAAAATAATTCAGTGAAGAAAGTCCAGAACCACCGTTAATCTCCAGTTCGCGTAAAAAAGACACTAGATGGTGCTGTGAACCAAGAAGTGTGTTATTTGTTAAGGTGCTAAGGTGCGCCCGGGAGGGAAATCCTCCTCTGCCAACACCTCTCCCGTCTCCTTGCCCTTTCTGATCAGCACACCCACCAGCACACCCACCTCACCTGCCTTATGAGAGACATTTGCCAGTCATGGCTTATGAACCAAATGAGAATTTATTTAACTAAATTTATATGTACTTCCAAACCAAACTATCCTTGAGTTTGCTAATGACTAAAGCAAGAGGAGATGTGAATTTGAGATCAGATGACCTCAAGTATTTGGGGCAAAGTACATGCCCAGTTGGGACTGGGTTCTTTAGGGAAAAGAGGCAGTTACTAAGAGTTTGATTGGCAGCCATGTTTGTTCAGGAATCTCATTCTTAAAGATTCATCTGAGGTGAAATTGTATACATAAGGTCATTTTTCTTTTCTTTTCCTAGTATTCTTTCTGAAAGGATACCCTTGTGGAAAATTCTGTTTCATCAAGCTACCATTGAATAGACAGTCTGAATATTCATTTCCAGAAACATCAGTTTGTCTCATTCTCCCACTTCTGCTTACTAGCAGAAAGCTTTTTACAACTGGATTGTTATAGACCCACTCAAATCCATGGGGCCACAAACCAGTTTAGCAGTTAGTCACATGGATAGAAAAGACACACAAGGTCCTCACTGAGAAATACAAGCTTATAGAACATTTTCAAGAACTGAATGTGAGGTTCACGAGATGGGTCAGTGGGGAAAGGCATCTCCAAGGATGACAGCCTGAGTTGAGTCCCACACTGTAGATGAAAGGAGGGAACAAGTTCCTGGAAATTGTCTCTGTCCTTCACTCAAGTGCTGTGATTCACACCTTGCCATAAACAAATTACTATAATTTTCTAAAAAAGAAGGAATATGATTTCAGTATATCTTACTCTAGTACTTAAAAAATAATATCCACTACTTTAAAAAATAGTTTAGAAGATTTAACTTTTAGTCTGTTTAGATGAAGTCCTATCACAGTAAAAAATTTAAATACACACACACACACACCACACATAAGTTAGTAATTGCCCTCATAAGACATGTTAAAGTTTGTTGAGGAAGCCATTTTAGAACTTTGGAAGTTTTACTTTTATTCTGATGGCACAGGAATGCCTGAAGATTTGAAGCATCTGGGTATAGTAGCTGTATTTGATTGGCAACGACTATAGCCTGGTAACTGGATGTCATCAGATTAACCTAATATCCTTTCAAAGACCAGCCAATAAAGTATATCCAGATAAAGAAGTTGCCTACTTCAGAGGAGAGGACAACAATCTGGACTTGTGTTGCCCCTTCTAGCATCTACCTGAATAATATATAAATAGTATCAGAATTGCTTTGGCTTTGCCTTTCCTACAAGGGATCAGCCCAAGCATTTACCTGTTCACAAAAAAAAAAAAAAGAAAGAAAGAAAGAAAAGAAAAAGAAAAAAGACAAGAGACTCCAGGGACTGCCACCAGGGGTCGGCACAGTCAAAGGCTACGACAAGCTCGGGGGAAAAATAGCTACAAATGAAAACCTGCCAGAGTGCCATTTCATTTTCTCAGAAGCTGGGGAGCGCTGTTGGAGCACGAACTGCGCTGCCATTGGGTTTCTGTAGGCTAGAGCAGTTGGAATGGGGCTTGGCGTCTCACGGGTTCTCTTCTGTCTAAACACTTAGGAAGCAGCTCTGCGTGTAGCAAAACTCAGTCCACGTGGGGTTCCTTCTGTCAGGGAATGGATTTGAGCTGACCTGGGCTTCCCACCACGGACTCTGTTATTACAGTGAACTCTGTGTTTCACCCAGTCTTGATTCTTAAGTGATCCATAGACATAGAAATGCCAGATGTGGGTAGAAGCATGTAACTGTTAACAAATCAATTGTTTGGAGAGCTGAGATTAAGCCACTGTTAGTATGTTAACTAACCCTGAGTGTAGATATATCAGGAGGCATGCATTTTGGAAGTCTCCTGAAGTGCCAAACTTGTGAACACTAGTGTAATTTCTGTTTCCATAGAAATCTTCTCCTTAGCCGCCCGCCCTTGGGTACCCTCCTTTTGTACATTGATCAAGTGTGGCTTTAAAAGGCATGTCTCCTCAGAAAATGGCAGGACCTGAAGGTGTAACCCCCACCTGCCCCACTGGAGTCTTGGATTTTTGTTAGACAGTCCTATCTGGACAAATGATCTGTTGTGGCCCTCAGCAAGCCCCTTTGTGATATCTTAGTTCTGTAGTCATTACTAATTACCAATTCAGCACTTCTGCCCATTTAATATCTAGCTATAGGGTTAATATCTGACCATTCGGAACCTATGCTATGTCAACATCCTCCTCCTTCCTGTATCTCTGTATATAGTTCCTAGACTTCATCGCCAATCTGAATCCTTGTGTGCACCTCAGTGTGTCTCTCTTTGGCCCACAGCCCACTGTTCCCTCCTTGTCAGCATCTCTTGCACATAACCTGTTCTTATTCCAGGAGTGACTACACCAGTCAGACATCTAGGGCTCATCACCACTATTTTCAGCAGCCTGCTATCTTGTCTCTCCTGATGACCTTGGAACATAAACTGCCAGGTACACAATGGGTCACTTCTGCTACCCAGCATCCATCAGGTCTCTTGCAGCTCAAAGCCAGGTATCCTCTAGTGGGCTTTAGTAACTTTTGTTGTCACATCCTTTAGTCTTAAGAAACAAGAGGCACCAAAGAAAGGCTTCCTAAAACACTGTAGTGCTGAGAAACAAAATCCTGGTGCACACACAGTCTAGGCAAGCACTCTACCACAGAACTACTGGCCCAGCCTGTCATGTGTGGGAAGTAGAGGGGGTAGGGAGAACCTGGAGTTCTAGAAAGATCCTTGAGCCCATTTATTGTTCATACTCCTCGCCAAACAAGCATCTACATTTATTTTCAAAGCTGAGATGTTCTCTGCTACTTGCATGATCAGGAAAAAACCCAAGTGCCTTCATTCCTCAAACCTGCTTCGTCAACTAGTAGACTAGTTGCCTGCTTTGTGTTGTTTTTATGAGAAACAAATTAAATAAAGCTGCTTGTTTTGTATTAGACTCTATTAAAAAAACAGATTATACCTGCCTTCATCCTCTCAGTCCCCTGGGGCATGAGTGTATTGCTAACTCTGTGTTAGACTTGAAAAGACTTAGAACAGAAGGCTCTAATCTGTTGTCCTGAGCCTGGAGGCTTTAGGAGTTGGCTGGGCATGACAAACAGGTTGAAGAATACCGTCTCAATTTCTTCCTAAGAGGCATTGACCGCTATGAGGATGAGTATCTTCCTATGACTCACAGCCCTCTATGTGGGGTTGGGAGGAGGGTTATATCTTACGACTTGGGAAGTGCTATAATGCAGTCAGCCTAGGTCACTGCTTGCCCTGGTGTTAAAAATTGACAACTATAGGAAACACTGTTTCACAGCTGACTTCCAGGTATTATGGCTCTTACCATCTTCTGTTTCTTCCTTGATGTTCCCTTAAGTCCAAGAGTTGTATTGTAATTGTAGGTATATTCATAGGGACTGGGCACCCCATGAGGAGTTGTTTTCTATATTTTGACTAGGTAGCCTTTCTGTAATGGTCTCCATTTGTTGCAAAGAGGTGTGAGCTACAGTTATCTCTGTGTATAACAATGAGTAGAATGTAAAATGATGATAAAAATTCTCCTCTATGATCATGACCTCACCAGCACTGAGAAATTAGGTAGGTTTCCAGTACTAGACATGATTACATCCTGTTGAGATGGCTTTAAGTGAAATTAGAAAAATTGTTGGTTGCGACCAAGATAGAGGTGCCACTATTGCACTGCTATGTCCTGCCATGCTGATCATTGTGCTTCATGGGTATTATAGCTGGGTAGGATTGTTGGTTGCTTTGTTCCCTTAGTAGCCTTTATAGCACCTTTTGGTATTGCAAAAGCTAATCCTCAGGGAGGAGACTTTGGAGTCAGATCCAGCTTGGGTACTCCAAGTCTTATGTCTATACTGCATGGTCTTGTTAGCAATAGGATCTTACCTTTAACCTCCAGAAAGCAAGCAACCAAGGGCAACTACAATAGCCTATATTGTTCTGACAGTGTCTTGGACTCCCCTGACCAACAATTCAAAAGGGGATTTCTCCATGTCTGATACTGGGGTTTTTAATTAGATATGTACAGATCTTGCAGGAAACATTGTCGTTATAAGTGGGATAACTTCATTTTAAACTATGTATGTGTATACATCACACGGACTTATGTATTGTATGTAATTAATAAATAATAATGTGATTTCATAGTATTTTTAAAAATATTGTTTGGTTTGGAGGCCTGATCACCCAAAGATGGCCATTTTGGTAGAACTCTACACACTCATTGACATTTCTTTCTTTCTTTCCTTTTTTTTTTTTTTCCTTTTTTTATATTCAGAGCATGGTTTTGGGCTTCAACTGCTGATGAACGATATTAACTCATCCTTGGAAAGCCTTAACTCAGCTTGCAACATGCAGTCCGACACTGATACTGTGCCCCTTCTTCAGAATGGCCAGCATGCCAGCAGCCAGGCGGCAGCTTCCAGCTCTCGGGGTGTGCAGCCGCAGGCATCCCCGAGGCAGAAAGTGCAGCGCTCGCAGCCTGTGCATATTCTGCCTATCAGGTGGGCCCAGAACTTGTGCTGTCTGCATAGACATTGCACTCTACTCGCCAAAATGGTGACGGTCAGTGACTGTAAAATCAAATTAGATGGGTTTCTCTTAGTAGCAACTACAGTTGCCACCCTATAATCTTGGGGAAACTGATCCTAAAGCCAAGCACAATCCTAAGCCTCCTGTTGACTGTAATTTTCCCTACACATATATAACAGTGGTGAATTGTAGTTTATAAATCAGACACAATAATATGTACAACAATAATAGGAAAACAGAACAATTATAACACTAGTGGAAGTCACATGAATGGATCCTACCTACCTTTCCTGTTGTGATAGTGAGATGACACAAAATGATAAGATAGAAGGAAGCAAGGGAACCAGTGTTGCAATATGTAGGCTACTTTATGTTATCAGAATATTCAAATCATGCCTTTGCCAGTTAAAGTCAAAGAAATGAAAGTGCAGCTCTCAGAGGCCTTGGGTGTGCTGTGCAACAGTGCAGCTTCTGGTGTGAACTCACTGCCTGACTTAGCATACTTTTTCTGATCTCCTGCTTCAGAGCAGGCACCATGACCATGCTCCAAATTCTTGTTCCTCAGTAGGTTCTATAGATCAGGGGAAATGTCTGCCGAGACATGTACAGTTCCAAACTTCAATCATGGTTGTGTTTTGGCCTCATCCCTAAGAGACTGAACAGAAAAGCATATCTGTGCTGCCAAAAAGAGTACTGGGACCTTGAGAGAACTTCCTGGGAAGTGGCGGGTCCCTGAGCTGAGTCCAAGATAACAAAAAAGCAGGAGGTTGGGGAGTGTAAGCAAGGTACAGGTTTTAAAATGCACTGTTCCTTTCCTAGCAACTGAGCAGAGAAAGGTTTAGAAAATAGAAGAAAGGAGACATTTTGGTTTAGGTGCTGCAATCTTGCTCTTGAGAGTTGTGGGGCAGGAATGAAAGGACAGCATGGCTCCAGAGGTTGCACTGACATGAAAGCCATGAAGACGACATGAAGAGCGCACAGGCCTGCAGGTGATGCAGTGCTAATAAAAAGAAGGGTGCTATTTGTTAGGGGCACTGTGGAGCAAGAATCAGTCCTGTTCTGCATGTATGCATCTTTTATAGGGAGTTAGAGAACAGAGAAGAGGAGAGGAGAGTGGCTGCGTTTTGTTGTTGTTGTTGAGCAAATGCAAAGAGAGTAGTTATAGTGTTCCGTAGATAGGTGTGTTGAGGGGAGGATGTAGAACCCTGTAGTCATCTCTGGTTTATGAAACCAAGCTGAAGAAGGCAACTCTTGAAGCCTTTGCCTGGCTCAATTTCAGGACTTCCATGGGTTTCAGGCTTGCATGACCAAGCAAGGATGACAAGCTCTTAATACAAGCTTGCTCCTGCCTCTCTGGGAATTCACAGATGTGTGTGCAGAGGACTGTTGTGCTTGGGACTGTTGCCCAGCCTCTGTCCAGCTGGAGTTCTAGTGGCTGTACTCTCTCAGCACTGCTTATTCTGGGATGTTCCACTCCTTCTTGCTTCCAGAAGGTTCTAAAAGGGTTCTTTCTTGTCTGACATCTTAAAGTCTTCTTCAATGTCAGAAATCATGGTTCCCTATCTGTCTCCTTTTTCCTAGGAGGTGGGTGCTGGGTGCACACTGTGGAGAGCTCCCAGTGACTCCCACAGGCTGGGTTAGCCAAGTGGAGGCAGGTACAGAGGCCCTGCAGAAATCAGCAGAAAGCCCAGATACCCCACAGGCTAATTGATGGAGCAGGAGGAGGGCTCTGGAGAGGAAGAGAATTGTTTTCAGGTGGATGAGTCAGGCAAGGTTTCTGAAGCACAGACTCCTCCACTTCTCCGGTCCTGGCTATCTTGACATCCCTGAATTTCAGCTCCTCTCCATTTTGTAGCCTCAGGACCATACTCGTTAACAGGAATCACTTTCATATATATATATATATATATATATATATAATGCCCCTTAATTATGCTTCCGGGCATTATCTGTGAAATGTTACAGCAAAACAAAATTGATGAAGTTAAAATTTGAAATAATTTATAAATTTTCAAGACACCCTAATAAAGAGGGAGGCTTCTGTGAGCTGCTAGAACATCAGAAACAGTCCTGTCAGGTCTGTAAGTCAGAAATGCTGAAGCTAAACTGGCTACAGGAAGATCAGGATTTGTCAACAGTAAAAATAAGCTTTCTGCCACGTCATCGAGCTGGTATAGCAACAACTTTCACAACACAAATTCCCTTCCTGCCTTGGGAGATCTGGTATCATTAAAATCAGCGCATCATTTCCTGGTTCACACAAAACGCCTAGGCAGATCTTCCTCTGAAGTCAGAGATCGGTTGGTAAGGCCAGTGGTCACACAGTGAATTTTTAAATAGCAAAGTCTCTCAGGAGGGCTCATGGATCAGATTGTAAAAACATTTTTAAGATAATTTAATATATAAGGTAATATACAAAAGATAAGTTCCCCGGGTGTGCTGAAATGGGAGGAGGGGTTGGACATGCTAAGTGGGCTGTGAGTGTACCAGACTCTGCCCTTCCTAAAATGAAGCGTCTCCACACTAGTCATGTCCCCTCACTGGTGGTTGGGTGATTGGGGGGGGTTGACATGTGAGTGGATGGGCAGATGGAATGAAGCGTCTCTTCAGTAAATGGAGTCAGGGAGTCGCTGACAGGACACTACAAAGAAAAGCATGGGGCATTTTGTGTTGTTTTAGCTTTGATTTTCAGCTTGATTTTTCTTTTTCTTTTTTCTTTTTATTTTTTATTTTTTGCCATTTTCATAATTTTACACCACTCATCATCCATTGGTTAATGGTGTGACAAGTGAGCTTTGGATTTTTCAAAGGCGAAAAGGAAGGAGAGGCGACCCTGGGGAAGCGCCAAGAAGCACAGAGGAAACTCTGAATCGGTAAGGACACGCCAGGAAGAGACACACATGGAGCTTTGGCTTCCATGCTGCCTACTGCTAATCACCTTGCTGCATAACCTGACTATTTCCACAGCTCAGTTGAGGAAATATAAGGCATCCCTTAGGATTAGACTGTCTATTCGTTTCAGACTTCGGGAACTCCTATTCTTGTGGAGCAGCCTTTATTCACAAAACCTTTTTTACATATAGGGTGCACATTTAACAGATGCCAACAGGATGCTGAGCGGCAAAATATAGGTAGCATATTATCCTTTTTTTTAAAGTGTTAGTGAACACCCAGGACTGATGTTCAGTCCCCAGAATATTCTCATTTTAGAGAACAGAGATTGTGCTCACCAAACAGCAGCTCCCCCTCTCTCTCCTCTGCCCCTGGCAACTACCTTTCTGGTTTCTGAATTCCACTATATTATGTACAAGTGGAATCTTCCAGTACATGTCCTTCTGTTACTAGATTTGATAGCGTATGTCAGAATCCCCTTCCTTTATATTTTTAGATAATTCTCTTCTTAAGGCTACATGATATTTCATCGCAGGGACACACCCATTCATTGTTGGACAGTTGGGTAACTTCCCGATGCTGGCCACTGTGTGAACTATGCTGTCATGAACACAGTTGTAGCAGTATCTACAAAAACCCTTCATTCTGTTCTCTGGGGCATACACCCAGGAGCAGGTGTGCTAGGATGACATGTGTTTAACCAGTGTTTGACTCCTTCCTTGTAGGCGTGCCCAGGAAGAAGACCAGCAATTCAGAACTTCATCACTTCCGGCCATCCCTAATCCGTTTCCGGAACTCGCTGGTGGCCCTGGGAGCCCTCCTGTGGCTGCTCCCACTTCCGTACCTCCTCCGCCAAGCCAGCCCCCTACCAAGCAGGTTAGTGGTCTCTGGCTGCAGCGCAATGATGCATTTCTTTGTGGTAAAAGGAGGATGTTCTGAGATTGCCCCTTTGAGTTGGTATTGAACTTTTGTCTCATGAGTCCTTTGAATTTATTAGTCAAAATTCAATTTACTAAGTTAAGAATGCATCGGTGTAGTTTTATTATTTATTTATTGGAAGGGGGGATTGCATTTATGCCATGGTGCATACATATAGTCAAAGGGTAACTTTCAGGAGTCAATTCTCTCCACAATGTGGTTCCTAAAGGGCTGAACTTAGGTCCTCAACCTTGATATCCAAGTGTCTTTAGCCTCTCACCAGCCTGAAGAATGCATCACTGTGTTTGAAAGATTCTCAACTGTTGCTTTTGCTTTTTAAAAAAAAAATTAATAATTTGATGCTTAGGGGTGGGTTTTAGCTCTTTTAAGGAAATCATGCAACCAGGTCATCCTGGTCAACCAGCCTTTCTGCTATGGCACTGCTGGGCCTTCCTGTATACCTCTTCTTCAGTGTGAATACAGTCAGAGTGTCCATCTTGAAGTCTTAACTCTGACTGTGGCCTGCTCAAGGGCAAAGAATGGCCACTTAACCTAGGAGATAGTAGCTCCCCTTGTAAAACTTTGGTTTCTCCTTTGAAGTGGATCTATGAAGTAGAGATCTAGTCACTGCCCCAAGTGAGAAACTGCCCAGTGACAGCAACTCAGCTTATCAGAGACATTGGCAGTGGGAATCTGACATCTTAAACTCCCTGAGAGTGAGCTGGGAGCAGGATGGCCCAGGCTCAAGAGCGCACCACACCCTACTGCAATATGGCGGGGTGAATATAACAAAGACGGTGATTTACACAGAAGTCACTGCTGTGCCCTCTTACTGCTCAGGTTCTCCCTGTGAATTTGGTACAGATGTCACTGCCTCCTACAGTGGGGGAAACTGAGGCCAGTGTCCACATGCAGTTGTGTCTGACCTAGTCCTTAGGCCCAAACTGCTTCTTTCAAACAATGTAGCTTAGAAGTTTCTGCGGTTTCCCAGTAGCCACGCCCCTCTTCCCCCTTGCCCACCTCTGCTGTTCTCTGACACGGGGAGCTAGCAAGCCCCACTCTTTGCAGTGGCATACAGCACCAGGCTCTTGAGCACTAAACTTTTTTTCTAATATTTGCTGGCTTTGGAACACTGCTCCCACTGAGTGCCTCTCGAGCCGCCCGCATTACAGCACTGTCAGACTTAGAAGGTGAGGTCAGTGTTCCTTGTCTGGGAGCCAACACTGTCCTGGCTTCTGCACACAGTCACATGCTGAAGTGCATCTGGGCTGTCTACCTCCCTGGTGACCTTCTGCCTTGAGTAAGGATCCTGATGAGCGTGTATGGTTTGTCCCCGAGGTTGTTTACAAGTTTCCTGTCCTGAAGTAGACCACAAAAGTACTGTCTGGCCCTCGCCTTGGCTGGCAAGAAGATGAGCCTCCTCCCCACCGATTGTCCAAGTTTGTAAGAATAAGGAAACCCGGGAGTTTTGCCTGCTTTTGTTTTTCTTGGGATCAGGGTTGGCTCTTCGTGAGAACAGTGCACTGGCGTGTTTGTCGTCAGATTCCTCAAGCCGACTGGGACCAGTGAGAGCAGGGAGGGTGTTTCTCCCTTGTGGAAGGCCGTTGTTCTCTGTGGCTGTTTTTAGTTTTGTTTTATATTTATTCTTCGGTAGCCTCATGCGTGTGAATTGTATATTTTGATCATTATCCCTCATATTCCCTCTCTTTCTGAGTCTCTTCAGCCCCAGAAGCCCCATCCTAATTTTTTGTGTTTTCGTGGTGGTTGTTAATTTTTTAAATTACATTTACTTATTTAGTGGGGGGTGGGCACACATGTACTACAGTGAGTGTGGGTGTCAAAGGACAACTTGAAGGACTCAGTTCTCTTCTCTCATGGATCAAACTCAGTTCCTCAGACTGAGCCACAGGTGCCTTTCGCTGCAGAGCAGTCTCACCAGCCTTTTTGTTTTTGTTCTGACCCACTGAATTTTGTTTGTTATGGGTCAAGGGTATTTACCAAGCATGTACAACTTATTATTGGCTACGCCACTGAAGAAAGTGGCATGCTTTTCCCCTGTAGCCGTTAGCTGCCAACAGCCCCTAAACGAGAAGTAGAGCCTCAGATAGCTGGACCTTCGTTGTTTTGTTTTATTAACTAGATTTGCTCTTTAGAATGTTCATGCCTGTTTATAATACACTCTGACTCTTGTCCTCAACACTCTCTGACATTCCTCCTACCACCTCCTACCCCCTCCTCTTCTCTACAAATCTTTGTCACATTTCTGTGAAGATCTGAGTAGACACCCCACCCCCACCCATGGGATAACCCCTTGAGTGAGCCACAGGGACTGCATGCTAAACACCAAAGGCCTTGAGCACTGCAGAGAGGCACGTGCAGCTCTGCCTACCTTAAGTTCCTGCAGCCTTGTCCGGGGACTGCTGCCCAGGGTTGGTTGACCTGCAGCACTAGCCTGGCTCCTTCATAGATATGCAAGATGGCTGCAGATGCTAGAGACTCAAAAACTCAAGGAAGTGCAGGAGAAGAATGCTGCAGGGGACAGAAAAGAGCCCCCAGCCCCCTATGGCCAGTAGCAGTTTGAATGCCATCTACCTACAGCCTGTCTGATTATGCTATCATCCCAAGCCCTTCCCTTCCACTAGCTCCTTAGCAGACTCTATAGCTAGAAACTGGCTACTGTTTGAGATCAGAATGTCAGTACAAAGAGCCAGAAACTACCCAAGGCAAAGGCACAAAGGAGCATGGTGGTATGCAGAGAGAACCTTTCCTTCCACTTAGAAGAATGGGGAAGTCTCCCATAGATATTCTGCATCCTTTCAGGGGACCCCAGAGGGCACATCAGCCACCAGGCTGTGGCTAGCTATAGCTGAGTTCTCAACAGATGCTATGTTTTAGGGGGCCTTCAGTCATCCCCCCCGCCCAGGTCACCTTCATGGCTGGCAGATATAGCTGAATTTTTGACTTGGGGACACTGAAAATGATCAAGAGGGAAAGCTTCTAGTTGGAGATTAACATGTTGAGACCCAAACCTGCCAATGACACCACGTTCCTTCACCAATTAGGGCTTGACATCATCCATGCTCCCAGGCTCTGCTCCTCATCGTACAGAGGAGCTGTGAAAATAGCACAGAGTCGGGTAAACCCAGCTCATTATAATCATTGTCCTGAGCACAGCTTGTCTATGGTGCTGTGTACTCAGCAGCCTGGTGGGACAGCCTTATTGGGAAGGTGTGAGAGTTCCCCATATCACTAAGGACTGTTATCGTTACAGATGACAATGGTAGTAACATAACTGCTTGTACTTATGGAATCCCAAGCTGTCTCAGCCACTGTCAGGATATATTTAGCTGCGGAAAACCAAACCTGGCTGGCTTCCTTCATGAGGACACTTAACTTTCATGACATAGGATATCTGGGGCAAAAAGCTGAAGCTGCCCTGGCCTTGTTGTGTGTTGCGGAGCTTGCACACTGTCGGCAGCTGGAGCTGGTATGACCAAAGTTGGTCCTGTCATTTACCAACAACCATTCCACTCCAGTTAATGAGCTGGGTGCTTGAACGCATGCCGAGATGAAAGAGGAAACTGAGGTACTCTCTGGGGTGTGCTAAACACAGGACATAGTGAATAGAGTTGTGACCGACTTGTACTGTTCAAGTACACAGCTTTTGAGAAAGACAAGGGATCAAGGGAACTTGGGAGAAGAGGTCTGTTTTGTGCTAGGTAGTCCTGTAGACAGGACCTTTTCTGAATTCCTAACAAGCTCAGCAAGGGCAGACTTCTCTTTTTTTCAGCCAATAGTTTCCTGTGGCCACATAATGACTCGTTAGAGTGTGTTTTTCCATTTGCTGTTTAAACACAATTAGTCTCATATTTTGTGCCCCATCATTAATGGGGCATAAATATTGTCTCAACTCCAATCGGCTTTTTTCTCTTTGCTTAATTTTAAAAATTAACTTTCTGGAACTGAATTGATGGCCTTACGTAGGATTCTGCTTCCGAATTTACTGGTGACTTAACGGGATCCTCCGAGGCTTTAACTGCCATTTGGTGGAGTCACTGCTACATAAGAACCCTGTCGAGTGGGAAAATCTAACACTGGCCACCATGAGAAGCGTAGGCTGTCGTCTCCCTGAGGGCCTCGGCCACACATTCACTAGTCCTCCTGCTCTTAGTGCCTCCACAGGTCACCACACAAAAGGAGTCATCTTTTCTGGTGTCTTCTGAGACCAGAAGTATCAAGACCTTAGCTGAAGTTTAATTTGATTTCTGGGACCCCCAGCCTGAGGCAAATTGTAGCTGCCTAGAGAAGTCCCTGAGCTAGGATGTCCCTGCTTGGTCTGACAAACACATGACAGCCTGGCATAAGACATAGATCAGCTCATCCTGTGTTAAAAAGATAAATCCTCCTGCTTGGCACACCCACTCCTTTTTCCTCTGACCTACTGCTCACTCCCCTCTGCCCAGGGAGGCCCTGCCTGGTGGCCTGTCTCCTGTGTACTAAGAGGCAGGCCCAGTGTGTGGAGGGTGAGCCTGAGCTTGTGCGTTAGGACAGGACTGGTGGCCTCTTCGGAGCGTCCGAGAAGACTGATGTCACTGACCCTAGCCTCTCAGACAAGTTGTGGCATTAATTCAGCACATAGGAAAATGTAGGCACAGCACAGCTGCTTCCCATATTTAATTCAGTACTTAATGCCACAGCTGCCCCTGTGGATGCTTACTTCATCCTCTTCTTTTCTTATGGGATAGAACAGACCACCAGAGACTTGCTCCAATGTCAGCTGAGGCCCAGCAAGGGCAAGGGCACTTTGCACCATCGGTAACTAAAATGTCAAAAGACTAGACTTCGTATAAGACATTTGTTTAAGCGTGGTGCCACAGCAAATTCCAAGTAGCAAAAACACCTCTGAACAAACTGAACATTCATTAGGAATATCTCACTGTGAATGTACCAAAAGTAACCAGGCAAACACCACCAACAAGTTGGGCTAGGGATATAGCTCTGTGGTACAGCATTTGTCTATCAAGTACTAGGCTCTGACGAGCCTAGTACATGAACTCCATTGTTAGGGAAATGTCTTGTTTTCTCCCTCATTCTTGGGAATTCATGTTTCCTACTTGGTTGTAGAGGACATGAAAAATGTAGCAAGGAAAACTCAAGTTAACCCAGAGCTTTCTGAAGGTTTTATTAAAAAAACAAAACAAAACAAAACAAAAAAAAAACCTCTTTACATGTTTTAAATATTTATTAGATATTCCATATTTTTAAAAGACTCACGTAAAAACAGTCCCCACTGAGCCTACTTTGGATATGGCACTAAATTGCCCAAGATAAAAGTGAGGGCTGCCCCCAACTGTCACACTTGATTGGTGATGTTGCTAAGTGCTCAGAGCCCGAGCATTACAGCTCTGGAGCCAGAGCATAATCCCTGCTGCTTGGACGACGTGACGGTACCTTCATGTCTCTGTTCGCCTCTGAACAAATGATGCAATCGCAGCAGGGAGTCGTGACCTGGAGCCGACCATGTGCTTGGCTAAAAATGAGACAGGAAATCATCCCAGGAATCTCATGTGAAATCCCAGCCTAGTGTTTCTCTGCACTATAAATATCTTATATAAATTCTATAAATTTGAGAAGCCTAGCTGATTACTGCAGCCTCAGATCTCTCTTATCTTGAAAGAGTACTGCAAACATGAACCATTCAATTTTATCTTCTTGTGGAAGGAACCACCAGACGTTAGCCACAGGAATGAGTCTGTGCCTTCCCTGCATAGGGACCAATGCGATAAGGTGCTTCTGTAGAATCCAGCAAGGGGGAAGGGGTTGTGTGTAGGGTTAGGAGTCTTTTGGTTTTTGTTGTTGTGGGGTTTTTTTGTTTTTGTTTTGTTTCTTTTTATTTTTCTGAACATCGGCGATTCAAAAAAAAAAGCCTCTCAGTCTGCTAGGAACCAGAAACCATTTTCCTGGGAAAATTGATTTGTGAATTCTTACTTGATGTTTCAACTTTAAATTTCATTAGAAAATGGGACCGTCGCCAGCTAGTGAACTTTTTACCTGATTAGCTTCTGTCCTAGTTAGCTTCAGCTGTCAACTTGACACAGCCCAGAGTCATCTGAAGGGAGGCTCAATTCAGAGATTGCCCAGATCAGATTGGCCTGTGGCCATGTCTGTAAGAGATTGTCCTGACTGATGATTGATGCAGAAGGGCCCGGCCCTGGGCTGGGCAGCTCTATCCTGAGGCACACAGGTCCTAGCTGTATAAGGAAAGCTGCTGAGTGAGCTAGCTGTCTTCCTCCATAACCCTACACTGAGCTCTTGCTGTAACTTCCCATAGTGCTGGGCTAGGACCTGGAAGCTATAAGTCAAAGAGCCCTTTACCCACCAAGTTGCTTTTGGTCAGTGTTTTATCTCAGCCTCAGAAAGCAAGCTAGCATACCTTCTAAGATGGCTTGGCTCATCGTCTTGCCTTTTGTCTTGGCTGAGGGTATCCTATACCATGAGGAAGCGTTCACCGCCATCACGGAACATTAAATTTTAGTCTCCTCACTCTTGTGGGAGACATGGAACTAAGTATAAAACTTCAGTGCTGAGCTAAGAACCGCCCCTCTTCGCATCTGTGCCTGTGCCGTGAGGCTTCCTTGTGCCCAGCATGGCACCTGCCTCCTCCTTGCCCCATGTCTTTGTAGTCCCCCAGATGTTCACCTCACTCCCATAACGAGCCTGAGCGGAGTCATAACAAATGTACAAATGATAAAGAATCCCCGGAGGGAAGCAAGCAAGGGTGTTTTGAGTGCCTTCGGCAGAGGGACTGTGGTAAACATCCTCCCCTGGCCATGGGTGCCAAGTCTTCACATTTCTAGGAAAGAGAACACAGATGTTGAACTCGTCTGGAAAGGTTAATAATTACATGTCTTCGGGTTCTCTAGAGAACAACATGCAAATGACTAGTTGTTTATCTTTCACCTTACCTCAAAGTAGTTTCCTTCTTGTAATTTCATCCGCAGACTGTCTGTGCTGAAGCAAAGCAGCAGTCCTTAACGATTTGTATAGTGTCCTGGCATCTTGGATTCATTTATGTGAGCAGGTTATTCCTCCGCCTTTGTTCCCTGCAAGTGTTTCTGTTCACACCGTCCCCGGTGTCTCCACCGAGCCCTGGAAAGGAACCAGATCGGTGGCAGGGATATCGTAAATACCTGAAGAAAAAGGAAGCGACAGTGTTTCCTTTTTCATTTAGCTTTGCAATATAAATACGACCATGATTTCAGTTCTGATTGCCGAGCCATGCCACAGCACATATTTTAACAAGAATAAATGTGCTAGCTTGCTATTGCTATAGAAAAATATACCCGAGGCACCAAACTGTAAACAGAAAAAAAAAAAAAAAGGCTATTTTGAAGAATGAAGGTGGCACATTACAAGAATGGAAGAGGCAGCTTGAAGAGCAGGGAAAAATAATACCATGCGTGAGGGAAGCTGAGGGCAGCGGAGTGCATGGTCCCAGGAGACCTCCCAAGGAGTGGGGCACAGAACAGCATCCTGGCCTTCCAGACCTGGTGACCCAAGGGGAGTCTCAGCATTTCTTCAGTGATACTCCCGTCCCGAACCAGGTCTTGTGCATGTTCTACTGAACAGCTGGAGCCCCTTGGGGGCTTTCCGGGTTGTAGAAAACTCTCAGGAAACAGGAGTAAACGTCCTGGCGGGGTGTGCAGCTCAGTCCAAGTGAGGTCTGTAAGTTAGGTAGTAATGTGGGCTACTGTTAATTTCTTGGTTTTGATCATTGAACTCTAGTTATGTAAGAATGTTCTTAGTTTTTAGAAAAGAATCACACGGTCTGTCTAGCAGACCCAAGTAGACAGAGAAGAGAACGAAAATATGAGCAAGTAAATGGGGCCAGATGTCGCTATTTGGGGAACCCTGATGAAGAACATACAGAAAATCCGAACTACTTAAATACTCTGCGCTAGTGTGAAATTATTACAAAATAAGATGCTAAACCCAAACCAAACCAAAACAACAACAACAACAAAACCCCTCTGTTTAAAACCAAAAACATGCCCTATGTACTCACAAGGTGACAGAGGGAAAGAGACACCATCAGAGTCCTCCACGTCTACAAGAACCACATCTTAGACTTTTTGTTCCACGAGAGAACTGGAGAGTTTCTATACTCCTTTCTTCTGGGACTCAGACCAAGTTGTTCTCCTTGCCTGGGGCATGATGAAAAGCCCCAGCTCAGCAGTATGTCCCCCACCCAGGACCCAGTGACGCTCTGAAAACAAAGACTAGCACCTTTTGCAGCCAGCGTAGCTTCACATTTTAGGGAGGCTGCTCACGTGCTCCCTGCTTCTTCCTTCCCCTGCCCTTTTCCTGAACTCATCTCCTTCACCTTCCCACAGCTGACACTCCTGGCTTTCGCCTCTGTGTTGATTGTCTCCTCCACTGAAATGAAGCTGCAAAGACATTTACTGGAGGGGTCAAGCCCCTCGGACCTTTGTGCCTGCATTAAATAGGTCCTTGGGGAACATGAACTGAGGGAGTGAGTTTCAGAGTGAGCCTCTCACCCCATCCCGCGCAAATGAGCCCAAAATAACTTGCAGAGTTTCTCTCTCTCCAACTCAAACCTTAAATTTTTATAAAATTACACATTACATTTTAGGTTTGTTTTATGGTAGTCTCATAACTACAATAAAAAATGCCCTTTTCTTGAAAAAGATATTATATACCCTGCTTGTAGTATATACATTGCTAATTTCTTTGATGAGGTTCCTAAGTTATAAAAGTGTTGTGCCACAACTTCAGGCAAAGTTTCATCCTAGCAGTTGTGAATTGTTAGATGATTTCTTAATTCACTTTGTTTTGCTGAGACTATTAATAAAGGCAGCCACACTAGAGTTGTACTGTCCATTACAAAGAGCTTTGTTCCATTCATAGACAGTCACACCATGCTCCACCCTGTCACCTCTCTAGAGATGTCTGTGCTGCTGATACTAGCCAGGCCCAGTGAAGGAACCAAACAGCCGAGTGTGATAAGGCTTTTTACGTGACACTTCAGGGTGATCTCTGGGTCTTTTAAGAGCCACCTACTCACAGGGGAAAGGACCTCAGATAAAAGGAATCCACTAAAGTCTAGCTCTTTTCAAATAGATAGCTTCCATCTACATTCAGCCAAAAGGCCAAACGGCCAAAGACCAAAAAAAAAAAAAAAAAAGAAAAAGAAACAAAGAAAAAGAAAGAAAGAATAGCAATAATACAAAATTACAAAAATAATAAATGTTCACAGTAAAAGTGAAGCATGAAACCAACACTACAACAAGGTATCTGTGGCTGGGCATGTGTTCAGTTAGCAGCATGCTAGCCTAGCATGCATGAAGCCCTGGGTTTGACCCCTGGGACTACATAAAACTCACATGCATGGTATATGCTTGTGTTTTCAGCACTCAGGAGGTAGAAGCAGGAGAATCTAGTTTATGGTCAGTCTTGGCTGCATAGTGAGTTACAGGCAAGCCTGGGCTACATGGGACCTCGTCTTGAGGTTATAATGGTTAGTGTTATTTGTTAGTTAGAGAAAATCTAGAATCATCTGGGAGATGAGGATTAACTAACCTTGTGTTAATTAAGGGGGGGGGGCGCAGAGACCCATCCCCAGGCAAGGAATCCTATCCTGTATAACGTAGAGGATGTGAGCTAAGCATAGGGTGCATTCGTCTTTGCTCTGTGTTTCTGATTATGGCTATAGTGTGACCAACAACTCCCTCAAGCTCCAGCCACTAGATTGTAATTGGGAACTGTGAGCTAAGAAAAGCCCTTTCTCCCTTAGGTGGCTTTTGTAGGTGTTTTGCCACTATTGTTAAAAGTGAGATTATTCTTTCCATAAATTCTTAACTGTAGTCTCATTTCCAGAGGTGGGTAGTGTGGACAGTATCCGCGTACCATTTTTGTAGAATTGATGTGCATTCTCACGTGTTCTGTCGCACAGAGGCATCAAGATTCATTTTTATCTGAGTGCCCTGCTGATTAACATTTTCATTGTTTATAATTCCTTCCTTATTACTGTAATAAACAAAGCTACAGTGACTGTTCTTGTACATATGTCTTTGGTCACTTAATAGATGGGGTGGGTACATTCCTAACAGTGTCATTGCTACGCTAAGCGATTTATGGTTTATAGTATATATACATATATGGTATATGTATATATATAGTCGTTTTATAAATAGTGTCAAATACAGTCTGTCCCTTGGAATGAGATGCGAAGGCATGTGGTTTGGTGGAACTGGCCCCTGGCCCGGCTCTGTTACTTGTTGCAGTCTGGTTTTAGATTCCTACCACTGGCCTCACATCACTGGGACTCTGGGGCGACAGGGGCCCAGGATGTGAAAGCAGAGGGGCAGACAATCCATCTTGTTGATTAGTTGTTTCTGAAGTTTCGAGAAGCTCCAGAAGCCATTTACTGAGCCTGTCTAGAGCAGAGGAACAAACTTAAGAGGTTTGAAGCAGTGTCACTCATTTGCTTTCATACCTGTCCTGGAAAGCTCTTTGACTCCGAGAGCACCAACTAGTTGGAAGAAAGGGCTAAAATGTATACCATTACTCTTAGGTCCTTTTCCCTTTTGAGGTAGGGCCGTCTAAGGTTCTGCTCAACAGAACCTTGTTCCCTTGGTTTAAAGGAGTTAGCACACACACACACACACACACACACACACACTTAGTTCTTGGTTTGAATTTCTTGTGTGCTTGTCCAACTGACTTGTCTGCCCAGCAGGCCAGAAGTTGTTAGTGGTGTCCTCAGTGGCAAGATTTGCTTGGGTTGCCTGATTTCTAGTATCAGAAACACAGCCCTCTTGGAGGGGAGGTGTGTGTGGTGTTGATGAATGCACTCTGGGTTGTCTCTAGGTATGCGAAGGAAGGTCATTGAGTCTGTCAACTCTTTGTGAGGCACTGCTTGTGTGACACCCTGTGTGCTGAACTGTCCTATATCGCTGCTAGGACATCCAAACAGAGGCGTTGGCACATGCAGCAGGTAGCAAAGCCTAGGACCATGTATGTCGAGGACACGAGGGCTCAATGTCCATGCTGTCCCACAATTTCTATCTAGTGTTGTAGGAGTGAGAAGTGGGCACCAGGGGAAAATATCTACCCAGGAAATTGGGGGGATGGGAGATCTGGAGATGACAGATGGCTGTGTTCACAATTTTACTTGCTCCTCAACAACTTGAGCATTTTTCCCAAAACGTCTGGCCGACAAAGTTCGTGGGAAATGTTTAAGTCTTGTAGAGAGATATTTTAGCAAGGCACAACGTCTAGCAATTCATCTTAAAAAAATAAACATATGCACTAAGATATATATTTGAAGATAGTCCTAGTAATTCTATAATAAGAACAAAAGGGGGGGCAGCGGGCAGCGTGGGAGAATATTCTTCATCTTTGATGCCTTGTGAGCTCTAAAGCAGCAAAGAAGCACTGATGACATGGCGAGGTGTTCATGATGTAATGTGAAGCGACACGGCCCAGCTTTAGAGTGTGTGTGCAGTGTGATTACAGTTCTGTCAGGGTTTCTATTTATAAATATCTATGCAGAAGAATGTTGTCACAGTGGAGTCTGTGAGCCATCAGTGATTAGCAGATTACATTTCCCCTTTTGTTCCTTACTGTATTTTTCCAGTTTGATACAAGAATCACGTCATTTCTACATAAAGCTAGCAAACATGTGTGTCTTTGTACAATGTGTGTATGTTGGTATTGTATAAGTATGCTCATATGTGCATGTGCATACATGTGATTGCGGATTGTGGAATCATGATGCTCGAATTCAAGGAACCCTTGTTTTACGTAATGAAAATTCTAAAGCCCAATAATAGTGACACCAGCCACTGGAAAATGACAGAGACTGCAAAATACTTTCTTTAACTGAAAAGGTAAGAGTAAAGAAGTCAAATGTCTTAGAGCAGTGCCTTACTTTTATCGCAGTACATCCGGAGAATATTTTGTTTTATTAAGGGCTCTTTACTGTCCGTTATTATGAGCTGCTACTTTCGTGACGTGTCTGCAAAGTAAACGTACAAGCACACAATTAGAGAAAAGCTCATTGTAGGTTATACTGCTGCCCTTTGTGCCACGCAGCTGTGGGGGCCACGGAGGGTAAGAAGGCCTCGTTTTGACTCCTCTTTAATTCACTGAGATTTTTTTCCTAAGTGTCTTTCAGTTTTATTTGCTATGAAGTGGTGCTGATTTATTAAAAATAAGTTTTGTCAAAATAGCAGACTCTATGCATCTCAGATGAGTTAAATATATGTATGCAGATAAGTAAAAGAAGATCCGCTCACTTACCCAGATAAGCCAGTCTGTCAAAGTAGGAGTAGTGCAGGGACATTCTTGCCCGGTGAGGCCCTTTCACTGTAGAGAGGAGCCTAATTTAGGACTGCAAAAGCCCTGTTCAAGTTTTGAGAACTATTTTTAGGGATACTCAGAACTGCCTCATTTGTAAGGTGCTTCCAAGCACTTAAAATATTCATAAATCTTAACTGAAAAGTGAAGTTGATAAGGTTCTACTTAGAGCAGAGCTCAAGTTCTTTTTTTTACTGAGATTAACTTAGCCTGTCCTATTCACCCTAAAACTCCTAGGCATCAAGCCCTCCTCCGTCCCTCTGTTTGGACATTAGGGACATCTCAGTCCAAAAATCTTGTAGCCTTTGTAGCAGGAAGGATTCAAGAGGCTGTGAGACAGCTGATTGGTAAAGGGGAAAAAAGACCGACTATACCAGAGAGCCCTGGGTTCAAACCTCGCCCCAGGACTGATATTTTGTCCTCCAGAAATGCTTCTTATGGGGCTGGTGTGGCATCTGCCTTATCACCTTGCTCTACTTGCTTCAGCTTGACCATTCTGCCTTTGTCCTTCTAGGCCCTGTAGTTGCAGAATAAAATGGAGTTACTGCTGAGACTCTCGGCGTAGGATTCCCTGAGTATCCCCTGCATGCCTTTCCCCAGAGCACGCTGCCCTGGTCAGCCTCTCCAGAAGTGAAGCCTCTAGTGTGGCAAAAACTCCATCCTAAACCCTGCAAGATCTTTTGATCTAAGGAGTTATTTAGACAAATGACAAATGAAGACAGCTCAGGGTCCAAGAGCTTTTGCTTTCAGATGCCTACCACTGCCAGTTACTGTCTAGTGTCTGGGCCATCAGCCTGCATGCTTCAGGGACCAGACCATATACATAGGGACATCTTGCACTGCAGACAGCTAGTGATGGGGGCCAGGGAGGCACAGAGCTCCGAGTGTCCTGTTTTCTATTTTTATAAGGTGAGCCTCTGGCACAGTTTTACTGCCCAAGTCAGAAGATCTTTTGAATTCAGTAACAAGATTCCTTAGACCCCAGCCAGCAGCGGCGAGGTCTGACTATTACAGGAAGCTGTGGTGAGAGTCTGTGCCAAGACTGGGAGCAGGGAGGCCCAAAAGACCCCCATACTGTCCACCTGCTGGGGACCAAGAAGACAAAAAGCCAGGCATCCCAGATTGCAGCTTAGGGTCCCCCGCACCCCCACCACCAGCAGATGTGCCTCAGCACTACTTGTTCTTAAACACCTTCCTTTAAGTCTGCAAAGAAAGGGCCTTTTGTTCCTTGCCCTATATGGTGAATGTATAGGAAATGACAACAGAAAGTCTGGGAACAATGGGCCGTTTTATTACCTCATCAGAACCCTTACAGCAGAGGGTGTGTAGTGGGCCAGGGAGAAAGTATTCCCCCCTGCCCCCCTCTAAAAGAGGGGTGCTGTTGATTTAATTGTGCCTGTTCTCTTTCACATCACTGTTTTATTCTTAAAGCAGTTGACTAGTTAGTTAGTGTGTGATGCCTTCGCATTGCATCTTAACCAGTTGAGGTTTGCTTTCTAAGAATTGGGAGTACTGGTGAACAGGCATTTAGAGGCTTCCAAATCTCTCTACTAAGTTGCCTCCAGACTTTCCACTGGCCCAACCCACCCATCCTAGGTCTGTGGACAATTAAAGATTGTCAAAGAGGCACCCTATTAGCCAGTGTCATCCCAACACTATGAGGCCAGTGTCACTCAGGGATTCCCACCTCACAGATGGAAAAACTGAGGCTCAGAAAGGTCAGGTGAGTCATGAAGGGAGTTGTGGCTCCCTCTGGTTCTATAGTTGCTGCTTAGAACCAGCCCTAGCTACCATGCCAAAGCAGCTCACCAGTGCCAAAGTTTCAGACGTGGAGCATCAGGCATTGTGTATGAATCCAACCCATTGGCAAGACAGATTTCAGGGTTCAGATGAGAAAAGTGAGTCGTAAGGAGCTACCTGGCTGTGTCAGGATCAAACTATGGGTCTCCAGCTTCCCCACCTCCTTCCAGTATTGCACAGATTCATATGTGCCCTGGTAGTTCTCCCATCAAAAATAGCTGCCAGTATTTATGGCTCTTACTCTGCTGAAATGTGAGATGCTGGGGGCCCAGAACCCCAATCTGCTTGAGAGAACCTTCTGTGTCCACCTTGGATAAGAAATGAGAGCATTCAGTGTGCCTAAGAGGCCCGGGCTGCTCCCAGAAGCTCTTGGCCCAGGTTTTTGCACAGACCTATGAAATATACAACCCTTACTTGATTCCTTAATGAGCCCCACCACAGCTCAGAGGTTTGCTAAAGGGGCAGATGACAGTGTGGCACAAAATGCTCCATCTAGAACCCTCCTTTAAAAGATTCCGTGGAAGGACGTTGGAGCTGCACACAGCATTAGCTTTGTGCCTTATATATTTGCTACAAAACGTCCCTTCTGTAGCTTCCAACATTTACCCAGATCAACACTGTTGGTATGTGTAATGGGTTTTCCAGAGTTCTGTCTTGGAGGTTGTTTGGCTTGCGGGCAGCAGGCCCTGTGGAGTGTGGGGAAATAGCCGAAGAATGGTGTGTCAGTTAGAGTCTATAACGGGAGGTGTGTACTTTTCTGTCTGTTCTCTGTCACAGACTTTGGGGTTCAGGGAGAGGGAGGCCTTTTGCCCATCACGTACTGCCCTCTCCTGCCAACCTGGCTTTTTGTGGGAATCGCAAAGCAGTGGAGATAACCCTGTGATAGAGTACGTGTTAGTTTGTACTGCCCAGACTATATATAGATCGGGGGAGGGGTGGCTGTGGAGCATCTGAGGGAAAAAGAGAGTTTAAAGAAAAATGCAGTGGGCTGAAAACAGACATTGAAACGTGGAGCCATGGCTGATCTGGGCAGGAAGAGTGGCGAGTGGACTTGGGGAGACATGAAACACATACTTCACCGCCACATAACTTTCCTGGAGGAGACAGTGTTTGCTGTAACCACATAAATGTTTCGAAGCTTAGGAAAGGAAGAGTGTTAGGAGAGCGATCTGGGGAGTGGAAAGCTTCACCGACTTAGGCCCTGCACACTGCAGACCAGGATATCAAATGCATTTATACTTTCCAAAGTTCTGTTTCTTTTATGTTAAAGCATTTTAGAAGGAATGTTCTTGCCTAGAGACCACAGACATATTTTCTTGATTTGAATTAAGTGTTAGTTCCTAGACTGAGTCAGTCATGTGAGCTGTGTGTAGGCATCTGCTTTGCTGGTAGAAGCAAACTTTCACTGAGTGAGACATAAATTCCAGAAGAGGGAGGGGTATTTTTCTTTAAAAAGTGAAAGTGAGTTTTGAAAGCAAATCCTGAGATTTTTTTCTAAGTCAGGGAGTGGCGGTCGAGAGGCCCTTTGGGTTCTCCTAGCTTGTCTCGCATAGAAAAGGGCCCTTCTGATACCCCTGAAGCATTCCCCGGGCCCACCTGGAGTTCAAAGCCAGAAGAATATAACCTCTCCCTCCCTAGCCTCAGGCTACCTTGTCCTTCAGCAGTAGGGGCCTTCTCTATAAAATTACGTAGACAGAGCTCCTACCCCTAGGGGCCACAGTACCCTCCCCCAGTGCTGGCTCTACTCCCCTCCATAGAGTTAGCCCTCCAAGCACATGAGCTGGAGAAGGGGCCAGAGGACTGGGCCACTGGAGGTTTACCAGGACCAGCTAATAGTCAGATAGCACACTGACGTTGCCTGTGATGGCAGCAATTAAGGACACAGATTAATGGATGCTGGTCTGAACCCAGAGAACACATGCGCTCTCCAGCCCGAATGGCCTCCTAGGGTTTCACTGCCTGGGGATTTTTGTAGCCAGTCATGCTACGTGTCTTTGATGTTGTCACTATTGTCATCAGCCTCACCCCCAGGTCTTCCTGCAGAGGAGGAGGACCGAGAGTCCATGGTTAGTTACACCAATCCCAGGAAAGGGCAAGATTGGGCTGCTGGCCTGGTTTGAGCCCTGCCTCAGAGACAAGATGGCGGGCAGGCAGGCAGCAAAGGCAGCCTTGATCAGGGTAAAGCTGCCCAGGACTGCAGCCCTTGCAGGACTGTGGGGGCCCAGCCTCCCAGGTAGGGAAACCCCAGAAGCAGTCTACCAGGCAGTGGGCAATCACAGTGTCCCTCTCGCTGCTTTATCCATGCTGGTGAGGTGAGATACTTGGGGGGTCCTGTCATTGTTGTTGTCCCTGTGGGGTTTGCTCTGGTTGTTGTTGTTTGTTTAAATACATCTCACTATCCCTTAAACACTGTATCCCCATCAACTGGAGAAGGTGATATTTTTAATCTTGGAGATCTCTATTATGCCTCTTCCCTAGGGCCTATTTGGTTTTCACAGTCTTGAATAGGACATGGAAACTGTATTTTCCATGGAAACTTATTTTCAGTCTTGTAGGAGAAGGGCCATACAATTTCCTGAGTGTATCCATCTGTGCCTCTTTTCATCAGTCTAAATATTAGCATATCCCTCATTCATTTATCTCAGCTGCCTCCCATGCCCCAGGATCAGTGGAGGGTGTAGAGGTGACAGGAGCTGCAGAGGACTCTGAGAATGGAGAGAGGAGAGTCATCATGACTTAGGGGAGAAGGAGGATCAACTCAGACATTTGCTGAGTTTGTCCGAGTGTAAACTGTCCAACCTGGGACTACCGGTAATATTTAGTGAGTTCTGCTCCTCTCTGAGCCAGGCTGGTGGCTTGGCTATGTGCTGTCTGTGCTTATGTGGGTCCCTGGTTCCTCCAAGGAGAGGAAAGCCTACATCTGTGGAGCCAGAAAAACCACTTGTCCATGTATGGAGACACTCGTGTTTTTACTTTTGTTTTATCTTGTCTGTCTTTCTTCCATGTAAATGCAGAGTTGTTTCATCTGTACTTGTCCCATTTGTATGTTGCAGGATGTCAAAGTCTTTAGTGAAGATGGGACAAGCAAAGTGGTGGAGATTCTAACCGACATGACAGCCAGGGACCTGTGCCAGTTGCTGGTTTACAAAAGTCACTGTGTGGATGACAACAGCTGGACTCTGGTGGAGCACCACCCACAACTGGGATTAGGTAGGGGACTGGTTTCCTGGCTTGGGAACAGCACCTGGGGACTTCAGTGTGTGATCAAATGGGTATGCACAGCCAAATGTAAACGTGTCACCATTTCCTGCCACATGCTCTCCACTCCTTCTGGTCCCTTTCTTTTAAATTTGTTTTCTTCCTTCCAAGTCCTCTCCCTCCCACACTCTGAGAATCTCTCTTTAGAATCTCAAAGCAGTAACTTCACAAAGGCTTAGCCCAGGCAATCTATGACTTGGTTCTTCTCCTAGATGCCTGGAGCCCTGGGGGGCTTGCTGCCCACCTTCAATTGGAGCCCTTCTCAGAGAGTAGAGTAGCTCATCCTGAGGATAGGAAGAGGGGAGGCATGGTTCCTATGCAGTAGGAACACGGAGTCTCACAGGAATATGTATAATCTGAGGTGATGCCTACACTGTGTGTGCATGTGTGCACAGGCATGCATATGTCTGTATCTTACCTACAGAACAAGAACACATTTTATACCATAGAATATTTGGAACTATTTCCAAATAGGCCTATTTCTAGAATTTGCTAGGGTGTGCTCCCCCGCCCCCAATTGGTTCATCTTGGGTAAAGAAGCTTGTCAGACTTTTTGTTTAAATTCTTATTTGCATGAAGTCTGAAGCCTGTAAAATCATATGCAGGTATTTAAAAACAATTTTCACTCAATTAAGTAATAATTTTCTCATGTCTTCTGTGTCTCAAAAGAGAGATATCAAATTCCAGTTTTAAGTTCTTCTTATAACTCTTTTGAAAGATTAGTAAAGTGGATTGCAACCTCTTGGCTTAAAAAATTCACTGACTTAACTGGCACTCTTCCAGCAGCTAGCATACAATTTTAAGCATAGGAAGTGTGATGTGAGCCTGAGTTACTATTTCCTGCCTTTCTTGGGACTTTTAGATACCTGTAATGGTTTGAAGCAAGCAATTAGAACCCTTGTTAGTTGTTTTACTTACTTTTCCCATCACTATGACAGTTAAAAAAAAAAGGTAGTTTTGGTGTGGGGCGGGGGTCTTACTGTTTAAGGATTGGGGCAAGTCGTGGCAGCAGAATTACATTTCATCTCAGTGAAGGAACAGAGAGGGATGGTTGCTAGCTCACCTTGTTTCCTGCTTTGACTGAATTCTGGACCCTGTGAGGACTCTCCACCTAGACTCCTCCTGGCTCAAACCCCTCTGGAAAATCCCACCACACATTATGCATGTTTCCATGGTGAGTCTAAGTCCAGTCATATGACAGTGAAGCTCAGAGCCTTTTCCATTCTCACTACCTACCTTCTGCCATATTCCTTCACCTGCTCCATAATGAGTGACTATGGGGGGCAGGGTCACATTGCTCCCATGGAGATGACTGACCCCTGTCAGACACTATGAATGGACCTTACAGTGCTCTATTACAGCCATCAGCAATATCTGTTGACTAAAATTTAAGTGTTTCCTTTCTATCCGAAAAAGGCTGTGACAAGCCCTTCTTAGGTGTAGTCTGTGGCTATAATCGCATACAGCTAGGACTGAGAAAATGGACGTAGATCTACATGGAGTTCTTAATGTACAGGGGATGGTCTAGAAATTTCAATTCAAGGGTTTCTTATTAGAGCCCTTGGTTTCTAGGCACCACACAGTGGATAAATCAGATGTTAAGGCTTTGCAAATAACCAGACAAAGAGTCCTTACTTTGAGCCAGTAGGGGAAAGGGGGCACATCCGTGCATGTACATCCTCCTTAGGGCTGTGTTTCTGTGTCCCTCTCTTTGTTCTTTTCTCTTAGCCATAAATGTGTTCAGTTTAATTTAAGACAAATAGTGCTTCACTGTAAAATCAAATGAAGATGGGAAAAAGCAGGGATGAGGGGTGTGGAGTAAATAAAATTATTTAAAAAGAAACAAGAACCTTCAGGTTAAAAATTGGGTTCTATTTGACCAAAAAGGAAATTAGTGATCCTCACACGGCCAGAATCTAGAGGAGCTGGCTGTGTCCAAATGTTCTTCCTCAGGTATCTTTTCCAAGCCAGTTCCTCTCTTGTTAGGGACAAGTGAAACACATTTTCCGACTGGGCTAGATTTTCTAGAGCAACTCCAACACAAGCTCAATTTCGGCCTGCTCATTCTCATCCTTCTCTCCTTGTGAGGGGTATGCGCGCACGCATGCGTGCGTGCGTTTGTGTGTGTGTGTGTGTGTGTGTGTGTGTGTTGATTCAAACCTATCATTTAAGTAAAAGACAAAAAAGAACAGAGCTAATTAGCCCTTTAAAAGGAAATCCTGTTTCTGCCACAGCTCCACAGCAGTCGCTTGTCAGAGTCCTACTCCTGGAAAGGTGTGGCAGCGTTTTGCGGTTCCTCCCAGAAAGCCCTACTCACATCTTAGCATTAATCTACCCTGGTGTGGATGGCTGAACCACAGGCTTGTGGAAGGCTCTTTGTAATGGATGTTGCTTTAGGGTGTGTTTCTGGGTCCTGGCCTGAAAAGTGGGGCCTCACCTATGCTCAGTGTGGAACCACCCTGCCCCACATTCCTGGGAATCCCTGTCTCCATGGAAATGATTCTCTTAGGCAGTCGTATGTTGAGTCTTCTCATTAGGGAGGAAGCCACACAGGGAAACTGTGTGCACGTCTTTCAGGCAAATCCTAACGCAGACCATGGCCTAAAACTGGGGCGGTGGGAGCACAAGGATAGCATTCTGATCGTTTTAGTTCCTAGGTGACCTCGGATTAAGGTTTTCAAAACAATAACTATGCTGATTTTAGCTGATCTACTGGAAACTTAATATCACACCTTTAAAGTGGAGACAGTGGCAAAGGCAGCCTATGTGAGCTGACTCCCTTTTTTGCTAGAGGAGTCTGTAATTTGTGTGTGGTGTGTGTGTGGTGCACAATGTAAATAATGTGTATGCATATAACGCACAATATCTATAATGTATATGTAATGTATATGATGGATATGGTTGCTGGTCATCTGCTGGACTGATGGAGAAATAGTAACAGTGCTGTTTCTACCCTATCTGCCTTGTACCTATGAGTAATGTCTTGCATTTCCCGTGGTGGGGGCAGATTCTCCAGTCCTTCGAGGTCTTTTTACATGCTGTCTTCCTGATTAGGACTTCCCATACCTCTGTGTGTAGGAACAGTCCGGCAGGGGAGTGGGGGGCAGCCCCTTTTGTCTAAGCATGTGAGCCACAAACTTCTACACTCTCCCTTTCCTCCAGAACAGTTTCTCACAAAGACAACACAGTGACAGAACATAGTCTTCCCCAACGAGTGGCACTTGAAAATGGGATTGCAATGTAGGGTCAGTTGGCACTAGGGCTCTCACATCCAGCCCCAGACACATTGCAAGCATCAAGAAGGAAGTGTGCTGGGCTGGGGAGCAGGGGCCGTGAGGTTAGAAAGGAGAGAGTCCTTAAATATCCTACACAGCACAGAGGAATACTGTAGCTTGTGTGAATTAGATAGGAACCCCCAGAGCGAGAAGTGGCTTCCTGGAGGCTGTTTACAACTTTGTGTTTATTCCAGGCAGGGGCTGCTGTGCCTTGGAGCCCCTTTAGACCCTCAGTTCCCCGGATGGAGCCTGCTGCGGGTTGCTGTTCTGTCTATGGCTCCCTTTCACCCGTTAAAATATATGGATAGAAGGAAGGCTGCGGGGTGGCTTGGCGTCAAGGTGACTTAGACAGATTTCCCCGCCAGTGCCATGATTCACAGACAGTCAACCCAGAGGCCTGACACTTTCTACCAGGCGGGAGTGGGTAGGGGAGGATGGCTGAGCCAACTGAGAGGCTGCACTGAGCCTCGGTCTGTTCTCTCTTCTACTCGATTTTTCCATGCTACCTGGCCTGGACAGGCTTCTCCTGAGGCACTAAGTAGCTGTGTCCTTTAAAAGCAAAGAAGTACAATTTCCTTTTGGAGTTGTCTGATGCTCAAGCCCCCTTTTCCCCCCAGAGTGTGATAGTGATACAGATGCTGAACATAGTTTGAGAAATTTGAAAAATAGCAAATGGCCTCTGAGGACTCTCCACTTCTTTCACATGAACACAATGTAGTTTGCGAGTAGCCTGAAGAGCAGCAGCGTTTGCTGCAGTTTTACTCAGGACCCCTGGAACAGCAGGAAGTCCACAGGCAGCCACTTGAAGGTAACAAGTTGTAGGCAAACGCCTGTGCCTAGAGGCATTCCATAGCAGCCTGAGGCCACCAGCTCTGAAGCTGTGAGCAAGGGCTCAGCAGGGATTCTCCAACTGTTCCCCACCCCCGCTTTACTGAGGAAGGAAACAGGAGTTGACACTGCAGCTGGTTTGCATGAAGAGCCACAGTGAGGCCCCTCTGGGGTCAGCAGACTAGGGGTGGGGGAGAAGCGTGATCTTTTAGGGCTGCTTGGGCCGGCCAGCTTGGCAGTCACCGGTTACCTGAAACCGCAGTGGGGCCCAGTTTCCCCCGCCTCCTTCTCCAGGCACATGCCCTTCCCCCCTCCTCCCCCTGTGTACGTGCAGTATGTGCCGCTTCTCCAGGAGCTCTCCCAGGCAGCTGCTGTTAAGGATCAGAGCTGTATAGACCACAGCATTGGTCTTAGCTGGGACGCTCCCCACAGAGCCCGCTGTGCCTCCGCAGAGTTCTTTGGAAAGCACAACACGTTTGATTTAGAGCTAGCCACTACTTGGGCTGCTGCTACCTCCCTGTTTTACTCTGCATTTTAAAATATTTTAGTCTGTAAAACAACCACCTACAGGCTATTGGGTTGTTTTAAGTTTGTTTAAAATATTTTCTCTGAGTAAAACTCCTAATGGAATTCGCTGATCTGGTTTTGGACAAGAAAGTCCGTTGAAAATGAATGAACTTAAGCCTGGCTGTCTTTAAACCATGCATCACAGTTTTAGTCAGCGCTTAAGTCGTATGTGGTTGTTCGCATATGTCTTGAGGAAATATAACCCTTGTGTAAACACAAGCATTCATGTGTTCCAGGGAGAATTCTCCCAGATAGAAGTAAATGGAAACTATTCTAGGTTTGCATCAAGCGCGACTTTTCATTTTCTGTAAGATTTGTGGATGCCATGGGGACAAATCTGGTTTTAAATATGTTTCTAGCAAGTTGTCCCCTCTTGTAGTATCAAAATGAAAGCCCAGAATCCGCTCTTGGTAACAAAGGTGGTCCTCCAAGAGCGGTGCCATAGCCACAGATCTCTTCAGTAACAGAACTTCTTCCTCCTGGTTCTGAGAACTTTAAAGTGCTTTTCCTGAGCGTCTCTCTTCCTTCCCCAGTGAGGCTTTTCCAGGGACTTAGCTCTGGCAGCGTGCAAAGACAGGCAGTTGGGACTGAGGATAGAACTCCCCGTGTTCACATAATCTGTGTGCGCCTGCTGGCATCAGGTCACACACTCAGCCTGGGGTGGACTCACTGATACAGTTTATTCTGTTGTCTGATGTGGTTAGTTCTCTGTCACTATCACCTCCGTTACAGCTTTTCAGGAGTTGTGTGGGAGGAGCTCTGATCTCCGTTCAGTGACAGAACGGCACAGCTCCTCGGAGCCTGTTATTCCTATCAGGGGGGAGCAGTCTGAGTTCTTCGCACTCAGAGAAGTTCAGAGAGGGGGCTGTGCAGCCTTTACAGACCCTTACATAAGGTGTTCTGAGAGGCTCGTGCGTGCCTGCCTGTACACCATGCACAGTGAATGCTCTGTGCGAAGAATGTTCTTTTCCTTGCCTTCACACATAATCCAGCTGGTGCATACATTCCATGATATGGCCAGTGCTGACTAGCTCGGCATGAACAATGACTGCTTTGTACACCCTGTGCTTATGGTGTCTTGTCCGCAGCTCTCCTGGTCTTAACACCTGTATGCCCTCTGCTCTCACCTGCCCTGCCTCTTGCAGGTCCCCCCTTGCCTGGGGAATCTTTGCTTTTGAGTGTTTCCCCAGCTGTGATAGTATGTTCACTACAAGAGTTAAAATTTTGTAGTATGAGGGCAAAATCATTTGTGACTCTCTCATTAATGTTGTGTCAATTCCAAGTGTAAAAGAAGTACATACAAGTCAGTACTAACCTGAATTTTGCATTTTATTGAATTTTAAGACTTCTTTTAGATATCAGTCAGCAAATTAAAGAAAGACTTAAATTTAGTGTCATTCCTGGCACACTCGTTGTTCTCAGTGCTTAAAGAAGAGGTCTTTGACCTTGTAAAATTGCCCTAACCCATCTCAAATGTGATACTTCTCCCTGCAGAGAGGTGCCTGGAGGACCATGAGATTGTGGTCCAAGTGGAAAGCACCATGCCAAGTGAGAGTAAATTCTTATTCAGAAAGAACTATGCGAAGTACGAGTTCTTTAAGAATCCGGTGGTAAGTCTCTTTCTTGAAATCTTGGAATTTGTAGTTGGGTTGAATAGAAACTGATTTTCAGATGGCTAGCTGAGACATGGGCTTAAAGAGCTGGGTTGCCATGTAATCAAACTGGCCTCATACATGACCTGATGGTAGCTGGATGTCATGGAGACTGTCTCCTTCCTCAGAATGAGGAGGACTGTTGTCTAAATTACAGATGATCACGATCACACCTGGAGAATTTCTAATGTTGATAGACTTGCCATCTGTAATAACACTTGGTTTTCCCGTCTCTTAGAACTTCTTCCCGGATCAGATGGTGACTTGGTGCCAGCAGTCCAATGGCAGTCAGGCCCAGCTTCTGCAGGTACTGAGCAAAAACTGAATTCTCACTGAAACAGACTTGCTGGAAGTTTGAAATAAGGAGCAGATTCCTGAAATGCTCCGTCTTCTAAGGAAACTTACGACATTGTGTCTACCCCGTCATGGGAGCCATTTGCTTCTCTCTGTTTTAGTACGAATTGCTGTGTTCCACACAATACAAACTTTGCTGGGATTTTAAGTTTGGAGGAAGAAAAATTAGTCTAACTCCTCCCCTTAAAGTATTTTAATAGTTCAGGAAATGTCAGCCATATGTAATAAGATAACTGCTTTTGTTATTTTATATGCATATTGCCTAATTTTAAAATTTTGTGCCTTCACAGAATTTTCTGAACTCAAGCAGCTGTCCTGAGATCCAAGGGTTCTTGCAGGTGAAGGAGCTAGGACGTAAGTCCTGGAAGAAGCTGTACGTGTGCCTGCGCAGATCTGGCCTGTATTACTCCACCAAGGGGACTTCAAAGGTTAGTTTTCAAACACTCCACTTCTCCCTGCACTGAGTGTGTTTGCTGTAGACTTGGGCTTAATTTTAAAATGCCCCTGAACCTCTTTTATGCTAGCATTGACTTCCTAATGAGAAGTTTACACAATCACTATACGCAAAGGGACCAGTGTACTGGTCTACCAGAAACTGGACGGCAAAGCACAGCAGCTCCTTTGTCACATCGCTCCTCTAGATGCCTTGGATCCCTACTGCTGAATGCAGACCTTCCTGGCTGACTCAGACAGTGCAGGGGCATACTTGGATTTCATGTTTTGGAACTTCAATCCAAGCTGGCCATGGGCTTAAGCCTGGATTGCTGTCCTATGTTTCCGAACAAAACATGGTTTTCCTTCTGCTTAAGCAAATGTTAAGAACTGCATCGTTCATAACACACAGCTGGAGTTTTGTTTTTTTTTTTTTTTTTTTTTTTTTTAGCTTATGTTATGGTATGGATTCCATGCTATCATTTCAGCTTTGTGTGTATGACCAGTGGGAAGAGGTGGCAGATGCAAAGTGACTATAAGTCTCAAAAGTGAGCTTTCAGCACTGTAGACTTTTCCCAGCCAATGTGACTTCACGTTTGTTTGCCTGCTGTTTTGCAGGAACCCAGACACCTGCAGCTGCTGGCTGACCTGGAGGAAAGCAGCATCTTCTATCTGATTGCTGGAAAGAAGCAGTACAATGCCCCTAATGAGCATGGGATGTGCATTAAGGTACTCCACAGGGTGCTGCCATGGGCTAGGGCTGGGAACTATGCAGAGGACTTTTCTCCTTCCAAGCAGAAACCGTTTCCCCACTCCTCCTTGCACTACCACCACCCCCACCCCACCCACCCCCGCCACTGGCCTTACTGTGTGCTTAGGATTGAATGGTTTTTGAATCATACAGATGCTTGAGGAAAGTAGGCACATGGTTTCAAGCAGTCTCTAGGGATCTTAGAACGCTAAGAAGACTTAGAAGGCCGAGAGACATAAAGAAGAGTAATCAGAGTCTACTTCAATCTAGCTAAGTATGAAGTAACCTTGGGAGGGCTAGGAGAACCAGAAAACCACTGCCTTTCTTTTCTCTACATTCCACATGTGTTTGTTTGTTTGTTTGTTTGTTTGTTTGTTGCTTTTTGAGACACGGTTTCTCTATAGCCTTGGCTGTCCTGGACTTGCTTTGTAGACCAGACTGGCCTCGAACTCACACCCCTCTGCCTGCCAGATTGCTGGGATTATAGACATGCGCCACTGCACCCAGCTCCAACATATCTTTTAAAATGTCTACCGAGTACAGGGTGGCCCTTCACTCCTCCATCTCTCCAAAGAGAGTTTGCATGGAAGCCCAGTTCAGTGTACTTCTGTAATTATCTTATCACTTTGCACATGGCCCTGTCTGTTCTATGTGACTACAGGGACGGTAGGGACCTTGGGCTCTTAGCTCCACCTCTGCCTGCCTTGCTCAGTGGTGTCACTGGTCTCACCTGGATTTCCACTGATGGTCATTGTCAAGGCTTCGTGACATTCAAGACCCTCAAGGGATTTCCCATTTGCCAGCTAGCCTCTGCAAGGGACCTCCAGCCTTTGAAGCCTGAGGAGGTGACCTTGAAGGTTTTCCTCCCTAACTCAGCAGCAGGCAGTTAAGTAGTTACATTCTGAATGCCAGTGTCCCCTCCATAGCACTGCACATTTTCCTCTTTGTCTCACTGCGCTAGCCATGTTCACAGTCTTCTGAGGATTAGTTCTGTACAACTCCTGGAATTTCTTGTCAAGAGAGGCACTCTTCTTCAGCTGAGTGATTTGTAACTGCAACTAGCTCAAGGCTAGTCTATGACTAGTTGTTTAAAAAGGCTTGTCAAACCAGTGGTGGCTAAACTGGACAAGGGACACTTAGGCCTTTTGATGTTTTCTCTGCTTGGGTAACATCCAGCAGACTGCCTATGGTTTGAGGGCAGTCTTCTCTATCTTAACGCTGGGTGCCTGCTTACTCACTGTTGCACTGATTGGGTTTTCATTTTTCCTCTAGCCAAACAAAGCGAAGATCGAGATGAAGGAGCTGCGTCTGCTTTGTGCCGAAGATGAGCAGACCCGTACTTGCTGGATGACAGCCTTCAGACTCCTCAAGGTATGTGACTCAAGACTGCACAGGCTGCATCTCGTGCAGAACAAGCAAATGGATGTGGGTCCATGCTGGCACAAAAATGCTCTATGGTATTTCTACCGAAATTGGTTTATCAACTGTAGTTGTACAGTTTTCTACAGAAGCCAGCCATGAAAGAAATGCTTGGTATGTGTTAAAAACAATGAGATTTTTAGGTGTAGTGGACATGCCTAGGATCCAAGCAATTGGAGGTGAAGATAGGAAGATTGGTGAGTTTGAGGCCAGCTTAGACATTATACAGAGACCCTTCTAAAAAAAATAAACAAATAAACGAATGAATAAATAAAAGGTTGGTTAATGTTCTAGAAAAACTAATTTAAAAAAATAAGTGTATAATTATATTAGCATATCCTTTATCTTTTTGTGTAGATGAAAGAGAAAACCAAAATATGCATTTGACTTTGTAGTACAGGAAGAAGAAAGGTTGCTGAGAGAAAGGTAGCCCCACTATGCAAGTGCAGATAGATGCTAGGGATGACCTATATATTGGTTATAGGTCTGATTTTTTTTTTTTAATCTAAAAATGTATATATATATTTTAAAGGAAACAAAAGAAAACTGGAAAAAATGGTATTGCACACTATAAAATAATGTATTTTATTGATCTGGCAATACATAATAAATCTAGTAAGTATGATCCAGTTCTTAACCAGTGTGCCATACGTCAAAACTCATAACTAATCCCAGGAGAGGAAGTGGGTGGAACTGACTGTAACAACACTAATTGGCTTTATCATTACGTGCAAGTCATGAGATCTTACATATGCTACCATGACACCATTAGCCTGTTCTGGACATCCGTGCCTCTGCACCCAACCTCATATGCTCCTCACAGCAGCTTTGTGTCATAACTGTCTCATTCACAGGTAACAGCACTGAGGCTGGAGGTGTGGCCGCTGGGGTGTGGCGGAGCCAGCTTGAGAGCAGCATTCTGGCTCCTGAGCTCACTTCCTAAGTACTGTGCTTTGCCGCCCTCCCTGAGAGCCTGGGGCAGTTGCATGTCCACTTCCTGTGTTGTTTTATTTTGGTTTGGTTTGTTGTTCTGATACACGGTTTGTATGTGGCCCTTGCCAGCTTCAAACTCAATCCTCCTTGCCTCAGCCTCCCCATTACTTGGAATAGATCTGATTCTGCATTGAGTTCTAGTGTCCTGGCTACTTTGCAGGTATCATTTGATCTGGTGATCCACAGAGTACAAGAGTCTCAGGAAACATTTTGAATGGGCCTTTCTCTCTTGCAGGAGGCAGTGCCATACTTAGGCATGGCCTACCAAGCAGCCAGTCTCCGATGAGGTTATTGTAGAATTTTTCTGTGTCTGTCATAACTCCTTGTGCTTGAAGATCATTGTCATCCCTTAGCAGGTCATAGGATATGGGCATCATCTATCAGTTTGTCTATCTTTTGCAGAATTAAGGATTAAGCCTAGGGCCTCTGACACACTAGGCAAGCACTCTACTGCTGGGCTCTATCCCCAGGCCTCTTTTTACACTTCATCTTGAGACAGATTTTCAGTAGATTGCCCAGGCTGGCCTTATGCTTTCCCTGTATCTGAAGCAGGACTTGACTGATTCTCCTGCCTCTCTCTGCTGGGGTTACACCTGTGTAATCTCTTCTTTCTTGATGCCATTCTTCCTTGTGGCTCCGTGTGTGAACGTGGCAATGCCAAAGGCTGGGAAAGCCACCACATGGGGAGTTTAAATTGAAGAATGTGGCATAGATAACAAAATATCAGGCTGTGTCTTCTCATGGTTGGCGTGAAGGTCTTAGTCTATAATACAAGGAAAGGTCCTTGAGCTTCATCCTCTCCGACACTGTCACCTGCTAGAAATGGACTGATTGTTTGTTGTTTGTTTGTTTAATCTGGAGAAAGTGAATTAACATGTAGATTTCATTGCTTTATTACAGCTGTCAACATAGAAACCCTGGAATTCTAAATTATTGTGAAAAGTCACCTCCCACCATCTTCATTACCATTTCTGATTAGTGGGTGTGGACTTGGTGGCAGGAGTGTTGAAACAGTAATTTATATCATATTGTGATCCTAGGACACTTGGGAAGGAAAACCTTGGTGTTTAAAATTAATCAAGGACCTCCTTACATCCTTAAGTGCGTGCACAGGTTTGCTTTCCTTTAAAAGTAAAAGTAAAAAACTAAAGGTATTGCTGTGCTCATCATCATAGATTTTCAGAGGACATAGGGTCAGATTTTGTTCCTCATCCTTTCCTATTACATCATTGAGTCATTTCTTGGACACCGGACTATGCCAAAGTGTTAGCAAATTGTAACAGTTACCTACTTTTCTTACCCTCCCTCCTTCTCTGAAAGTCTCTTAGACTGATGTAAAAATTCCCCCCACAAAATGTCTTGCTGTGTCAGCACAAGAGCCTGTCATTGTGGTTGCTTTGGTTTTAAATTACCCCACCCTGAAAAGGCAATTAGGTTCATGTTCTGCAAGACAGCAGGACCACCAAGAGGCACGAGGAGCCTCCTCTGCCAAAGCACTGTGACAGTAGGACCAGCACGCAGGAAACAAAGAAGAAATTCACTGCAGCGCTCTTAAGCAGCTAAATGCGGGGATCAAAGTCACCTCCGAAGTGAGAAGGTTATGCACTCGGAGTAATGAGCTCAGAGGAGCCTGGCCTGCCAGGGAGGGCACCTTACTAGGACTCACAGAAGGGCTTGGGTGGCTCAGCCTCCCCTTAACAGACGTCCCCTGTGTGCAAACACTCCCTCCCAGGTTGTATTCTAGATGCCAACCACGCCTTAGACTAAGGGTTCTGCACAGCCAGTCCTCAGTTACTGAAAGGAGGTTGTCTCCTGTCCATGGGGGGTGGGGGGGGGGATGAGACAGATAACACCAATGGGACAAGTTTGAGCTCAAGCAAATTGTGTTCACAGGGAGAGTGCATCCATTTGTAATCTTTCAATTTGAGATTATGGCCACCTTACTTAATGATGTTAAAATATCCTTTGTTTTAATAGATTCCTTTTCCTTAGCATCTGTGCGGAAATAGGGTGTGCCTCCCGTGAGATATCAGCTCCCTCCAGTTAAAAACTATCTCTTTAAATCTGCCTTGTATTCCTAGAGTTGAGTGCATTCTCCAAAGCGTTCTTTGACCATGACTCTAAACCCTTTTGTTACCTTTGCGTAAAGCAGTAAACTTGCCCACCACTTCACTTAAGAATTTACATGTCTCACTGAGTTACTGGAGAAAGGTCTGTCCTTTTATTCGATGTGTTGGGTCTTCCAGCGTTAATGGCCAGAGTGAAAACTAGGTAATAAAGGGAACCTGTCAAGGCACAATAGATTCACAAAGCAAATGGATTCCTTTCATTAGATCCCCAAACTCAACCCCATTTGTAATGTTAAACTCCTGTGGACTTTATTGATGTGCTTATGGTTCTTTATTATGTTAATTTATTAATTAGTTTCTTTAGGAGAATGTGTGTGGGCATGTGTGTAGAGGTCAGAGGACAACCTGGGGGAGTCAGTTCTCTCCTTCCACCATGTGGGTCCTGGTGACCAAATTCAGGCTTGGTGACAAATACCTTCACTCACTGAGGCATCTTGCCAGCCCAAAAGAATATTTTTTTAGCATGGCAAGTTATGAATGTTGAGACATGTCTCTTTACACAAAGAGACAACACCATCCACTGTTACCTTAATCCTTCGCTTTTTAGGAGAGTCACATGTAATTTGATGTGAATAGGAAATAAGTGTACACTGCAATGAAGCAGCAAACATTGTTACGTCATACTTTCTTTTTCTGAAGCAACAGAAGGCATTACAAAGGAAATCACATTAATTGGACTATACGTGTATCTTTAAAGCCTAGTGAACTAAAATAAAAAGGGAAATGAAAGAAGGTAACTCCATAGACAGCTGGTACATAACTGGCTAATGGCTTAACAATTTAAACATTCTGTATGAATACAACTACCACCATGTGGGGCGTCATATTTTTTAAGTGGAAACAATGCAAGTTTGTAGTCTTTAAACTACAAACAATGAATGTGAAAACAACCTACTTCTTAGTAACTGAGATTTAAATAATCGTATTTTAAATGCAATGCAAATAAGGTAAAAATTTTATACCTACTTATAGAGGTAGTCTATTAAAAATAATTCATAGATCAATGAGAGAAAGCAAAAGAAAATCAGAAGATGGACAGTCGAGTAATTATCAAAGTACCACAAATACAATTACAGAAGAACTTCAGAAGCAAATTTTTAAGGTCAAATACAGGCAGAAAGAAAAGAAAGCAAGCTTCAAGTTAGTGATCTATGTGTTTTCTTAAAGACATTCTAAAAAAGGCACTCAAGTTAAGCCAAATAAAGAGGGAAGGGATGCTGAAAGGGGAAAAATAAATATAAGGGTATTATACTCCCAAACTTTTATAATTCTAGATTTGAATGATCCTTCTCCAAAATATTTGGCACCAGAAGCATTTTGGCTTCTGGCTTTTTGTGACACAAGAATATTTGCATAAACATAATATGATGTCATGGGGATAGGGCCTCTGTGTACACATTAAATGCATTTGTTTCATACATATATTTTATACATAACCTGAAGGAATTTTATACACTTGCCCACACTTCATGTGACTTATCACATGAAATCTAATGTGGATTCTCTACTCGAGAATATTGTTGCTCAAAAGATATCAGGTTTTTGAGCATTGTGGGTTTTAGCTTTTCTTATTAAGGGTGTCCCTGAGGTGTTGTGGAGAGAGGCATGCAGGCAACTTTGAAGGTGCTCTACAACTCCCTCCCCATCATCAATGAGCCAGACCTACAAGCTAAACAAAGCTCTTACATAGGACGCTATGGCAAAAGGGGTGGATGTGAGTGAATAGCCCAAATGTTACCCAGCAGAGAGGCCTCAGGTACACAGTAAAAATGTGTGGTAGCACACCCAAAGCATTACTGACTAGCAAAGCTCACCCAAGCCCTAGTGTGGACTCCAGTTTCCATGCACTGTTGCCCATATAGGCCTATCACTTATGTGGCTGGCCTTAGTCCCTAGCATGGCCCCAGGCCCAGCATGAATCACACTCTTAACATAGGCCCTGTGGTCTGGCCCAGGGCCCCCAGTTAAGCACTTATATCAGGCAGGCCATCCTAATGACTCAGAGGTCATCTCTCAGGAGCTGAGGCAAGCTTAGCCCCTTATTTCCATCTATACACCCTTCTATACACCCAGAAATCCAGGCTTGCCTGGCTGGCAAGATGGCTCAGATGTAAAGTTCTTGCCATGAAAACATGAGGACCTGAATTCCTGAAGGTCCTCCACCAGGAAAAGGATCTAACAACACAGTTCTGTAACCCCAGTGCTAGGGAGTGGGTGAGACAGGCAGCTAGCCAGTTTAACCAAGATGGCAGGCTCCAGGTTCATGGAGAGAGGCTCTGCCTCAGAAAGTAAAGTGGAGAGTGACAAAAGACACTACACTCTAGTGACTGGAATTTCATCTTTGGCTTACACATACTCACACATAAGCACAGGCACCTGTACCTGACATGTACACACAAAAGTTACTCATTACATTTATACTAAATATGGACAGACTTTGTCTCGTCGTTCTCTAAACAATACTTCCATGGCATTTCCATATTACGTGTTCTAAGTAATCTGTAGATGGGTTAAAGTCTACAGGAAGGTAGAAACAGGTTCTACACAAATGCTGTCTGTTTTGGTATCTGGAGTTTTTCCAGGAGCCAATTTCCCTGGCATATAGTGAGGAAGGACCCTAGACAAAAGATGCATACATGACTGTGTTTAAGTGTATGCATTATTAGATGCTCAGAAATTTAGGTTGGCTCCTCCTTCTGTGTCTTGAAGCAAACTTCGTTGTTTCTTGCCCTGAGGTCTTACCTGTCGAATGTTAGCATCACTACCTCACTTGGTCTGATTAGTGTTTGCATAGTTTTTCTTTTACATTCAGTATTTTCATCCACATTTTCCTGTATGCTCATTTCTCACATATTGTTTGTCTGTTTTCCAGTGGCTACCCCAGCACCACAACATGCATCTCTTTAACTTATTAAAAAGTCATGTAATTTAGTCCTTTCACCACAGTCCAGCAGACAGAAGACCTTCCTCCATTTCCCTTTCTGCCTACCTGAAACATTCTTGTGAACAGTCGCTGTCTACATACTAAGACCTCCTAAGGCGCACCGCTGCTGTGCTTTATATACTCGCATTTTATTTTAATCATCTGCACATTTGCACTACATTTTTTCTTCTCCCTGGTGCTTTGTCTCATAATTTTCTAACTTGGTGTTTTGAATCAATAGTTAAGGAGTGTACATGAAACCTCTGTTTTTTGGAGACTGGCTATGTGTGTCCTGAATTCTTATCTTCTTGTGACTTTGGATCAATCACTTGCTTCCTTTCTTTGTGTTTCAGTTCCATTATCTCTAAAGTGGGGCTAATGATAGTATATATAGATCACAAAAATGATGGGGATAGTAAATTAAATAGGCCACTCAGTAGAGCACTCGGCTCATGCAGAACTCAGGGAAGGTAATATTCTTGACATTGGCGTTATGATATGTGTTGTTGCCCTGTTTGTTTCCTTCTCCAACAGTCCCAGATCAGTCAGCAACCCCCCCTCTCTTCCAGGATAGAAGTTCTGAGGCAGAACTGAACAGAAGTGCACCATCTTCTGCGTGTTAGGCTCATGGGGGGCCTTTGGCAGAGAGTAGTCGGGTCTTGTGTATCAGCACTGCCCTCCCAGCTGTGGGGTTTACTGTGGGCTGGGGCTGTGGGAGCTCTTGGGTACTGGTACTGATTTCTAGTCTTTCCTCTTCAGTATGGAATGCTCCTGTACCAAAACTATCGCATCCCACAGCAGAGAAAGGCTTTGCTCTCACCTTTCAACACACCTGTGGTAAGTAGAGTCAGGGCCCTCGACAGTCGAGGCTGTGGGAACCTCATTGCAGTGCACGTTAGCCGTTCCAAAAACATCACCAGTCACATCCAGCCCTCCAGGAGCCATCTTTCTTATCTTTGGCTTTGGTTCCTTTAAGTCACGGAAGCCATGGATGCTAAAGTCATTCCCCGGTGAGATAATTAAAAGTATAATCATTCCTGCTCCCCAAAAGTACAGAAATGTGCTGTATTATTAAATGTGATCTTAAGATCCTCTGATACCGATTCCCAGGAAAGAGCAGACTATGTCATAGGAGAGTCTAGTGTCTGCTCCCCTGAAGTAACGTCCCAAGCATGGTCTGCAGTGAGGAGTTGGACACATCAACTTTCCTTCTTTCTTTTCTTTTTAAACAAAGCCCACAACCATTTTTAGTGTGGTTCCACTTAAATCACTGAGTTTTCAACCTAAAGCAGGAAATTCTGTAACACCCTTCCCTGTGTCTTCATGACTGTTTTATGGAGGGAGGATGGTTTCCCTGCATCTTAGAACCTGTGGCGTTTTTTTTTTTTTTTTTTTTTTTTTTCCTTTTTGCTTTGCAGCGCAGTGTCTCTGAGAATTCTCTCGTGGCAATGGATTTTTCTGGACAAACCGGAAGAGTGATTGATAATCCAGCTGAAGCCCAAAGTGCTGCCCTGGAAGAGGGCCATGCCTGGCGGGTAAGACACTAGCCCCAATCTGGTTGAAACTGGTTACACACAAACACCCAGGTTTTGCCAGGAGAATGGCTCTACTGGTATTGGTGGAAGGGAGTTATGGGAGCAACTGCAGGAAGCAGCTGGCCCCAGAGGCTTTCCATACTGTCAGCCTTCCACACCACTCTGTCCTGAGCTGTTCCTGCTGATAAATTACTAGTGGCTGTTCGTGGAGGGCACAGGGCCAGACGTTCACATGAGGACTCCACAGGGAACAGTTCTCTCACTAAGCCCAAGTGCTGAATCTGCAGATGGAAAGATTATCTCCCATCTCAGGTTTCCCTGAAATTTAAAGACCATGTGCAGAACACCTGCCCAGGCCTATGCTTAGAACACGTTCCCAGTCCTTCAGCCATAGTGTGGGAAAAGGGCAAAAGTCTTCAGCACATGGACTCTGGAGAGCACTGTTCTGAGAAGTGTCAGGGTTTAAAGCGGTAGCCTGTGCTGCTCTGCTGTGTCTCCAGGATTTGCATCAGCAACCATGTTGCTGCTGCTGCCTCAAGTGCTAGGTTGCCTACAAATCACCAAAATGTATTTGCTTGGTTTTCTTTACCATTTTGGCCAATACACTCTTTATTCTCCATGGTCAGGTGATATCATCAGAGTCAAAGGGTTTGGGGACTGCTCAGCCACCTTGTCGTGGACAGCAGGTGACTTGGTATGTCAACCTCTCATCTTTGCTGATGTAAGCATTTCTTTTGCAGAAGCGCAGCACAAGGATGAATATTCTAAGCAGCCAAAGTCCCCTTCATCCTTCAACCCTGAATTCAGGTAGGCACAGCCAACTGCTTTGTATTTTATGTAAAGGCCGAACCTCCCTGAGCTGAGCGGAGTGCACAGGCAGAGTGCTGCTAACTGAGCTCCATGTTTGTCAAGAGTTGTTTTCTGGGCTCTTGAGGGCGACTCTGCAGAGGAGCTCCCGCTTACCCTCTATTGCCCATCTTTCTCACAGTGATTCACAGGACTCAGCATTGGTTTCATGGACGTATCTCCCGTGAGGAATCTCACAGGATCATCAAGCAGCAAGGTCTCGTGGACGGGTAAGGAAACTCCACTAACTGAAGTTACAGTCCGGTGAGGTCTCACCGTGCCAAGCATGCACTCTGTGTCACTACTCACAATTTCCTGTGGAAACCCAGGCCCGAGGCAAAGCATGCTGGCCTGGCCAAGTTTAGGGCAGAGGTGATTCTCAGCCGGCCTGTCTTGCGTGCAATCCACATGTGCCCTCTACCTCTTAAGTGAAATTTGAATAGAAAATAACAAAGGGCATTGTTTTTTCCTTTCTAAGGCAGTGAACAAATAGAAAAAAGAAATTGCCAACACCAACACCTTTTCATTTACACACTTTAGAGCCACAAAGAAGCCTGCGTCTCAGTTGTAACTGCTCAAGTAGACCATCTCACTGCGAAGCCGCAACTGAGATGGCTTCACTCATATGTAGACAGCAGATGATGGCAGCCATTGGCCAGAGTGACGAGGTGACCTACAAGCTGTCCCAAGATAACCAGGGCCAACAAGAGAGTTTAGACCTCAGGGTACAAGCTGTAGCACAGCTGCTATTACCCCAGCGGCCCCTCCCAACCCAGTTCGTGTTTGCCTTCATCTTGTCCTAGAGCCCTTTCTACAGATAGACATGGTAGGTACATAAATGACTAAGACAGGGACAGCCATCTTGCCTCTAGTCAGAAAGGAACACTAAACTCCCAGGTTTCAATGAGTGAATAACCGGGTTCCTCCCGGGCATCCTGTCATGTTGCCTGCAATGGAACATGTTCCATAACAGTGGCATCCATGATGATGCCCCACCCCCACCCCACCCCACCCCAAAAAAAACATGGTTTACAAAACAATGAGCTTCATCATGGAGTTTTACTATATATCTGTCATTGCACTCTTTCCATATTTTCCCTTGTTACCTTCCTTGTCCCTTGTTTTCCACTGGCCCATTCTCCTCCTACTTCCATTCGTTTCATGTGATCACTGTAGATGCAGATAAAGACACATAGTTCAGTCTAGATTCTGCATATGAGAGAAACATGTGACATATCTTGGGTCTAGCATAGCACTCTCCCTGTCAACCAAGCCATGGAATAATATGCTGGATTGCTAAAGAGCATGAGTTCCTTCAGGATCCCAAGCCGAGGAGGTTATAGAGTTAGGTAGCTTTGTGGCAAAGCCCCTTGGAGGATCAGGATGGATATTTGTATTTTAAAGGCACTGACATGTTTTACCTTTCAAGTGTGGATTCCCCAGTCCTATTTAACTGCCTTCTGTTCTAATATTATACTTTACAAGCTGGCAACATGGCTAACGGTGGGAGTTTAGTCTAATGTCTCAGGACCTCTCTTCATGATGTCAATTAGAGCTTGGAAACTTCGTTTTCTTCCTTCCTAATGTGTTGAGGGTATGGAAAAGCAGAATTTTGGGCTTCTTTGTGGTGTTCTGTTCTAAGTTTTATTTTGTAATTGTTTAGAAGTTGTAGAAATGTTACAAGAAAAATGCAATCAACTCTGGTATGTAGCTTTACCCAAGACTAGTAGTTAACAGGACAGCACATGCGCTCTGTCATTGTTTATTTATTCGTTTTAATCACTTAAAACAAATTATAGCTTAATGTCCTTTTATTCCTAGTGATTTCTGGGTGGAAGTTTTGTGTGGTTTTACATAACCACAGTGGCATTATAACAGCCAGGAAGTTAACACTGATACGGTTGCCACTTACTTATTTAAATTTTTGGAGTGCCCTCATTGTATGCTTTATAGCAAAAGGAAAAAAGTCCATAACCTTGGGTACCACATCTAACATCCTCATAGGCATTATAGTCAGCTCCTGTTGTGAGCAGAAGCCAGACCTGACAAATGGGATCTGGATTTACTCCAGGCAGTGTCCCACAGCTAGAACTGGCTTGTATATCTGGGGCAGGAGTACACAGGAAGTGGTTCAGGAGCCTCCTCAGTGTATCCAGTCTGGAGACATCTGACATCCATTTGCCCTATCCCCATGGTAATGGTCTGACACTGGATGAAGATGGTCTCAGTCTATTCCTTGTTCCATCAAGCTGATATTTTCACTTTTAATAAATACCAAGAGTAAGGCACTTTAAAGTGGGAAATATTGTTTCTTCTCAAGCCTATAAGGCCTGGTTTTAGCTCCCATAGAAGTTTGTCTCCGTCACAGTGAGTGGAGGGTGTGGTGAATGCTGGATGGACAATTTCTAATCTTCCACTCCTCATTTGTGTGGAAAAGCTTTTCTAGGGAAACCAGGTGCCAGAACACCAAAGTGTCCTGACCACAAGCCCATTTTTGTCAGGCGGTTCTAGCTGCTTTGCATATGCATACATGTGTGTTCATACATGGGCAATTCATTCTGCATTTTAAAGAGTCAGTAATAAATTGCCGATTTCCCACTCCCCAGGCTGTTCCTCCTTCGTGACAGCCAGAGCAATCCAAAGGCGTTTGTACTGACACTGTGCCACCACCAGAAGATTAAGAATTTCCAGATCTTGCCTGTAAGTACCAAAGCCTTCCAACCAGCCCATCCCTTTTAAGTCCTCTGGTTCTATTTCTAATGTTTAAATATGACAAGCTAAAGAGGAAAGCCTGAGCTCCTAAGGCTGCTCTGGCCCTACCAAGCACACACACAGAACTGTCACACAGGACCAAAACCTCCTTTATAACCCTTTCTGCCTTTCCACTGCCTTGATCTGACTCCAAAGCCTCCCAGGAGAGGAGCAATGACAGCCTGTCACTCCCAGGTGCCTTTAGAAATGGATGAACACCTGCTTTAGCACTGAGTTCAGAAGTGCTTGTGTGTTTACTCATCAGCCAGGTTTTTTCAGTTACTCTCATCCATGTGGACCAGACAGCGTGGCTTTACCAGTCTGCCTCATACTCTTGTCACTGGCCTTGATGAATTTACAAAAGATGTTAGGAGGACAGTTCTCTCTCAGACTTACTGTGGTGTAATCTAATTTCTCAGAAATAGCCACCCGATAATCCTCAGACCCTTGCCAGGAACACAACAGTTGCTTTATAATGGAGCCAGGTGAACTTGAGGCTGTTCTGCAGATTGCCTGAGCCCTTTGACGAGAATAACTAGAGTGTGTTATGTGCAACAGAGACTCGGTTGGTTGGTGAACTTAGCTTCCTGCTTCTGGTGAGCCAGGAGCAGCTTTAAAGCCCTTCTGATTCTCAGGAAACCACACAGGCAGGCTCTGCCAGGTGACCTTTGTCCCTTCCCTGATGTCCCAGTGAGGTTACAGCACCCAGCACAGATACTGGCTCCCTTGCACCATGCTTTCTGACCACAGGTCACCAGTTGTCCCCCAAGGTCACACCCTCTAATGTGGCAACCGTTTCCCATGTCTCCACAGTGCGAGGATGATGGGCAGACCTTCTTTACTCTGGATGATGGGAACACCAAGTTCTCCGATCTGATCCAGCTGGTCGACTTCTACCAGCTCAACAAAGGTGTTCTGCCCTGCAAGCTGAAGCACCACTGCATCCGCGTGGCCTTATGACCTCCCTGCCTTCTCACAGAGGCTGGAGGCAGCAACACTGGAACGGAGAAGAGAGGCCTGCATGAGGGTGAGAACACACATCTACTCCCACCCAAGGACTCAGAACAACATGGCTTTTTGATCGGTACCAACCGACCATCATCAATTAGTTATTGGACTTCACAAAGATTTGCCGCTGCGGGTCAAGCAGGACCACCTCCCTCTGCGTCAGCCATTTAAAATTGGGGGAGGGGTGAGATCCAGTGCAAGTGTGGGAAGAAACTGGAATGACGATTTTGATTAGGCCACGTAGGGTGAAAAACCGCAGAAAAGTAATTGGAAATGAACTCTTGCCCTGGAATAATCTTGACAATTAAAACCGCGATGTTTACTTTTTTGTATTGATCACTTTTTTGCACTCCTTCTTCGTTGTCAATGTTGTACTCAGCCTATGGTAGGAGAGGATGTGGCTTCGCAACCCAGATGAGACAAAGAATTTTTGAATTGGCAGGCTTCAGCCTATATAAATGGGTCCCCCCAAAGTTTTCTAGAGGGCATCCTGCTGGCTGCAGGCTGTGACAGTGTGGATTTGGCTCCTACATTATAGACACCCCAGTCCTCCCCATTATACTTGAAAAGCGCTTTTTTTTTTTTCCTAAAAAAATAAAATGATAAAACAAAAGGTGTCGGCTGCTGTTGACACCAAGCATGTTCTGTGGACTCAGTCAAGCTGCCACAGTCTGGTCATCACTGTTGTTGTGCTGACGTCTGGTCATTTATTATTAGTGTGTCTCGTTCTCCACAGTGCAGGAGACCTCATTACTTTGGAAAACTCACTGTTCCCCAGCACAGCACAGCTGCATGGCCTCAGCTTTAGACTGATGTCAGCCAGCCCTTCTTGGAACACATTGGTATTCATTGTGGGTGCCACCTAGTCCATCTGGGGTGCCCTGTGCCTCACATTGTCACAGCCGCCCACTGTTGTAGAGGAATTGCTGCCTTTGCTCTCTGCAGTAGCCTCAGTCATTTCAGTTCTCCCACAGGGGTGGGAGTGGGGGGGGGGGGGGGGGGGTGGGGTTAATGGATGGATCTAAAGAGAAAATGTCAACTTGTTGGCCTTGTGCTCTGTCACCCTGAGCTTCTATGGTGATGAAAGATAAGGAAACACTGCAGAGGGCACAAGCATAGGCTGGCTTTGAGTATTCGCTTGATGGCCTTTGCGCCCTACTGAACACCCCCTAAGCCAACAGGAGCAGGATGTGCAGAGGCTCAGTCTCTGCCGGCTTAGGGTGAGAAGTACCTCACAGTGGTTGTGAACATTGGACAGATTTTAGCAGCATGATGTTTGCTTCCTCCTCCGAGAGAGGAGTCAGAAGGTGGCCGGAGTTATCGTTGAGTCTCCTGAGCCCCATGGAGGGACCCTCTGTTGTCCCCTTTAATGATTTACCAGGCATGAGAGTAGCAGACAGGACTCCCTTGAGAAATACATGGACAATTGTGGTGGACAGGTTTTCTTTTTCTGACACCCACCACACAGGAAGTCTGCTATACACCTGAGCTAGCCACTAGATTGCCAGTCCCGACTTGCTGAAGTGCTCCCTGAGGAGCCACTTCTGATTGCCCTGCGGTTGACGGCATCGTGGCAGATAGATAGATGTGACAGCGCTTTGTAATGCAGGTCAGCTGCAAGCTGGTCCACAGTATAGAAACACTGTAGTTCACAGACCACGCAACCCGTGTTTCCACGAGATGTTTATTACAGCAAATGAAGAATTTTTTTTCCTTTTTAATCTTTTTAATCTTTTTTCCTTATTTTTTTTAGTAAAACTTTCTTAAGCATAAATGCTCAATTGCATTTCTCTTTCTTTCGCAGCTAGTTAATCATTCAGTTGACAATGAGATAATTCTCAAGTTCATGCCTGGCAGCAGGCTTCCACTGATATTCCCCTTAGGGACAGATAACGGACATTTCAGTTTTGCCATACTCATTTCTTTTCGCTGACTTAAGGTCAGAACTTTACAAAACAGTCAACAAACAACCCTAGGGTTTCCTTTTCCAGTTTACACAGACCAGTCCCCACAGTGCATAATCCGTTTCTCTTTTGCCTCTACAGTAGACAGCTAGGACGTGTATCTCATATTTATAAGTATGCATTTTATTTAAGAGGAAGTATAGGCTTGACTCTGGTTCACAATTTTGTATGTAGCTGGTTTGACGTAGTATTTTGTACTGCCCTTGCCGAAGTGAATTCTTGAAGGCTGCAGCCCGCCATGAGTGTAGCAGACTTCAGTGGCCCCGAGCTCGCCAGCCTTTGCACAGGCAGCTGGGAATTCCACCTGAAACAGCTGGTCCCTGGGGTAGTGGGTACCCAGCCCCCCTAGCCAGAGACTGAAGGACATTTGACTTTTATTTTTGTATTTAATTGACATGAATGTAAAGGGGACAGCTCAGGGTTGTTTTGGAGCCTGTTTTGACTTTGTAATCTCTGCCTGTGATTTTCTTTTCTAAATGACAACTCCGTGTAGCCACCTGGACTAAGTTGAGAAGGAAAATGCCAAATGCTTTGGGTTTTTTAGAGTTTTAATAGGTAGGCTCTGTTATATTATTAGGTGTTAAGAGTTTCTGAACGTGTTTTTTTTTTCTCTCTTGTTTGCTTAAACTTTGAAGAAATATGTGCCTCAGCCTAGATGTTTTGTCTCCTCCTTTCTGCACTTAAATACCTGACAGTCTGTCCGATCACTGCGCCTCCGAGGGCGCCATTAGCTCATCGTAGATTTGTGATGTCATAGTGCAAACTGCAGTGACCGGAAAATGACCTGACATGTAAACGTTTTCAGGGAATGCAGAGGGTGTTAATTAATAGACAAAACCTTTATCCCGCGTGCTTTGCTTCACTCTGTGCTATATAGCGCTTTGGCTCGTGAACCTAATTGTAAACTTTCAGGTATTTTTGTACAAATAAGGGACTGATGTTCTGTTTCTTGTTATTAGAAATAAACATTAATACAGTGTTCTTCATTTCCTGTTGTGTGTTTTTTTTTTATGCGTGCATCGAAAAACTGGGCTTGGGGTGGGTAAGTTCACGCTTGCTATGAACACAAGAAAAACAGGTTTCAGATACCCAGTACCTGGGTAAAAGTCATCAGACACATGAGGCCAGCTCAGGTATGCCAGGACAATCTCAGCTAGCCTCTGCCAGTCCTCCTCCCCACCAGAAGGAATCATTGGCCCTGAGTTGGAGAGATACGGCTCAGTTGCTAAAGTGCCTGTCACACAAGTTAAAGATATGAGTTCCAACGGCGCAATGGTGGCATGTGCCTTTAATCCCAGCACTCGGGAGACAGAGGCAGGCAGATCTCTTGAGTTCAAGGGCAGCCTGGTCTACAGAGCAAATTCCGGGACAGCCATGGCTACAGAGAGAAACCCTGTCTCAAAACAGAGGGCACGGGAACCTTGGGGAGAGGAATGGACATGAGTTCCATCCCCCCAACACACAGAAGAGGTAGTGACACACACTTGTAGTCCCAGTGCTAATGGGACAAAGCTATATCTCTTGGGGCTTGCTGGCCAGCCAACCTGGCTTAATTGATGAGCTCCAGATCAAGTCGATGAACTTGTCTCACAAAACAAAGTGGACGGTAACTATATACACCTCCAAAGTCAAACAGTCACATTTAACAAGACAAGAAAACACCAAGGATCTGAGTTTTCTTGTCAAGAAAGAAATTGAGGGGCCTGTAAAGGTGGCATTGAAGAGCGCTCGCTGCCCTTCCTCTTAGTTCCCAACATATTCACATCACAGCTCACAACCGCCTGTTAACTATAGGTCTAGGGAATTTGATATCCTTTCCTGGCCTTGGGCACCAGGCATACACATGATGAACAGACATACACATGGGCAAAACATTTATACACAAATATAAACATATTTTGAAAGGAATTGCCAGATTAAGAAAATGGACACACTCGGCCATTGCTGGGATAAGCCCTCACCAAAGCTCTACAGCGTTACTTCGTGTCTTCATGCCCTCCTTCACAACCTACTCCAATCACCTAGAGAAAGTGGATAGTCACCCGTAGGGTTTGGATGGCTTGTCACGCAGCTTTAGAACAAGCTGCCTAACCAGAATTGGTGAGCCAGTAAATTAAGTAGAATGTGATTGAGCAAGACGACCAATGTTGGCTTCAGGCTTTGGCATGCACACCACACACAATGGAAATCCGTCTTTACTATAAGCTCTCCTCACAAAAACAGGCAAATCTAAAAACCAGGACACTAATGCACCGCGCCGCTCAATGAATATGACATAGCCCTGCTTCACGGGCCAAGGTGGGTGAGGCACCTCCAGACCACAGTCTCAAATGGACTTTGGTCGTGCCAAATAGGATGACAGAAGCCAAACAACACGCATGAAGGGAAAAAAAAAATGGAGCACAACCTGGTTTCACTGCCTCATAAGTACTTAAAATATACCTTCTGTGTCAGACATGGGTGTACACACCTGTAATACTGACACCTGGGAGGCAGAGGCTGGAGGAACAGAGGGTCAAGGCTAGCCTTAGCAACAAGTTAGAAGCCAGAACACTAAAGTAGAAAACTCAGTCATACTACTTTGTATGTTGGCACTTAGACCTGACTCTTAAAAAAGATTGGGGACAAACAATGGAAATTGCATCACAGAAAGTATCAAGCTTTGTCTTTGTTTTCTATTACAGTGATAAAACACCATAACCAAACGCTATTTGGGAAGGAAAGGGTTTATTTCATTTTACAGTTGAAGTCCATTATGAAGGGCAGCCAGGGCAGGAACTCAACACAAGAACCAATCAAAAGCCATGGAAGAACACTGCTTACTATCTTGCACCTATCAGATTGCTCCTATTAGTTGGGTTTCTTACACACTCCAGAACCACTTGCCATGGATGGTACTGCCCACATCAATCAGGAAAATGCCGCAAAGACTTGCATACAGGCCAGTCTGATGGAGACATTTTCTCAGTAGAGGTTCCTTCTTCTTAGATGATTTTGTGTTCAGTTAATTTAAAAAAAAAAAAAAATCAACCAACACAACCACATCACTATTAAATGATAAACTTATTTGTCCTCAAGAATCTATGTTGATATTAGTATCACTACATGAAGCACAACTTTATAACATCTTAGTGTAGCCTTGGCTGTCCTGGATTCACTTTGTAGACCAGGCTGTCCTCAAACTCAAAGCAACCTGCCAACCTCTGCCTCCCTGAGTGCTGGGATTAAAGGCGTGTAGCACCACACTCATCTCCAAGTTCTCTTTAAAAAAAAAAAAAAATTCTGATTTTTTTTTTTTTTTGGTGGTTCTTCTTGCTCTATGTAGTTTATATATGTATAGTAATATAAATGTATAAGTTAAAAAATAAAAATAAAAGTAATTATTAACAAAAAAAGTTCCTTTAAAAATTCAAACTCTTCCCGGGCACAGTGGCTCACACCTGTAATACCAGCACTCAGGGAGGCAGAGGCAGGCAGATCTCTATGAATTCAAGGCCAGACTGGTCTACAAAGCGAGTCCAGGGCAGCCAAGGCTACACAGAGAAACTCCATCTCAAAAAATAAAAAATAGAAAATCCAAACTCAACTGTGGAATCCAGAAAATAAAAATATAAAATAATAATAACAACAACAATAATAATAATAATATAATAATCACTTTTATTTCAAGAGGAAAGAACCAGGCCATAGTCACAAAGCAAAACCAAAATTCAACAAGGTAAATTAAATCCTGTAGCTCAAAGTCCCATATCAGGGATACAGTTTCACAGTGGCCTCTCCTGGCCTCTCATAGTGCCAAACCTCAACTGCTCTCTATGACCCATCATGCCTTCAAAATCAATAGCAGCTAGGAGACTCTTACACATTACCAAGTTCAGCTGCTTTCATAAGATGCAGACTTGATACTCTCTGGATCACAGCTTTCACTTCAGTGATGCTGGTCTTCTCTTGACCACAGCTGATGTCTCAACTCTAACTGACCAGCATCAATGTTCCAATAAAGCAGAACTTCTTATCCTGTGGATTGTGACCCTTTTAGGGGGTCGAGTGAACATTTCACAGGGGTCACATCTGATATCCTGCATATCAGATATTTATATTACTATTCATAACAGTAGCAAAATTACAGTTATGAAGTAGCAACAAAAATAACTATGGTGGGGTGGCAGGAAATCACCACAACAGGAAATGAGAAACTGTATTAAAGGGTCACAGCCTTAGGAAGGTTGAGAACCACTGCAGTAACACAAAGGCTTTGCTTCAGTTATCCTGTTCTCTTGATTCTGGGTGATTCTTGAGCTCCAGCCAACCAAGCGCAACAGATTCTTAGTTTAAACCTATCACATGAACTGCCTTACAAGAGCCTTTGAACTCTCAAACTTCCTTTTGAAGCTTAACAAGCCAAGCTCCCAATGTCTACTTTTTAGAGTATTGTCTTCTGAGAACGCAATGGCTTTTCCAGGCCAAAATTCTGAACACTTCCACAATCCACACGCCTCCCAGCCCCCCACCCAGGGGGTTGCAGGGAGCAAGGGGAACACGCCCAGATCTATTCACAGCCACAATCTACAATCCTGGTATCTATTGGTGTAATAAGACACCATACATGATCACCAAAAGAAGGAAGGAAGAAAAACAAAAACAAAAAAAAGCAGAGCGTGGTGGCGTACACCTTTAATCACAGCACTCAGGAAGCAGAGACAGGTGGATCTCTGTGAGTTGGAGACCAGCCTGGTCTACAAAGTGAGTCCAGGATAGCCAGGGCTTGATACACAGGAAAACACTGTCCCGAAAAACCAAAAAGCAAAACAAAAACCCAAGACAAAGTAAAAACAACAACAATGAAACAACAACAACAACAAAACAAAACAAAAACCCACAACTGGGAAAGGGATTATTTATTTCAGTTTACAATTTACAGCCTGTCATAAAGAGAAGCCAGGGCAAGAACTGAAGAGCACCTCATGGAATAACACTGACTACCACCTGGCTTGTCCTTTTATTGTTGTTTTAATTTATTTTTGGTTTTCTGAGACAGGATTTCTCTGTGTAGTCAGGACTGTCCTGGAACTCTCTCTATAGACAAGGCTGGCCTTGAACTCACTGAGGTCTGCCTCCCTCTGCCTAAGAGCTGGTATTAAAGGTGTGTACCACAACTGGCCAGCTTGTTTGCTTTCTTAAACAACTCTGGACCACCTGGCATGGGACGATACCACCAAATCCTGAGATTTTCCAGAGAAAAAGGAATTTCACTATGTTGGGCCAAACTTAAAACAAGGTTTATTAAATAGTAAATACTAACCAAGAGATGCACTTTGATCAGGACCATTGCCTGGGATTTTCCAGCTGAATGGTCCTGAGGCACATATTTTCGAGGCTTAGGAAGACAAACTTATAGGCCACCAGACTTTCCCATGAGGCGTTGCTATTTTCCAAGAACTACAACTCCCAGCATTACAGGAAGTTACCTGGCCCTTGGGCAGGTGAGGCTTACAGGTTAATTTTAGGCTTTACAGATAGTCCCTCCCATATCATCAATCAAGAAAAAGCCCCACAGGCTTGTAGATAAGTCAATCTAATGGAGGTATGTTTCCAGATGACTCGGGCTGGTGATCAAAACCAACAAACCAACCAACCAACCAAGACAGATGTGTCATCCTACCATCCACCTCAGAGGTGGGGCTGCTACCACAGCGCTGGAGATGCAGTCAGATCAAAGTGCCCTAAGAGAGCCATGGCACCAATGTCAGCTCTGCCCCAGAGGGCATCTCAAGATAAATGGCATATTTTGAGGAGGCATGAAAGACTATGTGCAGAAAAGGCAGTTGATATCAACATCCTTTTTCTGATTGTTTGTTTTCTGGAACACAGGGTATACCTTCAAACTATAAATTTGACTCCTTGGATTAGCTCATGTATTACATCTGGGTGGTTTTTTTTAAGTTTGGTTTTGTTTTTATTTTTTTAATGGTACTAGGGATTGAACTCAGGGCCTCATGCATGCTAGGTGGGAACTCTACCACTGAACTATATTCCCAACCATTTAGTTTGGTTTTGTTTGTTTGTTTGTTTGTTTGGTTGGTTGGTTGGTTGGTTGATTGGTTGGTTGGTTGGTTTTTCGAGATAGGGGTTTCTCTGTGCAACCTTGGCTGTCCTGGACTTTGAGGACCAGGCTGGCCTCAAACTCACAGCGATCTGCCTCCCGAGTGCTGGTATTAAAGGCGTGCACTACCATACCCGGCATAGTTTGGTTTTAAAGAGCACAGTTGTTTGTATGTTGGATCACTTTTTTGTTGCGGGGGGGTGGGGGGGTAGTTCAAGACAGGGTTTGTCTGAGTAGCCCTGGCTGTCCTGGACTCTTGTAGACCAGGCTGCCCTTGAACTCAGAGATCCGCCTGCCTCTGCCTCCAAAGTGCTGAGATTAAAGGCATGGCACCAGCACACCCACCTTGTTGGATCAGTTTTACCTGATGTTCTTGGCATCTGCTTTTCCCAATCCATTCAATTCTTTGCTGCCCTCTCAACTACTCCTTCATGTTGGTACACAAAATAAATCAACAAGCCCTGTGACAAAAGGCTATGTGGAAAGTTCAAGGCAATTATAACGGATCATCTCACTAATGCCTCCTCCCACATGTGGCCTCACACCTTCCAGATGGCTCTCCTGAAATGCTTCCCAATAAATTTTACAACCAAAAAACATTTTTACTTGGTTTTTCCATTGAATATTAATCAAATGTCATTTTGGAAGCTTTTTTTGTTTGAAATAAAACTTATGGCCAACTCTCTTAGTAATAAAATCTCTGCTGGAATTACATACAGCCAGACCTCTGTATCCACCAGTCTCAGTAGATTTAACTAAGCCTGAACTGAAACGCTTGCACTGTTGCCAATGTGTGCTCTCTAGTTACATTCAGAGAGGCTACATAGATACCAAATATTTACAACCTCCCTTTTCTTTATTCCCTAACCAGTATAGTACAGTGATTATCACACTACTATATACATTACTACTACTATACACTATAGTTTTTATTGTATTATGTACTATAAGCATTCTATTGACAATAGAAAGTTTACCAGAGGATATATTTAGGTTATATACAGATATGATGCCATTTGGTACATGGGACTTGAGAATTTACAGATTTGGTATGTACAGATTTGTTTTCATCTACAGGACATATTGTAACCAATGCCCCACAACTAAACACGACAGTACTGTGTGCTTTCTCACATATACACACTGTGAGGGGTGCAGCAGAGAATGCTAAGGGAAGTAAGTACAAAGAGAAGTACTGGATCAGAGGGGAGATTTGAGATAAGAGTTGTGAAAATGAGCCAGGTGGTGGTGGCACACAGACTGCGACTCAAAACACCATGGAAAGTAAAACACAACCCCTGAAAGATGTCCTGTAATGTCTACTCATACACCATGGATATACACATGCACACACACATATTAGATACACACATCCATGCACACTATACTGAGACACATAATTAAGTAATTAATTAAATCTCACATAGTAGTGCACCACTGTACTCATGTCTCTAAAGCAGAAGATTATAAGCTCAAGGCCAAGAAATAACCTGTTCCCTGCCCCCAAAAGATCCTAATTATATAAGAGGAAAGTTTTAGCTCTCAATTTCTCAGCTATAATTTAAGTTCAGAGTAGCACCGTGTGGCTAGTGGCTGCTGCAGAGAGTACAGAGAGAGTATACTTTTCATCATACAAGGTTCAATTAGAAGGCAGTAGTCTAAGTGAAAGATTGAGTATAGAAGCAGTAATGGTGGGTAAACGTGAACAGTGATCCATTGGAGAATCTGTCCCCACCATGCCCTGTCCAGTTATCCAGCAAAGCTTGCCTCCAGATTTGAGGATAAAGACTCTTTACATCCTACAGGCAAGACATGCGGCTGAGTCGGGTCAATTCACACTATAATGGACAGCCTGTTGTCTGTATTCAGTTTGGCCTTTTCACTTTCTGCTAATAACTGAAGGCCAGCACTTCACAGTATATGTGTGCATTGTATGCAAAATGCAACTGTTTGGGCCTGACCTCCAGCCCCAAAGATCCCTGAAGAGCAAAACAAAACAAAACCAACAACAACAATAACAAACATACTTCCGAATGAAATGTCAGGCTTCCAAGAAGCAAATGGGAGCCAGAGATCAAAAATGTAAATTTTATATATTTCAAGATAGGCATCACTTGCCCAGCATTGCTCTCAATAGGGAACTCTCTGCAGACTTTACAGGTAACTGGATTGTCTCCACATAGAACACACTGGCCTGTACAAAGCCTACTGATACAACTACAGGGGTGAGAGAAAAATGTTGGTCGGCAGGACTTCTCAAAAGATGGCGTTACCTAACTAAGCAAGTGAAGGACTTGTTTGAAAAAAATTTCAAAACTCTGAAGAAAGAGATTGAAGATGACCTGAGAAGATGGAATGATCTTCCTTGCTCATGGATCTGGAGAATTAACATAGTAAAAATGGCCATCCTACCAAAAGCAATCTACAAATTCAATGCAATCCCTATCAAAATATTTACACAATTTTTTAAAGACATTGAAAGTTCAATTCTGAACTTCATATGGAAAAACAAAAAACCCAGAATAGCTAAAACGATCTTGTACAATAAAAGGTGCTCCGGAGGAATCTCCATACCTGATCTCAAACTGTACTATAAAGCAATAGTAATGAAAACAGCATGGTACTGGCACAGCAACAGGCTGGTTGATCAGTGGAATCGAATCGAAGACCCAGATATGAATCCACACACATATGGTCACTTGATTTTTGACAAAGAAGCCAAATCCATTCAATGGAAAAAGGATAGCATCTTCAACAAATGGTGCTGACCTAACTGGAGGTCTACGTGTAAAAAAATGCAACTGGACCCATATTTGTCACCTTGCACAAAACTCAAATCCAAGTGGATTAAAGACCTCAACATAAAACCAGAGACACTAAGTCACTTAGAAGAAAAAGTGGGGAGGAGCCTGGAACATATTGCCACAGGAGACAACTTCCTGAACAGAACACCAACGGCCCAGGCCTTAATGTCAACCATTAATAAATGGGACCTCATGAGGTTAAGAAGCTTCTGTAAGGCAGGAGACACTGTCAAGAGAACAAAGCGACAGCCTACAGACTGGGAAAAGATCTTCACCAACCCTACATCTGACAAAGGTCTAATATCCAAAATATATAAAGAACTCAAGAAATTAAACACCACCAAACCAAATAACCCAATTGAGAAATGGGGCTTGGAACTAAACAGAGAATTCTCAACAGAGGAATATCAAATGGCTGAGAAACACTTAAAGAAATGCTCAATCTCCTTAGTCATCAGGGAAATGCAAATCAAAATAACTCTGAGATTCCATCTTACACCCATCAGAATGGCTAAGATCAAAAATTCAAGCGACACCACATGCTGGCGAGGATGTGGGGAGAGAGGAACACTCCTTCATTGCTGGTGGGAATGCAAACTAGTACAGCCACTTTGGAAATCTATCTGGTGCTATCTCAGAAAAATGGGAATAGGGCTTCCTCAAGACCCAGCTATTCCACTCCTTGGAATATACCCAGAAGATGCTCCAGCACACAACAAGAAAATTTGCTCAACCATGTTCATAGCAGCCTTATTCATAATAGCCAGAACACGGAAAACAGCTAAGTGTCCATCAGTAGAAGAATGGATAAAGAAACTGTGGTACATATACACTATGGAATACTACTCAGCCATTAAAAACAAGGAATTCCCGAAATTTGTGAATAAGTGGATTGAGCTAGAAATGATCATAATGAGTGAGTTAACCCAGAAGCAGAAAGACTCAAATGGTATATACTCACTTATATCTGCATACTAGCCCAAGGGGCATGTCCCACGAAAGCCTTCACTTACAGGAAAACTGGGACAGAGGGGAGGACATCCTATTGGGACTCTAGATGAGAGAAGCATGGAAGAATGGCAAAAGTAGAAGGATCCAGAGGGTCCTAGAAACCTACAAGTAGAACATTATGATAGGCAGATTTGGGCCCAGGGGTCCCGCTCAAACTAAGGCACCAGCCAAGGACAATACAGGCGGTAAACTTTAAACTCCTACCCAGATCTAGCCAACGGTCAGAACATTCTCCACAGTTGAGTGGAGAGTGGGATATGACTTTCTCACATACTCTGTTGCCTCACATATGACCATGTCCCCTGGAGGGGGAGACCTGGTGGCACTCAGAGGAAGGACAGCAGGTTACCAAGAAGAGACTTGATACCCTATGAGCATATACAGGGGGAGGTAATCCCCCTCAGGAACAGTCATAGGGGAGGGAAATAAGGGGAAAAGGGGAGGGACGGAAGAATGGGAGGATACAAGGGATGGGATACCCATTGAGATGTAACAAGAATAAATTAATAAAAGAAATTAAAAAAAAAAGATGGCGTTGCCCTAGCAACTGTATTTGAAATTGGGATCATAGTCCAGGGTGTGGCTTGATGGTAGAATGCCATTCTCAGGACCACAACATTAATCGATTAATTAAGTGAAAGCATGGTTTATGCTTCAAAGGTTATTTAGGTAGAGCATAGTGTTGTTTCTGTTTTGTTAGTTTTTGGTAGGCCAGTTTATCTCCCCAGCCTCTTTCAAGTTTGAGCGATTCTTGACAATTTTAATTTTAGTTGAAATTAATTCACTGCATACAGTGAAGTACACTATTTTTAATTTTACTTAAAATTTAGCTATAATATATCGTTGTGGTAGCATTCGATAACTGTAACAAAGTACCTGAAATAATAACTTAAAAAGAGGAAAAAGAAGCCAGGTGGTGGTAGCTGCTACAGCATATGCCTTTAATCCCATCACGTGGGAGGCAGAGGCAGGCAGATCTCTGAGGCCAGCCTGGTCTACATACAGAATAATGTAGGCTTCGACCTTTTCCAAACCTACTTTATTTGAGGTGGTTCTTCTTCTTCTTCTTTTTTTTTTTTTTTTTTTTTTTTTTTTTTTATGAGACAGAGTTTCTCTGTATAGCCTTGGCTATCCTGAACTCATTTTGTAGACCAGGCTGGCCTCAAACTCACAGCAATCTGCCTGCCTCTGCCTCCCAAGTGCTGGAAATGAAGGTATACACCACCAAGCCCAGCTATCTGAGGATTTTTAATGCTTATACCTCCCTCCCAACCCACCTACCCTAAATAGGAGGAAAAAGAGATTAATGGAAACAGGAGAAGTAGACCTTTTTGGACTCAGTTCCTGCGAGCGATTCCCCTGGTGTAGGTTGGCAGGATTTCAGGAATCCAACAATTCAACCAAAATTGCTGCTGGAACCTGGAACAGCAAGCCAGAACCCCGAGCCCTGAAGCATTCTCTGGAGCATCTCTCTAGGAGCATCTAGAAGTGGAGCAATGAACAGCCAAACAGTACCAAGACCACAAAACCCCTTGCCTCCTGTTTTGGGCACCTCACAGAGTCTGTACTAGGATGTGTTTCAGCTGGCAAAGGCCAAGCCTCCAGACGAGGTGGTTCCTCTCCTAGTGGATAAACATCACCTGATCTCTCACTAGTCTGTTCCCTATGCTATACCTGGGATCAAAACAAAAATGTGTTTACACCCACTACACAGTAAATTCTAGGACAGCCAAGGGCACACAGAAAAACTTTATCTAGAAAAAAAAAAGAAAAAAGAAAAGAAAAGAAAAAGAAAAATGGTGGTGCACGCCTTTAATCCTGGTACTAGGGAGGCAGAGGCAGGCGGATCTTTGTGAGTTTGAGGCCAGCCTAGTCTACAAAGCCAGTCCAGGACAGCCAGGGATCTATTACACAGAGTAATCCTGTCTCAAAAAGACAAAAAAAAAAAAAAACAAAAACAAAAACAACAACAACAACAACAACAAAGTAGTACACCTTCACATTAACTGGTGCCTGGAAAAGTACTGATAGGACCAGATAATTGCTAAAAGACTCATGGCTAGAGTCACATCCACAGGCCCCAGCCAATCCCAGTAACAGTCATGTAGTCACAGATAGGATTCCCCTAGAAACCTTTAAAAAGAGCCTTCAACCTCCTCCTCCTCAGGGCCACTGCCATTTTGTATGGATAGTTGACCACTGTACGCAGACTGTTTCTGCAGAATCAATTCTCCTTGTTTTTACATACTATTTGAGTCTGGGGTCTTCCTACAGCAATTTTCAGACTCTTACAATACCAGGGGGGTGAAGACATTATCCAGCTGTGAAGAGGTTTTCCTCTTCCTAGCACCCACGTCAGGCAGCTCCAGAGTCTGTAACTCCATCTCCACGGATGTTTAACCATTTTTTCCCCAATTTTATTTGGGCCCCTACATAGGTATTATTTGCCCCTAATCTCCATCAGCCCTCACATGTGCCCACACTCATATTTCTCCCTCCATGATTAAAAATAAAATAATTATTTTAAAAAAGAAATCTCAGCTGGGCATTGTGGTGCATGCCTTTAATCCCAGAATTCTGGAGGCAGAGGCAGGCAGGTCTCTGTGAGTTCAAAGCCAGCCTGGTCTACATAGTGAGTCCAAGACAGCCAGAGATAGACAAAGAAACCCTTTCTCAAAAAGAAACAAACAAACAAAAAACCAAAAGAACAAAAGAGAAAGAAAGAAGTAAATCTCTAGGAATTAAACCTAAGGTGTAAAAGTTTTTACAATGAAAACCTTTAAGTCTTTGAAGAAAGAAATTAAGGAAGATACTGGAATGTGGAAAAAATCTCGTGTTCATGGATTAGTAGAATTAACATTGTGGAAATGATCATTTTACAAGAAATAATTTATAGAATTTATGCAATTCTAATAAAATTCCTATTATAGACTTCATTGAGAGAAACAAAAATATAAATCCTGAAGTTTATATAGAAGCCCAAAAGACCCTTAGATACTCAAAGCAGTCCTGAGCAAAAAGAGGGAGTACTATACCAGGTTTCAAGTTATATTACAGAGCCTTGACAATAAAATCAGCATGGCATTGGCACAAAATCAGACATATAAATCAGTGGCACAGACAGGAAGACCCAAGCTTCATTGCACATAGTTACAGCCCCAATACTCAACAAAGATGCCGAAGATACACACTGGAAGAAAGGCACCATCTTCAACATACAGTACTGGGAAATCTCAGTGTCATATAAAGAAGAATATAATTGGACCCTTATCTCTCACCCTGCATAAAAATCAACTTCAAATGAATCAAAGATCTTAATGTGAAAATCTAAAATTATGAAACTGCTAGAAGAAAAAATAGGAGTGCCTTACAGGTTATACAGGATATAGACACAGAAAAAGATTTTCTGAATAGGACTCCATTCACTTAAGAATTAATGACATCAATTGACAAGTGGGGCTGCATAAAACTAAAAAGTTCTATACAACAAATGAAACAGCCAAGTGAAGACCAATTTCACAGAATTGAGGAGGAGTTAGGGGATGCTGTCTTTACCTCTTTACCAGCTACATTCGATAGAGAATTAATACCCAGAATATACATGTTTATTAAAAAACAAATGAGCCATTACTAAAATGGACTGTAGATAGAGAGTTCTCAAAAGAATAATAAAAACTAGGAAATATCTCAAACAATGTTCAACATCCTTAGCAATCAGGAAAATGCAAATTAAAACGATTTTGTGGTTTCATTTAACCCAGCCAGAATGGCCAGGGATAAGAAAGAAAGAAAGAGAGGGAAAGGGAGGGGAGAGGGAGGAGAGAGAGAGAGAGAGAGAGAGAGAACGCTGTTGAGGAAGTGAGTAAGGGAGACCTCTGTTTCACTATTGATGGGATTACAAACTAGGGCAGCCACTATGGAAATCACCGTGGAGCAGACTCAAAAATAGATCTACCATATGTTCCATCTCTATAACTGTTTGCTCTATGCCCAAAAAGACTCAAAGTCCTACTACAAAGATACTTTCTCAGCCATGTTCATTGCCGCTCTACTCACAATAGCTAGTAAGCAGAAGCCACTTAGATATCCACCAATTGATGGGTGGATAATGAAAATGTAGCACACATACATACAAAGGAATTCAGCTCCAAAGAGCACTGAAACCATGAAATCTGGGAATAAATGAATGGAACTGGAAAATATATTAAGTGAGGTAACCCAAACCCCCAAACTCAAATACCACATGTTATCTCTTATTTGTGGATCCTAGCTCTAAAGTTTTGGGCTTGACTTTCTAACTTGCAGTTACTGTAGACACTGGGAGAAGTAGAAACTGTCAGGTCTGAAGGAAACTGCATTTTCCCTCCAATTCCGGCGGTTAGACAAAAGCCAGCATTCCTCGGGAACTTGTGAAACTGGTTCTCACTTACCAAAAGAACTGGGTCTCCTTATCGCTAGCAAAAGGGAAATACCTCTCTTCCATTAACATACCCCTGTGATGCCTAGCGACAAATCAAGGTGTGTGCTAGCTTGTAAGCTCCCTCCGTGTACTTGTGATATACTTCAAAATATCACAAGTACCTGTTATATACTTCAAAGCCCCCACTCCAGCTCACAGACTCCCTTTTCTCTCAGGTGCCCATTCCCTTGTAACCTTGGCAACTATTCCCCTTTTCCCTGCTTGGCAGACAGCTTTTTGGCAGTGTGGAACAAATTTTTCCCTTTTCCACCGCAGTGCAACTATTTCCGTTTCTTTACTAAGCCCCCTCACATTCAGAAAGGAACTACTGGGGAGGTGGGGAGAAGCCGCTTTAGGGAGGGGAAGAATGAGACACAGATGCTATGAAGAGGAAAAGGGGAAAAAACAAGGAAAGGACTTAATTGGCAGGGGGAGGGGGTGAGTGATACAGAGCAAGAGGGAAGGAGACAGAATAAGGAATTTTGAAAAAGCCCTAGGGAAACCTATTATTTTATAAGCATCATGAAACAGGAGGGGGAAAGATGGTAGGAGCCAGGGGACTGAGGTGACTGCTGAAAGATAGTGAATTCTCAACAGTATGGTCACCTGCACAAGATCTGCATAAGAGAACACCATATGATAAATACATATATACGTCTGGGTATAAATGAAGTCACCCTGTACTGAGGAATAGTGCTCTTTTCCAGAACCATAGACTATGTAACCCCCCCCCATCCAGGTAAGGGACCCCCTCCTTTAGAGTTATTTGCCGTGGTAATTGAAGAGACCCTCTCCCCTAAGTAATACAGGCTACTGCTGGTGCACTTGCTTGCTACTTAGTTTGCTTTGATAAATACCATGACCACAAGGAAAGTGTTAGCTCACAGTTTAGTCCGTCATGGAGGGAGCACAAGCAGGAACCTGGAGGCAGGAAATGAAGCAGACACCACAGGGAAGGACACTGTGTACTGGCTTGCTCCTCCTAGCTTGCTCACTTTGCTTTCTTTTATAACCTAGGACCACATGCCCAGGGTGGCACCACCCACAGAGGAATACCCACCCACCCCGCCACACTCCACCTCAAGCATCAATCAAGAAAGTAAATGCCCTACAGGCTTGCCCACAGGGGATTCTCATGAAGGCATTTTCTCAATTGAGGTTCCCTCTTCTCAGATGACTCTAGTTTGTGTCAAGTTAACAAACTTAACACAGCTGTCTCCCAAAAGTTAAAAGTAAGTCCCTGTTACGGAAGATGCTACACACTTAGGTCACAGGACTTAAAAAAACAAAAAACAAAGACAAAAAACAAAAAAAACAAGATGGTTCAAATCTGAAAGTCTCCTCCCTAGGGACTAGTGCTCATAATGTCAGAAGATGAGTGCTACCTGCAAAGGAGGAAAAGCTATCAACAGTGCTACCTAGTCACAGGGACCAGCCTGGGCAGACATTCTCAGCATTGCAATTATTTACCAACAGAGAACTAACTGAACCAAAGGCCTGCTCAATAGGAGATACTCTTGCCTAGGCTAAACCCAATCAAGAGCCCAGAGCTCATGTAGTCATAGAACCTAAAGGACACCAACCTATTCAACGGCTTTCTAAATACTTATCCTTACATCCATAGTAAGGATAGCCCTCACCCTTCATGAAGGTAGCTTCTTTTCACAGAAGCCAAAGGCTATTATAGAGATCTACAATTGTTCAAAATGTAGTGAATAAGTGACCAAGGAGTGAGTGACAAGCCCCAACTGGGATATCTACCCCTATACCTCAGGCCAGAGAAACATCATGAAACAGGATGGGGAAAGATGGTAGGAGCCAGGGGACTGAGGTGACTGCTGAAAGATAGTGAATTCTCAACAGTATGGCCACCTGCACAAGATCTGCACAAGAGAACACCAATCAACAGGCCAGCGTGGTCTGGAGGGGAATTTTCATAATGCCTCACGCCTAGATGAAGAGCTTCTGGACATCAACGGCTGGTCCTCAGGAAAGAACAGCTAGTGTTCTTCAGGAATGAGCACCCCCTAATAGGTTTCCCAAGCTTGAGAAATCAACTCTAAACACACGTACATACGGGCACCATGTTGGTCTTTCTATCATTCCATCTCAACAGTGAAAGAAGAAGAGGTCATGAATTTGGCAGAGCATGCTGAGGGGAACAGGGAGGAACTTAGAATTAATAGAGGGAGGGTTGAACATGATGTAAATACAGTGTAACTCATGTATGGAATTTTTATTAAATTAAAAATAATAATCATGGGAGTGACTGGCTGCCTATGGGAGCTGCCCTCTTTAACTTTCTGTAGCTACTCTTTAATCCTAATTTTCAGATTGGAATTCACTATCTCTATTTAGAAAGAGATCACTACTTAACAGTGCGTGGTAACCCACACCTAGAATCCTAGCACTTCAGAGGCAGGGGTAGCACGATCTGACATGCTGCAACTCTACAGTGAGTTCAGGCCAACCTAGACTACGTGATACAAGAAGAGAGAAAGAGAGAGAGGGTATCACTTCTTTATAGAGGTTTCCAGGCTTTTTCATTACAGTAAGAAAGATGTTCTATATTGTGACACAAAGTGCACAAAAATGTATATACTTTACACTGACATTTCAGAAAATAATAACATTCTCACTATTAAGTCAATATTCCTTATTTTCTACTCAATTCTATTCTTTAAAAAGAAAAAAGAAAAAATGCTGATCTTAAGACCTTCAAATTTGGGCTAGAAAGATGGCTCAGTGGTTAAGAGTACTGCCTGCTCTTCCAAAGGTCCTGAGTTCAATTCCCAGCAGCCACATGGTGGTTCACAACCATCTGTAATGTGATCTGATGCCCTCTTCTGGCCTACAAATGTACATGCAGGCAGAACACTGTATATATAATAAATACATAGATAAATAAATCTTAAAAAAATATGGAACACCAAAGTTCATGTCTGAGTTAGTCCCTGTTTTCCACTCAACTGTGGAGAACGTCCTGACCATTGGCTAGATCTAGATATGGGTTCAATGTTTACTGCATGTATTGTCCTTGGTTGGTGCAATTGGTTGAGCAGATGCCCCAGGTCCAGATCTGCCCATCATGATGATCTTCTTGTGGGTTTCTAGGACCCTCTGGATCCGTCTATTTCCCCATTCTCCTATATTTCCCTCATCTAGAGTCCCAATAGGAAGTCCCTGCATCTATCCCAATCTCCTGGTAAGTGAAGACTTTCATGGGCCATCCCTTTTGGGCTAGTGTCCAATTATAAGTGAGTATATACCATATGAGTCTTTCTGAGTCTGGGTTAACTCACTCAGGACGATCATTTCTAGTTCTATCCATTTGCATGTAAATTTCAGGATTTCTTTGTTTTAATAGCTGAGTAATATTCCATAGTGTAAATGTACCAAAGTTTCTTATCCATTCTTAGATTGAGGGACACTTAGGTTGTTTCCAGGTTCTGGCTATTACGAATAAGGCTGCTATGAAAATGGTTGAGCATATGTTTTGTTGTGTGGTGGATATTTGACCACCTCCCCTTGGTGGGGAGGCCCGGTGGCACTCAGAGAAAGGATAAGCAGGCTACCAGGATGAGATTTGATAGGCTGTGACCATATTGTGGAGGAGGAGATAACTTTCTGTCACAGACCTAGGGGAGGGGAATAGGGTGAAAGAGGGAGGGAGGGAGGAATGGGAGGATACAAGTGAGGGGACAAAACCAAGAAGTGACTTGATACCCTATGAGCATATACAGGGGAGGAGGTCCCCCTCAGTCACAGTCATAGGGGAGGGGAGTAAGGGGAAATTGGGAGGGAGGGAGGAATGGGAGGATACAAGAGATGGGATAACAATTGAGATGTAATATGAATAAATCAATAAAATATATTTTAAAAATTGAGATGTAATCTAAATAAATTAATTTTAAAAAAAGAAAAAGAAGAAAACTTAGAAGTTGGCTGGGTAGAGAGGTCAGGGTACAGAGGTTGGCTCTGGGCGAAGTTTGAGGAGGGTTAGGGTAAAGATGATTAAAATTAATTGTGATTTAGTCCAGGACTTGGGGTAGTTAGGTGACTTCAGAGGGATCCTGGAAATGCCTGCTTGGGAAAAGGCTTCTTTTGCGAGTGTCTGGCTTTTCTCTCTCTCTTCCCTGCCCCCCCCCCCCCCCTGTAATGGATAGAAAAGCCTCATGGCTTTTCCACCCTTAGATTGTAAAGCACATGCTGGGGTGCTTCTGTGAAGGAGAGATAAACATGGGGGATGAGAAAAGACTTGTGAGAAAGCAGGTGATTGATGATTAACCAGGTAAAAAACATCCTTGAACAAATTCTGATAAGAGGTATAAAAATGAGTCAAAAACAAGAGGCGGGGCCTTTGGAGACTTGGGATAGTTTTGGCTGTTCACTTCGAGACCCTCCAAGAGAGCACTGCTCAAGGGAAGTTCCGGGTTCTGGTTACTCCAGGTTCTACCAGAAGAAATCCTGCTGGCAATGCCAGGAAAATCGTTCTGGAGAACTGATATGCTTACTGTTTCATTATTGTGTTCTTTAATCTCCTTTTCCTATTGCTTGGGTTAGTTGGGTTTTAAGTGAGGTACTCTAGGTTAATAAGTTTGCAATAAAATATATTTGCTAAGAAAAAAATTAATTGTATAAAACTCTCAAAGAATTAATAAAAATACCACCACTGTCTCAAAAAGTATAAACATAATAATATTAATTAATTAATTAATTAAATTTAATTTTAATTTAAAAACACCTTAAACATTGGTTATATGACCCACTGGTAAGCTTAGATCTGGAGTTCAATTTCCAACAACCATATGGTGGCTCAGGACCATGTGTAATGAGATCCAGTGCCTTCTTGTGGTGGGCAGGCGCACATGTCAGCAGAATACTGTATAAATAATGAATAGATCTTTAAACAAAACAAAACAACAACAACAACAACAACAAAAACCACAACACAAAACTTTGAATGAGACAGAATGAACAGACCAGAAACATGCCCAAATTAACATAGCCAGCAGGTCCTTGACAAAGGAGCAAAGGCAATGCAACAAAGAGAGCAACATTTTCACCAAGCAGTGCTAGGACAAATGCATAGCCACGTGCTATCAACCAAGCAGAAAAGGCCTTACACCATTTTCAAAATTAATGCAGAAGGCATCACAGACTTAAAGTGCAAATACAAAATCAGAAAACTCCTAGAAGAAAATCCAAAAGCAAGTCCAAGTGACTTTGGGTTTGAAGATGATTTTTTTTTTTTTCAGTGCAACTAAGAAAAATCATTAGCAGCAGGGAAAAAACAAAAACAAAAACGCTGGGCATGGTGACACATACCTTTAATACCAGCACTTAGGAGTCAGAGGCAGGCAGATCTCTGTGAGTTTGAGACCAGCTTGGTCTACAAAGTGAGTCCAGCACAGCCAAGACTACACAGACAAATCCTGTCTCAAAAAACAAAAACAAACAGACAAAAAAAAACAAGTAAGAAAGGTAGAGGAATTTTAATCCAGCAACATGGCTACTCTGGCTAGAATACAGACACGCCTTTAATCCCAGGAAACAGAGGCAAGCACATTTCTCGGTTCAAGGCCAGCCTGGTATAGAACAAATTTCAGGTACAGAAAAGCTTAGGTTCGGTGTGGTAGTACAGGCCTTTAATCTCAGCATTTATGAGACAGAGGCATGCAGACTTCTGAGTTCTGTTCAGGCAGTTTGGTCGAGTCAGTGAGTTGAGAGGCAGTGCAGTGGAGTTGAGTTCATAGCAGCTCAGTCTGTGGAGCTCAGAGGCAATTTTACTGGGAGAGTTTTACAGGGACAGGTTGAAGAGAGAACAAGCTAGACACAGGTGAAGACAGAATGAGCCAGAGAATGAGAAGGAGCCACATGATTAGAACAGATGACTTGAGTTAGTTTGTGGCCAAGCAGAGCAATTCAGTGAGAAGTCAAGTGAAGCCAATTTGAATCAGTCAGATTGAAGAGGTGTTTTGAGCCAGAGAGCTAAGTTGAACCAGCCATCCAAAATTCAGAAAGAGCTAGAAAGAACAAGCTTATTCAACAGTAAATCTCAGAGACTGAAAACATTCTAAGCCTAGATTGTACACAGACTAGAAGTTTCCAGGACTAGGCCGAAGTTAGTTGGTAGAGGCAGTAAACCTCTAACACAATCAAATCAGGTGAACAAAAGATACTTTAATACAAATGAACTTCCTTAAAGTTATATTTTTCTCTGCAAGGACTGGGAAGCCGCCTCAGGGAGGAAGTATTTGCCAGGCACCAAAACTTGCATCTATAATCCCAGTGCTCTAACTGGAAGACGGGAGGTAGAGACAGAATCTCTGGAAGTTCACAGACCAGATAGCATGGTATACACCATTAACAAACAAAAGAGAGACCCTGTCTGAAGATGGAGGCCAAGGACTAACACACAAGGTGGTCCTCTGATTGCCACACATGCATGCACCATGGTACTTGCACAACTGCACTCCCCACATATGCAAAACTAGAAGGAATAAAAGTAACAATTTTAAATGTTTCTCTGCAAGAGCAACTGAATTCCTATTCTTATCAGCTCCTCGTGGGGGGAGCTTTTCTAGGAAAATTTGATCCCTTTGGCATTCCTCCTCTATGTGTTCATCCCTGTTGGAACTGTGAGGAGGCCCAGTCCCTTCCACCCTGAAACCATCTCTCTCAGTTCAGTCTGCACTCATAGCCTTGCTCCTGCAACACACACAGCACTGTCACTGATGGCATGAAGCCCAGTCCTCCCATCTCAGGAACAGCATCCACTGCAGCATGTGCTGCTGCCTCCCGCTTCCCTAGGTCACGGCAAGGTCACATTACATCGACAGGTCTCAGCCGTCATCATGTTGCCACCAGAAAACATGAGTAATGCGTTGAGACACTTATGGTTGTCACAATGATGATAAGTGGTATCTAATGAACAAAGTCCAGATGTGGCTGAACATCCAAGCAATGCCAAGACACCTCCCCCACCCCCACCCTTTACTCTCCATCCTGTCAATGGTGCTAACGTGGTATTTTTGTGTGTCAGAGTGCTTGGAAAAGGAATGCCCAGATAGCTAGCTCAGCATTATTTCTGAGTGTATCTGGGAAAGCATTTCTGGAACAAATTAACATTTGACTACATAGACTGAATAAAAAATATCCAGCTTTGCCTTGAGAACACAAGAAAGCAGAAAGGAGATGGAAGGAGACACGGAACCACAGTACCACAGCGAGTAAATAAGGACAGACAGGGAGTGTATATGGGATTGAAAGTTTAAAACAGGGAGAGGAGTGGGGAATCGAAGAAATAAGAGAACAAGAAAGGAGTCAAATAGAAAAAAGAGTATATGAGAAAACCACTCAGTAACTTACTATCTAATAAGCCAATTAAAAAGTATAAAAGGCATGGTGGCACCTGCCTTTAATCCCAGCACTTGGGAGGCAGAGGCAGGCAGATCACTGTGAGTTCGAGGCCAGCCTGGTCTACAAAGTGAGTCCAGAACAGCCAGGGCTACACAGAGACACCCTGTCTAAAAAAAAAAAAAAAAAAAATCTTAATTTTTAAACCTAAACCAAGAATGAGCCCCCTCCATAGGAGGTGGGTCAGAGAGGTCCCAAAAGGCCACAAAAACAACACAGGCCCTTGTAATTCATCTTAGAAGTATGTTATGAGACCTTACTACTGCAGGCAGCATGCACCTCAGATGCAAGATGTAGAGAAATCAAGTGGAAGCTGGCCTAGAAGAATCTTCCGTTCTGTTTGCCTCTCGTGGTTCCAGATGGTGCTATGCAAGCCTACTGTGCTGGTAAAAGCACCAGCGGTCTAACCCAGCGGAGAACTCAACAGACTGCAATACCAACCTGCCAAGCAAGATATATCTGCCCATCAGTACAGTCATGGCACGACTACTTTGGAGGTAACAACCACCACTCTCTAAGTAGTAGATTTGGGACTTGCTATACACAAGACAATCCATGCCTAATACTGGAAATCTGATCCAAAACCCATGACTAACGGCGTCTTAGATCTTGTGGCACGGTAACCTAGGATGGCTTCTTAGCTTAATTGCCATAGTATCTGTTTATGCCCACAGAGACATGATTGATTCTCTCAGCCTTAAATGGAGAAGGCTTTTCTTGCAGAGAACAGAGTTTAATGCAAAGACCCATGGCTGTACAAGACAATGAAGATAAAGAACAGTTGGGGGAGGGGGAATCATCCACAGATGACACATTTACGCCACACTTTGAGGTTTAGGGAACATTGCCGGAAAAGAGACAGAAAAACTGTAAGAGCCCAGAGGAAGTTGGGGGGGGGGAGGGGAGAGGCTACAAAATGCCACCTTCTAAACATGACACAGCCATGATAGCCATGAACGCACAGCAGCTGTGTATATTGGAATTAAGTCTACAGAAATTGGGCTCTGTTGTTCAGTACGGGCGGGGTGGGGGGGATTCTTGGGACCCTACCACAAATTCTGCTGGTCTATTGGCAACCGGAGATCCTGAGAGAGGAAAGCACAGTGTCCAGGCCAGGTTCTGATGGTTTACTTCCAAATCCAGGATCATACAAATGGCCCTGATCAAACCCATGGAACGCTAAACAAAACCAAGTATCTAAACAGGGAGAGGAGAGAGGCTTGTGATAGTGGGAGAGAAATAGGAGAGCGTTAGCTGGGAGAGGAATCACAGTACACATAGGAAACCGGGGAAGGGCACAGTAATAGGCACTAATAAAAAAGGAGTGTCCATCCTTACCAAAGTGACAAAGTGACAAAGGCAAAGTATGTGGTAGGAGAGGGTGAAGTTTCTCTCTGCTTTAGCCTCTGCCCTTGGACGTCAGAGCTTCCGGTTCTAAAACCTTCATTCATATTTAGAATACCCCAGTGATCTCCTGTTTCCAGCCCCCTGAGAAATGGGGTTACAGGTATGTACAAGCACCCAGCTTGTTATGTAGGTGCTGAGAATATTATTTGCGGGAGGACTTTTTAAAAAAGATTTATTTATTACTTATATGGTATTCAGCCCACCCACCACAAGAAGGCACCAGATCTCATTACAGGTAGTTGTAAGCCATCACGTGGTTGCTGGGAATTGAACTCGGGGCTTTCGGAAGAGTAGAAGGTGCCCTTAAACCTCTGAGCCATCTCTCCAGCCCTTGGGGGGAAACTTTTTATGTGGTATGTTCTTATTGCTCCAGCTCTTATTGCTAAAGCTGGGTGCCTCTTATTGCCTCCTGTCATATCTTTTCCGCTCAGAACTTTATTTCCTGTGCAGACACCTCTTCTGATTTGTAAGTTACTTTATTTCCTGTGCAGACACCTCTTCTGATTTGTAAGTTCATATATTGAAAGGCCTACTGGATATTTACTCACAGATAAGAAGAGGATATTGAAAAATTAATTCCTAAACTGAATGCTTAGTATTCTCTGTCTCTCCTGAGCCAAAGCTGGTGTCTTCCACCATTTTCTCTTAGTCTATAGGTACAATCTTTTGCCTTTGGCTTTCATGGCCAAGAATCACATCTCTGTGGTTCCTCCTTCTTCCCCAGAAGCTTCCTAATGTATGCATATGTGCTCACATGTATATATATGTGCATGTGTATCTCAAACCTGTCTATTTTTCCTATCTCAACAGTCTTCGCTCACCAGGTCATCCTATAGTCCCTCCTCAGCTTCTGGGCTTCCCTTTCTTCAGGAAAGCAGAGAGAATTCCTCTCTACCCTCTCTTGCCTCTGGATTCCACACTGGAACTACAGTGAGGCTAAAACATAGGTGAGCAGAGGAGAGTGCCTTCTAGAGTATTCCAGTGCTTTCCATCACTGTTGAGAGATGCACAGTAGGTAGGGTGGCTTGCAAGGCCCACAGTGTGTAGTCTTCGGGCTGGAAGGGCTTCAGAGTTCTCAAAGACACTGATTCCCACCAGCTGTTCTCCATTTGCTCTTCTCTGGTTGAGAATTATCATTTCTTAGGCCTCAGGGGAGACTTGAAATGTGGGGCACCCTACAACAGGTCCCTGTGTAGCTGCCTTGTTACACTTCTTTTTCCTTTCTTTCCTTTAATAATTCTTGGAAGGATCTGGAGTCTCCTGAGTGTCACCCAGATTGTCTCTCAGGTCTCAGATCTGACAGTATGAATCCTGAGTCCAAGCCCACTCACACCACTTCCTCTATCCCCACTGTGGAACAGAGACAGCTCCATCCTCTAGCCTGTGACAACTACCTCTGGTGGCCGCCTTTTTGTCTTCTGGTGACAGCCATTTTATCTTCAGCTACCCGCTCTGCCTTTCCCCAGTTGCCCATACACAATCTCACACCCGCTCTGTTCTTTGTTCCCAGTGGCCCAAACTGGCGCCCTGCCTTTAAGGCAAGGGCTTAGTGCACGGTGAGCTTTTCCCAGGTGCCTTCTCAGTGACTCTTGCTTGACTCTCCTTCACGCTCCAATGACACTCGGTCAGCTTTGGATTTCCTGAAGTTAATCAACATCTCCTTCATCATAGTGTCTCCTGTATCACAAGTGGCTAAGGGTTGGGAAGGAAGGCAAGCAGGTCGTTCTGCCCAGTGTCTGGCTCTACAGAGCCCAGAGACATACTGGCCAGTTAAAGGCTCTGAGTCGAGGGAAGGGCCTTCCACAGGACAGTCTTTTCCTGACACAGGGCTTGGCGCCATAGAACCACCTAGTGGGGCTAACAACGTGAAATTGAGGCTATGTGTGAAGGCATAGGTGGTATGGTTATACAGCAAGAAAGACCTATGCTGTCAGGTCTTGTTCTAAATCAGGCTCATGGGATGAGTACTCTTAGGAGCCCAAAGAAGAGTTACACCCCAACCCCCATGCACGTGTGTGCTTTCTCTAGGTTTCCTTGACCTTTATACTAGCAGAAATTAATGTTTAACCAGAATACAGGGCTGAAATGCAAGGACGGAGAAATGCACCAGTTCCAAGCTGCAGTGAGGGTAGCCTGGCCAAGCACCACTGAGTTGCGTCTCCACCTTCTCAGCCCCCATTGCTGAGTGATCCCGACAGCAGAGTGGACCTGTGACGAATCTGAATCCCAGGCAAGTAAGTGCTATGTGTTGTCAGATTGTAGTTGCTGAAAAGGCACCATTTCTATCGCAACTCTTGGGCTCCACATTACCAAACGTGTGCTGAAAGGACGGCTCTCCTGAGATTGGGGGTTACTGATGACAAAACACTTCCTCTTTTGCCGAAGCCTTGGTGAACTCTTCAGTCGCTGCAATGGCATAGCTGGTTGTACATGTGTGCGTACATACATACATACAGGCACTGCTGGAACTCCTTGCATGCCGCGGTGACACGATGACTTGTGCTTGTAGCTCAGTAGCAGGTAAAGGAGACAAGGCTTCTCCTTCACAAGACCATGTACAAGGGGACACCAGGCACTTCATTGCCCTAGGCCTCTTCATCTGGGAAATGGGGATGTTAGAGAAACCTACTTTGCCAGGTTCCTATGAAGATTAAATTCTCTAATAAACAAGCCATCACATACATGGGAGATGATTCATCAGTATGAAACCTTCCTTACCTGAATAGTGTCTATGGCTCTGTAAAAGCTTCTCTCCTTTCAACTGCCTAAACAGTTTACTTTACAATACTGGTTACAGGTCTCAGTGAAAAGTAGAATAGGTCCCGGGGTGGGGTGTGGTGGAGGTGGTAGTGGTGGTGCAGGCCCTTAATCTCAGCCTGCTCTACAGAGTGATGCCAAGACAGCCAGGGCTACACAGAGAAATTTTGTCTCAAAAATAAAAATTAATTAATTAATTAATAATTTAAAAAAGAAAAGTAGAAACCAATGGAAAAAAACATTGGTCTGCATCTGTGTGAGTAAAAACAAGTTCTGCATATGTGGCTTGTACTGGTCTCTATCAAAAACAGGATTTATGGACCTGGAGAGATGACTCAGAGGTTAAGGGCACTTGGCTACTCTTCCGAAGGTCCTGAGTTCAATCCTAGCAGCCACATGGTGGCTCACAACCATCTATAATTAGATCTAGTGCCCTCTTCTGCCTTGCAGGCCGAACACGATATACATAATAAATACATTAAAAACAAACAAGCGAACAAACAGGATTCATGTTAGGATCCGTTTCTCCGGTGCAAGGTCTAAAAAAGAAAGGTGAGAAAGCTAATGTAGATGAGACCAGAACTGTAATTATTTTCCTTTCATAGGCCGGCGTGTTCCGTTCTGTCAGTCCAGGAAAGACATACTTTGAATCACTTTCTGGGGCCCAGGCACTATACTGGATTCATATGAAAGTTCCTCAGAGTCCGTTAAATATTAAACTATCCTTGCATGTGCTTTATTACTTATGGGAAAACCAAAGATCAGAGCTCATCAAGAATGTTCACTCTAAAGAGAGAGGACCAGCATTCGAAAGATTTCAACCCCCATCCGACCCCCCCCCCCCCCCCCCGACCCACACACATCTGCAGTTGGTAGTTCTTCTGTGATGAAATTTTGCTATCTTCGCTACAAAATTGGTGACCAACTGTACTTTGTATTTATACTCTATTAATCTTTTTGGATACAAGTTCTTCTAGTTAATCACTCTAATGTTACTATATTTCTACTGTATAAAAGCTTTAGGGGAAAAAATGTTACAGAAGCATTAAGAAGGAAGAAATATGTGTTTAAAAAAAAAAAAATCAAGCTGTCCAAAGCAGAGAGGTGGAACAGGAAAGGCAGACTGTGGGTAGTTGAATGAGCTGGAAGTAGAGGGAGTAGAAAGTCCAGAAATGGAGCAAGGGCCCAGCTAAGTCGGAAGTCAAGGACTGGATGTGAGGTGAATACATGGGACTGATGCCATCAAACCAAAGAGCACCAGCATGGTCCTTCAGGCCGGTCTCCCTCATGAGCCTCAGAGGGCTCTTGCTCCCAGACCTGAGACAATACCCTCACAGAACTCTGAGCTACATCAGAAGAGCACTACTGTGGGGGGCTGGGGGCGGGAAGGAGATTTTCAAATTTGATTAAAGTTATTTGAGTATTCAACAGTAATTTTAGTGTATTTTAAAATTAAATGATAAACACTCTCCTCCATCAAGGGCATAATACAAAAGAAACAGTCTAGACAGGAAGCTATTGAAGAGGGCCCTTAAAAACGGTGATAAAGATGCTGAAGTGTAGCTCTTCACAGTTGACTTCTGGCAGGTGTGGGGGGGGGCGGTATTCAGTTTTCTTTCTTTTTGATATGGAGAAGTTTATTATGTGAGAGTGGGGGGAGGAGGAGGAGGGGCACCAGAGAGAGAGAGGCAGAGACAGAGGAAGGGAGAAGAAAGAGGTAAGAGAGCAAGAGCAGACTCAGTTTTCTTTGAGACTGGCCACTGTGAGTTTGACCATACTCCAGTGAGTACACGGGCAAGACAAGCTGGGTTTTTATTAAGTTGTTTGTTGTGTAGCTTGGGCTGTCCTGGACTCACTTTGTAGACTGTAGACCAGGCTGGCCTTGAATTTACAGAGATCTGCCTGCCTCTTCCTCCCCAAGTGCTAGAATTACAGGCATGCCCCACCATGCCTGGCTTGCAGATATAATTTAAACAACCACAATAACAACAAAACATTTCTGACCTTTAGCTAGTCAAATCCACAGTTGAGGAACCTATTAGTTTACTGGATATATAAGAAACCTTGAATACAATAAACAGAATATCCCTGAAATCTAATCCTTTTATTTCATTGCTAAAAACAAATGAAAGAAAGGCAGGCATGGTGGTGCATGCCTTTAATCCCAGCACTTGGGAGGCAGAGGAGGAGGATTGCTGTAAATTCGAAGCCAGCCTGGTTGACAAAGCAAGTCCAGGACAGCCAAGGGGCTGAGCCCTCCGATATCCCCATCAAGGGCATGTTTTCAGTGGCCAAGTTTCAAGTAGATCCAACCCTTAAGCTTGTACTGCCTCAAATAACACCACTGATGGTGCAAATGGTCGGGGGAGGGGTGGCTGGGGCTCAGCCCATGGCCTCTGGGGACATTCCAGATCCAAAGTACCTGTCAGTTTGTCACATCAGCAGTTTGGATAAAGAATGATGTAGCCCTTCCTCTCCCTACACAAAAATTGACTAACTTAAGAATTTATTATAAGAATAAGAATGGGAAAAACTTCAATACTGAATCCCCAGTTATAATTACTAGGAAAATGTTAGAGCGTTCCTCTAAAAGTCAGTAGGACCAGGCTGCTTGCTAACTGCTTCTAATCAATATTGCTCAGAAGTTAAGATTTTCAATACCATTTAGGGGTGAGCGTTTTCAGGGCCAGGCACATACATAATCTATCTTTTATGGCTAGCTGAAAAAAAATTATTTAAGAAATCCTTCTGCCCAGGCACGCTGGTGCACGCCTTTAATCCCAGCACTTGGGAGGCAGAAGCAGAGGATCGCTGTGAGTTCGAGGCCAGCTTGGTCTATAAAGCGAGTCCAGGACAGGCAAGGCTAACACAGAGAGACCCTGTCTCGGGGTGGGGGGGGGGGTGGCGGAGAAAAAAAGAAATCCTTCTGCCCCAACAGCATGAAAGACAAGCTCCTCGGTTTCTTTTAGAAGCTTGCCCCTACTGGTCAGGATGAAGTGAGGAAAGCATCCAGCTTCATGTCCTTCCAAGTGGAGCACAGTTGTTGCTCCTCACCCTTTCCATTTTGGTCTGCAATGTGCACCTGTCAATTTTCCACACTCAGAGCCTCCGCCCCGCCCCCCCTTCCCGCCCCATCCTTCTAGAATCTCTATACTATTTAACTCCCTAGGATTCTATCTGCACCCAGCCGACTTCATCTCACAGCACATAGCACCATCGTGTTTGTAACCTCGAAGATTGAAGGTGTTCGTGCCTCACCACCACCACCACCCCCGCCACCCCCAGCCCCGTACCACTGCAATCCTGTTCTCCCTTCTCAGAATCCCACTTGGCCTTCCTTGGCCTTCCGCTTTTCCATTTCTGTTTCAGAGTCCGATGCATGTGTTGGATTTTTATTACAAGTGGCACTGAATCTGTTCACCTGTTAGAGAACAAGTCAAGTATTTATAACCCTGGTTGTTTTTGCTCAGCACTGGTTTGTTTCCTTTGAGTCTCATCTTCCCGTGTGGTGTGTCTCCTCATAACGCTGCAGAGCTTCTGCTGGCTTTGATAGAAGCACTTGGTTTGCTTCTGTTGTCTGAGTCACTATGGTGAAAAAAAATCCACCCCTCCCAGGCATTGAGAACAGATCCCAGGGCAAGACCTGGGGCCTGCTGGTGTCACCCCTATACCTCAGTGGCTTCTCCTGACACCTCAGGTCTTTTCCTTTCTGCTCTTAAATAAATCTTACATCTATATTCTCTCTAATTCTTGCCCATCCAACGTGCAATTTACTCCCTGAGAAATGCCGGGGTGAATTTCTACACAGGAGCCTGAGACATGCCCACAGTCTGTTTCAACGCTGGGAGGGCCCTCTTGTCCTCGGAGCACCAAGCGCCGCCCGTGTTGTCTGGGAGTTCCAGGCCTCTTCCCAGGCTATGCCATCACCTATCTTATTCTGTTGACCAATTTGTTCAGAATAGGAACACTTTATATGATGTTAGCATAACAATTCCATACATGTATGCATTGTGTAGCATTTGAATTAGGTTAAATTGTCTCCTCAAATGTCTATCTGCAGTTGTGTGATTCTCAGTATGTACGAAGCTGTTTCCCCCATCTTTAAGTTAGTGCTGAGGAGTAAAAGGTTGTGAGACTCAGAGAACCTACGTAAAAGAGGCTGAAATGGAAGCTTTTAGATACACATTGTTCTTGGAAAAAATCTTCATTAAACAGAGGATTGTACTTGCTTTGCCCAAGGACCTCATCTCCAGAGGCTTGTGTCTGGGTGCCCTGGATCCTTCCCCCACCCCCCCACAAGACAGGGTTTCTCTGTGTAGTCTTGGCTGTCCTGGACTCTCTCTGTAGATCAGGCTGGCCTTGAACTCACAGCAACCCGCCTGCCTCTGCCTCCTGAGTGCTGGGATTAAAGGCGTGTGCCACCACCCCCAGCCCCCTGGATCCTTATATATAGCCAGTTTTCACCAGGGCCCTGCTCTGGTAGAGCTGTGCACTCTTTCTGTGGGTCTGATCTTCCTAAAACCCAGGGCGTGTAGTCATCTTTCCTGTCCCCGCGCTCCTGACTGGTCCTCCCTGACCAGGGACTGCTCTTCTTCATGAGAACATGGAAAACAGTGAGGCTGAGCCAGAGAGGCATTCATCTGAGGATATCTGTCCAGTTTGGTGCCAGCCTTTCCCACTTCACTGTGGCTTTCTCCAGTAGTCTCGGTAACTTGGAGGTGGGTAGTGGTGTCAGCCTCCAACCCATTCAGCAAGGCTTCCCTGGTGATAGTATGGGTGCTGCGGAGCTCCATCTGCGCAGATGGACCTAATCTCCTTACATCCTCCATTGTACTCATTGCTGCTGTCTGCACCGGTAGTGGAGGGAGCTGCCTGTGCTGCAGGACAGGGTCCCTCCTCCGTGGCCAGCGACCATGTGCCAGCTCCCCATACCACACCACCCTCACCTCTTATACATTCCGCTGTCCTGGAAGTCACTGCTTCTGTCCCAAAGGTGCCTATGAAGAGATCCTGCTGGGGCCATATCATAGACGGTCAGCTATCCTTGGAGAATTCCTGACTCTGACTCTGGGCTGTACAAAGACTCTGAACGTGTGTGTGTGTGTGTGTGTGTGTGTGTGTGTGTTGTATATGCAACGTGTATGTGTATATGTCAGTGTATGCAAATGCCTACATACTGTAGATTTTATGAATGCGTATGCCTGAGCACAGTGATTGTATTATATGCATACATTTGAATTGCTGTGTGTGCACAAATGCATGCACATTTGTGTATATTTGTGTGTATGTGCTCTCTGTGCATGTGTGTGCCTTTCTTCGTGTATATGCCTGTCTATGTGTGTATGCTTTCTGTACAGAGTGTTCTCTGCATATGTGTGTCCTCTGTACATGGATTGGTACCTTCTATGCATGTGTGTGCTATCTATACATGTGTGCATTGTGTGTGCTATCTGTGCATGTGGATGTGTTCTCTGTTAATGTATGTGCACTCTGTGTGTATGTGTCATCTCTTTGTATGTGTGTGTGTCTAATATAGCAGTGAGTATCCTCTATACATATGTGTGTGCTATTTGTTTGTTCTCTGTGTGTGTGTGCCTGCTCTCTCTGCATGTGTGTATACTCTGTTAATGTTTGTGTGCACTCTGTGTATAAGTATGCCCTCTATAAACATGTGGGTACCATCTATGCATATGTGTGTATATCCTCTGTATATATGTTTGCTCTCTTTCTCTTTATGTATTTACAAAATCTATATGTATGTGTGGTCTATTCATGTGTGTGTTTCTATGCGTGTGTGTGTTCTCTCTGTCCATGTGTGCTCATTCTCGGCACATGTGTGCATTCTCTGTATGTGTGTGTTCTCTGTGCACGTGTGTATTCTCTGTGCATGTGTGTGCATTCTCTGTACACATGTACCTGTGGTTTTGATAGAGGCTTCTGCATGGTGCTGCTGTTCATAGCTGGCCCTTCTTCCACCCTTCCTTATCTGCATGGCCCAGGCCTCTGTTCTAGAGTCACATGGTGATGTGAACCCTTTAAAAAGAAAACAAAATCAGACCTTTAAGCCACACTGATTAGCAAGATGTATGATCTGTCTCTCCTCATTCCTACCCAGCGGGCAGAAGTACACAGAGCCCGACATAGTTTGGATGGTGATTGGCCAAAGGAACCAGTACTGTACTTTGAAACAGTTGAGTGGGATTTAGGTTCGTCACTCCTAGTCCCTCGCCGCCCCTGAGTCAGGCAGCATTCCAGTGGTCCCTGTGGATGGAGCAGGTCCTGAGCCAGGCTTCTTCCCTAGAATGGAGGCTAAGGGATTGAGCTGCCAGGAGTCTCCAGGAGCACTGGTTTCTAGGCTGGGTCCCACACAGTGACAGGGAGCCTAGGACCCACCTCTTCTGGGTCTCTCTCCAGGTCCCATTGTTCCCTCTCTGGCATGCTGGGCTCCATCCTGTGATGCAGAGGGCACACAGGGAAGGGGAGCAGCAGAGGCTCTGGGTAAATAATGCAGAGAAAGCTGCTGATTGGCTTCGGGAGGCGGACACTTTGTCTACATAAATGGCAATCGCATCCTCTGTGCCTTTTAACTGTCACCAAGGAGAGAGAGAGAGCAAGAGAGCGAATAGAGAGGAGGCGACTCCAGCTGCCTGTGAGTACAGCTCTTTGTCTACATGGCTCAGGGTCAGACCCTAGTATCCACCCTGGGGCTGGAGTGGGTATCAGTGGTTGATTTTGGTCATGGTGTCTTTCTAGGGACAGAGCGACTGGTGGCTGAGAAGGCTGGTCATCCAGCGTGCACAGGTGGCAGGGCTGTTCCTGAAAAATTAGGTACCAGCCTCTGCCTGCTTATTTTGAATAATTGCTATATGAGTCCAGCAGAGAACTCGGGACTCCTGGTGGCTTTTTAACCTTGTTATTTGAACAATTGCTGCAACATAACAAAGTGAGTGGTCTGACTTTCAGGAGACTCCTGTACCTGAGAGATAGAAAGTGAGGAGGCAGTTCTGAGGCCCACAGACCTGGGTGTGCTTTGCAGGTGAAGGAAAACTAACAACATCATCTCACAAGTTGTAGCGATCTCTTTCCTGAAGGGCTGGGTTCACAATGGATGTTCAGTATCTGGGAGCTCTGTTGTAAATGAACAAGGCAACCCCAAGTGGAAAGGTGCACCCACTTTGCCCTCAGCATCCTCTTAGCTCCAGTTTCCAAGGCAACTTTAGTCCAGTGACCTAGGTTTTCCTCTTGGTTGCCTGTTTTTCCTCAAAGGCTTCCAGTTCTGCTCTTTATACACAATTTCTTGTTTGGAAACACTATGTTTCCCTCCAAAACAGGATCAAAGCAGAGGTGACAATCTCAGGAAAGCTGGCCCTCCTTCGAGACTTTCAGGGATGCCAGAGAGAAAACAGACTTAGCCCAGAAACACCCCAAGCTCAGCAAGAGTGCAAAAATCCTGGATCAGAGTATTCCAGGACAATGAAGAACTAGCAGGGATGGGATATCTGGATGTCTGCAAAGAGATAAGACCTTGTCATCTGTAACAGCATCCTATCCTCTTCCCTGGGCACATAGTATGTGGGCCTCCACCCAGAGATTGTGCTAGTAAGTTAACAAAATGGCACTCTCCTTTAAACCTTCACATATACAAAGAAATGTCCAGGGACCTAATTGCATTTGTTTTCTGCTTTCGGGGCTATTTGTTGCTTATCATGAAGATTTTTTTTTTACCCTGAACTTTTGCAAACTCATATTATGTCCAGAGTTAAGTTTGAGAAAGTCTCAAAGAAATGATGCTCACCGTATTATAGAACATTTGCAATGTTCTCTTCCCATTCATAGACATCTTGGCAGGAAGACCATCAAAGGGCACAGATGTGCATCGCAGGCAGGTACAGCAGATTCACAGGGCAGGTTAAAATCCCACTGACTGAGTGACATGAGGTGGTAAGGGACTGGGCTTGCCTTTTGGCTGGGACAGGCCCGGGTGTACATGCCACTTTTGATCTATGTACGTGTACAAAAACCAACTGCTGCCCCTGCTTTACTCGCTTCTGAAAAGGAGATAATGTCACTGCTCTGCAGAACTGATGTGCAAATGGAGGGGGCGGAGGACAGCAGAGCTAGCCCAGCCTGTTCCCATGGAGATGCACCCAGGAGGCTGGGCAGCATGGTGGTTCAGTTCTCTTGCTAAAGCTACTCTTCTGTTCTCCCATGTGTGAGAAACAGCAGGACCCTGGTGGCATAGGCAGGACCCCTCTGCAGCTGCACTTGGGGTTGTGGGTAGCATCGCCATCAGTCCTGGCAGAAGACCTTATTGAGGGCCCATCTGTGACTTGCAGGCTCCAGAGACAGGGTAGGATGCTCAGACCAATGGCTGATTAAGAAGAGGCTGGCTTCAGAAGAGGAGAGAGGACTATGGCCATCCACACACTTGCTGGCTGTGTGACTTTGGTATAGCAGTTATAATGGTCCTCACCTTACAGGGCTACAGGGTATTAAATAAGGTCCAGTGGATACCATGTGCTTAGCAGAAGGTTAGGAAACAACAGTCTGGTTTCTTGGACAATAGAATGTGACAACCAAATGTCAGAGTATTCTCAGAACTGAATGTGGAAGAGCCTGAAACACAGGGTTCTTAGCAACATGGCAACCGCCTGGAAACCGTGCAATAAAGGGATAACGAGGAATCAAGAAGTCAGTGTTTACCACTGACCTTGTTCGTAAGAGAAAATTAAGAGTACCAGAAGTGAGTACCAAAGGGCACTAAATAAACTCACAATGCCAGGTGTCTGTGTTTGCAAAGACAATAAGCCAATATGAGACTATTACCAAGAGGCAGCCACTAGAACACAGCCTGAGGAGTCTCCAGCTTATCGGAAAGGCAAGTGGCCCGCGAGCTTTTGTAAACTCTTGATGTGACTTCAAGAACAGAAGCAAAAAGGGGACAAATTGAGGGGGAAAGCATAGAATGAGGCAAGAGCATTTCTTCTGAAAAAAAAAAAAGGTGATATAAAATAAAATATAGGAACAAAGGAGAATGTTTTAAATTAAAATCACCTGATGTTTCTTTGCTAAACCTTCCAAAGTAGCTAATATGAATAAGAGATTTTAATGCTTTGAAATCTGAAATTTGAGTGGATGATAAAATCAAGCTGAGATGCATGTTTATTTTGTCCATATGCAGATCTCAGCTCTCTGTGGCACTGCAGCTTTTCCAGAATGAATCGGGCATTATACAAAAGGAATAGTGCACCCCACACACCTGTTCTGTGCATTGGGGGAATTCACATCACTCAGGGTCATCCTTGACAGTGTCAGCTGCCCTGGGGTGCTGCAGCCATTCCATCTAACCCTTGGCAGTACCATTGGGTTTTTGTTGTTGTTGTTTTGTTTTGCTTTGTTTCATTTTGGTTTTGTTTTTTAAAATATCTATTTATTTAGTATGAATACAGTGCACTGCCTGCATGGCAGAAGAGGGCATTAGATCACATTACAGATGGCTGTGAGCCACCATGTGGTTGCTGGGAATTGAACTCAGGATCTCTGGAAGAACAATCAGTGCTCTTAACCTCTGAGCCATCTCTCTAGCCCTCGTTTTGTTTTTTCTACACAGGGTTTCTCTGTGTAGCCTTGGCTGTCCTGGACTCACTTAGTAGACCAGGCTGGCCTTGAACTCATAATGATCCGCGTGCCTCTGCCTCCAAGCTCTGGGATTCAAGGCGTGTACCACCATGCCGGGCTGCAGTACCATTCTTAAAAACAGATGCTTACTGGCTAGTGGGGGATAAATGAGAGTACAGTAACTTGAGGTCCCAGTTCTGAGGAAGGTGAACTGGTTATGTCTATTTTTTTTTTTTCCCCACATAGGCATATGGAGAAAGACAAAATAAAAAAAAGTGATGTCTTTTTCTGTTTGTTTTGTTTTTGTTTTTGTTTTTTTGTTTTTTGTGTTTTTTTTTTTTTGTTTGTTTGTTTGTTTGTTTTGGGTTCTTTTTGGTTTTTCAAGACAGGGTCTCTCTGTGTTAGTTTTGGCTGTCCTGGACTCGCTTTGTAGACCAGGCTGGCCTCAAACTCACAATGATCCACCTGCCTCTGCCTCCCGAGTGCTGGGATTAAAGGCGTGCGCCACCACGCCCGGCTCAAAAAAGTGATGTCTTGATCCCAAATATTCTCTTCTTTCTTTTAAAGTTACAAATGTTATGAGTGTTTC